>NC_135736.1:39943928-40559642 GCF_041903045.1 Epinephelus lanceolatus
CACATTGTGTTTTAGGGACCCGTTGCCTTGTTTACTGTAACTTTTAGCCCCCTAACGTGAGTGGTTTTTAGTGCCCTGTGGCTGTTTTTAACAGAGATAGTGCAAGACATCACTGCATTTCCTTTGGGGATTGTGACACCAAGAGCAGGTATTTCTAACTCTTTGACCTTGTGCTGCTTTCAGATGCCTTTCACAAGTTTTTCAACCTTTGAACCCTGAGCGAATTGGTACGATTGTTTCAAAAACATGGGCAAAAAGGCAATGAGCAACCTTGTAAGGTACCACAAATTCAAAAAAAATATCAGAATTAGAAAATTATTTTTAAAAGAATTTTAAGCATTTTTTAATTTTTAAGTACTCTTTCCAGGCCATTTCCTTGTTTGTTTGTTTTTTTTGTTTTACTTTCTTTATTTGTTTTACTTTTTTTTTTGTTTTTACTAATTTTCTTGTTTTTAATTTTCTCTTTTTACTAATTTATTGCTAATTTTTTGGGGTCATTTCATTTTTTTGCTCACATGTTTTTAAAGGAAATCAAGTCAATTTGCTCAGGTTTCAAAGGGTTAAGCCAAAACATGATCTTTTCATGACCATAACCAAGACATTTTTGTGCCTAAACCTAAGCAAAGTATTGTTGAAATGTAAAGAAACATAAAGTTTTAACGTATAGGCTACATAATAACATACAAATGTTACTTAACCATGGTTTGCATTAACATACAATGCCAACATTTTCCCTGGTGACTGATTGGGTTGTTGGTGTGGGACCCACCTAAAGGCTTTATCACTTATTTCAAACTGAAAAACATGCAGTCCTTTAATTGCAGACTTGATGCCCCTCCTGATAGATTAAAGGAGCTAAAAAGTACAAAAGCAGGCTAAATTAGCACGAGACACTACAACAAACGCCAGCCTTTGTTTAATATGTTAACACACCCTGCAGCTACAAGGTTATTTTAGTTTATGAACTTAAAAGCATTAAAATGCTTTGTTAATAATGAACAAGTTTTTATTAGAAACAAAACCCTTATTGGCTTCCTGTAAAGTGTTAACAGGGTTTCTTGTAAAGGCAGGTAGTCGACATCATCCCCGTGTTTAATTAACTTTATTGATCTTAGTGATGTTACATTTAAAATATTTATGGAACAGCGTGGCAGTTTGGACTTGAAACTGTGCACTTGAGTTAATGTGTTCAAGGACTATTAGTGTTCCTCTGATGTCAGTCAAATATTTGTATTGTACACATACAGCTCACAGATATGCATCACTTTAAGTGGAGTTAGGGGAGAGACATTCATCACACCTGAGCCAGAGTTCTCCAGCAGCTACGTGGGAAACTTGTGTGCCTGGACTGAATCAGTATTCATGATCCAATAGCATAAAGTTGCTCTCTGGTTGTGTTTAATGGGAAACTTTTAAAAGCTCAGTTTAATGGAAAACCAGCACACCTACTGCTTTTATGAGGCTTACGGATGAGACGACTCCCACGCTGATTTCTTTAATAATTTCATACATTGCATAGATTTTGATTTTAAGAAAAAAGGATTAGACAGAGAGTTTTTCAGAGAATAGTTCCACATTTGGGAAATCCATTTATTTGCTTTCTTGCTGAGAGTTGGGCCTAGTCCAGAGGGATACAAGTATTTTAACCTGTGTTAGCATAAACTGTTTTTTCCCTCTTTTGTTCATCACAAGCTTTTCAATCTCTGTCACAATGAAAGCGCCATCAAGAGCATGCTAAGTGGCGATAACGGTAACCCTAAATCCACACAAAGAAGATGATGTTGGCCAACCAAAAAAGCTATTAACAGAGGACTACCACCTCTCTTCCTAAATATCGAGGAAGAGTTATTGAATGTTTATGTGTAAAGGTGTAAAAAGTAATCTAAGCAAGGTTAGAACCAGCACTATTTTGGTTACAGCCACCATTGCACAAAATGTCGCCTCATTTGTGACGCCTCACGGCATACTCTCTGACGTCTCAGGCCAAAAACTCAGTTTGATGAGTGATGTCTGCGTTGTGTAGATATAAAGAGGCCCAGACCGTGGATATCTTTGGAGGTGGTCTCTGTGTATTCAAAAACAAAAATCATCCATCATAAACAACCATATTAACTCGAGCCCCGACACAAATCAAGCGACACGAGCTTGTGTTAGCATAAAATGAACTTATAAAGAGTTTAACAGCGCTAACACATGGAAATTACCACAAGACCAATGTCGCTTACCTCTCCCACAGAGCACAACAGCAAAAGGAGAGAGGTCAGGTGGGAGACACCCCTTTGTAGGGGGAACTGCCCATTGGTCCGACAGCCCATTGGTTCGACATCCCATTGTTCCGACCATATTAAACCCATTGTTCCGAAGTCCGTTCCGAAATCATCATGATGCCCTGTGGTTAAGGTCTGGTTAGGTTTAGGCACAAAAACCACTTGGTTAGGGTTAGGAAAAGATCATGGTGTGGGTTAAAATGAAAAAGAAAGTGGCAAACACATAACCCGTGAGCCTGCTTCGCCTCAAGCCTTTCCCAGCTGACCCAGAGCCGGTCGCAGCGCACCATCAAGGTGGAAATACGCCCGCCGGGAGCCGTTCAGCACCGCGGACCGTCGGACTAATGGGATGCCGGACTAATGGGATGTCGGACCAATGGGCTGTCCGACCAATGACATGGAGACCTATTATAATACTTAATATTACAGATGTACATTTTACTTTTTTACACATATTACTGCTGTATAATTGAGCCTGTTACAAACATGTCAACACTGAAAATCTTCACCCTGAATTAAATTTTACACTATTAACCACTGTACCACTCCTTGCACAGTGGCTTAGATGGGAAATGCAAATAGAAAAAGAAAGACACTCACTTCCTACAATCTGACCAATAAAAAACAGCCCATGTCCACAGTTTGTTTCATTTTAAATTGTTTAAATTCTACTCTTTGTTTGAAATAAATAAAAATCCCCTAAATCCCTGATTTGATTTTGTAAAACCTTCACCAAACAGGTTCTTGTCACGGTAGCTTGATTACAAAACAAAGAGCAGATCTGAGAAGATCTTTTACAAAGCTAACAGAAACAGTTTGACATCAAGTGAAGGTTCAGCACATTAACAAATTAAACAGACGGACGATGGGTTGTTAATGTCAGATCACGCTCTGTACCCTCCATTTGGACAAACACACACGCCAACAGGCTACTTCCTGTAGCACAAGGGCACAAGATATGGTAATGGGACCCAAGGGTGGTTTAGCATTGCATAACACTGAGCTGATTCATCTCTCTCACGCACACACGCACATGCGCACATACACACACACACACGCCATTCTTCCTAGTGGCCTACTTTCATTTCAAAAGTGCACAACTTTCTTGTGGCCTATTTTTACGTTGTGATGTAAATGCATCAGTATAGTGTGTGTGTGTCTGTGTGTGTCCGTGTCATAGTGAAGTCACTAAAGTTGGCAGTCCGTGAATAATTGTTGTACACACATCTGTAGCAGTGCACACACACACACACACACGGGCATGCACTGACCTATTTTACAGTGCTGTGTAGACAGAGGCAGCGGGGATTGAATGGGTCATGGCAGGCAACATAACTCTCTCCTGAACCGCAGCCAACCAAGCATGTTCAACAGAGGAGTCGTTTTTCTGCTTCACTCTGTTTTCTCTGTCAGCCTTCCTGCCGGCGTGTACCCAGTCTGAGCCCCATTTATGGAACTGGAGATGAAATACACTGTTGTTGAGATTCTGAAACTGTCATCTGGCCAACTGTTACCACACGTAAAGATATAAAGATCCCCTTCACTAAAACCTGACATGAACTGCTAAAACATTATGTGAAATAAACATGACAGGACATGCAGCCAAAGGCACAGAAGGTGATCCACAAACGCCTCCTATTTATTCATATTATATCAGTAATCATAAGAGGAAATCAGTGTTGGAAGAAGTACTGTGATCTTTTACATCCTGCATTCAAAAAAAGTACAGAAGTCTTACCATCAAAATATACGGGTAAAGTACTCCGAATGCAGAATTTCCTGTCCCAGAATAATATATATAATATTACTGGATTATAATTATTTATGCATTAAGATGCCCATTACTTTAATGTTGCAGATGATAAAGGTGGAGCTCATTTTCATGATTATATAATAATAATTACTATGATTATTTTCATCTGATTTTTTTTAACAAACAGAACAACAGGTTTCTATCCGGACTGATCCTAATCAAATCCAGACATTTATTTGATCTTTGTGCTAACAGCCTGATAAATGATTTCCTTTCTTTCACATGTGATTTAAACTTAGTGAGGTTTGGATTGTGAAAAGCAAACATCTGCTATATACACACCAAGTTAATGTTTAAAGCTGGGTCAGTTCGGCTTCGTTGCACAACGAGTTTCTGCAGCGTCGAGCTTCTGATGATTTCTCCCTCTCAGCCGAGGAATTTGAGTCTCCGTCAGCAGTGATATCTGTGGCGAGTGAAGGTATTTGATGTCTGCTTGGCATGATATAACCTGTACATTCTGTGTGTGTGGACAACCGGCTCAAATGACTCAATGCTGGAATACCGAAGTGTGAAAACACACTCATACATACCAACACACAGTGTAACACACTCCTCGGCTTCATCCTCCTTACCCCATCGCTGCCTCTCCCTGTGCTGCTGACCTACATACTGCAGCATCCCAGTTACATAACCAGCCAGGGCTGTTGATCACCGCAGGCAGTGCAGGGCCAACACCCCCCTCCCTCCCTCCCTCTCTCTCACACACACACACACACAGATACACATATACTCACTCCTCACTATGATTTACTAGCTTTCATTGACTTCCTCACACCAGTAAAACTCCGGGGTCGTACACCTGAGAGACAAGTGGATTTAAATGGCGTGTGTGGAAGCGACCATTGAGACAAAAATTTGGTCAAACCAAAACATTCATAGTTTTCTTTTTTATCTAAAGGGAAGCTGCAAGCCAGTGATGTCACCAAAATTAATACATACCAACCAGGAAGAGACACATTAAGACCACAAAGAGACACAAAGGAGCTGCAGAGAGACATAAAATAACTACAAAAGGGAAAAACAATCACATAGAGATACAAAATGACTACAAAGAGACACAGAACAACCAGAAAAGGCACAAAACTATCGAAAAAAGCCCACAAAATGACCATGAAGAGACAGAAAATAACTACAAAGAGACGAAATTACCAAAAAAAACCACACAAGATTACACACAAATGACTACAAGGAGTGGCAAAATAACTACACAAAGGCATAAACTAACCAAAAAGAGACACAAAATGTCTACAAAGAGACACAAAATGGCTAAGAAATGCGCAGAAAAACAACAACACACAATTACCAAACACAGATACAAAAAAAAAACTACAAAAATGGACAAAACAACCAAAAAAGAGACACAAAACAACCGAAACAGAAACAAAACTATCTAAAAACAAACTCATTGAAGTATCACTAAGTGACACAAAACAACTACAAAAAAGGCAAAAACTATATAAGTAGACACAAACTGATGACAAATAGACACAACCCGACTGCAAGGGGTCACAAAACAACTACACAAAGGCAAAAAACTACCAAAGGGAGGCACAAAATGACTTTAAAAAGACACAAAACTATCTAAAAAAACCCCCTCACAATTACCAAACAAAACATAACATAACCTCAAACAGATTCATGAAAATACAAAAAGGCAAAACAACCAAGACAGAGACACAAAATGACTACAAAGAGATTATCACAAAGTGACAAAAAAAAACATGGACAGAAACAACTAAGAATAGACACAAAACAACCACAAGACACAAAACTACCAAAGAGACATAAAAGGAGACACAAAATGACTTAAAAAAGATACAAAACTATCTAAAAAAACCCACACAATTACCAAAAAAGATGCAACATTACCTCAAAAAGTACAAAAAGGGGCCAAACAACCAATACCAAGACACAAAACGACCACAAAGTGATACAAAACAACTACAAAAATGGGCAAAGACAACAGAAAAATACACAAACTGACAACAAAGAGACAAAACAACCAAAGAGACACAAAGGGAGACACAAACTGACAACAAAGAGATACAAAAACAACAAAAAAAAGAAACAAAATTACTATGAAGAGGCACACAATGACTCCAACAAGAGATTTTTAGGCAAAATCACCACAAAGTGTTTGTGTGTGTTTCCAGTCTTATGTAAGCAAGGTGGAGGGGCCTTTTACATGTCTGTGCCCAGGGACCCATTTTCTCATAGTCCACCCATGGTCACAACTGTCTAGCTGTATGAGTGACATGTACAAGTGGATATTTACACGTTTTCCTTAAAGCTTCACATTTCCCCACCAGATTCCTGTAGAGTAATGAACTGAAATCATAAGAACAAGCGTCAGTCTTTCATAAGAGGTCAACAGAAGAAGCCATGAAAATAATGATAATGACCTACAATCATATCAAAATGTCATAGAGCTTTCCAACAGATCCCATTAGCCCTGAGGCATTAATCAGTCTGTGTGTATTTTTTTATAAATGTCAGCATGATGCAAACTGATACATCAGTGAAACCCAAGTGTGTGTGTGTGTGTGTGTGTGTGTGTGTGTGCGCGCCACTGACCTGCTCCCTCAGGCAGCAACAAGAGAGAGCTTCTTTCTGAGTAGTTTGCTCAACTTTACACGGTAGAGGCATGTGACGTAAGCCTCCCTGCCTCCCTCAGCCCTTCACTCTGAATAACCCCCTCCTCTTCTCTCCCTGTCTCTCCTCACCCCCTCCTCTCTCCTCTCCCCCTCTCCTCCATCCTCTCCTATCCCTCCTCGCTGACCTACTTTTACTCTCCTGGCCCGTTTTCACAAGCCTCCGCACAATACAAAGCAGCTTTTACAGCTCAAAGATGGGCTGGAAAAAAAAGGGGATGAGTAAGGGAGAGAACAAGAGATACCGAGAGGAGGGAGGAGGGAGGAGGAAGGAGGGGAGGTGTAGGAGAGGGAAGGAGGGAAGGAGAGCGCACTACAAAGCACTGCGGTTTTCTCAGGAATGTCACCTTGTTATAGCCGGCTGGTGGGTGGCATGGAGGGCGCAAGTGAAAACACATTACAGTTTCATATTTCTATCTGTGGTCAGCTGCTTCCACACATGTCCTTCTTCTATCTATCTGAAACTGAGATGCAGGAACAAGCGACTGTCACTGTGCAGTGTGCACCACAGAGAAGTGCTGCGGATGCTTTTAATTTGTGTCTCAAAATGTGACGCAATCCAGTAATAAACTCTGAGAATAAAAACAAGTCCAAGTGCTTTTTACATTCCTGCCGTCTTCGTGGACATTTTCAGTAAAGAGCATGTCGTGCTGAGGTTTTCAAGAAATTTGGGTGTTTCCCTGAAATTGCAACACCTCTGTATCTGATAGGCTCTCTGTGCTGTAATGGCTTTTATGTAACCCTTGTCAGTGGTGCGCTCTGCATGCCAACTTGTTGTTCCCATCAGCTATTGCTCCATTAACGGCAGGGTCAGATGGAGGCTGCCACACTCTGTGCTCGCAGTCTGACGCAGTTTTCTCCCAAGACTGTTGTGTAACATGTTTATGCGTGTTGCACTCTGATACATTCTGCAATTCTTCTCTCTGCTTTTGTCCGACTGAAGCACATCTGTTAAAGCATTCGCTCATTTCTGGACTACAGCGGAGACAGAACGCTATTATGTAACCTTGCTAATGTGGAAGTTGATGTAAAAAATGCTTAGTTGTGTGGTTTTAAAGGCATGAACTTTCCTCTTAGTCACTTACTGTAATAGGAGCCAGTTTGCTCCCGAGACTGGGTAAGTCAACTTCCTGATGATCTCAAATAAACCCCGACCTTAACACTTCCAAATCTAAACTAAAATAACCCTCCTGTTTTCTTGTACCTGCGTTACGCGTTTTGTGTTTCTCTGGCTTGTTTACTGCTTTGCCCACTTCAGCCAAGCTGTAAATGAAACACTGACATATTACCACCTTATGAAGTTGTTGCAAAGGTGTTAGCAAACAGTTGCCTATTTACACATTCAGCAGCTCCATAGGAATCAATTCAAGATGTTGTCTGGCTGCAGAACAGATTACAAGCATTCACTTTCTTTTCAGCTCAGTTTCAAGATTCAATTCTTCATTGGCATTTCAACATAGCTGATAGGAATTTGGATTGGTGAGGTGGAGTCTGACTCACCGGATGTAGGCTGTGGCTATAAACCAGCCACTGCCCGGCTGCTTAGCTCGGCTTTCTCCTACACTTCTGCTATCTGTGTGTCACTATCTTCAAAATGCCCTCCGCTACATTAAACAGCCTCCAAGCTACAACCTACATGCTGAGAACAGAAAGTTTTGACTTAGATTTGGAGCATGCAATAGTGGCGTATGGCCCCACTGATACAATTGCTGCCCCCTCCTTGCAAAAATAATATATTATCATCCCTTTTTACACAGAGATCGCACTATAGGACTGCCACGACATCCCTTCTTGATGCCTCCTTTGCATTTTTACATAGAAGTAAATGACGGCAGCATCATACCGCTCCAGTGTGTGATTATACACTGCATCGCGGTTTTGCGGAATCAAAAGAGACATGACGGACGTGACATGTAACACATCATCGTCAGCCTCTAGTGTGATATAAAACACACATGTTGGCAGCAGCAATGGCATTAACGTGCCAATAACAATCATTTACTGTCCTTGGTGTACAGCGGCTGATGTCATTCTCTGCTCAGAGGGTAAGGAGCTCCTGAGTCTCCTTGTTTTTCCAATGTGCAGACATTTATTAATCCTTTTTTTGTCAGCCACCATATAACAGGGGCGATAAATAATTGTTATTGGCATGTTACTGCAATTTTTATTGTCTAAAAAGTGCTGCTGACGCATTTGTTTTATGCTACACTAGAGGCCAACGATGTGTTACATGTCATTACATTATACATATACATATATTTGTTATAAAGCAGATGATCTCATTGTCTGCTCGGAGGGTAAGGAGCTCCAGAATCTCATTGTTTTCCCAATTTCGGACATTTACAGCTGCTGTTTTTCTTCTTTGAGTTAGCCACTAACTGCTAACAAATACTTTTTACTACATTTCATCCTTTCATAATGTAAGTGTATGTTTCCCAGAGCTGAAAAAGTCTTCCTGCTTGCCCTTAGTAATGTAAGTCAGTCTTTCCAGACCTATACACTCCGATAGCTCCTTTATCCACATTCTGAAGGATGGGGCATTCATACTCTTCCAACATTATGCAATAGCTCTCCTGGCTTGGAGAAGTCTAAAGTCCAGACGTTTAATCCGTTTTGATGTTTGAATGAAGTCCTCTGGTTATATTCCAAGCACACACAGTTTGGCATTGAAAGGGACCTTGGTGTTAAACATGTCCGACAAACGTTTTGTAATATCTTTCCAGAAGTTTTTAATTATTGGACATTCCCATAGACAATGAAATGGACTATCTCTCTCATTCAAGCACTTAGTCCAATCATCAGGAAGATTAGCAGACACAGGAGTAATGTACATTCGCATTAACCATTTATATTGTATATATTTTCTGTGTGTGTGCTTTTAAGCAAGCCACATTCTATTCTATTTCGGCACTGATACTACCTTCTGTGGTGGCTTAAAGGCAGGACATCTCTGTCCCTGCTCTGCAATTGTATATACAGAACAGCATAATGGCTCGATATTCCCGCCTTAAACAGGGGTCTATAGTCTTAAAAAGACATTGGCATGCACAGTTTTTAAGTTACCGCAAAGGTGTGTGTTAACATGTGAAACTAGACAACCTAAGACATTAATATCATCCATGTCGGCATAACTTTTTGGGAAGGGGACAAAATAATGCCCAAAAGTAAGGTTAAATTTTGGTGAGGGAACAATTGACAGCCTCTCACATGAATCTAGTCACTTATGGCTCCAAAAACACAATATGGCAATGGCAGAAATGCTGAAATCAAGGCTTTAAAACAGGATGCCATAAACTAATGGGTGACGTCATGGTAGCTACGTCACCCATTGGTTTTTAATGTTTTTGTTCCTTACAATCAGTTTTTGTTCCTTACAGTCAGTGTACTCCTTCGAAGAGACTCCTATTCACAAGACTCTCATGCCTGACGTTAATCCTTTTTCTGATACGGCCAGTCGGAGTTGATTGGCAACATTTTTTTTTAACCCTGGCAGCAGCATGCACCAGTGACACTGACTACTTCACTCAAGCTTCTGTGATATCAACATAGTCATTTCCTGATCCACTGTGCTCCTTCAGAGCTAAAGTAGGCCTATAGTCAAGCTTCACCTCAATGGCATCGACTAAAGAATTATGTTTAATGTTTAATAACAGTGCTCACAACTATTTTGAAGGGCACTGTTGCTGCATCCCGGACTTAGCGCTGTCCAAGATGATTTTGATAGGTTTAAACATGGGCGGATTATAAGACAATGGGCCCCTGGGCCAGATATGCAATTTTTGTGTGTCTTTCTGGTTGCTTTGCCTGTTTTTGTAGTTAATTTGTTTCTCTTTATAGAGTGTTTGCATCTCTGTGTGGTCTTTTGGTGTCTCTGTGGTAATTTTGAGTCTCTTGCTGGTCTGTGATTTAAATGACGTTTTGCAAATGAAGGCTGAGGATGGCCCTGACACTTTGGATTGCTGGGCATGTTCCCGGGAGCCCGTTCAGTAATCCATGCATGGGTTAAAAGAAATGCAAACAAGCCAGAGCATTTTCCCATATAACAGTGATAACATATGCTCTCAGACCTTTCTTGGGCACTGACACAGTGCTGTGGATATTGGTCTGACTACACAAGACAGGTGAAGTCACACAAAACAAAAACAAGAAGTCTGGAACCTTATGTGAGGCATAAGTTAAACAAAAGACAAAGATCCCTATGTGCACAGTTGCACTCAGGAACGTTACATTAGCCTTAGAGACTGGGAGGTTTTGTGCCACTCCAGAGGATGACAGACTGTTTGTTGTTTAACAAAGGTGAAATTGAGAATGAGGTTCATTTTAGGTTTTACTGTCCTGTATACAAAGACATGAGGGATGTACTTTTCAGTAAAGTGATCTCTATTTATGTTGATTTCTTTTTGTTGGATGAACATGAAAGTTTTAAGTTATGTTTTTAGAAGGTGAACCTTTTTGTTTAGGCAGAATTTCTTTGCTGGGCCTCAGATAGACGGCAAAGTATTTTGTTTGAGGCCCCAGCAGTAAGATAACATGCACTTTGGACTGATCACTGCATCGTTACTGTGATGGTGTCTTGTAAACCCATGATGGTTGGGCACATGTTTGTGTGCAAGACACAAAATAAAAATCAAATCAACTACTTCTGAAGTAAATTTATGCGACGTTTTCTTCTGCACCCCTGTATAAATGTCAGACTATTTCTGTCATACTTTATTCATTCAGTCCCTTTCTATTTGAGCTGACTGCTCGACCTTGAGAGTTTCCATGAATCTATGTTTTAATCCACTGAATAAACCCTTGTGAGCTTGTTTGTAAAATCTGAAGTGTGCCCTGTGGTTTTTACTGCAGTCATGTGTATTTTGTGTCTGTCAGCATGAATATATTACATGAATATTCAGACTGAGGTTAAGTTCAGCCAACAGGTTCCCTCCTGTACCACACAGTCTGTGTTGTTCCGATTTGTTTTATTCCAGTGAGTCTCTGCCGGTGGGCGGCATGAAGTGATGACGCGGTGAACCAGTGAAGTTTCTCAGGCTGTGTCGGCTCACACTGAGCTGTGCTGGCAGACTGGGATGTTGCTGTCTGTGAGCTGTGAATTGGCTAATTGGTTTTCTGCTTGGGTCAGTTTCACCACATATTTCATAAGAGCAACTCAAAAAGTTCAAAAGACACGAATGTAAATTTAACAACCTTTTATTTTTTTTAACCATTTTGAATCTTTCACAATCAAAAATGAGTGTTTTTGTAACCATTTTGCATATCCACATGAAGTATAGCAATACATAATCACTTCTGGACAAGCCTTATTCAATTTTTTTCTTTTTTTTTTTTCCATTTTTGGAAAGCCTTTCGGCAAACAACAAAGGTTATACGGTAACACAGAGTACAAATGGTAACTGGGGCAAAGGGCAGCATGGGTAAATACACAGCACAACCAGGAAGAGCAAAGAGCAAAATGACACAACAGGATGACACATAATAATATCCAAAATAATAACTGAATATAATAGAAAATAACAATATTAATAAAATAATAATAATAAAATAATGACAGCAGTATACAAGAGATAGAGAGACAACTTTACATTTATACATAGTGGCCAGAGGCAGGCACCAGGAAGTGAAACAGTTAAAACTTGTACAGACTGTATGATCTACTGCGGCTACCGTAGCTAAAACAACTCAGTGCGGAGGTGAGTGGGATCGTTAAGACATTGGCTAAAGTGGGGACGAGGGACAACACAATAAAGAGGCACCTTATGAAGAGAGAGAGCAGCTTTGCTGGTTTGCGACTGGAGAGCCATTTCATTTATTAGACAGACAGTATTTGTCTGGAAATGAAGATGTATTGATTTTTCATTGAACGTCTGGCAGGCGAGGCTTGCCTTGTGCTTGTCAGGTTTTGCAAACAGCAATGTGTGACTGCATAGCCTGGACTGATATGCGGATAACTGGCCTTCACTGTTTTGACAGCTTTGAGTTAGGGCTGCACGATTCTTGATAAAATGAGAACTTTAATTTTTTTTTTTGCTAAGAATTGAGAACATGATTCTCTCGTAGAAAGCATTTTTCTTCTGCAACCAAAACAAATTATTGCTATTAGCACAAGTGCATGTTGTCTGTTAAAGTGTCCTACAAAGAAACAAAGCAAGCATATGGACTTACATTTCTTAAAATAACAACAGGGTCAAAACTCTGCATTAAAAAAAGCTTTCTATCTATCCATCTACATTTCCATCAACCCAAAGTAGTACAAATGATTTCTGGGTGTCGGAGGAAATAGAATCAAAGGGCAGCAGCAAAATTGAGGAGATACATTATTTTGTACTAAACATACATTGGATTAGTGTTGTCTTTAAATTACCCACATTCAATACCATTTTTGATTCCAGGGGGAAAATTTGACATTAAGTGCATTAAAATTATCTTTTTAAATAGAACATATCATGACGACAACAACTTTTCTTTTCTTGGCTAGTGGAAAAGAACACCAGAATGACTGCAATGACTGCAGAAAATGAATATTGGAACCGTTCTGAAAATATTCAGAATTGATATGTGTCGATATATCGATATTTCAGTCTCATGTCAGAAAATTTGGAGCGTCAACCACTTCCTTTCTTACGTTCTTTATAGTGTAAGTGTCTTTAATTTTGTTGAATAAATGTCCTCTGCTACTTTAATGTTTATACTGGTGAGAACAAATGCACGTTCTTAAATATTCAGGGGCGCGTCCTTTGCGTTCCCCCCAAATCTGCGCCTGATAGCCAGACTGTGTGAGATGAGTAGAACCAAAGTCATTCTATGTATAATAATATCTCTGGTAGAGTTAATATACATTTACAGTATCGTTAGTGTTTGGTGCACGTTAGAAAGGCTACAGGCTCGGCTTGAGTCCGCCTCCCACGTAACCTTTGCCAAAGAAAAGACACTCTTTTGCGACGACCCAACCTGCCTGACCGCACAGATAGCTCTGTGGCTAATTTAAGGTTCAGGTAGAGTCTGAAAGCCTTGAAGTGCATTTGTGTGTGCCACAGCAGGGACAAATTCTGACTTATTCTAAATATGCAGCTCTCGAAAGCAAATATTGCAGAATTGTTGTCATCAGAGAATTGAGATTGCGCTCTTTTAAAGAATTAATCGTGCAGCCCTACTTTGAGCGTCAAAGAGCTCAGATCACCTGAATGAGGCCCCCGATCTGATCCATAAATCTGAAAAAAGTGTACCTTTCCTTTTTCTCTTTTTTTGTTTTTTTTCTTTTTTACAAGTAGTGGCTCATACTTTTAGTTAAAAGAAAATCTTTGAGGCATTTTCTAGACAAAAAGGGACTGTACAAGGTGTCTCAACAAGAACAAACCCATCACTTTTTAAGTCTATGACTTCTGCAACCCACTGCTTTATTTTTTGTTGTTTTTGCCACATTTTTCTTCTTAAAATATATATTCCATATATGCAAATTTATATGTCACAGTAATATACAATCTAAGTGCTGCTTGTGTGTGCAGATGGTAAGAGGGTGGAGGATCAAATGGTCCAGGTGTTTTCAGAGGGAGGAAGAATGTAACTCTTTGCCAAAAAGGGAGACACTAAAGGAAGGATGTGTATTCTTTGGTCAAAGGAATGTTCCCATAATGCCACAATAAACGCTGGCCAGCCACCAAGGCAGTTTACAATGATGAATAATTGAATAATGTTTCAATTTTCCACAAGGGAAATATCCCAGACTCCAGCTCTGGAGAGTTTCATTCTGTCCCCTCCCTCATTAAGTGATCTATCATTTTAATTGGAGGTGGGAGGTAGGAGAGCGCAAAGGGAAGAGGAACAGGTGACACAGTGAAACTTGGTGAACTAACATCCTAACTACAACTCACAGATCACCGACTTCTTCTGTCAAGTCAGGTGGTGATGTGAGTCATAGTCCTATTTGTCTGTCTGCTGAAGAGGACAAAGAGGTGACAGGAAAATGTTCCTATTAGTCCTTAGTCTCGCCTCTTATTGCGCGCACCCCTGCTGCTGCTGGATCCCTTTTTCCCTCCCTCCTTCTTGGCCTCTGGCCTCTCACTCGGAGGATTGACCTCCTCTGCATACTGAGTCTCATTGTCCACCTCTTTGCTCTCCCCGTTGGCCTGGGTGCTGTTAGGGTTGCTGGGTAGAGCTAAGTATGGGTGCTGAGGCAAAGCTGGGGAGGGCGACATGGAGGTGTTGACTGATCCCTCCATATGCGCTCCTGCTGCCCCATTGGACAGAGCTCTGTACTTGAGGCGGAGCTTGTGGGGCAGGGCGGTGCCTTTGACCTCGGCTTGGCACTCGCCCTGTGAACTTGCAGCTCCTGCTGCTTTCTGGTGGTAGCTGCTGATGTCTGAGGAGGATGAGGAGGGGGACTCGTCGTCTGTGGAGCCCTCCTTGTCAGAGCTACGAGGGTCCCCATCACTTGATGAGGTGTCTTTAGCAGAGGAGTTCTCCTGATAGAAACCGTCGGCCCGGGGGCCTCCCTCGTAGGTGAGCACCGGGGGCTCTTCGTCCAGTGTGTTGAGGTAGCCATTGTGCTGTGGGAAGGAGGACTTGCCCTCCTCAGTGTTGCGGATTAGATCAGGGGCGAAGGGGTTGTGGTGGCTTTCTGCATGCTGAAGACCATTCTCCTGACTCTGGTAGCTGTAGTGCCCATGATGGTTCTCACGCTGTTGTTGGGCGCTAGCATTGTACTTTTGCTGCAGCTCCTCTGTTGACTCAGCATGGCCGTTAGTGTATTCATACTGTGGTGAGTCCATGGTCTTTGTCCTCTCTAGTTTCTCAGCAACCTCTGTGATGGTCACTGAGCAGTCTGAGAACTTGGAAGTCGGGGAGTGCTGCAGCGGTCTGTTCTGCTGGGTCTGCTGGTCTTCCGGCCTCTGGGTCTCCATGGGGTAGCAGCCACTGCTGGAGCGGTACAAGATGACGCTTCTCTGTGCAGAGGTGGCCTGAGGAGCAGGACTGGAGGCCTCCATGTGGCACTGCTGCTGCTGTTGGTGGTGCTGGTAGTCCATGGCATTTTCAGCCAATGGAGCGTTCTGCTGGTGAGGAGAAACCAGAGTAGTGTGGTTGCCATGGTAAGCCCCATTTGGCAAACCATTGGGCATCCCGTTGCTTTCCAGTCTGGCCATCTCCAAACTTGAAGGCTCAGTCTTTATGTTGTAGCCAATGGGTTCTGGGCTGTCTCTGGAGGAGCCATCGGACATGTCAGAGACGGAGCCACGGGGTGAGTACTGGTGGAGCGCGCTGTGGCGATCGCCACGGCTCGACTGTTCAGCTTCAGATGAGTCAGAGTTCAGCATCACCTGGGATGCACTGGAGTAGCCGCTGCTTGAGAGGTAGGCGTTACTATTTTGGGTGCCGTTGGTGCTCCCACTGTTGACACCAGTAGTGCTGTTGGAGATCTGCTGACTCTTCTCCATGTAGGAGGCTGTGCTGATGAGGCCAAAGCGCAACTTGAGCTGAAGAAGCTCCGTTTTCAGACGAACGTTTTCCTCATTAAGCGCCATGACACGGTTCTCAAGCACCATGTCATTGAGGCGACGCTTCTCCCGTGAGCGCTTGGCTGCTTCATTGTTCTTCCTCCGTTTTTCCCAATAGGAAGCATCTTTCTTCTCATCAGAAATGAACTCTCGCTTACGGCGGCAGCTTGCATTAGGCTTGGAACCTTTCGACTGGCGGCTGATCCGCGCTCCAGAGTCAGGATTAGGGGATGGGAGGCTGCCACTGTATGAGGAAAAAGTGTCTACCTCCATGGCATTTTTGTTGCTGGTGGGTGGGAGATGAAGACTCAGACTTTCCATTTTTTCCCAGCTGGGGGCCAGAGTGTAACTCTAGCAAAGGGCAAAGGGGGGGAAGGGAAAAAATGTAAAACTATATGTCTTCTTCTTTGTTACTAAGGAGTTTGACCTAAGTCGCAGGATCGGCAAAAACTTCTTGATGAGGTATTTGTGCTCCTCGAAGGGATAGCCTCATTGATTTCTGTTACTTGTTCTTCAAGATCAAAATGTTCAAGTGTCCAGATTAGCCAAGAAGATTAAAAAGAGATGGCAAGCCACAAAAACCTCAGACATTGAACTAGTGTTCTGAACAAGGAACCTAAAAAAAGACACAAGTTTTTATTTTGGGTAAAGAGTCTTCCAGCTGTCTTGACAAACAGATCAGAGCAGTCTCTGGAGTCTTGTTGGAGGTGATTTCAAGTTTATCGGTGTCTCCCTCAATCTTCAGCAGAGCTGTGATGCCTGTCAGGCTGATGCCCTGCTTCTCTCAGTGTTTTACAGAGGATGTAGGTCAATCCGTGTACTTCGGGGCTCCCTGAGGATCCAGCTTCAGTGCTGCTGTTTGCTGACCACTAACTGGGTTATGGAGACAGAGAGAAGAGGGAGGGAGGGGTAGAGAAGGAGAGCGTTAGATAGCTGTAAAACCACTGCAGTTCATTGGGACATATGTTTACGTTTCAGTCAGGTAAAATTAGGCTTATGAGCTTCAGGGCAAAGCTTTTAATGTGGGTCACCTGAGTGTAACTTCCAAGGCTTGAGATCAATACACAGTGTGCTTATCGCAATTCAACCTGCGCCAAAAATCTATGACATAATCCCCAAAGTTACACAATGTTTGCCTTCCTTGTCTTTGTTTCCTCGACTTCACAGAGACAAGCAGGAGGGGTGCAGAGTCTGAGTAGCAGCAAACACATCAGTATGCAGGGCTGTGGCTGGGATTAAACATACAGTATGTGCTGCTGCTGCTGCTACTGCAGAGCTCTTGTGTAATACAGGGCGCTGTCATAGTCACATAACAGGACTGAGGCAGGCTGACCTGGTGCCAGCCCTGCAGGGACAGACAGATAAACGGCTGAGGGAGGCGGGGGAATGTACGGGGACATTCTGTATCGTCGCACTCCAAGTTATATGACTACAATTATAGTATATGATGCAACAAATTCTGTGCAATTATAATTTCTGCTTTTACATTTTATTTTCTAGAGTGCATCATGAGGCACCAAATATTAAGTCATTGAGGTGTAAGTGGGCACATCTGTGTTGGGCTGTATCTACGGGGGAGGAGGAGATCTGCGACACAGCAGCAGTGTCTCAGTGTCTCTAGTAGCCGTCACACTGTCTGAAATTACACAATACCCCGAGCTCCTTATGCGGTGTCAACATCGGAGCTCAACAGGAAGCCTTGCCCACCCAACATGTCTTGCATTAACAACAATACTGAATGCAGCAGACGGATGTTGTTGCGTTACGTAATGACAAGATCTGCACTTGTTTTTAGGGCCGGATTCCTCTGGTTCTGCCGCTGCACAGCATTACACAGTAGATATGCGATAATTAATAACACATCACTACACTAAGCCCCGGAGTCCATTACAAACACAAAAACATTTTTTATGACACACTCATACACACTCACAGAGGGAATGTACTAATCTAGGTCACTGTGCCTCTGGGTAACAACGACTCCTCTGGTGTCGATTTTGCAACACGGGTATGAAACTCAGCACAAGTATGAACTTTTATCATAGCTTGCTTGCTTTTATTAACCTTTCCCTTTTTCACTATTTTTTCAGGGCACCCAATTTCAAATATTGGAAACTGGAATAAGTGGAGCACAATTATAACTTGCTGAATAATCAGTTTGCTAAAAGAATTTAACTTGAATCCTACCAGTCCAGTTTCTCCGTCTTTCCATGACTGTCGAACAGCCTTTGTGCAGACTTTCATGAATATTTAAACCAAACAAGAAGTACAAGTATGCAAATAACAGTGGTACAGGAGTAATGGTGAGAATTTGTGTTATTCTGTTGAAGCGTAACACCTGCAGAACGTCTGTTGCACCTTTTTCACTCAGTGCCTTAAAAACCACTGAGGCAAAAATCTTGGTATTAATTTTTATTCATCTTTTAAAGTGTGTTGTAACAGACTGGGCTGCAGCTGCTGTCGATTTTGGTTGCTTCATTTTGAGAGTTAAAACTTAGAAACTCTGGCATGCAAGGGTGAAGTCAGGCCATAGGAGGGAATTCTGGAGAGTTGTTGAAGAAACAGCAAGCAGATTTTAATGCCTAGTTGTGCTCCCATGTTTGTCTTACGATCCCTCTGTGTTGTGGTGTATGAGACCAGACATGGTGCGAGCACAGAAAGCAAACCTGATCAAAGAAACTCCACTGACTTTACTCATTAATTTAACTGTGATGTCAAGAGGGCAAAAAAACCCACTTGCATCCCCAAGAGAGTCGAACAAAAGTGCTCCAGCTGAACAAAACTGACCCGCATAGACCCTCTTCAACTGCGCCGTGGTGTATCGTTCCCAAATCGCAAACCACTTAAGTCTCACCTCTGAGTCAACGCAACATAACTATTTAATCTAATGTGCATCTTCTCCAGACTGCTTACAGGATTTCTCTGCTTCCTCCAGAGTCAATGACCCTGTTACATAATCTCACATTCAAAAACCCACTCTGAGACCTTGACACAGCTTGACTACTGCTCCAATTAGTTAACCATTTATTTACCCATGTCTGTTACGTTGTTACTCAAGGGCTGGAAACGCTGCAAGCTATTCTTCAAATTGATTTCCCCCTCCAGTGCCAAAACAAGGATATAACCGTCTCTTGTTTGTCCCCTTCTCTCAAAGAACTGGTAAAGCTATGCTGAACAGAAAAGGATTTGGACACAACCACCAACAGATGTGGAAAAATGTGGGGTCAGCCCCTCCCTCACTCCCCTACCCTGAATAATTTTCATAAAGACTTGCAGGGGAGGGGAGGTGCAAAACAAAGGCGGGAGGGAAGGAAGCATGCATACGTCTGCGCTGTCCCACTGACCTAGAAACGACGCTAAGCAGTAAACACTCCTCCTGTGTTTGACGGTGCGCCATAAAATAGGTCAGTAGGACTGCAAGGGAGGGAGGCCAGGAGAGGGAAAGAGAGTATTAGAGTGCACTCTAAAAATAGAGCGACAGAAAGAGGTGAGGGAGGGAGGAAGCAGAGGAGCGATGGGGTGACAGGGAATTCAGTTGGTGGAAATGAGAGGAATTTTACAGAATCTGCAGCGGGAGGAATAAAAGAGACAAACTTGAATACGTCATCTGCCTAAAAAAAAAAAAAATCTGATTATGAAAGCCCCAGTGATTTTCATGCAACATTAATTCCTGTTCGCTCTAGAAAACCCTATGCAGCACAGAACAATGTGCATCAATGGCAGATGAAAAAAAACCATAGTGAGAGATAGGGAGATGGCATTGACGTCAGAGCACACACCCATCTCTGCAGCCGAAATTCACACATAACAGGCTCTCTCTCAGGACTGCATGGGGAGGGGCTGCTGTTGTTGCTCGTAACGTACGTGCTCTGAATTTCTCTTGTTGCGGAGCAAAGCTTGTGTAACACATGCATATTACATCGCAGCAGAAGCTACAGGTTACTAGCTGTGAATGCCCTGCAATCTCCCCTTTCACTGTCCTCTGTACATGCTGCGCTCAGAATTAAAGCCAAGACGTTAGCCAGAAAATAAAGACATACTGGATATGGTACATTGTGTAATTGGCTCTTTGTGCACAGGCTTCTCCCCCCATTTAAGAAAAAGAAAGAATGATTCACTGCAGTTAGTGGAAGCAGTTTATTTTCAGTGTTTTTTTTGGGGCTGTGGAAAACACAGGTCTGAAGTTCCCAGGCACTTGCCGCCCAGGGAGGAATGCTTCACCTCTGACCTCCTCTGAGGCAAGTGTGAGTAAAACGCATGGCATCCTCTTCCCCTCCTCCATCTTTTGAGTGATCTAACACCACACACATGGAGGGGGCCCCTCAGCTAGGAGCCTCCATTTTGCCACACAGCTCTGTGTCAGGAAACAAAACTAGAAGACGGGAGTCCAGACATTCCAGGTCAGATTGTGAGACCTATTGCTGAGTGCCATTTAAACACTTCCTCTAAATAATACCCAACTAAAGACACTTCTACCTGAAGACAGAACTGTGGAACTCTTTTTTAAAAACTTAAAAATATGCATGGCCTTATTAGGAAATTTACAAACCTGTATATGCTCACACATTTGCACAATATTCTGTTCAGTGTTTTCAGCCTAACTTTATCAACTAGTAGCATGTGACCTATATCTTTTCAGTTAAATCTTTTTTTAAATTAACAAATATAGTGAAAACTGGGACAAGTAGCTGTAATTACCTAAGCCTGTGTCACACTGTGGTCTCATATTCCAACAGACAGAGTAGTCAAAGGAGTCCACAGCTTGCCCTGCATGTGTCTCCTCACCCAGATACAGGTCTGACCTATATTCAGAGAGGCGGCTGGGTTGGAGCAACGCAGACTGCTCTGAAACCAGACCAGCTGGCAACAGGCGGACTAAGAGCTCACCAGAACTCTGCCTGCCTTCGCGAGACAGGGGTTTCCATGCATTGCATCACATCCTGGATGTTCACTTGTTATTGTAATTTCACAACAAACTCACGCAAAGACCTCGCCGGGAGCTTGGGACAGCACTTTTGTACCAAAGAAAAAAAGATTATCTGGCTCAACTTTACTTCTGCTTTTTTATTTTCCATGTTTTCTCTTTCTCTGGGGAAGTTAAAAATAACTCGGCAGCTGTAACATCACCGATGAAAGCATTTCCAAAATATCTATCTGCTTTAGAAATAAAGGATTTGGTGTTAATCTGGGTATGAATGATGGGAAGAAAGAGCAGGGTGTGAATCAATTACAGGCCTCTCTGTCCCCGAGAGAGCTGCTGTTTATTGCTTCTCCCTGCTGTGTGCTGGTTATGTCATACCCTCCAACTCCCTCAAAGCAAAGCTCTGTGCTTTACTTAACACACCTCATGAGCACAAAAAAAATTCACCCAGTGACTCACTTTGAAATCAGACATTTTGTGAGGTCTTTTGAACTTGAACATCTATAAATGTGTTAGTAATGTAACTAGAAACAGAGGCTAATTTATGCACATTTGGAAAAAAGAAGTTTTGTAGACACATGCATGAAAAAAGCATGAAAAATATCCTTTCTGGAAGATTATTGGTGCAATTACATGTTTTTTTTTTTTCCTGCAGTATCTCTTGTATTTTTTAACATTAGATTGAAATCTTTATTTATGCTCCATAAGTTCCACTCTGACATGCGTTTTACCCACATTTACAGGCACAATTACATGAATTAGTATCCTAAAAAAAGAGGAATCAGCATGATTTAATCCAGTCTGCTGTTTGCATCAGCTGCAGCCAAAAAGACGACTTAACATCTAAAGCAACTAAAATGATCTAGTGACCTACATATGAACGACATACACATACAAACAGCCGCATGCCACGTGCAGGAGCTAATATAGTACCCTGTGTGTCTGCATTAACCAGACAACACAGAGCGAGCGCGGCAGTTGCCCCCCATTCCCTGGAAAACACCACCATGAGGGATATAACCTCGCCTTGACATTGAGCACATAACGTGGGATATGGCCAACCACGTTTTTCCAGCCCTGCTTTATATGTAATGTTTTATGTTAATATAACAAAGCCGAAATAAACACAACAAAGCAGGCAACAAAGTAGCATAACAGCCTCGTGAGTGCGGTGTTTTAATGTGACAAAAGCAGCCGTCTCAAAGTCACGGACGCGCGGATGTGCCGGCAGAGCCGAGAGTCGCCATGTGAACAATAACCGGCCATAAGCATCATGTCCTCATCTCCACGCACCGCTCAAACACCCCTATAATAAGCCACACCGCACACATATACATGGATACACATATACAAAGACAAAAGCAGCGTTCATTTCAGTCATAACATACCTTTCCATGTCCTGGAGGAGGAGAAAAAAAGATTCAGGCTTCCCCGACACAAAAGCTGTCTCGCTCCCGTTTCCTCCTTTCCTTGTGCCTTTAGAAGAAACCTCCGACAACAAAAAAGCGAAAAGTTTTCTCCTGCTTCTCGGTGCTCGGCTGAGTTGTGTTTGAGTCAGTGGGTCGGGTGGATGCTGTTTCCGTCTCTTGGCTCGGGCTGGCTGTGTGTTGTGTGCTGCCGGACACTTTGCTCCAGTTTCTCCGGCTCCCTTTCTAGAAATATGTGTTAGTAGGTCAGCGGTTGCGTAACAGCTCTTCGGCTGCCTAGTCACGTTTTTGTCCTCTATCTCTCCGCGCAAGAGCTTCTCTCTCCCTCTCTCTGTTATAAGTCCCTCTCTTTTGCCCCCTCCATCTAGAGTCCTTCTCCACCACGTAACACCATCTCTTCCACGGGAGTGGTTAAGTTTATAACATGGGCATGAATGCGTTTTACACAGACACCATGTTCCACTGAGAGGTCCAATAATAGCATGTAACAGCATGTCCTTCAAATGTGCAGTCACTGTGTTCTCTTATTAACATATATGTATAATATATATCTGCTCCTTATTAATGAAGCAAAGACAAAAAAAATAGTCCTGAATACTTCTACAGGTACAACTTTGGACTTGACCTCACTATCAACAGCTGGAAGATGTTCAAAATACTTTAAAATATCCTTTTGCCTTTTCTGTAATTTTATGATGCCTCTGTTTTGATGTTGCCCACTGTAGAAATAGCACAAAGAGTTGAATCTATTTTTAAAATTACATCAGAATTTATTTTTGCACAAAGGTCATTAAGGTTAGGGGAGACCGGGGTTGGTTGACACACTTTTCACTCTTGTGTGAATTGTTCATCATCAAAACATCTTTCAGTAGTTGTTCCCACATTAAATGAAAGCTTAAGATCTTGGCTTGAAATGTTTACCCCTTTCATTTTTACAACTCATTGCAACAAGAAGTAATCAACCATCAGAGACACTCTGGCGCATTAGCTGTGTCTCAATTCAGTGGCTGCAGCCTTCCATGCATGCATTTGAAGACCAATTGCATCACCAAGGCGGTCCCATTTCGAAGGCTCCTTCAATTGCAGCCTTCTGTCCCAGAATTCAGAGGATGCAACAGATGAATCCTTCATGGCCAAGCCTATCCCAAGATGCATTGTGCGCTGGTGACAATATTAAATTAAATTAACTAACAGTTTTTAACTAGCTACCAGTTAAATGTATTAGCTAAAAGCACACAGCTAAAACAATTTTAATTTAATACGTTTACCTGAAAACGGTCCATCAGCCTGAAATACAGCAAATGGTGTCGTCTCCGGCGGTGAATCATCTCCTCAAGTATTAAATTAAAAATATATATTTATAATAACAATCTCTGGGTCCATGATTTAGGGCTAGCTAGCTTACTCCTAATTTCATCAAGTGCAGCTGGTTGCTAGGTTACAGTAATGCCAATGGGTCGGGGCAGGGACAACTGCTGATGCACCCTGGAAATTCTCCACAGACCAGACTGTGCAATTTTGGAAACCATTAGATTTGGCTGATGATGATTTCCTTCAAAGGTCGTGGCCAATGTCGACTGGATGATCGCATCCTTCAAAGGCTGCAGCCCCTGGATTGTGACACAGCTATTGTGACAACCATCCCCAAATGATCTCTTGACTAGCTACCACATGGTTTTAGCTTGCTAGCTAAAAGCTGACTCAAATTGCAGCTATTACCAGGGCTGCCCCTGACCAAATTGGGGCCCTAAGCAAAATTTTATTTGGAGGCCCCCATCCCAAATGTATCATAGGTACAAAATGACCGTACAACAACTTGCCATTTAACTTGACAACCTTTATTGGCAATAACAAATGAACTGTAGATACAGTAGTTTGGCTGTATGAGTCAAATAAAATAAAAAATTCAACCTGAAATAAATAAATAAATAAATATTAAATAAAAATAACTTCAAACTGAAATAAGTCGACATGTCGACAACTCTTCACCTGCTGCAGCTCTGCAAGTGCCTGCCGGCGCACACCTCTGATTGTTCAGATGTCGAGTGCTGTCAATCATTGCAGCGACACATGGGCGGTCAGGTCTCTTCTCTCCTTCCTCGAGCTGATTCTACGCGCGCTTCACGGTAGCGCATGTGCGCATCCATTGCGCATATGCGCAAATGCGTCCCCTCGCGCAAAGTGTGGCCCTCCATGGAAGATGAGGCCCTACACACAGCGCATGTTCTGCGTTTAGGGAGGGGCGGCCCTGGCTATTACCTTCAACTTTTTAATAAATGTTTAATTTTTAAATGACTAATAACCTACAATCATTTAATACAAAAACAACACCAACCTCCTCACCTCAATGTTTTGCGTGTGTTCCACAAAATGACCTGTGCAAAATTAGCAGGATGTCAGGCTAACTGTTTGATATCAAGTCAATGTCACAGTGCCCTCTAGTGTGGCTGTAATAAGCACTGGGACAACCAACCCCAGTCTCCCCTAACATTTCTAAGATGTAGATTTCACCATGAAACTTCCCCTGTAGATTACTAAGATTAGGGAAATTATTCTTTTGCATTGCAAGTTTTCCGAAAATGTATCTTTAAATACACAAATTATAAATTATATAATTAAATATGCACTTATTTGTGTACATTTCCAGAGCACAAATCTGAACACTGGATAAAGAAGGTTCAAATTTCATGTTTCATTTTGGTGACATGTTAGAGTCAAAGTTTTTTACAGAGGGGATTTTGGATATGTATTTTTTATTGCTTCATAAATCAGAAAACACTGTCAACAGCCATAAAACACCTCTTTCCTCTATGTTTTGTGGAATAAAATGTTATATTCAGGCTATGAATGATAAATGAAAACCCCTTGGTGAGTATAGACAGGAAAAAGTGAAACATTTTATGTATGTGAGTGTGACTGAAATGGTGATTTCTGGCTCAAAGAAGGCTGTAAGAAAAAACTTATTTTGTACTGTTAAATTGAATGTGTTTTTAGACAAAAGATGAGACACTACAGGTAAATAGGGAATTTATTTAACAAATAAATATCACCATGAAACTTTCCCAGCTGATTATTTAGCCTACATTAAGACAATTAAATTTCTACTTTCTTAGATTTTATATTTAAATATGCAAATGATGCATTATCTAATTAAATATGCTCTAATTTGCATACATTGGATAAAGCCAGGTGAAATGTTCCTGTTTCATTTTGTTGACATATCACAGTCAAAGGTTATCACCGAGGGGATTTTGGATATTACTTTTTATCACTCCATAAATCAGAAAACACTGTCAACAGTGATTAAAAAAATCAATTTCTGTCAAGTTTTAGACATAAAATGTTACATAAACCAGGCTATGAATGATAAATGAACAAACCCTTCGGTGAAAACCTTCAGAATACAGACAGGAATAAAACTCGGGAGTTTGGTGTGTAGAAGGGTTGCTGAAGTGGAGATTTCTGTCTGGGAGTATGAGAAAATAACTCACTTGGAGAAAATGACCGTTAAAGATATGTATTGTAAAATTCCACACATTTTTAGACAATAAAGGACACTACAGGTGAATAGGTTCAACATTTTTAACTAATAGATATCACCATGAAACTGTCCTTGTCGTTCTGTCTGCACTTTTTACACTACATGTCACATTCACCCATTCACACACACATTCACACACTGGTGGCAACCATACATGGTGCCACCTGTACCCAGTAACCATTCACACACCAATGTAACAGCCATCGGGAGCAAAGTGGGGTTCAGTATCTTGCCCAAGGATACTTCAGCATGTGGACTAGAGAAACCGGACATCAAATCGAGTGTCTTCTGATTAGTGGACAACCCGCTCTACCTCTGAGCCACAGCCGCCCCCCCATGAGAAGTCTCCTTCTGAAATCTCACAAGAGGTGACAGTGGTAACGTTAGAGTTAGAGAGAGGAGTGCCGGTAATAGTTTGTTGTTTAGGAGTACATAAAGCGTATCTTACTCTTATTCAAAAAGATTTTTAAATGTCATCAGAAGATTTTGACGGAGTGAAAAAATCTGTGAGATTTCCGAATGAGACTTCTTGTTAGCGAGACTTGGACACAAAACAGACCGGAACAAGCAAAAGCTACGGAAAAATATTTAATTTCTCTGAAGGTTCCTTTACATCATGTTGTAAGACACTGGTAATAGCAATCTGATCCTGTCAGAGGCAAAAACAAGCACTTTCAGTGGACGGAAATTAACAGGATGCACCAGCCCAGAGTGGTAACATTGCAGCCTGTTTCACCGCTGCAGGCTGCAGCCCTCTCTCAATACTGAACCAGTTTCAAAAACTGCACAACACTTGTGTATCTGTTACATATCAGTGTAAATGTGTTATTAGGTGATGCTTCTTACTGTTGCTTCATAAGTGGGAAAGTAGGAATATGTGTCAGCCCACTGTCATAGTCTGCAGACGGACAGGATGTAGGTCATGGGAACACTGAGACATGCAGAGTGTGTGACGTAACAGTTATAATACACGTCCTCTTCAACCCATTTACTACACTGTTACATACATTATTATAAAGCATGTTCACTATCAGTTGCATCGTGAGGAAACATTTTAGTTTTGACAGTCGCTGTCCATTTCTGATTGTGTTCATTTTGTGTTACGTAACACTCATATAGTGGAGAAATGCTTCCTGATAGCTTCAGACTGCGAGTGTCAATCTGATCAGATCAGAGCATGTTAGATGAGTTGTGTTTGCAGAGGCAGACAGCAGAGTTTAACCCTTTGTTTATACATTAAGGTATTTAGTGTGTTATTATTCTTAAAACATTGGCCTATTTTTAAATGTGTGTATATATATATATATATGTATATATATATATATATATATGCATATATATATATGTATATATATATATATATATATATACATATATATATATGTATATATATATATATATATATATATATAAATGACAGTAGAAATGATAAATACTGGATCCTATTTCTAATCACAAGAGATTCTGTTTCTTTCTTACACTCAACATCTACATTGTCATTTGAAAAAGACTAATTTGCTGAGATTTTTAACATTTCATTGATTCCCTTGCAACCATCTTAACCTGTATATTCAATTTTGTACATTTCTATCAATTTTTTTTGTTTTTATTTTAATTTTTTAAGTATGACTATTGTTATTCAAGAGGGGAGATATCTTCATAAGCCATTTTCAGCTTACTCTTTAAATTCTTTTTTATACACATGTATGTGCAAATAAACAAAACCAATCTTGCTAGTGTTACAGAATTGTTCAGATTTTTATTTATTTATTCAGAAAAACAGTAAAGATGCACTTCATCACTTCACAGTCCATGGCCGATAAAATTGAGCATAATAGAAAACAACAGACCTCCTTAACAACAATAAACATGAATTATTATACCAGTGTTTTGTTTTTTAGTTTCAGCATTTTTTCATCATTTTGTTTATCTTTACTGGAAATGGACGTGTATTATCTGCTTATGAGCTTTTGTATTATCCCATAAAGCCTGTTGTCCTCACCACCACTATATTTCATGAGCAGTTACGTCAGCCCTGTTTGGTATCAGACACATATCCACTTCCAACCCACTTTCTCACTCACATCCCTTCCCCCTGCTTTGTCTCAAACCACACACGTGCACTCATTCACCGCACACACACACACACACACACACACACACACACACACACACACACACACACACACATTACCACCACCACCACCACCATTAGACCATGTTGGGGAAACGGTGGCCTTGAACTTGTCTAGCTCCACCCCCACCAGTCTTCTCTTACAACCACCAACCAACCCCCAACACACTCCTCCATCTCTTCAGCTGCCTCTGCATGCAGGCATTCCCTTGGCAACTGTGGTGTGGTGGTGCCTGCCTAGCAACCAGAAGGCTCTCACTCCTTCCTATATGGCTCGTGGCATGGGGGTTTGCAGACTGGGCTGGATGAAGATTGATTGCAGACAAAAGATCTCATGTGTAACTCGTGTTGTTGTCGTCAGGGCCGAAGCGTAGAGGCGGAGCCTCTGCAGCTGTGGTAAACCTCGTATGTCAGCGTTATAATCAATTTGTGGGGGTCGTGTAAATGTTATTTTAGAGCTTCAGCTCCTTTCTTGCTTTGTGCTGTTTTAAATAAAGATGGGTCAGTTGAAGGTTGGTGTGTTGTGCTTCAAACACAAAATGACATGCTTGCTTGTTCTGCATTTGCAGCATGTGGTACCACTGCAAGCACAATGGAGGAGATGACCTCTGTAGTAACACCACTGTGAATGAATGAGTGAATGAATGAGCCAATGCTGATAAAGACATGTGGCGCCACCTGGTGTTGATAAATAAATGAGCACTGAAAATGGAACTATTCAAGGATATGTTACTGTAATGCAGAATAATGGCACTCAGTCAAGTTAATCATATTTTCAGAATACAGTTAATAATGCAGAGTATTGAAGCTCTCTGGCTGCCCCAAACCATATCTGCATGCATTTCACAGCAGCTCTTCTGATGCCTATCTGCACATTTGTACTCTTTCCAGGTGATAATGTATTCTGAACCTGTATCCTTCACTTCCATATGGGCCAATCAGTCTCCACCGCAGCTGCTTCAATGCTAAAAATAGCTTTCATACTGCTGACGTGATAGATGACTCATGCAGAGTCTCACTCCTCTCCCTGCATCCGTACACCACTCCCCTCTCCCTGGCACTGTCCAACACCCCAATGCCCCCCCTTTATTTTACCAACCTTAGTTCAGTGAAGGTGGACAGACACCAGGGTGGTTTCAACAGTTCAAAAGCATTTATTAAAGGAAGGGAGGCCGTACATGAAATTCAGATATCAGCTGAAAATGAAATTTGTGACATGTCCACACTCTTGCGCAGTGCACCTCTCCCCACTAGCGCCACACCTACCACTGCTCTCTCTGCCCCAGCTGGGTTAGCTCTTTCTTCAGCCTCTCTTGGCCTGTGATGTAATGCAAAATGCAGTCAAAGAAAAGATTAAAGACTCTCTTGCATGATCCATGCTTGTGGCTGTGTCGTTAAAATTATGTCGGGCCTTTAGAACAGAAACAAAACAGCACTGTTTTCAATTTGAGAAATTGTATCACTTTAACTGTCACACTCGTTTCACGTGATGATTTTGCATCATTAATAGAAATAATAAAGCCATACAATCTCAAAGACAGCGTACAAAGGATGTGAAGTTCACATTGTGCCTTGTTAAATGTTTCGAAATGGGGTGCCATCTTGTGAGGTCCATGCTTACACAACTGTCTTTGGACAAACTAATGGACTACATAGATTCATATGACTTGGCACTCCAGGGGGATTACAGACCCCAACCTCTGCTCACATACATGGATACTGCAAGCTGTCTCGTTTTTGGATTGAATGCACACACTTTGGTAAAAGAAGTAACAAAGCACGTACCTCAAAGATGGCACCCCAGCCTCACACGGCATGATTTCACATTCTTTATACTGTATTCTCTGCTCAAACAGTGAAACTAAATGCATTGAAAAAAAACTGTCAATAAAGATTTACCAGTTGTTTCTATAAAATATTTCAAGTACCATTTACTTCAACTATAGTTCTTAACTAGAGACCATGTTGCGATGGGATCACTCCAGCCGTGATACAGTGATCCTCAACTTAAATGTGAGCCAGGGATATAAAGTGGCGGGGCCAATGGACCCTTACATACTTCCTACCCCCTCTACTTTTAGCCCTCTTGCTCAGACCAAACCCTTCTTCAATCTCTGCCCTTAATTTTGATCTCATCTACACGACTGTAAAGTTTTGTGAATACTGCTACAATAGGTGTCATCAGGACCACAATATGCCATGATGACACACATTCATACACAAGGCCTACAGGAAGTGCGGTAGGCTTTGAACAACAGCAGAATATCATCTGTCATGTGATGCCATGAGGCCGCAAAAGACTTTTACCTACAGACTTTAATTGCAAAAGAGACATTTGTAGATCAGTGGATAAAATTTTTGAGCTTCACAACCCCTGCAAAATGATGTTTCACTATCAGACTTTGGTTTATATGTTCTGATAACATTTAAAAAGCCTAGAAGAGCCACACGGTTGGATCATTTTTAACCCCAATCAAGTTAGCAGAGTGCTAAACCAGAGCTAAGTCTCTAGTGTGCCTGCTCTATGGGCCACATAATTTTATACACGGCAGTTAAACCTTTTTGGCTTCATGTGCCACTGAGCAACCTTTGTAGGCTTGAACGGGGCCCTGTCTCCAAAGCTGTATCCAGTTCTCTTTATACATCCATGACACAAATAGATTAACAAGGTGAAAACAAATACCGGCGGTCTGGTTAGTGCAATGAGATGATGGAAAGATTAACTATAAAGTTGTATGTACCTTGCTGTTATAACATAAATCAGATACAGTAAACAATACAAAGTCACAAAACAATTTCACGGCAAAACAAAGTGTCAAAGTCATTTTTCTTCCTCTTTGGGTCAGCACATAATACTGATACTACAGTATTTGTGCTGAAAAGCCTACACACTGTATGTTGTCACACAGACAGAAATGGCATTTCACATGACTCAAACGAACATGACGAGTATAAAGTGTTACAAACTCTAACTGTGTGCTTTGTGTTGTGTCTGACATGTTCACATCCAGTGTTCGTGACAGACCTGTTCAATCAAGTATTCAAAAATGTACAGCATCTTCCTAATGTCAGGAAATCAACATTGCCAAAGGACATGTGATGACTCACACAGAAATCACAGAAATCACTTTTGCCTAAGCATTAATCTAAAGTATTTCAAAAGTTAAATGTGTTGGTGTATTCTGGTAGTGGTGTGCTGACCATCACAGGACAAACAAGCTCCTAAACTGAGCCTTTCCAGTGAAACAGGGTTGTAAATAAGGTCCAGAGGTAGCTGTCCACACCGAGGCTGTCCTGCAGAGGTCAGCAGTATATGAGATCGATGTAAAGATGTAGTGTGAAATCGGTCTACTAACTTTAGTCCTTGTGCTCAGGCTTTAAGCGATCTTGGAGAGCATCTGCTCAGAGAGGAGCCTCTTGAGCTGAGCCACTTCCTGAGACAAACAGCTGATCTGAGACCTGATACTAACGTCCTCTGTCGCATTCTTGGTATCTCCAGAGTTCTGCAGAGAGGAGGAGTTATAATGTCCAGAGGACGGACCCTGATACTGCTGCTCAAGTCCACCACAGGCCTCCTCACTGGACCATGGAGCCTGACTTTCTGTGTGACTGTCCCATCCTGCCTGCTGGTGGTTCCTCACCTGGATGTTTGGCCACACTGTGGCTACAGGTGGTCCGCCATGTCTAGTATCAGAGGATGGAGACATTTCTCCTCCATCACTGCAACCAGCAGGCCCTTTGAAGCGGAGCTTGTGCGGGAGGCTTTTCAAACAATCTGTTGAATCTCGTCTGTTAGTGTACTGACTTTCATTGACCTCCAGTGAAAGGATGTGGGGTTCATAGCTCCGCTGCTCCTCCACCAGCTCCCTTGGAGAGGGGCCACTTCGCTCACTCAGTGTGTCGTCATAAAACACGGGGCTGTTCACATTTGAGCTACATGAGGTGGAGACACTGGACTCCCCGGGTACACTATGACTTGGCAAAGGCCCAGCTCCTCTCGGTCCATAGATGGCACCCTGCTGTGGAGGGTGAGGGTGGACATTGTGGGTGTTGTGTGGTGTGTTGGCGTATGAGGATCCATCAGTGTTAGGCTGGTAGTGATGTGTTGTAGTGGGTGCTGGGGACGGAAGGAGGATGGAAACATCAGATGGGTCCTTGACCAGGCCGAAGCGAAACTTCAGAGCCAACAGCTCGGCCCTCAGGCGGGCGTTCTCCTCCAGCAGGCCCAGGAGTCGTCTCTCTACCACCATATCATTGGCTCGCCGCTTCTCTCTGGACCGCTTGGCTGCCTCATTGTTTTTTTTCCTCCTGTCCCAATAGCCGTCATCTTTCTTTTCCTCAGGGATGAACTCTCGTCTGCGGCGTATACTGCTGCTGCTGTCTTCATCACAGCTGCTACCAGCCTTTGCTTCAGTGTTGGTAAGGCTTGCTTTGCGTTTGAGGGTGAAAGTGTGACTGAGGAGGGTTTGAGCCAGCTGGCTTGTGGAGGCCAGGATGGAAACAGCCTCATCAGTGAAGGATACAGCCCGTTCCAGAGGCCTGGACCCTGGTCCCTCTGCAGCCAGCAGTGAGGACGCTGACAGGTCCTGGGTGATGCCTTCCACAGTCTGACCCGTCATGTTCCAACACTGGTTTGTCACTGGAGGGAGCTGTGAAGTGTGTGAGCAGGGTGGTGGCTCGGGGTGAAGTGTGCTGTAATGGCACCAGCTAGTGGTGGAAGAACACAAACACATGTGGTGAGGTGACCATTTGTTTACATGGCTGCAAAACAATGAATCTATATTATACTGCTGCCAGTTAAATGCTGTAATGTTTATAACAACAGGAAGAGACTTTAGAGTAATAAAAAACTACCCAACATATTAAACAACCACTTACATTTATAACAGTGGGATAACACTACATTCATACAGAGTCATAATAATAGTCTGGATACAAAAACTCATTTATGTTAGTCATTTTATTTACATTTCAACAGTGACATTTTAATTATCTTAGCAATCAAATCACCATAAACAGCTCATTAAGAGAGAAAAAAGCACACATTTGAAAAATCTAAAATATTTTATTATTCCTTTTATATAAATCTCTCATTTTTAAAGTTTTATTAAAAAGATTATTAATTATTATCATGAATTAAGCCTGGTGCTACCCTGTTACCATATCCAGGTGTTTACATTTATCCCTTCCAACATCTATTTATTAATTTTTAACAGATATGTGCCCTGAATAGCTATTGTTTACATTCAAGTACTCTACATCCCATAGAAAAAAAACCCGTGTTATGTCATCTGATATGAGATGATAAAGTAAACAAATAATTCAGAAACTTGACAGCACATTTCCTGTAATCATGATAAAGTGTTAAATGCGTGATAAATCTAAGGAAACATAAAAGAGATCTTACCTACAAATCAAACAGCTGCTGAAAACTCAGAGAGGAGACATGTTCAGCTTCACAGGTCGTCTGGATGTTTCTGCTCCTCAACAGCTCCGCATCTCTCCTCTCCCCGCTCACCGGTTCAGCCTGGGTCGGATTCTCACCCCGGGTGACCCCACCCCTCCTCCTCCTCCTCCTCCTCCTCCTCCTCCTCCCAACGGGCAACCAGCTGAGTCAAACCAGCAGAGTGAACCGCAACAAAACCAGACAGCAAGAAGTCCTGACTGGTTCTGCAAATAGTATCTAATGACTTTATTAGCCTACAGGTAGGCTACGTCATTAACGAGGCTTAGATCAATAAATAAACTATGTGAACACACACAATTTAGCAAATAACTGGGTAGTGAAGCAAAAACAGTGGCTGGCAGAAAATAATGCTTGTCTGACCTGCCACAGGAGTAGGCTACTTATATCTCAAGAAGGACACGGGATGTGTCAGATAATCAGCCAATAATCGCCTCTGTCATAAAAAGGAATTCTGTACTTGACCTTAGGTGGCCACTGGAATTTCAACTCAGACAACCTGTAGTCAGGTTCACACCAGTGACAACAAAATTCACTGTAAGGTGAACATTAGCCTTTATCTTGCTCCCTCTGTATATGAAGGAAACAGGAAATACAAATATCAACATGGCTATGGATCCTATTTTACATCTGGCACGTGCAACTATTATTGTTATAGGCTAAATCAACTTTATATGAAGCGTGCATGACCAAAGTGTTGCATAAATGGGTGCAGTTCTATTTTTGGCATTTTGTGTAAATCTGAATTAATTCTAAAATGGTAATCATATTTAGCCTAACCATTAAATTAATTTGACCAAATACACCATAAACATTTTAATATTACTAAAAAGCATTTCACTGCTGAAAAGATGTTCTTTTCATAAAACTAGGCTGTCCATTTTATAGAAAAACCCAAATACTTTTGAAATTAATGCAATATAACCGGAGAAAATAGAGAAATAGGGGCTGTAACATTTGATTTCGCTCAAGAGGTAGAGAACCTACAACTACCAGAATGCATTGCGCCGCTGGTTGATGATGCAGTGCGAGCTTAGCCGTTTTTTTCTACAGGAAACAAAATGGCGGCTAATAACCAATGAATTCGACTAAACGGTAAGCTAAAATATGTCTCTGAAAACATTGTAGGCGAGAAGTAGAGAACACAGCAAACACAATTTGGTTTATTTTATCAGCACTGCTCAGTTTTACCATTTGATTTGAGTTTTACAACCTCCATTTACACAGTAACATTAAACAGTGTGGCGCCATCTTGTTCACAAATGTCATATTACTGCCAAACTGTGCACTAAAATATGTTTCCGAAGACAGTTTAGTTTAGAAATAAGCAACAGAGTAACGGAATATTGGTTTATATTTAATCAGCACTGCCTGTTTTTACCGATTTATTGGAGTTTGAACTGAGTTTGAGAGATCTGTGCCAAAGCCAGCGAAAATTTGAGATCAGCAGGGAGATATGGGTTCACAGTTTACCACAGTTCATTCATCAAGGGACAAAATACAACCCCTTTGCTTCCTGCACAATCATGCTAGCAACTGCGAGGCTCTACTTTAGCACGTCACTGGTTTGAGCTGTATACTAATGTAATGATGCTAACATCTTCATGGACTATGTTCACATGCTTATGTTAGCCATGTAACGTTAACGTTTATGTTACCATTTAGCATGTTAGCATTTTGCCAATTAGCACTAAACATAAAGCACCGAGGCTGAAGGGAATGGCATTAGTTCTCAGGTAAATTAGTCAAGAACCCAAGTATTGGTTAAAGTGAAATCTTGACCTGATGACAGAGGAAACATCAAGATTTCACAGTAATCATACTAAGTCATGCAACATGTTTGACTCAGTCTGATACATTTTTATTTGGGTACTGAATTGTCAAACAATACTACTCTTTACTACTCTAATGGTTTTAATGCTTGCCTTAACCTGCTTAGTCATTATATCCACATTATTGATGAGGGGATCAAAAATGATCAAAAATCTCAATATGTTAATATTTTCTAAAAAAAAAAAAAAAAAAAAAAAGTAATCTCTGGCATGTTGCCACATCAGAGAGGGTATTTCTTTGTCAGAAATATTGTTATGTTTGATTTTGTCTCCTAGTCCTAGCATAATGAAGTGCCTTCGAGGAGATTTAAGAATATCAAGATATGAATCGTGGATCGAGATATAGCCTAAAAATATCATGATATAATTTTCAGGACACACCACCCAGCCCTACCCTTCAGCAGCTGTGCGGGGCTTGGTTATTATTAACATTTTACAGTTTAATCAGTTTTTTACTGAGCATAAATTACATGCAGAAGAAAACATTTTTCTTGCAATTTAATACTGTGAAGGTCATTTCTCGCCCATTTAACACCTTGTGTATTAATAGCTCTCTGTTTTCTTCCCTTGTTGTTTACATCACTGTTCAATCAGGTCATCCAGTTTAAAATTGCCTGTGTAGACAGCAGTCATGGTGAGTTGAGTTGTCCTCAGCTGCTCTTTGCAGGTGAGCACCCATAACCAGAGTTCCGGGTAACTCAGCTGCATGGAAAAATATGTTTAGTACATGCAGTCTTTTGTTTCTCTTCAAACACTTAATACAGTTATAGTTTTCTTTCTGTCACAACATTAGGTTTTCAGACACACCTGTCAAAGAATAAACATGTGAGCATGTGTAATGTCACTCACTCTGTATTTTCTCTGTTTTCAGATACTGTTGGCCTCACTGTGTAAAAACAAAAGAAGCTCAACACGGTTTCACTGCAGCGGTGAGTTAATTTATACATTTTATAACCATGTTTTGTAGATGATGAACGTAAAGCACTGCACAGAGTGAGTCATTTGAATGCCAGTTGATAGTGTAAATGGAAAAGAGGATTGTTATGTAATACGCAGAAAGAGAGAGCATGTGAGGACTGCGCAGGGCTGGAAGTTCAGTTGGGGTGAGGTTGCACAGAAAAAAGGAACATTGTTCAATGAGCGATCCACTGGACAGTAATACTTCCTCACAGCACATGGAAATCCTTCACACAGGACTCTCTGTCTCTGTGTCGATTTCACCAGTTTCCCCAAAACAAGGCAACAACACTTCTCGCTCATAAATAATGCTGGACCCTGTAGTGACAACAATGTCACTACTGACCTGCTTTTATGACCTTGACAGATGAGTTTAAACATGTTGGTGCACGGCTGTGACATGCAGTGATGTGCACAGACTCATAGAGTGTTTTGGGGGAAAATTTAGTGAAAAGAAAACTGGTCTGCTGTCCTGAGGTTCAGCTGGATGTCCTGCCAGCAAATTAGATTAAATGAAACTTTATGATTTCAGCAACTGCCTCCTTTTTTCAAGGTTATCTCTTTTTCTGAGATTATGTCATCTGTTTCCAATTTAAATCAACTTTCCCCACAATGAAGTGTCTCATTTTCTTGTTACATGATCGGACTTGAGCAACATTTGCAGGAATCACTTCTCGAAAATTCCTGAACATGACTAAGAGTTTACAGACCCATGAGTGGCTCTGTGAGGCTGTACTAGGCATACTAGGGACCACAAGGCATCGTGGTGCTTGGAGCTAAATGCTAACATCCACATGTTAACATGCACGCTACACTGTAAAAACGCAAACATGTTGAAGTTTAGCAGGCATAATGTTTACCATACTCATCATCTCTTTTATTGCTGAGGTTTTTGGAGGTATTTGGTCACAAACCAAAGTATTGGACAAAAAAATGTTGACCTGATGATGGCGCTACTGTAGATGAAAAGTCAGGGGATTGCCAAAGTTTGTACAAGCCATCGAGAGAAGGGAACTTAAATGTCTGTAATGTTACCAAATTTATATTCAGTTAATCCAATTGTTGAGACATTTAACTAAAAAACAAAATGTGAACCTGCTGTTGGGACTAGAGGAAAAGAAATTCAAATTGAAGCCATTTGTACATCATTATGTAGCGGATACGTTTGATCTTTATGTTTCTTAAAGTTTCAACAATGCTGTGGTTAATGAAAACCATGTGGTTATGGTTAGGAAAAGATCATGTTTTGGCTTAAAATAATCTGTTTTGATGGCACTATCCTCTCTGTGAAAGCAGCGATGGAAAGAAACATGCATGTTTGGTGGCTTAAAAGCTGCTGGAAACATGGCAATGATTTGTTCAAACACAGCCGGTTTTGTTGTTTGATGGTCTCAAGCATTTGTTGGCAGCTTTGCAGGCATCTCTCTTAGGTGATATGCCATCCATTTCCCCTCCACCCCCTGCTCATATACTATGTCACTTTAGAAATGTTGATATAATAGTATGAGATGTACATATGTAAAGTGTTTCTACTTTTTCTTTTGACAACTGGGCTGGGAAAATACATTTAACAGGATTAAAACAACTGCAAGGATACACACACTTGATTATGGTGAGAAGCACTGAATGTAACATAGGGTTTTAATTGATATTTTCCTTTCCATGTGTATGCAGTCAATACAAAAAAAAGGCAGAAAGTAATTGAGTGCCTGAGCATAGAGCAGACACTGGCCTTGTTTGACTTTTTGTGTGTACGCTCAAGTTCAAATCAGGGGAATCAGCTCACCCCCCCTCCCTCTCGATCTCTCTCCTGACTTTCTTTTTTTTCATCCCTCGTTCTACTTGGACTCACAGTCCCTCTCGACAGTCTCAGCACTGCCGCAGCTTTCACCACTCTAATCCTCATCCTGGTTTTGGACATCAGGCCAAGATTCCCATTTTGTGAGGTTATGTAATCACAAACAGACAGTGCGGTCAATAATTCCACAAACCCATACAAAGTTAAATACTTTAAATGAGCTAAGACAAGACTTAACTTGGAGCGAGAACTGACAGTTACTCTGCTGGATGAGTTTGTCTGCATTTAGAGGTCCTTACCTCTCCTAACACTTGGAGGGTTAGTATGGCCAACCCAGCTGCCAGAATAAACGTTGTACGTGAAAACCAGTAGGTATCCATATGTAGTAGATGAGAGAGTACACCTTTTTCTGTATTTGCTCAACCAACTAAATTATCTGTATCCATACTCATTTTGGGTGGAGTTTAAACCGCAAGTGTGTGGGGTGTAAAAAGAAAAAGTGTGGTGTCTGACTGGAGGTTATTTTAAACCTGATATTGATATGGGTTGATCAGAAGTTGATGTATTAATTATTATTAGAAAACGGTTTACAGAACAATCTCAGGATTGAGCTACTGATTGTTTTTATCATAGGATTAAAAGATTGAACACAGCTACACAAATGAGGATTTTGCTTCATCCAGAGTACTCGAATGATACTCTGGATACTGACTTCATACGAGTATTTGGTTGAACCCTAGCAGATACATTGAAACTTTATGTTCAACAAGTGCTTAGGTTTAGCCAGAAAACCACTTGCTTATGGTTAGGATAAAGTTGTGTCTTGGTTTAATGTACCCGGTGTTGGTGGCACAATCCTGGTTTAAAGTGCAGTGATGTCTCCGTAAAACACAACTGCTTTTCGTGGCACTATCCCAGCAGGAACCACAGAGATGTTACGGTAAAAAAAAACCTTTTCACTGGGTTATCCCTGGTGGAAACACAGCAAGGGATCATTAAAAAACACCCATGTGTGGTCACTAAACAGGAAGATGCGGTGATGACTTACTTAAAAAAAATGCGGTTTTGTTGTTTGCTGGTCTGTAAACAGTGGTCTGCAGCTTGGCAGGCGTCTCGCCTAGGTGTCACGCCATCTCCATCCCCACTACCTCCTGATGACAAAGTCAGCTCATATACTGCACCGCTTTAGAAACGTTGATATGTTAGGTATAAAGCGAACCAATGTAGCATATCTGTGGTTTGCAGTAATGCACAATGCCAGCATTTCCTCTGGCGTCTGGGCTGGTTTGGCTCTGTCCGTTAACCCCCGTAAAATACCAGTACAGATGATAACATACTGTGGATAGATATCTCAATTTGAAGGCTAGTGTCAGTGCTGTCCTGAAGTAGCAGGGTTTAATAATGCAGAGAAAATCTATTTACAGACACTCACTTGAGAGGCCGAGCTCCTGAAATATTAATGCAATGATATATAGTGTAAAGTGATTGTTGTCTAAGTGTGGGTTTCTCGGTGACTGTGTGTGTCTGCAGGAGTTTGTTTGGTGAACTGAAGTTGCTCGGCTGTGTCAAAGTAACATTGTTGTCCTGCTTTATTTTCACACACTGGATGTTAGTGTGTCTGTGCCTGCAGGAAGAGGAAATAAGTGTTTGGAGGAAGTTGAATGACAATGTTTGCACAGAACTGACTGTATTGTTTAGGTAGTTGAAAGTTTTTTTAGCTCATCCAAAACCACGATAGCTGTAATTATTCTTTGAATATTGAGTGTTAATGTCATATGGTTTATATTCGGTAATACGTATATGTTTTTAAGACTAAAGTATACATTAAGGTCATCTGCATTTCTCCACAGAGGTATCATGAATCTTAAGATTAAAAAGATTCCTGTGATACCAAACATGTCATACTAGTTTACTAGGAAAGGGGCTAAATATTGTTTCAAAGTTAAACTGTCTTAACCTCGCCATCCGCGACACCTTAATGTCAAATGGTTGCTTGTAGTGGCTTTCAGCAGCTTTTTCTTGAGCTCCCCTTGTTTCACAGCCTCAGTAACATTGACGGGAGATATTGAGGGACAGGCTGCTGCTGCTTCACTCTGGCTGTTTCTGAAACTGAGGGCCAGATGGTTTATGATGTTTAGGTTTACCAGTGTTGACTGTTAATAGAGAAAGCCTATGGCATTGTAGCTATGATGCTAATTTATGATACCCATTAATTTTATTACACAATGCAAATATGCTCTAAGCTCAGTTCCCGGCTGCCTGACTGCCTTCAGTCTGAACAGCTGCTGATATTAGCGAAATCATTCTTGAACTGCGTTAGTTGTGCTCACATTTCTGGTTTCCGTCAGTTTGCTTTCTTTCCCTTTCTTTTATTTCCTGTCTTTTCCCTTTCTTTGGGAATAACATGACCGCTTCAGCAACATAAGCAGTCACTCACCTGGCTCTGCTTTTAAGGCCCAGACACACCAAAGCGACATCAAAGAACTCGTGGCACTGTTGTGACTCCTGACACCGTCTGTGCGTCGGCCAAGAAATTGCACTTGAACTCGCCGCAAGGACAACAGCTGACAGCCAGTTAGCACATATGTTCTGTGCCTGCTGGAGAGGAAATAACTCCCCATACCAGCAGATAGTCTGCGGGACAGGACAGATTCAAGACGCTAGTTAGCCAGTTAGCACGTTAACAACACAACCTATTGTTGAAATGATGTTTACCATTCACCAGCAAACAATAACAGAAACAATTCTGAACAGTTTCTGCTAAAGAGCTCAATGGCTAAAGGATCTTACAGAATATAACAAGTTCAGCCCTGTGATAGTCTGGTGACCTGTCCAGGATGTAACCTGCCTCTCGCTCAGTATTAGATGGGATAGGCTCCAGCATGACAGGATAAGCAGTTACGGAAAATAATTAAATGAATGAATATAACAAGTTTGTTTGGATCTCACGGCTTTTTGACTTTATCCATTTGTTTGCTTTCCTCACTTCTGTTTTTCTTCTTCTTCTCTGAACTGAACTGCCAATCAGAGAGTGATTTCATTAACTGACAGGCTCTGCCGTTTCCAGCGCCAATTCAACATGCTGAATTGACTGGAAAACAGGTGACAAGGGCCAGCCGTGCGAGACACACCCCAAAAACTAAGGCGGCGGATGCTCACCTGACGGCCTGATATCGACCAACGGCCGACTTGATGCATCAGGGCCCTTAGAGACTAATAAGGCACATTCAATCTCAAAACGCTGTAGACCATTTTGCTATGTTTCTGGGTTGAATGACATGTTTCTTTGAAATGGTGTGAAACAGCCTTTGAGGTACATTTTCTCTTGTGTGGTGGGTCTGTGAGAGGTGTTACCCAGTCAGCAGCGACTTGTATATAAATAAATGTGTTGTTCTCTACTTATTCACACATCTTTTTTTGTTTATATTTCACACTTGCTTTGGCATTGTAAATATGTTTTTCACATGCCATTAAAGCCTGTGTGAAGTGAATTAAATGAAACCCCACAGTACTACAAGGCAGTGTGCTTGCCCAAGACAACAAAGTGTTGAACACACCACCATTTTCGTTTGAATAAACGTGTTGCTACATTTTGTCAGGGCTGAACGCAGCCTATTACTAGTACAGGGACGGATTAAACCATTTTGTGCATTTGTCAAGGGTGAGGGGAGCCAAAGAGAGCCATCTCCACCGATTTATTCAGCCAATGTTAATCTAGTTATGGCACAAATTACCTCAAAGTAAAAATTTACAAATGAAACCAAACTTTTTGTTCCAGGCTTTTTAAGAGCCTCCTTCCCATTTGGGTCTTTGGTAATCAGTCCCACTTTCCCCCTTTACAATGCCCCAGCACATCTGTCCCCAGTAAACCTCCCTCCCTCCCTTCAGTTGCTCAGCATTTAAATTGTTGTTTTGTTTTGTTGATGAAACATGGTTTTCCCCACTGGATACATGGGTGGCAGGGAGGTAGAAATATGATGTTTTCTCTCAGATGAAACAATGAAATTAAGTGGTTTTGATGAGCTGTTTTCATAAATAATTTTCCATCTTGCTTTGGGGATTTACGGAAAATGAAACTCTACAGAGCAGTTGTCTCATGCTGAAAAAAATACATTGCATTGCTGGCATTGTTTGTGGTATTCAGATTGTAAGCCTTGAACTGGTCACAAACATTATAGTAATGACAATTCCACCTTTGACCCATTTAGCCGCTCAGCCAGACGGAAAACAAAAGCATTTCATAGCTTAATATTTAATGGCATGTTCGTGCTTCAGTGCTTGTTCTGCAAACTGTTAACACCTGAATATTGCCATGAATGCATAATGCCTACATAATACCCTCTGTAGAAGTATGACATGATGTAAACAGGGAAGGAGAAACTAGAAGGTGGAAGGAGAATCTGTTTAAGAGTTTCATTGTTTGTTCTTTTCGGGGCATTGCAGGTCAGAACTCCCGCCTCTGTCCTTGTGTCAACTTTAAATCTCAAATCACTCACCTTTAAATCTTCCACTAAAATAAACTCCCACTGCAAATGGAGCCTCATCACTATCTCTAACCTGTCAGTGAAGTGTTATGGATTTATCTATTGGAGTGTAATAGCTTGCTATGTGAGCACAGTCTCAGTGGATAACAGATTATTAATGGCCAGGGAGTATATCTGCAGCACTATAATTATCAGGATTACCTCATGTGTGTATATTTGGCTGTGAGCAGGGCACTAATGTGGTTGTGATCAGTGTGTGTGTGTGCAATGCGGGTTTGCGCTCTCATCTGGCCTGCTATCGTGCCATCTTGGATGAGCAGGTTTAAGAAGCCAATCATAGCCTTGATGATGCACCAAAGAGGAAACATGTTCCAAATGAAGATTAAATGCTGTACCTCCAAATCAGTATGTTTGGACTTGTCTTCCTTCGGGCCAAGACCTTATAAATTAAATCCTATTAAACCATTAAACCTGCTACCAGCCTTGAAAATCTATTGCCCTAAAACCTGTTAGAGATTCTTAACAGGGCAACGCAGTCACCAGAAGAAAATGTTGGCATTGTATATTTCTGTAAACCACAAATATGTCTTATTTGTACATTTCACAAGTATTATATCAGCGTTTCAAAAGTGACAAAATATATAAGCTGACTTTATCATCAGGGAGGTGGAGGGGATGGTGAATGGTGTGTTCCAAACTGAAGACGAAAAAACAACAAAACTGGTTGTGATTTAGAGTCATCGCGGTGTTTCTAGCAGCTTTTTCGCCACAAAAAGCGGCTGCTTTTTTATAATGACATCACTGCTTTTCCTGCTGGGATCATGCCCTCCAAACAGGGTATTTTAAGCCCAAACATGATATTTTTATAACCATAACCAAGTGATTTTTGTGCCTAACCACAGTGTTTGTACGTAAAGTTTCAGCCTACCTGCTACATACTAACATGCAAATGTATACATGGTTTGCAGAAATGCACAATGCCTGTCTTATTTCTGGTGATTGCTGGTCTAAGTTGCCCTTATTGCTGAAAGCACGCTAACTTTACATTATGAGTATGTTCTTATACTGGTCCTGTGTCCATGTGTGTGTTACCCATTGCTGTTTTTCCACCAGTGATAGCTCCATGATATATACACTGCCTGGCCAAAAAAAAAGTCACCACCAAAAGAAAAGGTCATACACTCTAATATTTCGTTGGACCGCCTTTAGCTTTGATTACGGCACGCATTCGCTGTGGCATTGTTTCGATAAGCTTCTGCAATGTCACAAGATTTATTTCCATCCAGTGTTGCATTAATTTTTCACCAAGATCTTGCATTGATGATGGTAGAGTCTGACCGCTGCGCAAAGCCTTCTCCAGCACATCCCAAAGATTCTCAATGGGGTTAAGGTCTGGACTCTGTGGTGGCCAATCCATGTGTGAAAATGATGTCTCATGCTCCCTGAACCAGTCTTTCACAATTTGAGCCCGATGAATCCTGGCATTGTCATCTTGGAATATGCCCGTGCCATCAGGGAAGAAAAAAATCCATTGATGGAATAACCTGGTCATTCAGTATATTCAGGTAGTCAGCTGACCTCATTCTTTGAGCACATACTGTTGCTGAACCTAGACCTGACCAACTGCAGCAACCCCAGATCATAACACTGCCCCCACAGGCTTGTACAGTAGGCACTAGGCATGATGGGTGCATCACTTCATCTGCCTCTCTTCTTACCCTGATGCGCCCATCACTCTGGAACAGGGTAAATCTGGACTCATCAGACCACATGACCTTCCATTGCTCCAGAGTCCAATCTTTATGCTCCCTAGCAAATTGAAGCCTTTTTTTCCGGTTAGCCTCACTGATTAGTGATTTTCTTAAGGCTACACAGCTGTTCAGTCCCAATCCCTTGAGTTCCCTTCGCGTTGTGCGTGTGGAAATGCTCTTACTTTCACTATTAAACATAGCCCTGAGTTCTACTGTTGTTTTTCTTCGATTTGATCTCACCAAACGTTTAAGTGATCGCCGATCACGATCATTGAGGATTTTTTTCCGGCCACATTTCTTCCTCGAAGACGATGGGTCCCTACTATCCTTCGAGTTTTTAATAATGCGTTGGACAGTTCTTAACCCAATTTTAGTAGTTTCTGCAACCTCCTTAGATGTTTTCTCTGCTTGATGCATGCCAATGATTTGACCCTTCTCAAACAGACTAACATCTTTTCCACAACCACGGGATGTGTCTTTCGACATGGTTGTTTAGGAAATGAGAAGCAACTCATTGCACCAGTTGGGGTTAAATAACTTGTTGCCAGCTGAAAGATAATCGCCCATGCAGTAATTATCCAATAGGAGGCTCGTACCTATTTGCTTAGTTAAATCCAGGTGGCGACTTTTTTTTTGGCCAGGCAGTGTATGTTTGTTAACAAGATGTCACTGCATTTTAAGCAGGGATTGTGCCCCCAAAACCGGGTATTTTAAAAACCTAAACTAAACAAAACTAAAAAAACATATACTGCTGAGAGCATAGATAAGTTTCACTTTCAATTTAGTTTTAAATCTTGAGGTTTTAGCTAATATGGATGTGTTTGGGAAGTACTGAGTGTACAACTGGATAAATTAGATTTGGATTATACTGCATGACTGGCCAGCTCACTCAGTGTGAAAGTCTATAGTGCACGCAGGCAGTCCAAAAATGCATCTGAGGCACTTTGACTTAAGAAATCATTTATCAGTAAATAGATAAACCAATGCGTTTCGACTAGAGAGTCTTCATCAGGGTGTAAAATGCAGTGGAAACAGGTGTGCAAATTAAGAGCTCATGTGAGGGTTATGTATCACAGGTCACATGATGTATTGGTGTCGCCCTACTAGACAAAAAAACCCACACTGACAGAAATTACAACTGAAAATGACATAACTCTATACTATACATAATTAACATATTTAGTAACAAGAAAAAAAAAGGTTAAATGCCAAATAAATAGAAAGGAAAAATAGTGAAATAAAATAAGATGTATGTTATGTTGTGACAACCTGCACATATATGGAGCTAGAATTGTGTCTTTATTACATGCGAGAAAATAAATGATAGGAGAGGGAAAAAAATGTTTGAGAGAAAAAAAATATTTGAGAGAAAAAGTTTTCACACTGACAGCAAAAAATAATAATATTTGAGACTAAAAAAACTTTAGAGAGAAAGTATTTTATCATAGAATATAAAAAAATAAATAATTTGAGATTTAAAAAATGATTTCAGAGAAGAAAAACTCTCAAAAAACATTTTTTTACTCTCAAATATTTTTTTGCTATCAGTGTGAAAACATTTTCTCTAAAAAAAAATTGTTTCTCTCAAAACATATTTCTTCTCTCTCTCTCAAAACCTAAGTCTTTGCTCTCGAGTCAGGATTTTGCTCTCGCCGTGAAAATAATGTCATGGGCGGGACCACGTTCCTATTGGCCAGTCTCAATCAAATTGACAGCTGCAGCCAATGTGCAGCCGGTGGGAGCTGCAGGACAACTCAACCACCATGATCAGTTTTTAATGTTTTATCAGGCAATGACTCCTCCAGACTGCTCTAGTGTCATTTTCGGGACAATTAGGGATTCAGGATTCGGGACAACTGCTTTGATTTCGGGACTGTCCCACATTTTTCGGGATGTCTGTTCACCCTATCTCAAGACAATCCTCACCCAACTGTCAATTTGATTGAGACTGGCCAATAGGAACGTGGCCCCGCCCATGACATTATTTTCACAGCGAGAGCAAAATCCTGACTCGAGAGCAAAGACTTTTGTTTTGAGAGAGAGAAGAAAAATGTTTTGAGAGAAACAATTTTTTTTTAGAGAAAATGTTTTCACACTGATAGCAAAAAAATAATATTTGAGTAAAAAAATGTTTTTTGAGAGTTTTTTTCTCTGAAATCATTTTTTAAATCTCAAATTATTTATTTTTTTATATTCTTTGACAAAATACTTTCTCTCAAAACTTTTTTTAGTCTCAAATATTATTTTTTGCTGTCAGTGTGAAAACTTTTTCTCTCAAATATTTTTTTTTTCTCAAACATTTTTTTTCCCTCTCATATCATTTATTTTCTCGCATGTAATAAAGACACAATTCTAGCTCCATACACATAGAGTGTCAGAAACTGAAAAATATATAATAAGATATGTATGTAAAAGGATGTTTTGATATAGTGTTGCTTGAGTTTAACGTGGTCCCCAATCAGTCAATAAATCAATATGTGTGCTGTTTTCCATGGAGGCATGCAAGAAAGTTTTCTTCTCAAATTCAAGGTAACACGGCATGACTAACTGATATATAAATGGACATTTTGTGGGTGAAGTATTCTTTTAATCAACATAGATTTCTCTCTTGGGTAGCTTTACTGTAGTTAAACTTCTTCCAGTGTGAACTAACAGGTAGCTTGCAAAGTTATGCTTTCAGAGTAGCTTCCCCAACAATGTCTGTGTTTGTTTTTCAGTGTTCGTCTTCCCGGAGGGTGTGTACATGTTGGTGCAAGCGCGTGTGTGAGGGCGAGAGCGAGCTCTGTAATGTGATGACGATCTCCATCATCTGACATAATCAGGATGATTCAGTGAGTGCCGAGTTACATAAACAGATTCTAACCTCACCCAGATTAGAAACACTGCAGACACAACAGCCAGCGGGCTGCTAATACCAGCCTGCAAACATGAGGGCTGATGTTACAACAGCAGACTGCCACCTAAAGGACAAAGGCTGACACTACGTGAAAAGGCTGAAGCTCCAATAATATTTTAGATGTATTCTGTGGATTCAATTTTTTTCTGTTTTATGCAGGACAGATGTATCTTTGGCTAAAGCACTTGAGATGTTGAGTTAGTAAAATAATGGCGAACCTGATGGTGTAATTGTTCAGATCGGCTGTTTGAATAAATCATGTCACACTCCCAGACAGTTTTACAGCAATAGAGGTCTTTATTAGAATTAAAACAATGAAAAGACTCTAAAGCACTCTTTTGAGAATAGAAAAACACTGTACAATAATATAATATCTGCTGTTGATATAAAAGATTATATTAATAAATATGTGTCTCGCATTTTTAGGTGATAATTAACAACTGGAAAAGATGCAGATTATTTACAGTTATAAATTCTGCTTGATACGAGAGACAAAAGCATATATATGTTTTTCTTAAATTAAAAATCCCCAAACAAACAAACATAAAGTTAGGTGACAAAAATGCATAACCCTGCATTCATGGTGTAATAACATAGTTTAACTTTATGGCTTGTTTCTTTGTATTACAATCAATATGGAAGCTAACAAAGATATCAGATTATCTACAGCTAAGCATTGCAACTAAGCAGTCATGACTTTGTTCAGCGCACCATGAGATCCCACAGGATACACTACTGTGTATTGTATTATAACCCGTATTACACACATTTTGTGGTAGGTCTTTTGTTAGTGTTAATGTTTGCTGTCTACATGCCCACAGTGTGTACAGTGTTGATCTACAGCCCAGTCACCAGTAGAAAATGTTGGCATTGTTAGTTTCTGCAAACCCAGATATGTTATATTTGCATGTTTGATATGTATCTTATCAGCGTTTCTAAAGTGACAAAGTATATGAGCTGACTTTGGTCAAGATGCCTGCCAAGCTGCAGAGCATGGTTCAAGACCAACAAACAACAAAACTGGTTGTGATGTAGCGAGTCAGTGCTGTGTATCCAGTAGGTCTTTAGGCACAGAAAGCGGCTGCTTTTTTACCGTGACATCACTGATTCTCCTGCTGGGATCATACCCCCCCAACTGGGTGTTGTAAGCCTTTCCTAACCATAAGCAAGTGGTTTTTGTGCTTAAACATAACCATATGGTATCCACAGCACTGTTGAAACGTAAAGGTTCAGTCTGTCCACCACATACAGTACAGGCCAAAAGTTTGGACACACCTTCTCATTCAATGCGTTTTCTTTATTTTCATGACTATTTACATTGTAGATTCTCACTGAAGGCATCAAAACTATGAATGAACACATGTGGAGTTATGTACTTAACAAAAAAAGGTGAAATAACTGAAAACATGTTTTATATTCTAGTTTCTTGAAAATAGCCACCCTTTGCTCTGATTACTGCTTTGCACACTCTTGGCATTCTCTCGATGAGCTTCAAGAGGTAGTCACCTGAAATGGTTTTCCAACAGTCTTGAAGGAGTTCCCAGAGGTGTTTAGCACTTGTTGGCCCCTTTGCCTTCACTCTGCGGTCCAGCTCACCCCAAACCATCTCGATTGGGTTCAGGTCCGGAGACTGTGGAAGCCAGGTCATCTGCCGCAGCACTCCATCACTCTCCTTCTTGGTCAAATAGCCCTTACACAGCCTGGAGGTGTGTTTGGGGTCATTGTCCTGTTGAAAAATAAATGATCGTCCAACTAAACGCAAACCGGATGGGATGGCATGTCGCTGCAGGATGCTGTGGTAGCCATGCTGGTTCAGTGTGCCTTCAATTTTGAATAAATCCCCAACAGTGTCACCAGCAAAACACCCCCACACCATCACACCTCCTCCTCCATGCTTCACAGTGGGAAGCAGGCATGTGGAATCCATCCGTTCACCTTTTCTGCGTCTCACAAAGACACGGCGGTTGGAACCAAAGATGTCAAATTTGGACTCATCAGACCAAAGCACAGATTTCCACTGGTCTAATGTCCATTCCTTGTGTTTCTTGGCCCAAACAAATCTCTTCTGCTTGTTGCCTCTCCTTAGCAGTGGTTTCCTAGCAGCTATTTGACCATGAAGGCCTGATTCGCGCAGTCTCCTCTTAACAGTTGTTCTAGAGATGGGTCTGCCGCTAGAACTCTGTGTGGCATTCATCTGGTCTCTGATCTGAGCTGCTGTTAACTTGCGATTTCTGAGGCTGGTGACTCGGATGAACTTATCCTCAGAAGCAGAGGTGACTCTTGGTCTTCCTTTCCTGGGTCGGTCCTCATGTGTGCCAGTTTCGTTGTAGCGCTTGATGGTTTTTGCGACTCCACTTGGGGACACATTTAAAGTTTTTGCAATTTTCCAGACTGACTGACCTTCATTTCTTAAAGTAATGATGGCCACTCGTTTTTCTTTAGTTAGCTGATTGGTTCTTGCCATAATATGAATTTTAACAGTTGTCCAATAGGGCTGTCGGCTGTGTATTAACCTGACTTCTGCACAACACAACTGATGGTCCCAACCCCATTGATAAAGCAAGAAATTCCACTAATTAACCCTGATAAGGCACACCTGTGAAGTGGAAACCATTTCAGGTGACTACCTCTTGAAGCTCATCGAGAGAATGCCAAGAGTGTGCAAAGCAGTAATCAGAGCAAAGGGTGGCTATTTTCAAGAAACTAGAATATAAAGCATGTTTTCAGTTATTTCACCTTTTTTTGTTAAGTACATAACTCCACATGTGTTCATTCATAGTTTTGATGCCTTCAGTGAGAATCTACAATGTAAATAGTCATGAAAATAAAGAAAACGCATTGAATGAGAAGGTGTGTCCAAACTTTTGGCCTGTACTGTACATTTTGTAGAAACGCACAATGCCAACCTTTTTTTCTGGTGATCGGTGGTCGAAGTTGCCCTTATTGCTGAAAGCATGCTAACTTTACATTATAAGTGTGTTCTTGTTCTGGCCCTCTGTCCATGTGTGTGTGTCTTTATTAGGGTGAGACAAAAAGAGAAAAGCCCACTTTAACATCTTTGTCAAGTCCAACACCTCACTGTGAACATCTGAATAATGATGTCCAAGTAATCGATTCGAGTTCACGGTATCTAAACTGGAACCTAGAGTGTTGCATTAAAGGGGAACTCTGGTATTTTTTTTTCCAACCTGGACTCTATTTTCTCGTGTTTTCGTGTCTAAGTGACTTGTGGGAGCAACAATTTTTGAAATTGGTCCAGTACTGAGAGAGAGTGCTTCCACCTTCAGCTGCAAAATAGTTTGCAATGTAAATGAAAGTGCTTGTTTTTGCCACTGACAGGCTTAGATTGTTATTTTGAGTGTCTGACAGCATTGTGGAAAGGACCCCACAGAGAAGTGTAACGTTTTTGCGTACCTTTCGCTTGTCACATCCAAAAAAGTTGCACCCTATATCAACTAGGTCTTGGAGAGTACCACTGCATATATGAAAGAAAAACTGTTTAAAACCTTATGTGGCTCCAGAGGGAGATGCAAATAATCTTATGAATTGCTTCAGGTGGTCCCTTGAGTCAGTGTCAGTTGGGTCTGAAGACTACAAGTTTGAAAATTAAATTTAAAAAAAAAGGGAAAAACATCTGGAGGTGTGGAGTAAGAAAGAAGTGAGTATTTAGACCTTTTTAGCCAGTTGCTCATCTCTACTTTACACGAGTGGCTCAAGGCTACACCAGCTGCTAATAGTGTAACACAATATATAACAGAGCTTTGAGTAGCCAAATCGAATTGTAGGTAATGTGGGTGCCTTGCCACAATATCTCAGGCTCTGCTCATAGATTGTATAAAAGAAGTGGATGTAGCCTCTGAGAATGATAAGTGAAGCCAATGCACAAGTGCCTTAAACCTGCATTCTTTGTAAAGGCCAGCAGAGGGTGACTTCAGTGGTGACCTAACAGAAAATTACTGCGCTTCTCACTTGATTTTTTTAACCTTAGTAAACATTTTTCCTAATGACTTTATGATCTTAATTGGAAGTTGCAAGGAAACTTGCAACTTCCAATACAGTTTCCTTCAATACAGCATGATGTTAATTTTGTAAATTATGGTCCTATTTAGAGTAAATAGCAATAATCGTATGCTTTAAGGCATGGCTACCTTGTGATTGACAGCAATCTTTGTACGTGGTCACTTCTGGCTCCAGAAAAAAACAAGATGGCGACGACCAATATACCAAAATCAAGGCTTCGTAATGGCTGTCCACAAACCGATGGGTGACATCACGGTGGCTACGTCCACTTCTTTTATACAGTCTATGATTCTGTGGCATCTTTTTTAAACTTTCAATCGTGAGTCTGAGAATGTTATAAGAGTGCAATGCGAAATCAGCAGAGTACTCTTAAAACATATCTGTTGAGCAGTCATTAGCTAAAGGTCACTCTTTAAGCCGTGGATATCGATCATTTCTTTAGGACAGGAGAGGACTTAATATATTAGAGGCTCATGAATTAAATTAGTCTCATTTGTTTTTTGAAGTACGCCAAAAACGGACAAACAAATAACTTCCACCAGGCATCATGTACACAATGATTTGTGATGCCATTGTACCACCAGTTGTGTTGTCACTTCTCATGACCCGAGTCTTCGTGTGGGCCTGTCTTCTAAACCAGCCAGGTAATCAAGTGTAGATTTCAAATTAATACCGGGAACATGTTCAGTTAATATATGAGGTCACTGAGTCACAAACAAATTAAAAATTCACAGAACATCCAGATCATTGTGAATCCTCTACCTTTGAATTACTTTGTTTAAATTGCAGTGGTGTGTGTGTGTGTGTGTGTGTGTGTGAGTGAGTGAGTGAGTGAGTGAGTGAGTGAGTGAGTGAGTGAGTGAGTGTGAGAGAGAGAGAGAGAGAGAGAGAGAGAGAGAGAGAGAGAGAGAGAGAGTGAGTGAGAGCATCAGTTGTGTCTCTTCATGTGCAGAGCCAGGTGGTCGGAGCGGGAGAAGGCCCTCTGACACAGCAGGCACTCGTAGGGTTTCTGGCCAGTGTGCTTGCGGTAGTGACGCGTCAGCTCGTCGGAGCGCGCAAATTTCCAGCTGCAGCCTTCCCATGAACAGTGGTAAGGCTTTTCCCCTGAAGAGAAAACAATACAACAGATGGTAGTTACCAAACAAATAATGTACATTAAATCATATATTGAGACTACAGGGCTGCGATATCAACTTGCGCTCTAAACACATCACAGAAGACTGGGATATTGCACTCTGAGATTTTTTTTGTGTTAGCTGACAGAGTAGCAGTGTAAAACTGTGCTTTGAGATGTAATTACTTTTTTATTAGTGCCTTTTGTGTTCAGCTCAATGTTTAGTTTGTTCAATCGAAGTATGTTGGAAATAATCCTTTCATTTTTTAAATTCAGCAAGCAATTGGTTGTATTTTAGCAGCTGGAAGCAACAGAAAGGCAGAACTGGGCACACTTTAAAGGGTTACTTTGGTATTTTTCAACTTGGACCCTATTTTCTCATGTTGTCAACAACGATTTTTGAAATTGGTCCAGTATTGAGAAAGTCAACACAGGCTGCAGTGTTATCCCTGCAGGCAATGGAGAACTGTCAATGTCCAATAAAAGTGCTTGTTTTTCCACTTTCGGGCTCAGATTATTATTCTGTGTGTCTGACAATATTCCAGAAAGGATCCCCACAGAGATAGACCTCTTGTCTTTTTTATTTAAAGGGCCAGTGTGAAATATTTGATTTTGATATTTGATATATTTAATATATTATTTTCATGACTATTTACATTGTAGATTCTCACTGAAGGCATCAAAACTATGAATGAACACATGTGGAGTTATGTACTTAACAAAAAAAGGTGAAATAACTGAAAACATGCTTTATATTCTAGTTTCTTGAAATTAGCCACCCTTTGCTCTGATTACTGCTTTGCACACTCTTGGCATTCTCTCGATGAGCTTCAAGAGGTAGTCACCTGAAATGGTTTCCACTTCACAGGTGTGCCTTATCAGGGTTAATTAGTGGAATTTCTTGCTTTATCAATGGGGTTGGGACCATCAGTTGTGTTGTGCAGAAGTCAGGTTAATACACAGCCGACAGCCCTATTGGACAACTGTTAAAATTCATATTATGGCAAGAACCAATCAGCTAACTAAAGAAAAACGAGTGGCCATCATTACTTTAAGAAATGAAGGTCAGTCAGTCTGGAAAATTGCAAAAACTTTAAATGTGTCCCCAAGTGGAGTCGCAAAAACCATCAAGCGCTACAACGAAACTGGCACACATGAGGACCGACCCAGGAAAGGAAGACCAAGAGTCACCTCTGCTTCTGAGGATAAGTTCATCCGAGTCACCAGCCTCAGAAATCGCAAGTTAACAGCAGCTCAGATCAGAGACCAGATGAATGCCACACAGAGTTCTAGCGGCAGACCCATCTCTAGAACAACTGTTAAGAGGAGACTGCGCGAATCAGGCCTTCATGGTCAAATAGCTGCTAGGAAACCACTGCTAAGGAGAGGCAACAAGCAGAAGAGATTTGTTTGGGCCAAGAAACACAAGGAATGGACATTAGACCAGTGGAAATCTGTGCTTTGGTCTGATGAGTCCAAATTTGACATCTTTGGTTCCAACCGCCGTGTCTTTGTGAGACGCAGAAAAGGTGAACGGATGGATTCCACATGCCTGCTTCCCACTGTGAAGCATGGAGGAGGAGGTGTGATGGTGTGGGGGTGTTTTGCTGGTGACACTGTTGGGGATTTATTCAAAATTGAAGGCACACTGAACCAGCATGGCTACCACAGCATCCTGCAGCGACATGCCATCCCATCCGGTTTGCGTTTAGTTGGACGATCATTTATTTTTCAACAGGACAATGACCCCAAACACACCTCCAGGCTGTGTAAGGGCTATTTGACCAAGAAGGAGAGTGATGGAGTGCTGCGGCAGATGACCTGGCCTCCACAGTCACCGGACCTGAACCCAATCCAGATGGTTTGGGGTGAGCTGGACCGCAGAGTGAAGGCAAAGGGGCCAACAAGTGCTAAACACCTCTGGGAACTCCTTCAAGACTGTTGGAAAACCATTTCAGGTGACTACCTCTTGAAGCTCATCGAGAGAATGCCAAGAGTGTGCAAAGCAGTAATCAGAGCAAAGGGTGGCTATTTTGAAGAAACTAGAATATAAAACATGCTTTCAGTTATTTCACCTTTTTTTGTTAAGTACATAACTCCACATGTGTTCATTCATAGTTTTGATGCCTTCAGTGAGAATCTACAATGTAAATAGTCATGAAAATAAAGAAAACGCATTGAATGAGAAGGTGTGTCCAAACTTTTGGCCTGTACTGTATATAGCAAGGGCCTTGCTTTAGAGAGGTCGCCATCTTGCACCGCCATGTATGTATGGCAGACCGAGCAGACAATCCAGCCAGCCAGAGAACGCGTCTCGCGTGTATAAATGAACCAACGAAGACAGCGGAAGGAAGGAAGAAGGAGGAGGAAACAGCAGAGTGTTAGTAGTTCGTCGATAGAGAGTAGTGAAAAGTTTTTTTAGTTATAAAGTTTGCGAATGGACCACACTTACCACGCAACAGGAGAGAATGAACCCGAACCGTCATCTGCAAGGAAAAGAAGACGCAACTTCACTCCTTGTGATGCACTCTCTGCGGCGCTTTTCCTCCTGGCTCTGGGTCTGTGTCCGCTTCAAGAAACTCTTCAAAATCGCGTTCAAAGTCGTCCATTGCAGCTACTATAGTCCGGAGATATTGCTAGGCTAAATAAACAGCTGAGCTCTGTTTACCGGCTACGCTGTCAGTCAGTGTGCGGGCTGGAGATTGGTGGAGCAGAGAGGGGAGGGGGTCCCCACTCGGTATGGTAAACGAGTATGTGTGTATGGAGTGTGTGTGTTACGCTAGAAGAGTCAGAGTTTGGGACGGAGTCTTTTACCCCCTGGAGTGTTACCGGAGTTTTTGGAGTGCTCAAATAAACTGGCCTTTTCCCCGAACGCTCCTCTGGTCTCCTGCTCGTGAGGGATTCATTACAATATCGTAACATGGCTTAGATTTCTAAATAAACATTCACCTCGTTGCTAGATAGACCTACTCCTGAAAAACTTGTGCGCAAGGCTTTTTGTCCCTACGAGGCCACCGTCATTTACCTGACGGGAGGGGTGAGCGAGTGAGCCCTGCAATCTAGAATTTGACCACTGATGTCACTGTTTTCAACCCATTTTACACACTGGCCCTTTAACCAGAAACAGCTCCGAAATCGGAATCGCCAAACCCACCACACTCCATTGACATAAACACTAATTTCATCATCTTAAAACACATTTCATTCATAGTCGACAGAAACAAGATAAAACTCAGAAAAGCCATCTCAGTTCATCAAAAACATGCTGGGCCTGTACACACTGGTCTGGTGTGTTTGGGGATGGCGATTTCAGGTTAAACAAAAAAGATCCTACTCTTGGACAAAAGGTTTGCCTCTGTAGGGATCCTTTCCATAATGATGTCAGACACTTACAATAACAGACTTAGCCTGACAGTGGCAAAAACAAACAGTTTGGACGAAATATAATGGTGCTCAGTTGCAGACGGTACATTGCCCAGCTGTCGGCTGCAGCACTCTCTCTTAATACTGGACCAGTTTACAATTATTCCCATTGGTCACTGGGGTCCAGATTGTAAAATACTGAAGTTATTTATCACAAGTAATATTGTTATAGCAATATTCAACCATGTAATTGCATTATATTCTGCAGCCCTAATTGAGACCAACTGTCACAGACTTTCTGTGGTGGAGTCAAAGGGACGTACCTGTGTGGGTGCGGAGGTGAGCCTTTAGGTGTGAGCTCTTGGTGTAGGTCTTGGTGCAGCCCGGGTATTCACAGCTGTGGATGGCGGGCCTCTTTTTCCCTGTAGCCCTTCGACCACGCTTTCCCTCCACCCCAACAGGGGGCAGCTGTGGTCCGACCAGCAGAGGCTGCTGGTGGAGGGGAAGATGACTGGTGGCCTGGCCGAGGGTGTAGTCACAGTAAAGGTTGGCATTGTGGTTAAAATGTGGAATGTAGCTGTAGTGTTGAGGGTCAGGGGTCACAGCCTGAGTTGGTATGAACCTGCTGTCGGGGAAGGTCACCATAGAGGGGTGTTGCTGGGGATAGTAAGGGTTAAAGTCCCATGACGAGACTTTAGTGAGGTTTCCTCTGCCGTGCCTCTCCACACTGCCTCCTTGAGGAAGGACATACTGATCTACATTAGGTTGACTGTGAAACGAAGTCCGACCTGTTTGGTCATCATTATAACCCTGGTGGTACAGCACTGGCTGGACTGACGTGGTGGTGATGGTTTCAGCCGGGGACAGGAGTTCAGCCATGAGGCAACTAGTGTTCATCTGCAGATGCTCCTGTCCTGGTCGGTCCTTAAACGTGGCCGCCTCTTGGTACGCTGTGTTTGGGTCTAACTGTGGCAGCCGTTGATCATTGTTGTCCAGAGAGGGGTTGAGGTCAGGTGACGGGTTGCTCCATTCAGACAGCAGGAACTCAATGTCCCAAGATGCCTGGCTGTCATCATCCAGGAGCTCCTCTGTCATTTGTTGAGAGACCTGCAGCTGCTCAGAGCTGTTTGGTGACAGTTTGTTGCTGAGAGAGTCCGGAGGGAGAGAGTCACCCTCAGACTTCCACACCTACATGGTGGTGGAGAGCATTTAGATCACAGTGAAAAACATATAGTAAAAATGATATTCCTGCACCTTGCTTTTTCATTTTAAGGATAGGTTTACAGTACGGTATGAGATTTCCACGGTATGATAACTGTCTCACAAAATATTGTGTTTTAATGGTATCACATTATTAAAGAATTTATCTTGTTATCAGTCAGAATGACCCTTAAAAGATTGAAAACGAAACGTTATTTTTGGTTGAACACTTTATAACTATAATTGAAACTTGAAACCATTTTGTTAACAGAAGTATGTGTTAAAAGTCTCCCCTTGGAAAATAACTAAAATAAAGGAGAGATTCTCCGTCAAGTTGCACTTGTTTTTTCAATATCGTAGATAAGCAAATGTACATGATATATCTGTCTTTTTAACTGCAGTATATCACTTCAACCATAGTCCATGAATACATTGAGAACATTTTTTGTTGCTGTAACTGTTCCTTCTGGCCATACACAGTAACAGAAATACGTGAAATGGACACGACCTCTTAACACATCACGTGGTGGTGGCCATAAAATTTGTTAAAATTTTGTGCTGGCAACAAGAAAACAATGCCAATACAAACTGTATAACAGTTTCAAACATGTCATTAATGCAGTAAAACAGTTGTGGTACTCAGGTTTCAAGAACAAAAAATACTTGGTTAAATTAGGAAAAGGTGGTTTTGGTTAAAGTAATGGTAGGTGCGGCTGAAGTGAAGTTAACTTAAGTACTTTGTGTAGTTAAAGAAAGTCTGTTAAGTCATGTAACTATGTTAACTGTTGAATTAATAAACTAATAATAATAACGATAAACTTCATTTACACAGCACCTTTTGTACAAGAAATGCAGCACAAAGTGCTTTGAAATAAGGGCATTATAAGCACTGAGTGCTTCATGTGAAAATAAACATAATGAACATACAACAGACAAGGCAGTTTAAAACATGGATTAATTTAAAAGTGGTGGTGATTTGAGATCCTGTTAAACAAAATCTCATATAGTATTTCCTCGTGTCATCTTTTAGGCCTTCAGACGTCAGAGCCTGAAATTTCCAACAGACACAGTCTCACCAACATTGATAACCAAATGTCTTCTCAGGAGTGAACCTCACTGCGGGTAATGTCTGTGCCAGGTACAGGCCACAGCTGAATCTCAAGACAAAATAAATCATAATAATGTCATAAAATCATGACATCACACTCTACTGGTTGAAAGTCCATTTTTGTTTGACCGATGATTCTCCACCCCTCCTGACTTTCTCGCTCTTCACAGTTAATTTGTATGCCCACCACAACAAAAAATTCTTACTGACTTTGCATTGAAATTGTTTTCATGTTGCCAGCACATCATTTTAACACATTTCCTGCCCACCACCAGGTGATGCAAGAGTTTGTGTCCATTTCACATATTCCTGTGAGACTGCGCTGCTCCATACTGGCTGTCAAGACATCCTTTCCCAATATATGTACAACCTAAGTAAGGGAGGATAAAATCTACGGTCTATGTTAAAACGTACTCCAGAGATTGTCTGAAACCAATATGAGTCTTCAACAGTCTTTCAATCAGTCAATCATTAGGTGTTTATCTTCCAAATGTTCTTCTTAGTGTGGCTCAGCATGGAAACACTGTCAGAGGGAATTTTTGACTAAAATAACAAACCTCAAAAAATTGTTTTGTCAAACTCAGACCGCTGAAGCCTCATATCAGATCCTGTTGAACTTTCGAAGTCATTTTAACACATGAGAAGTATTATGGGTTTTGTCCTCCATCACTTAACAGTGTAAGGCCAGGCCAGGCCAAGCCAGGACGAGCAGCACAGTCACCAGTAACTCTTTTACTGTACATATAGACTTCAAACAATATAAACCTATCCTTTAAGACATTTATTGAGTCAGTATATAAAACTAACATTTCACTTCCTGCAGACCTCCTTCAGATGATGGCCCCCAATTGCCTTTTTTTTTTTTTTTTTTTTTACATTACATTAGCGGATGATTCGTCTAAAGCAATTTGAAATAAGTGCATTCAACCTCCATATTTATCTCCAAGTTTCTGGGACAAATCAAAAGTCCAGCATTATAGTCAAGACTGACACATTTGTTAACTCAGTATAAAGTGAAATAATAAATACTGTATCTGTTGAATGTACAAATAATCAGCACAACGATATTTATTAAAAAACTTTCTGTCTCTGTGTAGGAGTGAAAAATAAACGTGATACTTACTTTCATATTGTCAGTGGATTGAGCGAGGTTAGAGAAGGAGCTGAAGGAAGGGAGCACAGCCTGTGTAACAGCCATCAAGTACTTTGATACGACACCGATTGTCAGTGGTAGCAACAGCAGGGAAGTTGCTCTGTCTCTTAATATTATTTATTTAGTTATTCTCTATGTGACCGTCTTCAGCCCAGCTAACAGAAAGTCAAACCTCAGCTCACCAGGCCGCTCATCCCAGTTACAGTCTGCTCAGTGCTAATAGGCCGCAGAAACAGGTTCTCAGAGCTGCCTTCTTTACTCCATTCCTCCCCTGCTATCTCTCGCTCCTCTCTCTTGTCTATCTCTGTCAGCTGCAAGTCTAACTTCAAATCTCTCTTTTTCATGTAGGTTAGGACCGTTAGGAGGTGGAGCGTCATCGTTACTTACTCTGCTGGCCCCCTCTCTTTTTTTTTAATCCTTAAAGATTGTTCATTTATACTAAGAAACCATCTCACCTCAACTCACTGTCTTCTTGTTCTGTGAGATTCAGAGCAAAAAGCTCCTCTTCATTTTCATATCCAGACCAAATATCTAAATATTAATGTGATGGTAATACTAAGATCGAACTCCAAATTTCTTCTTTTATTTATTTATTGGCAGCCAGAGGTTTAACAAAAAACAGTTACAAGTAATTTACTTCATGCCTGTTTTGGCAAATATATATATATATCACAACAACATCAAGTTTTTCAAGGAAATAAATAAATAAAGATGCAAAAAACAACAACAAAAACCCCCACCAAAATTAAATAGATAAAAAAAGAAAACATCAATTTCTATCAGAATTCTCATCAAGACAGCCATCTCTGTCATCTGAGGAAATATTATACATAATTTTTCTTTTACTGTCAAAGCCACACTTTTAACCAATCAGATACCAAATAAAGGTAAAATATATAAATTAATTGATTAAATTAATTTAATTTGGTGGAAATATGAAAAAAAAATACACTTTTACTTTGAACTGATTTTATTGTTTATATGCATAGGAAGACATATTGAAGTGTCCAAATGAAATTCTTTGTTTTCTTCCTTCCCTATTCCAACTGAAATGATTGGAGAGGTGTGGACAGATAGGGATATGTAAGGGTTGGTAGATAGTATATAAATATATGTATATAAAAGCATTTAAGTGTCAGATGAAGAGTGAGTCATTTGGCTCAATAAAAAGGAAATTTAGAAAAAAATCTAAATGAAAATTTATTGAGGTCTTCCCTGTCGGTTGTATTAATTGCTGGAACTCAAACAAAATTATTTAGTGGAAGGACTGGCATAATCATCTGTCAGTGTTTAAGTACACTTTACTGAATCAGCTTCCTCTTAATTAAGATAGACTACAACATCTTTAAAGGGCTATCAGCTTCTGCTGAGACATTTTGACTGACAGAGATAGGTTAAAGACGGAGGTACAGTTTCTAAAAGCTAGTGCATATGCAATCATTATGACCAGTTTTGTAAATTTATACAAGTGACCATGCCTGTAGCTGTAATGTCATAATGTAAGAACACATAAATATGAGGATTCAAACAATATTTGTGTTTTATATTAAATAAATTGCAAATAATGATTGCTGTATTTTTACAGGTTGATGTAAAAGTAACTTTAGGCAAGTTTATTTGTGTGGAACCTTTACACAAAGACAATTCAAAATTTAAAATAGAATTAAATGAGACATAAAATAAGAAAGGGATAATTAGAAATAAAATACATAGAAAAATAAAACCATGGACTAGAGCACAATAACAGTGCAGCAACAGCTCTGTAAAAAATTGTCTCTTGCCACATTGTCACATAGACACTTGAACCTAAACTAACCAAACAACAACTTTTGAAACAAAACAAGGAGGTGTTAAACTCAGTGCATATAAAATTAAATAAACAAAAAGGGGTGATGTTTACTTGTAATTATTTGATGATAATAGTAGAAATTGATAGCTATATTCCATCAAATCTTTCTAATATTTAAAAAATAACTAAATATATTGGGAAACTGCATTAATTAATTACAAAAAAATTGCAAGTATTAAAAACAGATATTGATAAATTGAACTGAATGGAACCATTAGTCAAGCCACTTCACAATGTATTATAAGTTTTATAAAATGCTGTAAAGTTACCCCGCTCACACTGCGCTGAGTAAAGCAGCGCTCTCCATGTTATTTTTCATTCACAAGTAAACTTTACTATCAGATGTCTGGCCACTGTCTAGTAAACCACACTTTGGCACAGAGTGCAGAGTGTGCTGGTGCACGTACAGCGAAGTGTGTGCACGTGTCGTGTTAATATGGTGTGTGTGGACCGCCTATAATAACAAGCTTGTATAGTTCCATCACAGAGATCTCAGCAAAACTGTTGCTGATAATTTATTACAGAGACATTTAACATGAATACATGACACTAATATATTGATAAATAATAGTAAACACATGAGGAAGTTGGTTTAACTCATGAACAAACAGACTAACAAGCAAAACTGAAAATGATTCAGTTTCTAATTCTGCAGTTAAAACCGCATCCTCTTTGTTGAGCCAGTACTTCTACTAGCTTTAACACACACTCAAGAAACAGGTCGGTCTGAGGACGTGTGGCTCTAACTTCTCAGAAGACCTATGTGTGAAAGGTGATTATATTCTGGCTGCTGTTTATCTGCGAACACGGGGCAGCAGCAGGCTGCTGTCGTCTCACAGATAATGGCCTCCTGACTGCTGCTGATCTCTGATGACGAGCCCACCACTGATAAAGACGCGCTCTCTGCCTCAGAGTGATGACTACACAAGACATCCACTACAGAGGCTGAAAACTGTGCTGGCAGCCTCTTCATGGCGTTAGACACAAGATCATCTACAGTTTGTTTGGAGGAGAGTTCACGTCCAAAGCCAAAGACTAACTTGTTAATTTGTGTGCAAGTGATACCACAGGACAGAAGGGCATTAAAAGAAGAGATCATGTGCTTTATGTATCATAGGAATGTATAAATATCCACCAAACAAATATGTAATTAAGAATAATTATAAAATAGTCTGGAAATAAAACATAAAAATAACTGAGATTTTTAGACTATGCATACAGGGAGCCTACTACATTGATATGAGGGACCTGGATCACTTCTGATGTGACATGAATTTGTGGAGAAAGTAAACATTTGTAGCTGCAAAGTAAAGAGAGATTACAATTGTATAAATGTTGCTTTTTTGGGGGGGGGGGGGGGGGGGGTCTGGGAGTTTGAGGGTTCTGTGCAGTGTCTTTGTGTATTATGTAGTATCTATTATATTATGTTGCTATATCTATGTATATTAATTTATTTATTTTAACATTATCAGTATTAACTGATGGAAAACGTTGTCAACACCACCAGAAAACATCTGTCTTTGTCTCCATCCAGTGGCCGCATGTTGTCAATGTGCCAACGGCTTTAAAAGATTCAACATGGTGAGTTAAAATAATAATAATAACGTTACAGCCAGTTACTCAGTGTTTAAAATATGTTGGTGTAACAGAAAACTATTTTTAAAAAAAATCTGAACGCCGACATTTTCCAGCTGTAACACGGAAGTGCTTTTAACTACTTGGTTGCCATAGCAACAGACAGACGCAGCCGTCTAAACACGAGTTCAACAACCGAAATTAGCTTGTTAGCGCTTACACTTTGTGTTCACGAAGGAGTTAATATAAGAAAAGAAGTGTTTGAGTAAGTTCTTTACAGTTTTTGTTAAGTTATATCCCTTTCTTGTCGCGTTTCTTACATGTAGAGTCAACTTCTTCTTTCTGATGTTCGGCTTTGGCCGTTGGTCACCCAGCCGTTAGCGCACCAAGGCTGGTTAATATAAACACATTGAAGCTAAGCTACTTTTTGCTAAGTCAAGATTTCTTTTTATCTGTAATATTACATCCGGTCAGTGGTGGAGGAGGACCACACTGTTGAAATATTCTACAATAAGTGTAAGTAAAAGTATGTAAGTACAATTAGGATAGTTAAATATCGGAAGTAAAAAAATACACAATGCAGAAAATTTTAAGTAAATTTGATGAAACAAAAAAATTTAAATAAAGAAAAAGCAGGTAGTGGTCGTATTTGAAAAAACAGAATCATGAAATGTTTTTGCATGAAAAATTAAATGATCATCAAAACTGTTGCTAATTAATATTCTAATCTGTTAACTAATTGTTGCAGCTGCACTTGTATATTTTCATATGGTTTGTGCACAAAAATCTTAATTTGTAAGATAACCAGTAAGTAAAGTTTTCAGATAATTTTGATTAAATCAAAAGTGCAATATTTTACTGTTAAGTATCGTTGAGTCGAACTATAAAGTGTCATAACATAAAATACACAATTGTCAATACTGTATTTTTCAGTTGTGGTCTTTCCTCCATCATGAAAACAAAAATAAAAAAATAAAAATGTGGTCACAAAAAAATAACATAAAATACTCAAGAAAAATTAAAGTACCTCAAATTTGTACTTAAGTACAGTACTTGGGTAAATGCACTTACTTACATTCCACCACTGCGCTCAGTACGTTTTATTTGTTAGTTGGCATTAAAACTGTAAACCAGAAAATCTCATTCAGTGTCTCAAGCTACAGGATTTGTCTAAATGAGTGACATCTCACTGTTAGAGATTTTACAAATTAAATTTTAGCTGTAGCATTCAATATAACCGAGACAAATTACCACTAAACCCCAGAGATAACGGATAATATCTATGTGTGTTTGAGGTTGCAGATGGAGGCTTCCTCACAGAGTAAAGACAGCAGAGGAGGACTATGGAACAACCCCAGAGCCACCCAGTACAGCAAGGAGACCCAGGATATGCTGAGATGTGAGATGATAATGCAGTTATTGATATTCTGGTGTGAATGGGAAACACATATAGGCGCTGACGGTGTGTGCATGTCTGGGTAAGTCTGTGTGCATTCATCATTGTGTTGCTTGTGCTTTGAGATTTTAATCTTTCTCTCTCCTGGTGCTCAGTGATGATGCAGGAATCAAGACTCACCAATGTGCAGAGAAAACAGCTCAACAAAAGCCTCAAGAGTAAGTGTGAGACTGAATATAGTGGAGTATACACAGACATTAAGTATAGATATTTTAAATATTGTTATTGTATTTTAATGTGATAAGATGTTTGCCACACATAGGTATTGCACAACTCACTATATGACATGCTAAGAATCCAGATTATATAACATTGTGACTCAAAGATACAAGGATAAAAGGGGCCCTTCCAGTATTTTTCCCCCAAAACGTTTAGTTTAATCCTGTACAGCCACATAAAAACTTTTTTTTTTTTTTTTAACTTTCCCCGACAGATGCAGCAGCATTACAACTGACCTCTGACCCCACATCATCAGCTTCCCCCTCTCAGCCTAAAACCAGTAAATCTGTCCCGATGTTCCTGCCAGGCAGGACTCAGAAACGCAGCGCTGAATCTTGTCGCTCTGGGAACAACTACGTCAGAGAAAAGTTCACCCCTGGTCCTACAAGTATGTTCTTGAAGCTGACACTATCGTTAATTCTGCATTTATGTGTTTTAACAAGCCAATATTGCAAACAAATGCATACACTGTAGGTCACTGAATTTGGGTAACCTTTTTTGTCTTATTCTATGCATCCTGAGAGACATTCAGCATCCTTGTCATCTTTTTTTCACCCTAGGAGACCTAGAGAAAGAGAAGAGGAGGCTTCAGAGTATACTGGCAACAGGAAAAGAAGAACCCACAGCTGCATCTTCCCAAAAAGTTCCCGCATGTCAGAACCCAGATGCGTCAGAGGAGAAAGACCGGTATCAGGAAGGTGAGGCTGACTGCACGGAAACAGATGATCCACTAGACTTACATGAACTGCAGTAACAGAGAGGAAATGTTCCCCATTACAGCCTGAACACAAACATTGAATTTGTTTTGTCTAACAGAACCAGATGTTTCAATTATGTTCAAAGTCTGTTTCTTTTTATGTCAGCCTGAAGCAGATTCTGCTTTGTGCTCCTCTGCTTGACTAAATATATCCAGTGCCTCTAAAAGAAGTCTAATATTAACTTGTTTCTTTTGTAGTTCTGGATGAGATAGAGGAGAGAAGACAGTTTCTGGCAGATATGGCCTCTCTGGGTCAGGAGGCGCAGTACATTGGCATCATTAACACGGAGATATCTCAGGTAAACAAACTTAAATGAGTCCCTGCTATGCTGTTGAGGCGTTTTAGAAATCTTTTGGTAACGGGTGTTTTAACTAAACTGATTTATTGTTGTGTATCTTTATTCTGATGTTCTTTTAAACACTGTAATTAGATACTGACACAACTCAATTGCAATGTAATTAGATCCTTACCATGGCAGTCTGGTTTAAGGCATTTAGGCACAGACATCAGAGGAAAAAGAGTATTACTGTGTCTATTCAGTTTGAAAAAGCAGCTGAACTTAAAGGGGAATTCTAGTTGTTTTTTTTTTCATCCAGAACCCTGTTGTCCCATGTCTTTGCGTCTCTGACTTTTGGGGAAAAGAAAATTTGAAGTTTGTATAGTATTTAGAGAGCCAGCAAACACTCAAGGAAGGTGTGCACCGTCAATTTACTTCCATTACAAGTGCTTGTTTTTGCCACTGACAGGCTCAGATCATTATTATTATGAGTGACATACAACATTATGGAGACGACCCTACAAACAAATGAAACGTTTTTCCATTTGTTTCACTTGTTCTGTTTTGTGTGCAAGTCTCCGTAAAGAAGTCTCGATCTGAAATCCTTTAGATAAGAGTTTAATTTCTGTGCTCCAACAGAACAAACTATTACTTGCACTCCTCTTTTCAATTCTTAGTCATGTGTCCACTGTTTTCTTCCTGCAACAAGTTGTCACCTCATGAGATTCAGAACGAGACTTCTTGTAAGCAAGACGTGTACACAAAACAACACAGAACAAGCCAAACATGCAGAAAATGTTTCTGTTGGAGCCATATGTTTTTGTGTTTAATGTACTATCCCGCCACGCCACTAGGTGGCTTATGTTACTGGCTGAGGCAGGCCATAGTATTTAAGTTCATGCCAGTTGCTGATGGTGCTTGGATTAAGATTTATATGGCTGTATTTATTTGAACTTTATGTTGAAAATGATTGGAGGTTATACATTATGGACACTGGTGAGAAAATAAACATATGATGATAAAAAGAACTGGTTAAGATTGCAAAGTTTCTGAGTGCATGTCCAAACTATTCAGTCAATTAGCAGCTAAAGTACTACAGTCAGTCACTGCAGTTTCATTTCTCTGTAGGATCCTTTCCATAATGTTTTCAGACAATTCTAACACCAATCTGAGCCTGTCAGTGGCAAAAACAAGCAGTTTTAGTGGAAGTAAATTGACGGGGCACACTTATTGTGACTGGTCACATTGTAGCCTGCCAGCTGCACCACCCACTCTCAATACTGGACCAATTTCAAAACTAGTTGTTCCCACGAGTCATTACAAAAATTAACAGGAGTTCCTGTTTGAACCTGTGCTGTGTAATGACTTCATTAACAGAGGATCCGAGAACTGCAGCTGCTGGAGAAGGACTACAGTCGTGAGAAGGGTCCAGTGACATCTGAGAGGAAAGGGTCGGAAGATAACAAAGACTGACTTGAAAGAGACAGGAAAGAAGACTCACTGCCACTGACTGAACATTGACTTGGAAATCAGGTGCAAGCAGTGAAACTTCAAATACAGTTCAGGAATGGTTTGGATATGGATATGTGTTTGGTAATGATGTCTGCAAAGAGGTTACTGCTGACCGGCTGCACTGTGATGTCAGGCTGTGAAAGCATTAAACTTACAAGACACATGAACTACTTGCATTAAGTTATTTTATTCCTCTGCCTTCCAGTGTCAGTATTTTTTATAATCCTGCTGCTGTTTTCGGACGACGTATAACTCAACAGAAAGGTGGCGCTACAGAAGCCCTTGGTTCCAGCCGGACAGGAAGACAGGCACAGAGCGGAAACACAGACACGACAGAGATTACCATTTAAAATGGAGGACAAATAGACAATCTAACTGACGGAACAGGAACAGAGTGAGTAAACATACTGACATTTACATTAGCTCGAACAAATGAAGCTTATCCACATAAGAAATTAAATAAATGGCACTCGTACAAACAATATTAACATGTTTTTTTTGTCCTATCCACTTGTAAGGCAAAACATGGGAACATACAGAAAGGCATAGTAAAATATAAATTAATGATTGCATATTCAGTTTTTCCCCAATTGTTAAAACTGTTATAAGCTGGTGCTTCGCTACAGTTGTTAAAATACTGTAAATCTGCTTTTTCTAATATTCATTATTGCATGTGACCTTTCATGTTTATAAACTGTCTACAATGCTCTCCTCCAGACTTCACATCTTCTACATCAATCTGATCTAGAGTCTCCCACACCCACTAATACTGTACTATGTTCATCCACACCTTTGATGATATGCATTTACACAATGACACCATTGCAGAACTAAAGAAGAAAAACTAGGAAACCACATATGATCATAACATAGCAGCTAGAAGAGCTTAGGTATCCATTGTCGATCGAGCATTTCAAGGGCGATGTTGCGAGATTTAAAGCAGAGCTCATCTTTAAAAACGACAGTAAAATGTTTTACTTTAACTCGTACCACAGGCTCAAACCAATCGTGACGTGAAACCTCCTCAGAGCTGCTGACCTTTTGAGTCAAGGAGGGGAATTCAACGAGCGTAAATCAGGCATAGATTAAAAACCTTCGATATCAGCGAACAACTTTGATTCCAACTGACTTCACTCGAGCTGATGAGTCGCACCTTTGCAGAGCCTTGATAAAAGGATAGTGAAGGAACATACAACAATTCAGTGCAGTAATTTAGAAACCTATTCTTCACTAGCTTGAAAGGTTGGAGAACTTAAAAACACATCGGCTCTTACAACAGTTAATGTACTGTCCCTTTAAAACACACAAAGGCAACTGAAAATAGTCACTGCAGAGACTTTTTGGAGAAGCGTCACAAGATGTGAGCAGGAAGTGTTTTGGGTTGCACTTCCGCCTCATTAATGACAGTTAAAGGACACCTCATCTTCTTGATCTGCTGCATTTTCTTTTCGCATGTCCTTTTTTTCATTTTCCTTAGTCATGTTAAAACAGCCTCATATCTTCTTAGAGGAGAATGTGTCCTTTCTATGGTGATTTCTCCTTGCGGGGGCTGTGGCTCTTGCCTGGTTCTCCTTTATGGCTCAGCCGCTTGAGCACCTTAATGGGTTTGAACTTTGCTCCTTTTTTCTTGTGCTGGTCAACGTCTGGATCCTTGTGGAAGTCTGATCAGGGGAATAAAAACGGAGCGTGAGGTTAAAATTTAGGGGGAAAAAGTGTCACATGATATGTCACGGTTACATTTTATGTTAATAAAATACTCTAATCTGAAGAGCCTACCTTTTTTCTTTAGCATGGCCTCCATAAGTTTATCCTCCTCTTCTTCCCTGTGACAGAATGGATTTTAGATTGCTGTTAGCTATAAAGTATCATTGATCAATACACTGTGGTTCACTACAGAGATACACAGTTAAAGGGTAAGTAAGGTTTTATTCAACCTGGATGCTTTTCCTCATGTTTTAGTGTCTAATGGAAACAACAATTTTTGAAACTGGTCCAGTATTGAGTGAGAGCACTGCAGCAAGCAGCAGCTGAGCAAGCTGCAGTGTCAACACTCAGGGCATGTTTGCACCATCAATTTACGCCCACCACAAGTATTTGTTTTACCAATGACAGCCACAGTCATTTTAATTGCCAAACAACCTGAGGAAAAGATTCCTACAGAGATAGATCCTTTTGTTAAAAGAGTAAGATCCTTTCTGTTTAACCAGAAACGGCGTTAAAGGTTTTTTTGGGGAGTTTTTCCTTATCTGCTGTGAGGGTCCTAAGGACAGAGGGATGTCGTATGCTGTAAAGCCCTGTGAGGCAAATTGTGATATGTGATATTGGGCTTTATAAATAAAATTGAAACTGAATTGACATCTGAAGGTTTTTATGAATTTTATTTAGTGCCCATCGACTTTTAAATGTGTTTCACGATGATACAATTACTGTTTATATAATGGAGTCTGGTGTTTTTGGTGATTGCGGTTTTGGGGCTGTTTCTGGTTAAACAAAAAGGATCTTAATCTTTCACGGAAAGGTCTATCTCTGTAGGGATCCTTTCTCCAAAACATCAGACACTTAGAAATACTATCTGAGCCTGTCTGTGTAAAAAAACAAGCACTTCTCGTGGACATACATTGACTGGGTGTACATGCCTTGAGTGTTTACGCTGCAGTGCTTTTCGCTGCTGCAGGCTGCGGTGGTATCTCTCAATACTGGACCAATTTCAAATATTGTTCCCATTACATACTTAGACACAAAAACATGGGAAAATACTGAACTTAACTGCTACTCATTGATTACCTCTGCCTGTCCTGGTCCATGTTGTTGACAATCTGGTTGCGCTGTTCGATGATGGTAACCAGCTCAGCCATCAGCTCCTGCTCTCGACTCTTGTCCTCGTCTGTCCAGTCTTTCTCTGAGGAAGGATGATAATGAATTATTTAGGTTCTTTCAATTGTATTAACATGCAACGTGAGTTCACAAGGTGCACTTCTGAATACCTAAAGTAACAGATCAGTAAGTATAAACATGTGGACATTCTACTTTATCTACCATCCTATCAGGGAAGATGATCAGCAGAGAGACAGACTGTGTGACTGAGCAGTGTAAGTACTGCTGGAGGAGTTACAGTCATGTTAATGGAAACTAAATTTCCTCCCTCTGGGTTGTATCAATCCACCAACCAGTCAAGTTGCAGTTTACATCCAGATATGTCCAGACTCATATACAATATGTAGTGACGACTTGGAAGGAAGTGAGTAAAAAGAGGAGTGACAGCTTTATCTGTGTGTGGATGTACAGGTGAAGTGTTGGTGGCAGTAATTTGCTTTGTAACATGAGTTGTGCGTTACAAACAAGGCAATGCATTAGACTCTGAGTTCTCTTGACATGATGAAGCCAAACACACCTGGTTTGTTGAGAAGACACCTCAGCTCATACTCCACGTCAGCTTGCCTCTCCTCCAGGTTCTGCTGCTTCGCTCTGCAACATATTACACAGAACGTTACACACTGGTAACCTTCTATTACAGCTGTGCTTGTACACTTTTCGTCTACACTCTTTAAAATTAAACTAGAACTACTGCCTTGTGGTTATATGTCTCTGCCAACCAGTCCAGCTACAGTTTACAGCCATGTCTGCTCTCATCTTCAACCCAGCAGCAGAGAGGATCTATACAATCAACAGTTTCAAGATGGACACCCAATATTAGTGTCACCAATTCAGTATCTAAAATGTCTTCCCTTCTGTTCCTGAGTTATGGTGTGAATAATGACCAGAAAAGTGTTTTTGCTGAACATTGTGATGCCACAGTGAAGCTGACCTTTGATCTGTTAGATATAAAATGACATTACTTCATATTTATATCCTGTTGGACATTTCTGTGAAATTTTGTCATAATTAGCGTATGAATTCTTGGGTTATGGCCAAAACATGTTTTACAAGGTGACCAGTTCATCCCTGAGTCCAAGTGGACCTTTGTGCCAAATCTGAAGAAATTCTTATAGGCATTCTTGAGACACTGTGTTCACGAGGATGGCATGGACTGATGGACAGTTGGACAACATGAAAACATTATGCATCCAGCCACGTTTGTCACCAACACTGAGATTTAAAAAAAGGCTGCAATTGAGAAAACATCCCATGTGAATAACTGTGTGTGTGTGTGTGTGTGTGTGTGTATATATAATGTAATAAGCATATGACTGCATACCAGAGAACTGGATCACACAACTTTTTAAATAAATATTTTGATGTTGACATGGCCAGTCAAATTCATTGCATCAGAAATGGCTTCTACTTTAGCAATCTCCTTTCCCCTTAAAGGCATGCATTTAAAAAAGCTGGGTGCTATATTTCTGAAAGCCTTCTCTGGACAACTTTTATCAAACTCACGGAGGTGTGAAGGAAAAATCACTGATTGACATCTTAGTATTATGATTCTGACATTTGCTCACTGCCTTAGTCTGATACTTACGTGTAGACCAGCTCAGCTTCTCGTCGCACTAAAAGGTGTTTCTCATGGATCAGAGTAAACCAGTCCACCAACAGGCTCTCCTCGTCCTCATCTGAAAACACAGAAGAGAAACACAGAGATATATTTGTTATGTTTCTTAACTGATCCATTTACTGGGTGATCGGGTCTTTTTATAATCCAGTACAATACTTAAGTGAGTTATTTAACATGGAGCAGCCATTTTAGTAAAGTTTTCAATTTTGAATACAGTGAACCTAAATTTTATGCATTGCATGAAGGGACAGCTTCATATCTTTGCAATATTTAACTGGCCTTCCACCCATTTTACTCAAGAAACTCCATTAGAAACAGTGTGATGCGTTACCATTCGGGTTGTCTCTCAACTTCTTCTCCAGCTCCACTCCCCTCTGCTCCAGTTCATCCAGCTGCTTCTCCAGCTGACCCATCTCCACATGGATGTCCTCTACTGGGATGTACTGGTCTGATTGCACCTGGACGGATGTTTGGGCGAGAGGAATCATTTGAGTACTTCTTCATCCATTGTATATTTTTTTCTATGCTTAAACATTAGGTATGTTTTCTCTTTAGTTTTTTTACCTTGCGTTTGATGAGAGGGAAGCCATGGCCAGGGGCCGGGGGCCTGGCAGGACGAGGGCCTTTTGGTGGTTTGGATTTGGATTTAGCCGGTGAGGGAGAAGCTTTCCTGTTGAATGGGTTCTCCTTGCAGATCCGCTGGAATGAGAAGAGATACAGCTGGAGTATAATGGTCCAGTGTACTGCTTTTTATTGCTTTATTTAGAGGTGGACCAAAGATGGTATAAAATAATGGACACCTTGTAGCCTTGAGTTTGGCATTTTGGCTATCATCATCTTGGTTTTTTGGAGCCAGCAAGACCATATTTGGACAAGAGGGTGGAGATTACCCTAACGCTAGCTGCTAGCTTGGTTAGCATGGTAAACGTACAGCTGTGGTTAAGTGATAATAACTAATGTTTTAACTTGCAAGACCTAGAACTGCAAGCTCTAAATATCCCTTTTGGCACAACAGGAGAGGATCACATGCACCTGGCTCCAATCAAACACTACACTGTCCTTCGCTTCTCTTTTGGCCCGACATTCAGTATTGCTAAGATGGAAGAATGTTGCCCGCCCACCCATGCTCTCAAATAAACAAAATAAAAAGGTGTGTGGACCTTTCCTGAAATACACCCACCTGTTACTCAAAGTGGCCAGGCTCTTAATTATGCATAACTTTAATCCTTAATATCATTAAAACAGGTGAGTTATATAAAAATTCATCGCCCCTACAGTCGTCATGATGGGGGAAATTATCTATCGAGGCCAAAACTGTTTTTGTGCCAGACTGCAGACGTGTTTATTTCTGCCCTAAAGTTGGGTTTTATCACTGGGGTCTGTCGAGTTTTTAGAGCCAGCCTCAAGTGGCCAGTTTTTGGTACTTCCTTACTGGCTTCAATTTTCAGTCCCGGAGGTAGCTGCTTGAGGGGGACCTATTACCTTATTGTGTGTCGGGGTGACTCCTGAAGCCAATGGGCTGGGTGCTGTTGGGGGTCGTGGTGGAGGGTCTCTGGTCCCTTTGGCCCCAACGCTGCGGCTGGTCTGTGGAGTGGCTGGAGCTGAGCTGGCATTTGACAGCATGGGGGAAGGGTAGGGGCTTAGGGAAGCATGAGGCAGACGCTCAGTCGAGGAGGAGGAAGGAGATGCCGTAGAGTCGCACGGCGAACAGATGGAAGGCTCCGAGACACTTTTGGTGAAGGAGTGTTCCTGGTCGCTGCTGGCACTGCCACCGCCACCGCCACCCAAAGGGGGATGGGAGGAGCTGTGGTCCGAGCCAGAAGACAGACTCTCTGTGCTGAGAGCTGGAGAGGGAGAGCAAGAGGAGGGCTGAGAGTGAGAGGAAACTGAAGAGGAAAGGAGGTTTAGTAAAAAAACAAGAAGGCAAAAAGAGCAGAAATGAAACAAAGTAGTTGAGACAGATTGAAATGGAGAGGGGATGGGAAGAGAACAAAAAACAATGAGCATCTGTATTCAACGTCCCACTCTCTCTCTCGTTTTGTTCTCCAGCCTCATTGTTCCAGCTCAGCTGGGCCAAAGTGCTGACTTACATTTTATATCTGAGGGTGTTTGAATCAAATAACTACTGAAAGTATGTTGCCAGTTAAACCAGTTTGCATAAAATTAAACCAGTTTAACCCCTGTGCACTGGACTGGACCTGCATATCAACCCAACTCTACAGGGTACTTAAATCACAATGGTAGCCAAGATCAATGTCAGTAAAATTCAACGCTGACCAAACTGACCTTGGTGACCTGCAGGTGGCTGTGGAGCACGAGGCGCCGGCCGTTTCTTGCTCTTGGCGCTTCCCGGGCTAGCAGAGCGGGACGAGCTTCCTCCACTAGGGGGAGTGTCTGCACCTGTCGTAGCATCAGCTGCCTGAGTGATGCTGTACCATGGGTGACTAGCAACAATTGTGGAAGGAATCGCACTGCCTTCGTTTCCCTCTTCCTCTGCTACCTCGCCATTTTCATCATCGTCGTCGTCCTCGAATGGGTTGGCGGGCACAGGAGGCGTGCTGGGTCTGGAGCCGTCCCCTTTGAGAGAGGACAGAGAGCCTGTATTGGGAGGGGTTGCCAGTCCGGCAGGGGGAGGGGGAGGGGCTTTCTTCTTCTTGGGTTCTGATTGGACCAGGGCGAGCCAAGGTGGGTCTTTGGGTTTATGGGAGCCACTGGACAGGCTGGACAGTGAGACACACAGATAGGGATGGAGGAGTCACAGAGGGGAAGACAACAAAATACAGCCAATGGAGGCATGACGGGGCAAACACCTACAAGACTATGATATGATCAAGGTCAGTGAAATGGTGGCAATGGACATATAAAGAGCCATTTAAGAGAAGTCTCACTACCTTCCAGGAGACTGTGACCTTGCTCGAGGTTTGGGAGGAGTTGGAGGCTTCAGATGTTCACCTGTGATTACAAGAAAAAAGTGAGGATGAATATCAGCAGATCCTGTTTTCATCTTTGATAATTTATATTCCACAGTGAGTACACACCAGCTGTAAGGCCATCTGCCGTACGGGGTAGCCGAACTCGAGGGGCAGGGCGAGGAGGAGGGGTCGGTTCAGGGATCCGGCGGGGTGCAGGTACTGGCCGACTGGCAACTTCATTATGACTGTCAGATGTAGAAGGGAGGTCCCCATTGGTCGTTAATTTGGCTGGTGTCTTGGTATCTTCCTCTTTCTCGCCCTCTTCCTCCTCTTCATCGCTCTCATCAAAAGGGTTGGGAGGAGAAGAAGAACGTGGTGTCTCCTCTGTCCCTCCGCTGCCATCCATCTCCTTTGCTTTCTCCAAAGAGTCTGCTGCACTTGTTGTAACAGCAGCGACTGTGTCAGAGTTATTGGTGGGCGTGTCAGTATCATTGATTTGGTTTACCAGAGGAGTCTTTGCCTGTTCCCTCTCAGAGGGCGAGGTGTGAGGAATTGTGCTGCGACCTATCCTGGCAGACCCACCTACAACTGGTCTCTTACTAAGATCTGGCCGGCCATTCTGATTGGTTAAAGCATGTCTTGCGAGGTGATGTGTACAGACCAAGGCGCCAGAGTCGCTTCCTAATTTGTAGGACCCAGGAAGCAACGTGCTGTGACACTCTGTGCACCTGAGACAACAAGGACACGGGACAACAGTAAGACACTGAGATTATTAAGATATAAAGCCACAACAGATCAAAAACATGAGCTGATTTGTCAAAATAATACACACAGTAATCTGGTATTCTTTAATAGGTACACGATCTAGTTGTTAACTAATTTAGTTCTGCTCCTAAAGTCATAATCCTTAAGATTTTCATGAAATCAGATTCAGTATTCGACAGTTTGCGGCTGGCATTTTTCCAGCAGTAGCCAAACAATATATTTATATTCTCCAATTATCTTTCTATGTAGTAGTTTTCATCTTTAGTGGCGGGGTCCGCCATTTCCACAGGCTGTTTAAACTGCTCACCTTCACACGATAAATTCGCAAGAAATGAAACGTGATCACACAAATTGCTTCTTACAGCTGCTTGTTCACATTAAAAGCTTTGAACTAGTGAAACTTGGGCAGCGTTGATCATGGCGTCATAGACCCCTTTACAGTTGATGTCAACAAAAATGTGCTCAGGCATGATGGCATTGGAAGTGGCATATTTGCCCAAACCATTCAGTTCGAAAGCTTTAACCCTATGGGCCCTAGGCGTTTTTGGTGTATTTTTACTGCCTTTACTTTTAAGCTCATATCACAGTCATTATAAAGGCTACATACACATGATATATCTTGTTTTTTTCTTCATGTCCTCCTATGTGCCTGTATTTTATATTAATTTTTATATCAATGAAAAAAACAAATCCGTGTTACTAAATTCTTACATTTTTACATGTATCTCAGCATAGCAAGTTGGAAGAAGACATATTCTGCCATATATGAAGAGGGGAGACTCTCTGGAATCTGGCAATATCTGGCATGTGTCCCCCTCAATGTATATGGTGACTACAGCCCTGTCAGCATGCATAATTAGGCTACAGTTGTCTGTGTGCGCAAAGGTGAAGTGGCTGGTTTTGTCATACAAAGTTTGATGGAGTGTCAACTGGACAATATGGAGATATTTGCATCTTGAAAGATGGACTACAAATGTGGATAGACAGGGAGAAACACACGCAAGCCTAAGACGTGGTAAGATACGATATTCCTCACTATATGAAGTGACTGATAACAAGATCTGTATAATGGATTGTAAAGAAATTCGTCAGGTTTTTATTTTGTAGACAATTGATCTGGATTTATAGCATGATGGGATGACAGCACAATGATGTCTGTGGTATCAGTAGAAAGCTCTGCTCCTACACTTTCATGTGATATGCGTGGCATTTCTGTGCGACCCTGCATTCGCGAGTAATCCATCCAAGAGTAATGTGTGTGCAAAGCTGTATGAAAGCTCTGTTATACATAATTTTAGTGTAAATTTATTATTCTTTTTCGCTGTGAAAACATTGGACTACCGACAAGTAGTGGCCTTGTCGGAAAGCTACAATTCCGCTGTTTCACGTGATATGCGTGGCTTCTCCCTATGACACACGGTCACAGAGAAAATCAATAGAGAAGAACAGGTGTGAATTTGGACGCACTATGCGTCGTTCGGGCCCATAGGGTTTACCATTTAAATACAACTGTTACTAGCATCAAAATGCCTGGTTGGTACATATTCGGTTGTCAGAACCATTGTTCCAACAGTGAAGTCAAGTTCTACAGAACTCTGTCAGGATCACAACTGTTTCAGTGCAATTATGTTTAACAAGTTAACATGACTCAGCTGAATGCGTCATGGCAGCTGTTGAAAACATGAACAGAACATGTAGGTGTCCTCGTAAACATTTTTCAGTTTTACTTTTATCAGTTTAAAGTACATACTATGTCATACTAACATTTACACAAGTTACTACGAGCAACCATGGATGCATTCAGCTGAAAGTCACCGGTTAACACAATCATTAAACCAAAACACTGACAGCATCTGTGGCTGCAAGCTTTCCAATGTGTTGACTACCAGTGGACTGATGACAAGATCAAAAATTCTTGTGTGCTTGTAATTTCTCACTGGTGTACATGCTACATTTCTCCATCAAATACATGTATTAAATTGCAACAAGATCTGGCAGTCGGTCAGCATTTGTCATCAACAACTTACGGTAGCATTTGTGATCTTTGGCCCTTTCATAACTTGACAAGCTATTACACTCCACCACAAACTTCCATTGCCATATGCCATTAGTGCACCCTTACATACATTATCATTGTTTCCAAACTGTAAAAGCGTCTGTAGGAAAAGTCCAATTATTGTCTGACTTCCTGAGTATGTGTGGCTGGCTCCTCTCTAAGTAGATACACCCTTTGCTCTTATGAAAAATGTAAGTTTTAAATCCTACTTGCTGTCACCACCAGTCATCACAGGTCTTACCAAATCAACCAGGACAAAAATCTTAAGGATTATCACTTTAAGAAACCCAAAAGCAAATTTTTTTCCCACTGTATTGCTCAACAGCATCAATCACTCATGGCTAAAACAAAGTCTGTATAACACACATGAAGACAGAAGCTGTTGCGGCAGTGTTCACCTGAAGCAGTTGCGATGGTAGAGCTTGCCGTCCACCAGAAATCTCTGCACCAGGTGGACGTGTTTCTGGCAGGCAGCGCAGGTGCTGCTGAGAGTGCTGCGCTTGACTGCTGCAACCGTTTCTACACCTGTCTGCGCGGGCTGGCTCGGCTAGTGCAAGCAACCGGGACATTGTATTTGCAGGGAGGGGACGAAGGGAGACGTCAGGGTAGGGGAGGGGAGATGGAGGGCAATGGGGGAGGAGGGGGGAGATCAAACACGGAGTCAGGATTTGAGGATGTGGATTGTTCATTTTGTTGAGCTAGTTACATCTACTCGGTTACTCTGATATCTACCTGTCAGTGATTCATGTGGTTCATTACTGCATTTCTTTTTTCAGTTTAAAACATATGATTGTCACAAAAATTTACATCAATATATAAAACGTTTTATTAGTAACAAACTCCAAACAGCTTGGGTTAGTGGCTCTGGGAGTCACATATTCTGGATATGATTGATATTTAAGATTGATATTAATTTCTAGGCATTAAGGGTTTTTTTGCGTGTTAAGTAAAAAAGGGGGTTAGCAGCAGCGCATTCCAAAACTTGGCACACAGTGTTAGGATTATACTATTAGTATTTTTTTGCACAAGAGTTAGTTAAAAAAGACTGACCTAACTGTTTTGCTTTCACCTCCTAGCCCACCCCACCCCCATCCTACTGCCTAGGCTCAGGACCAGAGAGTGGAGGGGGGATCAGATGTGAGGAGGAAGAAGAGCAGGAAGAGGAGGGAGTGGAATGGATTTCCATCTGAAGAACGGGGGGAAGGGGGGAGGGGGGTGGAAGTTGAGAGGGAGGACGCCAGTACATGGGAGTATGGCGATGGAGGAAAGAAGTTGAAGGCATGCGAAAGAGAAGAGAGACAGGATACAGAGGCTATCTTTATAGACTTACTCCACCTCTGTTGCTTAGCTTTTCCCCTGCTGTGCAACACAAAGCCCGCACAAGGAAGTGGTACTTATAAAATACTTAATGTGGACATTGTTGTACTGCAAGTGCAGGATGGGATTTGTATTGTACAGATCTGATGACTTAATACCCCCAAATAGCACATGCAGAATTACACTTAGATACTCCAGGGCTTCACACCAATACACTACCAAAAAATGTGTGCAGATTCAGTTTGATTATCCAGGCCTTAAAAGGACACCATGAACAATATGTTACTCAAAGAATTCATCTTGTTAGCATGCGGCTCCTGTGGAGTATCATGCAGAAATTATGCAGTTCAGTGATACAGTTTTCAAATTGTATTATGTGTGGCGCAGAGTAAAAACAAATCATTATAAACAAATGCAAAGGGTAAGTCCTGTTCATCTCTACACCTTCTCCTGGTGCCAAGTCTTACCTCAGACTCAACTGCTTTGTCTTCCAAAGGGGTCGGGGGCCTTTTCTGGGCTGGCTCATTATGACTGATGGAGCTCAGCCTTTTCATGCTAGGGGGGTTTGCTGCAGAAAAGGAAATCAACACTTAATGATACAAACAAATTATATAAACTGTGGTCACACCCACAAGTTATACAAAGTGCAGACTAGGCCTGTCATGATAATTACATTATCGACTTATCACAGGACTGACCCTGATACTGCCCATTGTGTTGAGGCAACATGTGTGTTTTTTACATGAGAGTGTCACCAATGTTTTAGCCAACACAAAGCCAGAATTAACAGCAAGATTTTTCAAACATTACAAGACTTTGGCACAGCAATTACCCCCTTTTTTTCCTCTCCACCCGCGCCTGCACTTCAAAGACGACCCAGTGTTGCTTGCTGGTAACCTGCAGCTGCACTTTGGGAGTAAAAGGTGCACAGTCCTATTAGCTGTTAGCCTGCCAACACCCTGGCAACGAGTCAAAAACTCCATCGTTTATAGTTTTACCCTCCAACAACCTCATAAAACCACAAGCAAACCACCCGGCCCTCAGGGACTGGCGGCCTGGGAGGGCGGAGGAGTGGAGCACACTGGCTGGAAGATGGAGGTAACTGCAGTGTGCCTGTTACTTCACTAAGCTTGTCTATTGGTCGCAAGAGGCATCACCTGGTTCAGTTTTTGTTGTCTGAACTCTGTAAGTCTCAATCTGAGACATTTTCTTGCATATATTAACAAGCCTTAATTACTTCATATTCCAATTCTGAATATTTTTAAGAATTAAAAGTTTGTTGCTCTTCGAAAAAGTGTTCTAGCATTATTATGCCATTGTCTCATAAATATATCAGTTGCATTAAATGCTCTCACGCTGACAACATTGTTTCCAGCAGTTACGTCTGGGAAAATATCCTGTCAAACACATGTAGTTATCATGACAGGCCTAGTGCAGACAAACATTATATGCTTTTATGTTCACACTACAAGAAGTGAAATCCAGCTGAATTTAATGTACCCACCTTGAGACTTGTTGTTGAAGAAGTTGTAGTACTGGGAGACGTATGTGATGACGCTGAGCCGGTCAGGCACTTTCATGGACACCATGTCTTCTGGGTCCAACAGGGCTGGAATCCCAAGCTGCGTCTCTGCCACCTCAAACGCCTACAACAAAGCAAAGATGGAGAAAAGGAGAGAAGGACGGAGGTAGATTAGTAAGAAGCTGAAAACAATAATTGCTGCAAATTATAACCAAATACTGTGCTTTACTTTTTGTGCACAACTCAACAGACCTGGAATACTTATTAATATTTCAACTCATTGTGGCATTTTGGTCTGATTTCTGTCACTGTTCTGGGAATATTTCTATGGCATAAAGTAGCTGCGGTGGAAATTGTGGACAGTGAGGTCTGTGGATCACCCTGAGTAACAGGGATAATGTTTATGAAAAGGCATGCTGCTGTTGGGTTTCTAATATTACTTTTTAATGCTTGGAGCAGCACAAACAAAATTCCTTTTACCTTTATTGTACTGGGTTGGCAGACAAAATCTCAGAGACCAGTATCTCACACCTCTGCACATAAAACCAAAAACTATCTGCATGGCCTGATACTACCAGTGCTGAGTGAGAAAGTATGTTTTGTTCGAGTTATTGCGTACCATAAAAATGTTTCACTGAAACTAAACTCTCCATCTGGGTATTCACAGAAAGTTTCTCTTTTTGAATGATCGGAAACTGAGGACAGAATGATGTCTTTGTTGCATGTGTGCAAAAAAAAGAGAGATGCTTGCCACAGCCCACCAACCAGCGCATAGCTCATGCCCTGACTAATCTAACTCTGCTGCCAAAACACCAGGCATTTGATGATAATGTAATGTTTTGTGCTTTGAGGATAACCATCAGTCTAATGAAAAATTCCACTGCAGAAATGAGAGGGGAGGTAAGGTTACATAACAACAGGGATACAATCGCTGGCAGTCACACAACACTGAAATAATCCCGCCAACAAATGCTACATAAGGGCCACATGGCACTACACCTAAATTAATCAAAATGCATCAGGGTGCACTGTGCGAATAACACCGGGTTTACAGCTAAAAGTGTTCACTGTTTCTTGTTCAAACTACCCACTGTCCTGCAATTTGCTGAAAATGAATGGATGCCCTTGAAACCAACATGTTACTGATTCACTACACAAAACTGTAGCTGCCACTCTGCCATCCTTGTTTAAAATACCAATAGGTCTATTCTGTGTGAACCTATTTTGAGTGAAATGCAAATATTCTGATTAACGTGCTGTTAGGTCAGAGCATTATTATTATGGCTACTAGAAACTGGAATATCTGGCTCTTTGCAATTTTGCCCAAATCAGGATGTGCCTGTGAGTCATACGCCCTCCAGGAGGACACAGTGAATCACACCAAACCAGCAGTGCAGGTCTGGGTCACCTCACCTGCCTTCATGAACCTCATTCAGACCTCAGTTTAATGCAGGTCTGATCCTTTGGTAAATAGGTGTTTCTATTGAGCTTTAGACTGTGTTTTAATGTAGAAGCATTCACAACTTTGAATTGATTTAATCAAAGACAGTTCAGAAAGAATATTAAAAGACCTGCACCACCTGCAAGGATGTGGTCGTTATGCATACTTAAAGTACAAGTTATCCTGACGGCTATGGGCTATTAGTCTGTTTCAACTGAAGAGAGTGTGGACATGCAATTTAATAATCAATTTCAGCTCAGAGAGAGCAGAGAAGCCTGCGCACAAATTCATCTGCTCCTGCTGTTTGCGTTTATTAATATCAGCCTGATGTCTCACAACCTGGAGGCGGTTGTTAGCTAACATTAGCTACCCAGCAGGTAGGAACAGCAATCATGAAGTTACCTTTTTTAGTCAATTTAATCTTTATGTGCATGATGTTATAACTTTATTTCCCAATGTAGACATTTAACTAACCCTGGCCTTGTTACACTGGCTACCTGTTGTGTTTAGAATTGATTTTAGGATATTATTCCTTTCTTTCAAAGCCCTGAGAGGCCTCCCCTAAAGTTTTCAGATACCTTATTGCCCTGTGTCCCTTCCTACACCCTCAGATCCTTGGATGCATCGCTCCTCGTCATTCCAAGGTCCAGATTTATCTTCAAAGGTGACAGAGCCTTCACAGTCAGAGCTCCTGGCCTTTGGAAATACTTGTCTGAAGTGATCAGGGCTGCCAATTCTGTCTCATCCTTTAAATCACTCTTTTTTGGCATTTATGTGATTTTATCTATCTTTAATGACATTTTTTTATTTTTACGGTCTGTGATTCATTGTGTTAGTCTTTGGCTTTTTTGGCTGCTTCATTCTCTTCATGTTTCCAGTGAGTTGTTTTGATGTAAAGCACTTTGTAACTGTGTTCTAAAAAAGTGCTGTAATCTAATAATAACATCTAATAATCTAATAATATATCGCCAAGTTTAGTACGAATGATGTTGAAACAACAACTGATCAATCTAAAAAAAGACAGGAAGAAAAACAGAAGAAAACAGAACGAGAGCACATTGGTGGGAAAGTGACAGAATGGGAGCAAGTGAAGGGAACTGAAACCGAAACGTACAGTAGCTTTATTTGCTTCCTACATACCTGATTTTAGTGTGATTGTACATGTAGCAGTAATGTGTGTTGAACAACAGCTGCAGACTGGAGTCTCTGAACGCTGACAACAAGAGGATAAACCTGTGACAACCATCATACAGTATACAAGCAGGGTCAAACATGGGTTACCTGTTTAGTAAGCCCCTGTATTTATCTCCTACTTGAAAGGAGTATTAGAGACTAATACTAGGAAAGAGACCATGAACACATTTAAGGAGCTCACATCTGGCTCCTTAATAGTAAAATCTGACTACGGTGCTTTTCACATTTAAAGTCATAGATCACTCACTCAGACTTAGGGCTCAGGGATGCAGTGAATAACTTGATTTATCTATAATGGCAGCCAGCATGATAGTTTGATCCTGGTGCTACTACCAACCGTCTCACTTTCCCTGAAAGCTGTTGGATAAAAATTATGCAAACAGCAGCACAGCACTGCCGAAGCTTAGCACAGACTGGAAATGAGGAGACTCCCATTTCATCCCTCAATGTTCTATCGGCTTACAGACGATGTGGAAAAACCCAACAAGGGGAATATGATTATTAGAGCAAGTTCTTTGCTGGTTTCTATCCACTGATTTAGAGGCGGCAAAGTCAGCACTTTTGCACTTAAAATCCTCTTTACATGGTCTCTCCACAGGCTTATGTCAAGATTTTTTTATGACACTGAATGCTTTGGCTTCCTCTCCCTCTTTTCCCTCGTCAGGCTCCATCAGGATTAAGTAACACTGCTCTCCACGCAGACAGTCGAACACACTTAAGTCACACCCACCATGACTGCATGCAGACGTAAAGCTTAATAGTTTTATGGCTGAATGAAGCACATGCAGTGACAAATGCAACGCCCGAAGCCACATAGGTGATCCAAACCTCCTCTCAACAGAAAACAGTCTCACAAAATGACATCATCATGCAACACAGGCTTGTAGCAGCGTTACACATCGAAACATACAGCTGTTACATTGACTCACCAGTCGGTTGTTCTCGTAGACATTCTCCTTAGACAGTGAGCCAAAGTCTCTGAAATGACAAGACAGAAAAAATGTTAAAATTCAAAGTACCATTCGAGATAAGACTGCAGATATAGCCTACAACAACTGCAAAACATAGCATCTGCTTTTAGTCTTGTAGAAGACGAAGCCATGCTGATATAGGACGGCACTGTATTTAGCGTGCTGACCTACTTCCACTTATGTTATGGACCATCAAAATGCTATTATTGGCTTGACAGCATGACAGGCAGGAATGGTGAGCAGTTAAGTTTCCCCGACAACCAAAGCTGACAATTGGTCCCTGATGTGAAATAGTGCCAGCACAAAAGGAAAGAACTCCTGCACCACACAGAAGTGATGGGCTGATAATTACAAGGCCTCGCTTTGAAATGCCTGGAGCGGGGAACCAGAGCCAGGCTCTCACCAGTAAACATCCTGCAGTAAAACTGGAAAATGTCTGAGGTGTTCTGGGATGTAAGTCTGGCTGTGTACATAGGTAAATGTATGCTGACACAAGTGTGCAGTGGCAGGACAACATTTTGGCAGAAAAACTCCTTGACCCTGGTGAGCGCTTGTGGTGACCATGTGGAACTCTCAAGAAGGGAAAATCCCTGTAAATGAGCTCCGTGTTGGAGCCACACAAAGTGACCTCTGTTCTCTCTAATCTAGTTCCCATGGTCACAAACACACTGAGCAGCAGCTCTAATATCAAGATCATGTCAGAACAGGTCCTCTGTGTCAGGTCTACCAACATAGCCTAAAGGGCCCACAGAAACTTTTAAAAACATCACTAAAATTGCATGACACTCGCAGAGCAGACAGTGCCAGCTGACACTGACATGGATGATGAAGAGCAGTGTGTGATCTGAATTGCGAACTTAATCCACTGTGACTCAGAGTCTCGTTCCAAGGTTTATTTTGGGAAGGAGGACTGCTGAGGAGCTGTGTGTGTGTGTGAGCACTGTGTGTCAGGTATTTAAAATTGACATAATCAAAGCCTGGGCGAACCTGTATATCTACTAAATCTGGTTCAGTCAGACGTTTGTGCTGAAGCATACAGATGAGGGATCTGGAAAAGTTGTGACAACCAAAAATAAAGCTTTTAAATATGTAATCTGTAATTTTAGTAGGAGTAGGGGAAGACGAAACAAGTGCATTCAACATAGAAGTCACAGAAAAACTAAAACTAAGTAGATGACATGTGACTGTATTATCTTTGGGAATCAAACACTTGAATTCAATGCTTTTTAAGACCTTTTCAAGATAATTTTAAACCAAATTTACAGACGATTTTTCTTGTCTAAGCATTGTAGGTAAGTAGTTTATATGTATCCCGTGCAGAAGTAGGTTTTATTTAGGAATATGGTTATTCGAGCGAATTAGAATAGTGCAAGTATAAAGTACAAATAAAGTATTAGGGCTCTTGAGTAGTAGGGTTAAAGATTTGCATCATCAGAAATGTGGACTTTCATGCAGAGGGCTGACTTGTTTTGACCAAAAAATGAATAAATTAATAAATAAAGATGGATATATGAAGTTAGATAAAATGTTTGTGGCAATTCAGACCTCACAAATTCAAATTTAAGGCTATTTAATGACTTTTAAGGACCTGCAGACCTCCCTTGTGTGATGAGTTTTTGCATTGCTGCATAGATGAACACAACTGAATCTATATGCAAGTTTGACCGCACTGTCCCATGTACTTTGGTTAACTAGTCCATGGATGATTTCTCACAGCCATGTCTACTCCCTCTCCAGCGAGCTGAGTGGCGGTTGGTCTCGGCTGAAATTGAGATGAGGTCATTTACTGTACTAACGTCCCTACTCTGCAGCAGTGTGATGTATTTTGATGAGAATACATTGGCCTCAGAGCGCAGGGCAGCGCTACAATGGCCTGGCCCAGCATTAGAGCCAAATCCAGTTTGACAGGCGGAGGTCTCAGACGCAGATTAGCCTGACGGACTGTCTGTCTGGATCAGAGCGAGTTCCGTTGGGCCGCTGCAGCAACACAGAGGGCTGAACAGGGAGGCACGCTGAGACACAAATTGAAGAGGCAGAACTTTAAAACTGGGTGTTTAGGATTTGTCCGCTCTCTTACTTTCAGTTTTACTGTGCGGATATATTCCACTTCATTGACTTGTCCTTCAGAGACTGGTCCAGCGAATGTTTGCTCTAGTCCCATCCAAGCATAGTCTAATCTCCCCACAAAAGCCTGGACCACCTGAGAGGTTCGCAGCATGAGCAAGATGCTTATTGTCTAAAATCATTCCATCTCACCACAGTCTCCCCTCCAGGACAGAGAGGGGACACAGCATGTCATTTACTGGCTGCTTTTGCACAATCCTCCTACAACAGCAAGGCTCCCCAACTTCTTCCTGAAGGAGTCAAACCACTAATCTGATGCTGTCAACAAAGTGCACTTCCCACTGAGATATACAGAGCCACTTATGCTATACAAGACGCCACAGAAATGCATGTCCAATGTGAGCCATGTAACGGCAGCGTTTCTGTGTATATTTACTGTCACACTGCAAAGACATTTCATATCACATGATTCAACTGTTTGAAACACAAGATCTAGAAACATATTTGTGACAACACATGATGGGAAATGGAAGTACTGAAAAGCTGAGTGTCGCCAAATAACACACAATCAGGCCTTTGGGTGCATTTAAGCAACGGCTGGTCAAACTCACTTATCAACTGTAAGTTAATGAGTGAGTATGGGATTTTCTGGTTTTGGGACTCGACCAAAACAGTAGAATTTTCTCATCCCTGTAATAAGTATCTTTAGTCACAATGATACTGACATACTGCGGTTGTGTTTTGTGGTAGCTTCTGTAATGTGTGTGTAGGTGTAAAATGCAGAGAGGAGGGGTGTGTTGATACAGACAGGCATAGCTTGTCAGTCTGAGTTAGTTACAGCACATTGGCCTCTCACTCTGAAGTGTTCATGGAAATGTTTAACTGGTGTTTTGGCTATGATACATCATACAAAAACACCACTAAGCCATATATTTTGTGTGATTGACCATGTGTGTGTTTAGCTAAAGTTATCTAACAACTAATATTATAACATGCAGCCTAATGCAGTGTTTTCAAATTGGGCAGCTATCTACTTAAAATGTGTTCACTAAAGATAAACTGTTGACGGGGGCCTCACATAATCCCAGTCCTAACAAACATACACGGAATAATCTAGAGGGCAGATGAGTTCACAGTCTGGCTACTGAGTTTGTTTTGCATTTGTATCCTAAATGGATTAACATACTAATTAAAACAGCACTTTAAAACAATTTCAAAGACAACAGCATGCCTGTCACTCTTTAAAAATGTGTCCACCTTTCACAGGAGCCAGATTCAGTGAATGGTGGACCGTTAACTCGAACTACAATAAACTGTTTTCCCATTTGTAACTGTAGGCTTCATTAGGGTGAGTTAGTATTAATGTAACGTCGTTAAACTCGGTGTTACTTACATCAATTCAGGTCTGTAGCGATGTATTATGGCACAAAACGCCAAACCGTCCCGAAAGGACGTTGACATGTCCCTTACTTCCACGTCGTTGTAATTCTCACACTGTATCCGACACCACTCCTGGAGAGCCTTCAGGGACCCCATGATGGTTTTATCACAGAAATCCAAGTAACGATATTTTTGTTAAATAAAACACGAGCTGCTTTGTCCCGGGAGCGACAGGAGACAACACACAGTCTCTTCTCTGGTCATAAACGAGTCATCAGCAGCCTTTCAGTGGAGGGGCGACAGCCAGACAACACCCGATGTTGCGATACGATACATTCATCAACAGCCAGTGAGTCACGTTAAGAAAAACTAGCATGGCTCGCAAGCTAGCTGGATGTTAACGTTACCTAACTTTTGCAACTACAAAATGCATTATACTCCCACTATCTCCTGCCCCGAGTTACTCTGACAGCTAAGACGACATCTAAAGTTGTACCTTGACCAGAACCATTGGGTTAAAACCGCGGCTGGTATCTCGAGTTGATAACGTAGCTTGCCAACAAAGTTCTTGACGTAGCGAACTCGGCTAACTGGCTAACGCAGGTTAGCCTGCTGCTAGCTCATATCTGCAGTCTGCAGGTTTGCTTCTTTTAGGTGGGCGCGGACACTGTGAGGACTGTCTGCCTCTTTCAGACGGTGATGTAGTTTCAGTCGAAGCAGAGGTGACAGTTTCCTCCTTGAGGTGGATCACAACGCAGGTTTTGTTTGTTGCTGCAGTGACTGCAACGACGGTTAAAACGCTGAATAAAAAAAGTCTGTTACGCCTCGTGCTACTCGCGACGCCCTCCTCGCGCCAATGTAATCAAAGCGCACTGTAATAAATACATCCCGGACAATTGGTGTTTATCAAAGCAGCCCGGAGCCGGTGCCAAGCCATCCTGATCGCATTGACTGAAGCGTTGGCAGCCTGCCTACCACCCCACTCAATGTCAAGCTATGAGCCCAAGCGGGGGCGCTACAGAGCCGCGGCTCCAACGGCTATCCACGCGATATGTTACAAGAATCACGCGATAGTGGCCACTTGTTTAGAGTTCCCGAAAGATGGCGGCGGCGCCTCCGGATGAGGCTAGCCTGCAGTCTCGCATCAGTAAGTCATTATACTGTACACTATCTGATTAACTTTTGAACGTGAAGCCATAGCCGATGCGCTGTTAGGGGACACGGATATATATTATCAGTTTAAATTTGCCGCTGTCGGACATATTACTCTCCCCAGGGGAGATATGTTTAAGAGTCAAGAGAGCGAATGTCATCAAATCAAAAAGTGTCAGTTGTCGATGAGGAACAAACTCAGATTAAATGTCTCCTTTGCTGTGATGTGCTCGTATTTTGAGCTCACATTGTGGTTACTGTTGACAGTTTGAGGGTGGTGATGCTACACAAACATGACATTTAAGTAAAAAAGAATCATACTAATGTCCAGCTGAATGCTAACAGAATCTACTAGCTAGTTAGCTGCTGATCGTTTCCCCACGGACCAAGACAAGCCAGCTGAACGAACCCAAAACCAGGAACCATAACGACACAGTACTAATGCCATGATCTTAGACACAGCAGCACCAGCAACCTCAACTGCTCCAAACAAGCGAGGCAATAGATTGTGTAAAGCAAACAACCAGAGGCTACAGCTGCTGACAGGGAGCACAGGCGTTCAGTAGGATTTACTCTAAACTTTGCTGCTGCTGTTAAACCCCAGTGTGAAGTCACTACCTGCAAGAAGTCTGACAGACTTCACACATCTATCCAGAGCAATCTGACATAAAGAATGTCAGGAGAATCATGATTTGTTATAATTTTTGCTAAATGTAATATAGAAGACAAGTCATATGCAGCAATTTGAGATGCAGAATTTAGTCTAATGTGTTTCCTTTTACACAGACAAGGCCACCAACCCTTTGAATAAGGAGACCGACTGGGACAGTATCAAGGGGTTTTGTGATCAGCTCAACGATGAACCAGACGGGTGAGATGATGATTATGATGAAGATATCTCACCATTTCAAAATAGTTGTTCTCTTAAAGGTCCAGTGTGGAAGATTTACGGAGATTCAGTGGCGTCTAGCGGTGAGGATTGCAGATTGCAACCAGCTGAAACTTCTCCAGGTTAAAATTCATTTAGTGTTCATCATTCAGGGGGTTTTCACTGGAGGCAGAATTATCCATAGTAGTCTCCTTCTCTCCAAAACAAACAGACCAGGTGGTTAAAACAAGTAAAGATGCCAAATTAAGTAGTTTCACATCACAAATCAGTGTTTGTCCTGTGCTGTTTGTCATTTTTCAGACAGATCGCTATCCCGGCACCTGCTAATGTGTGCTCACCTTATTTCTGATCCAGACATTTAGGAGGTTTTTACTGTACACCGAATTATCCACAGAGGTCTCATCCTCTCCAAAACAAATGGACCCAGTGATTTAAACTGGTAAAAACACAGAATAAAGCAGTTTCACATTTGTGACATTGCTGTTTTTCCTATGTTGCTCATCATGAAGGGGCTGCAAACTACGATGGCCAACGCAAAAACATAAATGGCCCTCTCTAGAACCAGTGTTTGGTTTGTCTGCTACTGTAGAAACATGGCGGTGCAACATGGCAAATGCCATAGACGAGATCCCATTCCCTATGTAGATATAAACGGCTCATTCTAACATAATGAAAACACAATCATTCTTATTTTCAGGTGATGATACACTAAAGAAAACACCTGTATTGTATTCCATGTCTGCCAGTATATCCCAAAAAGCTACACACTGGACCTTTAATCACCATATACAAAATGCACAATCAAATCAACGCTATGCCAGTTTCTCTAAACTCTAACAATTTGTTTTAATCCAGTTTCAAAACTTTTACCTCGCATCCTATCATACCTTATATATCCTATGTAATATTTTATCACACAACATTAAATATCTCTGACCATTCTCCTGCTTTCTTTTCACTTCAGAGATGTTTAGCTTCACATGTTGGCAAATCATTTGTGCATGCTTTTACAAAGTGTTTCTGTGGCACATTTCAAATTGATGTCTCGTATTATTCTTGACTCATTTTTGTCTGTGAGTGAAGTGAAGGTTAATTTGTTTAAATCTATCAGTCCCCAGCTTGCAACCAGACTTCTGGCCCACAAGATCCAGTCTCCTCAGGAGTGGGAGGCTATGCAAGCTCTCACGGTAAGCTAACAAGTGTAAACGTGTTCAGAACGCCACGTTAGGAGCCACTTGTCGTTATTTTTAGAATGAATGCTTTTTTGTGGAGGATTGTTTGAGCAAAGGTTAAACAAACCTTAAATTATTCACAGGTTCTGGAGACATGCATGAAGAACTGTGGAAAGCGATTTCACAGTGAAGTGGGAAAGTTTCGCTTTCTCAATGAGCTCATCAAAGTGGTGTCACCCAAGGTAATGATCCCTGTCTGTGATAGTTAGTTGTTGAGAAGTGAAAGCAGCTTTTAACCACCTATAGAAACTTTGTGGGAATAGTTAAAGAACAGCATAAACACATTTTTCTTTAACAACTGCTTGAATCTCCTCTTCTCTGCAGTACTTGGGTGCCCGGGCTCCAGAGGCAGTGAAGAAGAAGGTGTTAGAAATAATGTACAGCTGGACAGTGAGGCTGCCTGACGAGACCAAAATAGCAGATGCCTATCAGATGCTGAAGAAGCAGGGTGAGTGCTCTAGAAGTTTGACAGCATGACAAACCATCAAGATAAAGGACAAGCTTGACAGGTTGCTTTAGCTTGAGGTTTCTCATTCTCTTCATGGTTTACATGCACGACGTGTTACATACATTTAACATACAGTGGTTCATTGATGTGTTTTAAAGTTCCCATATTTCGCTGATGACGTGATAGTGCTCTGTTTGGTTCCCAGTATTTTCCGTGTATTTGCAAATAGTGTTTTGCACAAGTCAGTATCAGTTCCCCTTTTTATGGTGATGAGCCACAAGCATGAGACTGAAGTCCTTAGTCATGCTGCTTAGTTGAATCTAGTGTGAACTGAAAAAGCAGTCTTAAGTTACTGCAGTATAATCAACACAATATCAGTAGCACGTTTGGACAGAATACAACTGTCTTATCATTATGTGATTGTATTTATCTAAAAGAGGTGTCAGAAACAATGTTATAGCAGCATTATCACACACTGTATGTCATGGACAGTACTCTGAGTCAGAGGAGACCTAGATGACCTCACTGAGTCGTTGACATGTGGTGTCCTTGTCCTCTTCCAGGCATTGTCAAGCTGGATCCTGTGCTTCCTGATGACAAGCCCCTCCCACCCCCTCCACCCAGAGCCAAAAATGTCATCTTTGAGGATGAGGAGAAATCCAAGGTATGAGCGATGATGACGAGGCACCAGTCACTTTGAATAGGTGCTCAAAAGGAAAGACTGTTTCTAAAAATGTTCTGTGCCCATCAAATCCTGTTTGAAGTGACACTCCTGGGAAAGTCATCAAGGCACCAGCAGTTTACAGAGTTCTCTTCCTCTTTTCTTTCCTCTCCCTCTTCTGTCCTATCCTGTTTTTGTAGATGCTGTCTCGCCTATTGAACAGCACTCACCCAGAAGATCTAAGGGCTGCAAACAAGCTCATTAAGGAAATGGTCCAGGAGGTGAGTCATCGGTTTTGTTTACTGAATGTGTGTGCTGCACAGTTTGTGGTTTTAGTTACATGCATGTGTGTCTGTTTTTCCACCATTTGTACAAACAACACACCTGATTATGTAACGTGCCGACATTAATGCACTTGAAAAGTAGTCTCAAGGCCTTTTAAGATATTTTTGATTATTATTTTTAGAGGGATTATAGAGCAGGTTATGCACCCGCTTTCCTCCAACATTGGCAATATGTGGAAATCCAGTTATTATGAAAGCAAGAAGCAACGTCTGCAAACTTACCCCATGTCACAAAAGTTAAATCAAGATGTTTCCACCCTGCTTGGATCTTCATCAGGTCAAAATGTTTCAAATTTAACCAGATAACAGAAAAAATATGAAAATAAGAGGCACTATATCTTGTTCAACAAGAAATGTGGTTTACATAGGAAAAACACAAAGAGCACCAAAAATGAGGCTAGCAGAACACCGGACCCAGGATCAGAGTGGCTAATCATTCAGTGGCCTCTCTTAGATACACTGGCATCAAGCATGTTAGATCTCAGAGACGAGGAGGAGATTTAAATGTTCTCTTGCGAAAGTTTTTACACTTTCGGTCTTTGCTCTCTTACAGTTCAAGGTCTGAATCGAGAATGGGATCAAACGTTGTCTCTAAAATAAAAAATGGTTGTCCTCCTTGTGTGTTTATAGATATGTGTGTATTTATCTAGACCTTGCCACACATATTTGCAAAAATGAAAATCTGTCTATTAATATAACAGATGTGTTTCTTCCTTATTTGGATTTGACCTAACTAACTTTTTAAAAAGGGTGTTTTAGACCCAATTGTATCACTGTTTTTCCCCATGCACGTTTTTTTCCTGTGTATTTTATTGAACTGTTTCTGAAGTGGTTTAGATGGTTAACCACACCTGCCAGCATAAAGCTTGTCAGCCTTTTGGTGTGCATTATTTATAAATACAGGTGCGGTTTCAGCTTTTTAAACATTTAAACAAGCATTACACTTATTATATGTGTATAATTATTATCAGTGAAATCCAAGTAATGATCAATGTTTTGATCTATTGAACATCAGCTTTTAGATTCATTTAGACATTATTAAAGATAATCATCTTGAAACTAATCGGTTTCTCTGATGTTCAACACCTTTCGTTAAATTCCTTTCAAAATAATTAATATAAAAACATTAAAAACTGAACAGGTTGTTCCCAGAGTCATGAAGATTAACGATTAGGATTTGAAAGTCATATTTAGCAAAATGGGTATGAACAGATTTAATTGTTGAAAATAAAATGCTTGTCATCAGTCTACAAGCCCAGGGGCATCTGAGATATCTCAGATGTCTCTCCAATTAACATGTATCAACCAGAAAGAGCCTTAAAATGATCACAAAAAGATGCAAAGGAACTGCAAAAAGACACAAAATTACGACAAAAAGGGGTCCAAACAAAGACAAGGAGACACAAAATGACTACAACGAAAAATAAAACGACCAAAATAGGCACAAAACGATCTCAGAGACACAAGACAAGACACAAAACCACCACAAAGTCTGTGTTTCTTGCTGCTATGTAGGAGAGGTAGTGGGACTTTTTGTGTATCTGTGCCCAGGGGCCTGTTGTCTCAATTTAACTCCTCAAATCATTTCCATGGCTCATGAAATTTTAAAATGTAAAATCTTTAACAAAAAAAAATTTTAACATTCACATATTTAGATTTTTATTGTGATAAGAAATAATCTTAAACAGTAATGTAGCCTGTATCACCATAAGGCATTATTTCCTTTTATCTTAATCACCCTGAGGAACAAATTTAGTCACTGTGAGATCCTTTCGCTCTTTTTCCAGGACCAAAAGCGTGTGGAGAAAGTATCAAAGCGATTAAACGCCATCCAGGAGGTGAAAGAGAGTGTGAGCCTGCTGAGCCAGCTGATGGAGGGCTACAGCAGGGACAGCTGCTCCCAGAGCAACCAGGAACTCATTAAGGTTAGCACAGCTTAGCACATTAAAACTAGCTGCAGCTACAGTCTCGTAATTCTGCTCGCGTTACCCATTGCAGGTTTTAGAGTTTGTAACGTGTCTGTTCGCAGGATCTTTACCACCGCTGTGAAAAAATGAGGCCTACGTTGTTCCGATTAGCAAGTGATACAGAGGACAGTGATGAAGCTTTAGGTAAGGCTGCTGAACTCATGACTTTGACACAATGTCATACTATCTCAGGCAGAATAAGGTTTTTATGAAGTCACATTTTTTCCCCCATACAAAGGCACAAGATGTGAAAACCACATTGGTGTTGCTCATGAGCCTTTCTCTGCTTACAGCGGATATCTTACAGGCCAATGACAGCCTGACACAGGTCATCAACCTGTACAGACACCTGGTGAAGGGAGAGGATGTTCCAAAGGACGGCACAACCATGCCCTCACAGCCAGGTGGGTGCATGCATGTGATTTGGCATCCTTTACTGTTTTTACTGCTTGGTTGTTTAAATAAATTATCCAGTCATCTCTGTAGACGATAAGATCACAGATAAGGTTTTCTTTGTCCAAATCAGACGGCACTAGCTCAGCACTCGTAGACCTGATGGGACTTAACGCATCAGCCAACTCAGCACCATCCAACCCAGAGCCCTCCAGCCTACAGAGCCTGACTCAGACCGTGGGCATCAGCCTCTTGGATGATGAGCTCATGTCACTGGGTAAGCACACAAAACCTCATCTGGCTTGTAAACACAAAGGCAGATTACTAAGCTTAACTTTTTAACAAGCCAAAGAGGACATGTCAGCAATGCCTGCACAGCACAGTTTAACCTGATTTCCACTGGCCGGTGTGTGGCCCTGCTGCTGGCTGTCTGTCTGTCTGGCTGAAACGGCGTCTTCAGAGGCAGGCAACATCTGGCGAGACCACAACAAAGCCACACACTTTCACAGCCTTTTTAGATTTAGCCAAATGTGTTACAAACTGATATCAGCAGTGATGTTTTTCATTTGAAATTGTGTTCAGGGTTTGTTTGAAAGTGTTTTTGAACAGCATTACATTTTCCAGCACATAATGGCGCCTACACACGTGGCAACATGGTCTACACTCAGACATTGAACTTCCATTTCTTAATCTTACCCCAACCCTCTGTTTTCAAGTGCCTCGGAACAGAGTTACAAGGGGTTGTGGTTGAAATCTTCTCCTATGAAATGGGACAACTCTTTAATACTGTGATTCATCATCAGTAGTTGTCGATGTATGTAAACAGACGCACCTGTGGCAATAATAGTGTTCTCACAATAACTTTTGCCATTCATCCGATAGTGGTAGTAAAGCACAAATCTTTCATAACTTAAGTTTCACACTACCAACTGATCAAACAAGTCATGAAATAAAAAAGAACACTGCTTCATTACCAGGCCACTAGCAGTGCTCTGTAGGCTAACGTTAGCAACCTGTGTTCCTACCCTGCCAGTCTGCACTGATGTTTGAGGAGCAGTAACAAGTGCAGCAACTTCACTGCTTGAATTAAGTTACATTTCAGGCAGAATGCAACATGGAAATATTTCAAAATGTGGGACTGTCATGCACAAATCAGCAATAACAATGTAATGTTAGCTAGCGAGCTAGTTAGCTACTGAGAAATCAGCATACTACTAGTGATTTTTTTATGCTTGTTATAAAGAAATGGAACATAATACATTGAACTGTTTTTTTTTTTTTTGTCTTATTTGCTGTGAGGGTCCAAAGACAGAGGGATGTCTCATGCAGTAAAGCCCTCTGAGGCAAATTGTGATTCATGATTCTGGGCTTCATAAATAAAATTGAATTGAATTGATTTTTCTTTGTTGCTCCTGCAGCTGTCTTATCAGTGATTTTGTGTTTGCCTCTGAAAGACCTCAATTTGGAGGGCCATGTAGCACTAACTTTTCCCTCTATTCAAACAACAATCTGAACACCTTACCCCCAGACATGAACACGCAAAACAGGGGCAAAGGGTGTGTCAGGACTGAGCTGTAACTTCAGGGACTGTGCTACTTTAAAAACCAAGAAATTGCAGCAGAGAATGTACTTTTTATGCAGAGTTAACCATTTTAATATAAACTGTTGGCTTTTATAAATGTTTTATAAATTGGTTCTTCAGAGTGTTCTGACTTTTGGTCTCATGTGTGCTTGGTGACATGCACACAGGACCAAGTCAGATTGCAGTGACAAACAAGATGGGGGAAAATCAGTACTGACCAAGAAATAGCCTGTACTCCAAACTGACCAAAACTATGACCAAAAAAAACTTAAAACAAGTAGGTAGAAGAGTTTTTTACGCCTCAGGCCATCAACCTATATAAATGCAGCTTATTCCACATGTTTCTCAGCTGGTCACTTGCACTGTGACACTTTTATATCAATTTATTTTATTGATTTTAGATTGGCTGTTTTTATTTTACTTTACTGTTTATTCAGTCTCAATCAAATGTGTTTAATTATGTTGTCGTTTTAGAACATATGTTGTTCTGTTGTTTCTTACTTCTTATGGGGTCTTTATGTCTGGAGCACTAAACCAAACAAATGTTCCAGTGTGTGACAATTAAGTTTATCTGAATCTGAATCTTTAAAATGTTAAAACCACCAAAAACTGAATTAACCTTTGTTGTCTTTGATTTCTCAGGTCTGAATGTAACGGAAAACTTCGACTCTCAGAACACTTTCCAGGTGCAGACTGTAAGATAACACTGTACTGCTCACATTAAAGCCATTTTATGTGGAATTTAGAAATGTCTGACAGAACAGACAGACTCTTCTACAAACAAAAACCATCAGAATAATTTAAAATATGTCAGAATCACATACAATTATATATGAGTGGTTTTAATACTGATTTCATTTTTCAAAACCATTTTACATCATCTCCATCTCCTCATGCACTTACTGACAGGCACTCTTTAACCCTCTGTTTGTTCTCTCAGTCTTCTAATAGCACCGAACCATCTGCTGCATCGATCCCTGCCGCAGTGTTGCTACCAGCTGTGGTCCAAACACCGCAGGCTCCTCCAGCAGGGGGCCCCACTGCTCCCTCTAAACCCATGGACGAGCTGGAATTGTTGGGGAAGACATTGTTACAGCAGTCTCTACCTCCAGAAAGCCAGCAGGTCAAATGGTAAGTTCAGCAGACTTAGGGTTGCACAATATGAGGAAAATATGTTATAACGTAATTTAATATAGTGATATGATATTATTTGCAATTAGATAAACTGATCTTAAAATGCACTCAGTCCTGGCTTTCTGCTGCTGTTAGTATACTGATAACATTGCTTGTTGAATTAAAAAATTATAAATTATTTCCAACATTCTTTAATTGAACAAATTTAACATTTAACTGAACAAAGACAGCACTAAAAAGATGAAGAAGTGCCACACAGTTGTGTTAAATCACTTGTAATGGGGCGTTATATATTTGATATTTTTTCTCCTGTATAACTTGTGTTTCCCGTTCTTCTACACGCAGGGATAAGCTCCAACCTCATTCCAGAGTCACCTTACGAGATCTGCAGACCAAGTCTAGCACCAACTCAAGACCCACTCCCAATGCAACCACCACCTCCTCTGGTCCCGCGACTGCTCCAGGGCCCACGCCCAGCCTACCCATCCAATCAGAGCAGCCTGACACTCTCCTCCTCTCCAATCTCAGTCTGGCAGCTGCTGAGAAAAGCTCTTCAGCTGCTGCCGAGCCCTACGACAACATCTCTCTCACTGACGTTACTGTGCCTCTGGAAGCAATCAAACCTAGTAAGCATGAGCAAGAACGAGTCTAGTCACAGGTGCAATTTTCTCCATTTCTCTTCATCACATTTTGTTTCTCTGCATTTCTGCAAATATATTTCAGGCAGCTTATTACCAGTGACTGTATTCGACAAACACAGTCTCCGGGTTTTGTTCACCTTTGCCCGAGACTGTCCTCCTTCACGACCCGACGTGCTGGTGGTGATCATCTCCATGCTGTCCTCGGCCCCCATTCCTGTCACCAACATCCGCTTTCAGGCAGCTGTACCAAAGGTAAGTTCTCCCTCCTTGGTTTCGAATCTATCAGAGCATCAGTGTAAGAGCCTTATCTTTGTGCGTATCGCTTCTTAACATGTTTTTTGTGTGGGTGTGTCTATGTTGCCTAGGTGATGAAAGTAAAGCTGCAGCCTCCATCCAGCACCGAGCTCCCGGCCTTCAATCCCATCCTGCCTCCAGCTGCCATCACACAGATCCTGCTGCTGGCCAACCCTCACAAGGTACTGAGACACGCAGCATGAAAACTGGGGCGGTCAAAAGTCCGAGTCAGCCTCAACTGACTTTTTTTTCTTCTCTTGTCTTTCAGGAAAAAGTACGTTTGCGGTACAAGCTGACATTCAACCTGGGTGACAAATCTCACGATGAATCTGGCGACGTGGACCAGTTCCCGCCTCCAAATACCTGGGGGAACCTTTAGTGAGAACGTCCCACCTCCCGTCATCTGATCTGCTGCTTCCTTTAGATTTAGGTTGAAGTTGTCCCTCATTGCTGGCTCGAGGCGAGATGGCCTCTCTACACTTCAGTAGTATTTGACTCTGGTTTGGTAAAACAAACTGACATTAGGCCAGTTGTGGGAACCAGCTTCTACCTTGTGCCTTCCTTCGCAGCCTTTCTGTCCTTATTCGATCATCTCCACGTTCCTGTGTTTCGTAGCTACTTTTCCCTCCTCCAGCAATCATTCCAGCGCAAACTATAAAGCAAACTGTCAGAAACTTTGATTCAATGCAGTGACTTTTGGGGAAACAAGTTGACCCTTTTAAAAACTGAATGTGTGCATTTTTCTGATCAAAGGGAGAGCTCACCCTAAAATCAAAAATATATATTTTTCCTCTTGCCTGTGGTACTACTGATGTGTGAGGTGCTGAGTGTTGGATATATCGGCTGTAGAGATGTCTGTTTTGTTCTAAGTTAGTGGAGCGAGATGGCACTCGGCTTGTGGTGCTCAGTGTCCAAAAAAATACATTTGAAAAACTCAACAGCAATGTCTCTTTCCAGAAATCATGACCTAGTTACTCAAGATAATCCACAGACCTTGTTGTGAGCAGTTTCATGTAGGGACTATTTTCTTTCTACCGAACTACACCTGCCAACTGTATCATCTTGCAGAAGGAAGCATGAGATGTAAACACTAATGGCGTCCTCCTCAGCTGAGCTCTAATGTTAGCTAGCCCAGTGGTGCTAGGTGAGCTAGCAGTAGATGCACACTTCCTTCTGCGTTGATACGGTTGGTGGGTGTAGTTTGATCAACAGAAAATAGTTCCTTCATGAAACTGCTCTGCTTGACTTGGGTCGTGATTTCTGGAAAGGGACATTGCTGTTGAGTTTTTAAGATGTACTTTTTTTTTAGCATTTTGCGCACCACAAGCTGAGTGTCATCTAGTTCCATTATATGCGAGAGAAGGCAGACCTCTCTACGGGCCGATATCTTCAACACTCTGCAGCTCACACTAAAACAATCCACACTGATCAATAGCACGACAGGTAAGAGTAAAAATATGTACCTTTTGATTTTGGTGTGAACTGTCCCTTTAACACGCTGGCTGTGTAACACTTCTCTCAGATGTCCCACGTCATGTGAATTACACGTCACAGCTTCTGTTTTATTTTTACAGAAACTGAAAGTATCTGATGCATTCCTAACTTTGGACAGCAGCAGAGAGGGGTTGCAGCAAATCATAATTTTCTTTTAGCCCATCAATAACGCTCTTCAGTTATAGTTTAGTTACATGCTTAAAGTGACGTTTACAGTATGACCAACAGCCAAAACACCCAATGTATTCAAACTATGATGTGGAATAGTTGGTATTCTCACCTGATAAATAACTTATCAGAATTGAATTTCCTATCAAATGACAACACTACGTCAGTATTCAAGGAGCAGCAGCAGCAGTGTATTTAATGATCTAATGGTGTCATGCTCATCTTATTAGCAGATCTCTTGGGTTGCATAGGGAAATTAAATTAAATTTAACTGTTAACACTTTGAGATTGTTGAAGTGGTGGAGACAGTGTGAGGAGTTGATCTGAAATGCAGTAATAACTGGAAAAGTACCAGGAGAGACCACAGCAGTGTGTCCTGGGAGCGTACAGAATATACTGGTACATCGTTTTTAATTATCGACTTGGTTTTATTATTTGTGTCATGCATGGGCAGTGTGTGTCTGAGCTGTGACAGTAGGCCTTTTCTACAGCGGATTTGTCATAGCAGGAAAAGCACACTTGTTTGGAAGTCAACCATCATTGAGTTTATTAGTTACGCCCGTGCTTTTCCTACTGCGACATGTAAAAAAAATGTCCTCTGTGAAAAAGGACTATAAAACAAGGACACTGAATCGTTGCCCGTTAAAATGCTGAAGTTTAGCTTTTAATTTCTGCACTTTTATTTGTTTTCATCCCTTTTGTTTTGACGTCATGTTTCACTCAGGATTTTGAGTTATTTTACACAACACCAATTTTCATGCACTTTTAATTTTGCACATGCGACCATTCCATATTACAACACATTGTCCTTTCTCATTTGCTGCCTTTCTTATTGTTAATCGACCCAAAGAGGGACATGTCAAGTCCTGAGTTGACATTGCTTGACATCCGGTCTGATTCTACCACATGTGCCTGAGATGAAACGTTTGATTTTCATTTGCTTTGTACATATATGTATACAAATGACTAGTTTGATCCTTGTTTCTGTTTTCATATGTTCATGTCCTTATCGGAAATGATGACTTTGTGAAAGAAATGACACATCAATGATGTTACAGAATCATCCCAATATCCACGGCCGCTGAGTTGATTGGAGCACTTAGGGTCATGAAGACTAAAATAAAAAGAGATTGGAGGCAGACTGGTTCCACCTGAGATATAAGACTCTGAAGTGCACGTGAAACTCCAAATGTGTCTAACTACAGTAGTGATAGAGCTGGAGATTCAGTTTATAATATGCAGAGGGTTTAAGGGGAACTCTGGTATTTTTCAACCTGGACCCTGTTTTCCCACGGTTTTGTGACTGGGTGATTCATGGGAACAATAATTTTTGAAATTGGTCCAGTACTGAGAGAGAGTACTGCAGCTGACAGCGGCAAAACAGACTACAATGTAACCTCTCTGGACAGGTGGTTTCACCACTGACAGGCTCAGATAGTGTCTGACAGCATCACAGAAAAGACGCTATAGGGAAATGACATGTATTTCCATACCTTTTGCTTGTTCTGCTCTGTTTTGTGTCCTAGTCTCACTAACAAGATGTCTCGCTCTGAAAATCAGCTAAATATTCAGCCCTGACATTTATCTTTTAGATAACACTAACATAGACTTTCTGCACTCCAATTCAACAAACTATTACTGGCACTTTTCTCTCCAACCCTCACTAAAGTTTCCACTGTTTTCTCCCTCGTGAAGAATGAGACTGCCACCACGAGCCTTGGACACAGAGCATAACAGAATGAGCGAAAGGTTTCTCTGTCCGTCCTTTTCTGTAATGTTGTAAGACACTCATATTAAAAATCTGAAAAATAGGGCCCAGGTTGAAAAATACCAGAGTTCCCATTAAGAAGTTCCCACTGAGTAATATTGACTCAGTTATATACTTACCTGAAAGCAGTGTTACAATTCCTTTGTTAGATCAACACAGTGCCATCAATCAGTCTGACAGGTTGTTTTGGATGACTTTGAATCAGCTGTTTCACTTCCATAGAGATTTACTTATATTTATTGACAGATGCAGATACATCACAAACTTGTACAGGACTGGAAGGAAGAAAGCAATAATGAGACAAAGCGGTAGCCTCAGTAACCATCTTTCAGTCCGTCATGGCTTAACCAGATTGTAAATAATTGACATTTGTACTCCCAGCACGATTTACTGTAAACTATGCATTGAGCGGGCTGTAACCAGTCCGACCACATTGTCAGATTTAGACTTATCTTCTCTATACATTAGCAAATTTGCCACAAGAACTACAAGTTTATTGCAGCCTCCATCTTCTCCACAGTATCCTCCTATTTGGGATGTACAGTGCCACATTATTTGACTGGATAAGCATTAATCATTGGTCCAGTCTGTGGGGAAGATAATGATGGATATCATACCTTATTCTTGACAGAGGTCTTGACCTTAAGATATTAAAGCTGGGGTAGGCAGAATGCTGGAAAAGGGCACCAAAAAAAAAAAAGGTACAATTTGAAAACACACCTTCCTCCTGCAGGTCTAACCTGTGTAACAGCAGCAACAGAAAGTTTGCTGATATGGTGGGGAGTCAGGGCTTCCTGGTCCCCTGAGCTGGAGTTTTTGCTGGCTCAATTCAGGTTGCTGCAGCCACTGACTGGGGGTCCGTCCCAGGAGCTGCTGCCAACTCGCCTCCCACTGAGGTGGTCTGTAGCCACAGCTGTGAGCCTTTCCCTCCAGTTAGTAGAAAGCTAAATCATTACCAACACTTTCTCTCCATCTCTGAAACACTTTGGCGATATTGACTTATTTTATTTTGTTCGTCAAACTCTCTTTTTGATAAGTCCCTATTTGGGTTGCCTTGCAGTGTAGGCAGTTGCTGTCAACACTGGAATAGCATCTTCTCACCAGAGATGGGCATGTGTATCTGTAATTGTAGAACAGCCAACAGCAACGCCTTCTCTCGGAAATGACCTGTGATTGGCTGAGGCCTCCTGTCAGACGCTAGATTTACTGAAGCCTGAAAACAGAGCCAGGTGACCTATTGTTCTCTCAGTTCACTTCAATTACAATATGCTCAATGTATATTATGGAATTTTTCCCCAATGACGCCAAAATGAAACTGCCTACCCCAGCATGTCTGCTCTGAGGGAACCTGAATTACAGAACCAGCTATCGCACCATTCCCACAAAACATGAGACAGGTGACTTATTTCTTGCGGCCAGCCATGCTATTTCATGTCCTGGTGAGATGGATTTAAAGTATGTTACAAAGTAGTAAGTTATTGCTGCGCTCCCCTATCTACAAAACTTGCTGCAGCTACAAACCCCCGTCTGTGGTAACCTCAGTCGTTTACTGAGATACCTGTTATGCTTCAATCCGCAGTACACTGCAAGAACATGATTGAGCACTGTGCATGCAAAGCACTCATCCAGCTTTCAGATGAATCAGACTGGACCTCCCACATTAATTCGGACTGGCAAAAGAAAAACAACCCAAAAAATTTAACTTAAGACCCAAAGTGAGTCAATCAACTAAACTGAATCCAGATTTTAAAGATTGATACACGTTAAAAAGTGCAGCAAAACAAAGTGTTGTGACAAGGCCTCTACTCTACATGTGTGTATTTGTGAAGGAGGTGAACAGTCTTTTCCATCTGTGCTCTTGATGTAAATAAAAGCTTCATGCCATGATGTATATTTACCAATAAAAGCAACACACGTGTACATACTTCTGGGTACAAACTGAGAATGTACAACAAATGTAAGGTGAATAAAGTCATTTGTATGGGGAATTCACCTGATGTATAAATATTTATCAAGAATTTACAAAGTAGAAAAAAAATGCTTAGATTTATTTATTAAGAAAAAAAGAACAATGAATAAAAGAGCAAACAAACCACAATAAAGTGAAGATGAAGATAAACCTGCATTAACAATATGAGTTAAACAGTTAAAAGTTAATAGAAACAAAAGTTTTGACTTGCTACAGGACATGATAGAAGTAAAGAGTAAATGTTTTTAAACCTAACGCAACAGTTCATTACACACACAAAAAAAAAGAAACTAAAATAGTGGTTGCATGGTATCAACACTACGGAAGAAGATTCACCACCGGGATGCATTACTTCAATGTTTGGAATAACACAAGCCCAAAATTAATTGAATAATTACCATATGTTGGTGGTCAAAACCTCAAACAAAATAAGTCGGAGATTTTGAATATTAATAAAAGCTGGAACAGGACGAGGCTCTGGAATGTGACTGCATATATTAGGGATCATTTTTCCCATAGATCAGCTCTTTCACCCATGTACCACTGAGGCCTCAGTGTAAGATAGCTTTCATTCAATTGTCAACACAATTTAAAGGTACGCTATGCAGGAACTGTCAACTAATGTTTCTAAACATTATCGTCCCTTGAAGGTAAACAACAACCCCGGCTTTGCTACATTTGCAGTTTTTTTTCTGCGCTTCTGGCACCTTGTCACCATCTTTTTTATCAAAGATGTTCCAACGTTACTTTTTTCCTCCTGACACAGATACCTATCAGAGGTATTAAAACACAGATACCTCCCAAGCCTACTTGCATGTTGGCTGATACTAAGTACCAGTGAGATACCACTGCATTTAAAGGAAAATAAAAAAGAAAACTGATGTATACTACTATCCTTGTATGGATGTGAAATTATTGGTATCATTGTTGTGTTGGGTGGCTCAGGTTAAACCTTTAGTAAAACAAGGACAACACGGCAAACTGATTCAACATTATAGGCAGTATCAGAGGCATTTCCGATATGGATATCGGTATCAGAAAGACTCCTTTTTGTAAAGTCCCGACCTCACCTCTGCACTGCGCCCAAGGATGTCCCAATTATAGCAAAATCTTTATCTTTATCTCTATCTTTAGACTAGAGGGACAACAAACTAGTGAAATCCACTGCTGTAGTGTTTGATTGAAATGAAAACACAAGACACTTGTTCCTCCCTGGTACGTGGTTGAGAGCACCTGTATGAGGCTGTGGAGAGTGACGATCTAGGTTGACAAAATGAAGGGGGAAAGTTCCAGGTCTATACATATTTAAAAGTACAAAACAAATAGAAAAATATAAGCCCTTACCTCCTTAGATATATGCCTTTTCAAATCCCCGCCTCTTGGTGATAACAAGAGTTGGAGAGTAAATATAAAGTTAAACTGTGAAAACACTAAGCTGCGCAAATTAACTCAGTGCCTCTTGCTCATGATTCTACTTCCGGGGAGGTGGAGGGCCTGGGGGAGGAGGGGGTGGAGAAGCAAAAGGGAAAGGCGGTTGACCCATGAAGCCCATAAGCCCTGGCTGTGGTGGTACAAACTGCTGAGCCATCAGAGGCTGCAGCCCCCCTGATGATTGAGAAGGAGGAGGAGGAGCAGGAGGCTGGCCAAACTGACCCTGCTGCTGGTTAGACTGATCCTGACCTCCCCCAGACTGGCCTCCGCTGCGCGTGTTGTAGCCTCCGCCGCTGTTGTAACTCTGGTACTGATCTGAGCCTGAGTTGTAGCTGTTCCTGTGATCCCGGCTTCTGTCCCTGTAGGAGGAAGAGGCGGAGGAAGTGGAGCGGTCTCCATCACGGCTGTTGCGGCTATCACGGCCGAAGCCACCGCGGCTGTCCTTGCTGCCGCCACCACCGTGCATGCGGCGATCACACTCTCCCTGGTACATGAGGTTAGGGTTGTTGGAGCTGCTGCCACGGTAACGCATTCTGCCACCTGTAACAAACAACACATGTAATGTCAGTGTTATTATATCCCAGCATTTTTATTTTAGTTTGATGACTGTGAGGTATTACAGATGTAGTTGTGAACTTTTATAAAAACAAATTTTTGTCATATTTGCCGAACTTGTCACTACACAAAGTAGTGCATGAGACAGTCTGTGAATAAATCATGTTTCTCTGCCTCCTGGTTGTGCTTCTAATGGCATATGCAAGAATCCACCACACATTAAGTAAAACAAGCCTCTAATGCAGCTGTCAAACATGTAAATCACTGCTCTTGAACTGTTAAACTAGGCAGCGCTATATGAATCAAGATTCTGTTACTGCATTGCCTATTTCTAGCCTCAAATGTTTTCAGAGACATATTTTAGTGTACTGTTTAGCTGTAAAATGAGAATATTTGCGACCCTGCCACCATGTTGGAAACAGTCGGGCCAAAACAAAGCACCACCCACTGGCCTGACCGGAAACATTCTCATTTTACAACTAAACAGTACACTAAAATATGTTTCTGAAAACATCTGAGGCGAGAAACAGGCGATGCATTGACAGGATTTTGATTCATATTTGATCAGCGCTGCCTAGTCTGACTGTATCTCATGAGATAGACATGATTGACAGCTGTGTTAGAGACTAAAAAATCCCCTTTGGACATGGTCACACATGCATCAAACACTGGCAAGTATACGCCTCCCATTTACCTCCATTCAGTGTGAGCCAAGGGCCAAATAAAACATTTGCTTCTGGTGGCAAAGCTTATTCACATCTTCGGTGAAATTTGAGCGGCGAGGTTGCAGCCACAACCAATAGCTTAGTATGTAGAGGACACACTGATTGTTGCCGTGTCTAACCAGCTGAAATTGTGTGATATTGGCCATGAAAAACACTATCTAACCCACATTCGCTCATGAGCGACTGTACCCTTAGAGGCACTACAAGGAGGCAGAGAAACATTGTCTCGTGTACTACTGTCTGGATATTGTGACAGTTTCAACAAATACGACACAAAGTTATTTTCATAAAGGTTATCAACTGTAGCTTTAAGTCCGTCTTACCGCCTCCTCCACCACCACGCCCAGATTCCACCAGCTGAAGCAGTTTAGGGTTGATGGCCTGCCGGGCCTCCGCTAGCACCCGGACAAGGTCTCGCGCCTGGCGCAAATTCCCTGGGGTGAAGAATGTGTAGGCAGTGCCCTTGTTGGTACTGCGGGCCGTGCGTCCAATACGGTGCACGTAATCCTCAGAGCAGCTGGGATAGTCATAGTTGATGACGAACTTGACATCTTCCACATCTTTTGGATAGTGAATGAATGGTTTTACAGCGTGGAGGAAAGCAAAGACATGATAGTCTCAAGGGGGGGAAAAGCTTCTGGAGGAAGAGCTGATCATTTTAATTCCACTTCAAAAGCTGATGGTTTGTATTTTAATTAATTAATATACATATAAACTGTATGTATACATGTTATTAATTTAATCTTTAATTTTGTTCATTAACAAAGATATATTGTTGATAAAAATCTAAACAAGTAGAATAACTTACCTGCTTTGTCAGAAAATCGAGCAAAAATCCATACATCAAAACATTTTCTTCAGTTTAACACCGTTATAATTGATTTAAATCCAGTACAGATAAAACTGAACTTGAGGTTTTTGAAATTGAGCTGTACAGAAACCATGTTTAGGCTTCATAATCTTCACACCAATGTGATTACTGGTCAAAACATGTGAAGACGAGGAGTCTGTTTCTTATTACAGAAGACGTGGGGCTCTGACAGCACTGCTGATCAATACGTCGACCTTTTCCCCTCCATCATGACAGACGGAAGCCATTTCACCAACCCTGACCTACTGAATAACAGAATGACGATGTGCCGGCTGCTATTCTTTGGACTAAAACATAAGCACGATGGAAGTACGTGGATGTGTGGTGAGCTCATGGAGGAGTTAAGAGAAAGGGGAGGTGAGGTACTTACCCCCTTTAGGATGTTTTTACAAAGGTAGTCAGTTCCCCCTGATCAGTCCTGGTTTATAGTGAGGGGCTGAGGGGGAGGGAGACAGGATTCATCCCTCACCTTCTGCACACACCAGCAACGTCAGACGGGAGCAGAACCGTTAAACACACACACAACGGCTGGTTCTGTTGCTCTCTCGCTGCATTGCAGGGCCCTCCTCAGACCCTGGCCAGGACTGGATCCAGACGAGCCCGTCTAACTCTCTCTCCCCTGTCTGTCTGCTTTTTGGGACGGACTGAAGGGCAGACAAACAGGAACCTCAGGCTGCTCCCAAGGAAGGCTCGTTGGATTTAAAACTCTGACAATACTGGGCAGGGGGATCTTAGTTACCCATGAGGACTAAGAGGGCTTTAATCCATCTAAACCTAGCCGAGCTTCTACTTTAACATGACTGAGGGGGCAGTGACAGCAGCGCAGACTGTTACAGCTGCCGTGTGCTGCCAAACCCTGAGAGGAGAAGAGGGGAAAAAAGAACAAGGATACGGTCATAGGGATGTCAAAGATCTTCACTCATCCCCCCTTCTCACATTTATCCTGCCAAGAAATTAGATCAAAGCCTTCCTGTTGGTGAAACGCAGAAAATTCAGCTGCTACTGTCTTACTCATATGTATCTGCAAAACATAACAATATGAATCATTTTGCAGAATTACATTAATTGAGCACCTACACAATATATTATCTTATGTACACCAATCAGCCAAAACATTAAACCACTGACAGGCGAAGTGAATAACATTGATCATCTCATTACAATTCAATGCTCTCTTGGGAAATCTTGGATCCTGGCTTTTTATGTGCATGCCCCAACATGAAACTCCCACCCAAAAACAGTTGCTGGCCAAGTGCACCCCCTAATGGCAACGGCACTCCGCAACAGCAGTGCCTCCAAATCCCCCTTATCCCAATCTGATTGAGCATATATGGGATACACCAGTGCCCCAGGTCTACTGTGTCCATGCCTCGATAGGTGGGTGTCCTGTGGGGTCCTTGAGTCCTGTGGGTTGTGAGGGGGCCTTCTATGAGTCTGACCTCTTCCAGCACGTTGCATGTGCTTGATCAGATTGGGATCTGGGGAAATTAGAGGCCAGGTCGCCGCCTTGAGCTCTGTGTAGGGCACGGTGCGCTGTCCTGCTAGGGGGCCACTGCCATTACAGAGTGTGCTCAGTCTTGCAACAGTGTTTTGATGGGTGATGTGTGTCAAGTTGACCAGAGGTTTCCCAGAAGAACATTGCATCATAACAAGATTATCAATGTTATCAACTTCACCCATCAGTGGTTTTAATGTTGTGGCTGATCGGTGTATCTTATATGTGGAAACGGGTAGTATGAGCAGCATCCTTATTTGATTATTTAATAAAGGAGAGATAAGAAAAGGTGTGCAGGAGCATCTGCCCCACACAGCCCTCCTTTCAGGAGTGTGCGTGCCAAAGAGCCCCGGTTGAAGGAAGCCATTTAACTGCAGTAACAAGAAACAGACTATAAACCCAGCAGAGCAGAGAGCCTGCAGGCTCCACACTAAAAAATGTCAGGTCGTAAATAGTAAGGGAGATTCTTAAATGTAATGTGCTGATTCATCTCATTGTACACCAACAAATTCAAATGGATTACACTTTCTTTGTTATTTCCACATGTCTATTGAAAGCAATACTACAAACTTTATGTATTATGGAAAATTCCTAGCATGAGACCTATAATAAAATCAACCTGGCAATTGTAAAAGGCAGAAATTTGTCACTTGCTAAAAATGTATTTTGTTTTTACAAAACAATTGCCAGATCCAGCTGGCCTCATCTGTAGTATACTTACCTATTGGTCAAAATACTAATTGCTATGCACACATCAATTAACTCTATTGACTCTATATAGTGTTCCTCTATACATGTATAACACTTAATACTAGTTACAGAAAAAATATAATTCACAAAAATATGTAGAAAAAATGAGAGAAGAGACAATAATATGAGAGATGATGCAGCATTAACTATGTGTGTGAGCAGACATACCCAGACCACGAGAGGCCACATCTGTAGCAATCAGTATCGGAGCTTTGCCACTCCGAAATTCTGTAAAATTAAACATATTATTAATATAAATTTAACATGGAAATAATCACCACTCACACTCTGTATTATCCATGGGCCTTATAGGTATACTTGCCAACCCTCACAATTTTCCTAGGACTTCCTCCTGGGTCACAATTCTCCAGTGTTTCTCCAGATTATTTTTAACACCTTTTTTGTTATCACAACCTGTTGCTAATACTGCAAAGCATCTATAAATCCCACGACTGTAAAAGTCAGACAACAATACAGCTACACCAAATGTCTTTTCCTGGCATGACAAGACAAAGAGCTGCTTGCGCTTTGTCCTCCTCAGTAAGTGAGAGATGAAGAAATGGAGAGTAGAAGAGAGAGAAAAGTAAGACATTTCCGACACCCTGGAAAGAATAATTCTGGTTTCTTACAGAAAATTTTAAAGGAAAAGGGCTTGAATTTTATAAAGTCTGCCTCATTGATTTTTCCGTCAATCATGGGGGTTGCACATTGTGATGAAATGAATGAATGTAAACCCATGAATATTACTTTATGCCTGAGATTTATGCAAGCTCATGTCACAGCAGCCTGTCCTGGGGTAGGACCTCCACATCCCTCGCCTGGTATCTAAATCCGCCGTATTTTTGAGGTCTCAAGGTTGGCAAGTACGCCTACAGATATGGCAGCATACTGGTTTCGGCAAGACAATGATGTACAAAAAGGGCTAGAGAGAAGTGGTACCATTGTATTACAAGTATTCTTACCTCCGAGTACCCAGTCTCTTTCTGGCTGGCTCTTGTCTCCATGGATACACATGGCTGGCCACCTAGAAAACAAAACCATAATGAAGTGGGAAGATTAGTGAACACTGAACAGCTCCTGTCTGTCAAATATGTGCATAATGCATCCTAGATGATGATGTATTAGATGTTGTTTCATAACAGACAGTCATTTCTCACCCGTCCCGCCTCATCCTCTTGGTAAGATCATCACAACGCTTCTTCGTCTCCACAAAGATGATTGTTTTGTTCTCTTTTTCAGCCATTATCTCCTCCATCAGCTGAAAAAGTCTGCAGACAGGGAGACAATCAAAGCACATCAGTGGTACTAAGCTCAGTGTCAAGTGAGTGAAAGGATGAGCTCATGTTCTGTAACACTATCATAGCAGTTAATAACATATCATAACATAGTGTCATTTTAAGCCAGACATGTTCTCGCTCGCTATCCTTACTTCTGGTCCTTTTCAGTCTCCATGCAGACATCGACAATCTGCAGGATGTTGTGGTTGGCACTGAGCTCCAGAGCACCAATATTAATCTGAATGTGGTCCCTCAGGAAGTCCTCGGCAAGCTGCCGAACCTCCTTTGGCCAGGTTGCACTCCACATCAGAGTCTGTCTGTCTGGCTGTGAGACAGAGAGAGAGAAAAAGCATCCAACTGATTTAACTGAAAAACACCTCTACATTAAAGTGTACATAGACATGTTTTTTGCTTTAACTTATCATTATAAAGTAAATATTGATTGCGCAGTGTAATAGGTATAGAACGAGCCTCTCTATCACTACACAACTTTGTCTGCCAACATGTACTTTCTCTGGGAAAAATGAAGGCTCAATTTAAGGCACAAGGGAAGTGTGTCAACCATTGTGCAACCAAAAAAGGAAGGATAGCGCTTTTACTTTCCCTGGTAGCTATTAGTAGCTATCCCCAGTTGCCAAAGAGTATGAATGTAAGTTTTCTGCAGTTACTGCAAGCTGTTTGTTGAGTTGCATCTTGGTAAAATACTTTGAGTTAATTTAACTTCCCTCTGGTTAGCAGTGAGGCAGCGTAAATGCCTATGGTGACTGTGGCACAGGAGGTAGAGTGGGTCAATGCTCAATGGTTGGATCCCTGGCTCCTCCAATTTGAATGTCAAAGTATCTTTGGGCAAGATACTGAACCCCAACTGTGTAATGAGTAAGTGGCACCTGTATGGTAGCCCTGGCCACCAGTGCATGAATGTGCAATCTTAGTTCAGACTATGGAGCCTCTGTGTTATTATTTCACTACCTAAGCACAACTTGTAACCCTTGGCTACATTATTATTCCCAGTAGCAGAATTGGCTGTGGAACAACCAAAGCAACTGTGGAAAGCAGTAGAAGCTGCTAGGCTCTGAGTAAAATGGAAAGCATTCTGGTTGTCTTTGCAACGCCATCAATATCACTTGGAAATGCTACGAGGGAAAAGTTGAAAAATTGTCTGTTTCCACTTTAAATATGCCAATGTAATCATTTCAAAGTCAGCAGTCATGGTAACTGAGCCTTTGTCCTACCCTGATTTGTTCCACTATCTTGCGAATCTGTGGCTCAAAGCCCATGTCCAGCATGCGGTCAGCCTCATCCAGCACGAGGTAGGTGCAGCGCCGCAGGTTAGTTTTCCCACTCTCCAGGAAGTCAATAAGGCGACCAGGGGTGGCGATACAGATCTCAACACCTGGAATCACACAAAATCAACACATCAAAAAAAAAAAAAAAAAAAACGATAGAGATACACATGTTATTAGATGATTAGGCAGAACAATGTCCCCTCTGCTTGTTGATTTTTTTTTTTTTTTTTCAAGCAGTCCAACAATTGCTGTCAGGCCTGTCTACACCCAAAACCTCACAAGGAACAGTGTGGGCTAAAATACCAGGCAGCAGCTGTGGACTGTTTTAGCAACACTGTGCTACCACAACACCAAAGCTGGGAAAGTAGTCGCAATGCCTAAGTATAAACTGTATACTGAGGAGGGTTTTATGCATTTCAAATTATTTTGAATAATCCATTACATGTGTCCATCTACAACCACACCCACCCCTCTCGAGATCTCGAATCTGTGGTCCTTTGGGTGCTCCACCGTAGACACAGGTGCTTTTGATCCGGGAAGACTTGCCGTAGTCATATGCAACCTGTTGAACCTGCTGAGCCAGCTCTCTGGTCGGAGCGAGTACCAGACACTAAGAGGACAGGAAGAAGAGGAATGAGGGAGGTTAAACAAACTGACTGTGTGCGCACACTAACAGAGGAAACACTTCTATATAACATAATAACACATATGGAATTTGCACTCACAATTGGGCCATCTCCCCTCTCCAGATAGGGCTGGTGGTTGATGTGTACAATAGCAGGAAGAAGATACTGCAGGGAACACAAAAACACAACACTGAATCCCACTATCGTGTCATTATTTGAACTCTCTGTTCAAACATTGTATTGCAGTCGTACTGCTATTCGTGTTCATGTCTTTCTGTTGCAGTTTTATGTTTAGCTGTCAACACTTCACATCCTGTGAGATGTGCTATGCAAATACACTTTTTATGACTTTCAATTAAACATCAAGTGACGTCGTGATGGGCTGTCAAACGTCAGAGTGCTCATAAATCTGTAACGTGTCATAAGGTAGAGCAGCAATGGCACTAAATAAAAGAAGGAGGACCAATGGAATCAGACAAGAGTCAAGACCTCTGTGTCATTCTTCCATGAGCTTAAAGTTGTAATGTGGAATCAACGTGGATGCTACTAAGAAGATGTGTTGTATTTCATTGCTCAGAGCATTTAAACAAAATTTGGATAATGAAGAGCAAAACAAACACATCAGGTGAGCTATGAAATATGATTAAGAACACATTTTCTGATTATTTCAACACCCCTGAACCTAGCACAAGGCTGCAGAATTAACTGGGACGTCTGCTACTTACTCCTCAATGAACGACAGATCTGTGACATTTCACTAACGTCCTATTGAACTAACATAGCCTACCTACACACCATACATGTTGTGCTAAATCATGATGACTGGTAATGAAACAAAATACAGTTTTGTGTGGCAGGAAACACTAGCTGTTGAATGTGCATGTACTTTAACAGAGCGTCACGGAGAAACTGACGCCATATTTCACAAAAAGTATCAAAACTCTAAAAGTCAGAAACATTTTCACGTGTCAACTCTAAAAAAAAACAATACTGTGAAAAGAATCGTTATGCCCATCACTACAATAAAGTGTCATCACTATGTAGGGTGGGGTAAAGGCCAGGTAGCCTTACCGCCAGTGTCTTTCCGGAGCCAGTCTGGGCAATCCCCACCATGTCCCTGCCGCTCAGGGCCACAGGAAAGCCCTGAGCCTGGATTGCTGTTGGCTCCTTGAAGTTCTGCTGCAACAGCACATCCATCACATACTCTGTCAGAAGGAGGAGGGAGACAATCAACATGATGGTTACACTATTGGACTTTTACTGTGGTTTCTGTCTAACAGTCTTTGCAGCCGAAGGACAGTCCTCAAAAGCATTTTCTTCTTCTGAACATGAAACTTACGTACACTCCACCTGGTCATTTAGACTAATTGTATTGCTTTGTTTAAATTTACCATATAAGGGGCACAAACAAACACAAAAATTATATTTTAAAGTCCCGAAATGCTGGAGTAAGTGAATGAATTATTTATTGTACATGCTAGAGATAGTTTGTACAGACATTATAGTTTGTGTAATGTATGGTTTACTAACGAGGAAACTGTGCATGGTGAAAGGCAGTGACCGCCTTTGGACAGCCGGAGCCTCTGACGGTTATCTCCTTCTTTCTGCGAAATTCTTCCTGATCATACTGGGGGGAAAAAAACAGAGAACATATATTTGGACAGGGTGTATCAATTATTTAAATACCTTTGTTAATCTAAATTGTCTGCAACTACAACACAATTGTTGATGGCCACTGTGAAAAATGAGCGATACTGATGAAAATATGATCAACACTTTGTCAGTTCTTTGATTTACCTGACTCATGCGCTGGACTTCTGGATGTTCACCATAGAAGTTCTTCTCAAATTTTGGCAGCTCGTCCAGGTTCCACCTCTTTTTACGGAGACGCTCACCTGGATTCCCAAACTTCATAGGTGGAGGTCCACTCCGGCTGCTCATGGGCCCAAACCGTGGCCTGAGAGACACAGTAATAGTTAACAGCAAGGCAGGCTACGGCATTACCTGCAGCAATGTACTTTATGTTTTTGACATATTTGCTCTTGTCATGCCAATTATAATAATAATAGTAATGATCTTTACTGTCCACAAAATGAGGCAATTTGCCTTTGAATTGACCTGTTGGTTATAATACATCACAGTAAAATTGCAATGCATAAAATAAATAACACAATTGGGTTGCGGTGATATACGGGTTTTAAGATATAGGCTACCATGATACATAAGTGGATGGTTATCATATCAAGTTGACGATTATCATATCCTACACATGTACTTATCTACGATATTGAAAAAAAAATGCAACTAGACGGAGAATCTCCCCTTTCTTTTAGGTATTTTCAAAGAGGACACTCTTTTTACATATAGTTCCATTTACAAAATAGTTTCAAGTCTCAATTATAGTAATATAACATTTGTTCCACCAAAAATAACCCTTCTATTTTTATTCATTCAAGGGTCATTCTGTATGATAATAATATAAATTTCTGTAATACTGTAATGCCTTGAAACCGCAATATTTTCTGAGATGGTTATGATACCATGAAAATCTCACACTGTTGCAACCCAGGGTGGCCATGGCCCTCCCTAGCGCGGTGGTGCCTCTGCATGCATCTATCCGTTTCTTGTATTGTTTATCTAAAAGTGCAATTATGTAATACACTTATCCTAGACCCACTAATTTGATTTTGTAAGGAACAGTGTCTAATTTATGTGCTTTGACGTGCAAGAAGTGACAGACACTGTAAAACCAATTATTGTGATGTTTTTCAGCTAAAATTATCAGAGCTAATGCTCAGCTCAGTTTGCATCATGTAACTGATAATTATGATGACTGAGGCTATAACAATTACTGCGGAATTTCGACAAAAACACAAGTTTCGGTGACCAGTAAATGTTTGTGCTTCAGTCTACAGACTTTGGTGATAACATGACCTCTACGACTGCAATGTTTATAGTGAAACTAACCACCAACTGCCTGGAGAGAGGCCTTCAGGAGGTTTGAGCTTTTCTGCTTTTGTGTTGCACTTACTGAGAGACCAGTCTCAACGGTCACGGCTTTGGGTCAAATTTCCTGCCTGTGATATCTTCACATTATGCACCTAATATTGTTACAAACATGTGTGTGTTATGTCCAAATATTAACAACAAACTTACCTGTCTCGTCCACGGTCTCTGTCTCTGTCTCCGTAGGAAGAACCCCCTCTCATGTTGTCGAAAAAAGTAAACTATCTCCGCTAACGTTATAATCGTTACGTACGCTTTAGCGTTACTTCGGCGTTATTCGCAAATAGAAACTACAGTAATGCGCAATTTACACTCGCAAAACTATTAATATTAGACTATAATTACGCTTAATTTCGAAATTTGGTGAACTATTGTTGTGTGCGTCACGTAGCTAAACGGCTGCTTCCCTGCCCTCTTCAGCGACGTAACTTCAGCTAGTAATTCTACGTAGCTTCATTTGGAAAGAACGAGCGCTACGTACAAATACTCCCTACGTTATAATGGTGAATATGATTCGTGTACGTGTTCGTGCTTTTTAACGGTTGGTGGCGGTGTGTCAGAAACCGTGAGCCCTATTTCCGTTGAAACAGTAGAAGAAGACAGCCTCCCAGGAAGTTCAACCGGAATACATACTCGGGATGGACCGTTGGTGTGTGCTGCTATAATATGAGATATTAAGCCATACAAATATGAATTTAGTGGTATTTAAAATAGTATGATAACCAGTTGATTTTAAAGTGGACCTCGCGTACGGAAATGCCGTTGTTAATTCAAAAGAGAGGAGTTGACAGCATAAGCTCCACAGCGGAACTGTTCGACAAATATCCAGATTTACAGGTTTGTTTCCAGAAAGTGTGGCTAAATTTAGCTTGCTGACAAACTGCTTGCTTTTATTCGCACTTTTCTGTAAGTAAACACTTTGTGACAGGCTGGCTGTTAATGTTAAAGTGAAATGCTAATTTTATGAACGGGATTTGGTTGAGACCTGATGGCAGTCGGAGATAATACAACAAACTGTCATCATTTTTTCTGCTACATGTAGCTAAGGAAGTGTAACTTATTGTGCCCTAAAATGATATTTTAAACCTACTTGACTTGTGTATGGTCGTAATGGAATATAATTTTGACATACAAGGGGTGGTTACTTTTTTATTTAAAGATAAATTTAGTGAGTCCTTTCTGTCCTCAGTTGGAAGATAAGGCTACATTTTCCTATTATATGACAACTATAAAACTTAATTGTGTTGTCAAATAATAAGACCAATATGATCCCAAAGATGAAGTTTTTTGTAGTCTTTATTGATAAATGTGAAGTAACACTGATGAAGATCTGAGCCTGATAGTCTTTTCCTTTCAGTATGACAAGTCCACAAAGCCTTGACATTTGTTTAGTTAGTTAGTTTTTTAGACAGTTCACCCTAAAATGAAAAATACCTATTTTCCTTCCACCTATAGTGCTATTTATTGATCTAGATTGTTTTGGTGTGCATTGCCAAGTGTTGGAGATATCTGCCGTAGAGATAAATGCTTTCTCTCCAGTACAATATAACTAGATGGCACTGGACTCGTGGTGCTCAAAGTGTCAAAAAATACATTTGAAAAACTCAACATCAATGTTTCTTTCCAAAAATCATGACCTGGGTATTCAAGATAGTCCACACATCTTGTTGTGAGCAGTTTCATGCAGGAGCTATTTTCTTTCTGCCAAACTACACCCACCAACTATATCACTGTGCAAAAGGAAGCATGCATTTACTCATGGACAAGAGGCTCATGCCAGCTTGAGCTTTAATCTTAGCTAGCTCAGTGGTGCTAGGTGAGCTAGCAGAAGATGTATGCTTTCTTCTGCACGGCAATACCGTTAGCAGGTGTAGTTTGGCATAAAGAAAATAGTTCATATATGAAACTACTCACAACAAGGTCTGTGGATTATCTTGAGTAACCTGGTCATGACTTCTGGAAAGAGACATTGCTGTTGAGTTTTTCAAATGTATTTCTTTGCCACTTTGAGTGTATCATATAGTTCCATTATATTTGAAAAAAGGCAGACACACTGTACAGCAAATTTCTCCAACACTCGACAACTCTCACCAAAACTATCTAGATTGATAATAACACTTCACGTAAGGGGATTTTCTTTTTTCTTTTGGTGTGATCTGTCCCTTTTAAGTAACACATTTTTGCTGTTATGTCACAGGAAAATGCAACAACATTTCGCTCCAGGCCACTCGTTGATGTCGACCCAAAGTGCCTCTTGTATGTCCAACAAAGAGAGTTTGCTGCAACGACACCAGCAGACAGTGAGTAAAGCCTGATGTTTGGAACAAATCATCTTAATATCAACCCTTCTCTCTACTCAGCTCAGCCAAAGGTTATTATGAATTTTATTTGTAGATATTATATAGGCCAATAGCTATGAAAACTCGACAAATGTACCCTCGGGTTTGGTGAAAGTCACTTAGAAGAATAGGCCTCAGCCAAGTCAGTATTCAGCAATTACCAACAGAAGCCTCAGTGGTCTTTAATGCAGTAAGTTCAGAGTCATGTTTATTTAATAAGGACTGTTGGGAGCTGTTTGATGTGAAGTTCTGCAATAACAACATTTGTTAGCCTCTTACTAACTCCCAGATAGCCATCACAATTCTGGATGATAATGATAATACATGTTTTTTATCTTGCCTATCACAGACTGTGTCTCAGTAATTGGATCTGATGATGCCACTACCTGCCATTTGGTTGTGCTGCGACACACCGGTAATGTTCTTTTAATTAGGTTCATACTGTGCGCCTTATTCTGTCTGTGTATACACTGTAGTCAGGAATGACTTTTTAATGTCTGTCATGATTTGCTATTTCTTAGGAAGTGGAGCGGTTTGCCTCGCTCACTGTGATGGTTCCAGCACCTGGTCTGAAGTCCCACAACTCGTGAAAGCTGTGATGTCACTGAGTAACGTCAGCAAGGAGGGCAGGTATGAAACACACACACACAAAAAAACGTGCATAGTAAAAGTGTACATCCTATCCAGATGTTCTTTATTTCCTTTACTTTCTGTTATGCAGACTTGAGCTCCACCTTGCCGGGGGATTTAATGATGAGTCAAAAACATCCCATAAACTCAGCCTTAACATACTGGGTATAGTCTTTCATATCACCTTGTGTCTCACTGTAATATTATACTGGCAGCGTTTGAGCTTTGTAACACTTAGAAAGATTCTTTTTACTTTACAGCAGCGTTCCAGAAACAGAAAGAGGATATTCATCTGGAAACATGTTGCATCACAGGTACCCTTGATACCTGTTTGACTAAAAATATTCTGCTAGTCACTGCTTCATACCATTAACCCTCTCTGCTCTCTGTTTCTGTAGAAATGAATGACATTGTTGTTGATGAAACTCACAGGCCTGTAGTGTATGGGATAGGTAAGTGATAAATATGTTACAGAGTGAGAACAATGCTTTCATGGTCCATGACCTGACCTCTAATATGTAATATGTCCTCTGCACAGGTGTAAATGTCAAAACAGGAGATGTGTTTCCTTCGTCCTTCACTCGTAAAGGACCTGCAGAGGAGCTGCGATCAGCGAGGACCTTCACTGGGGGACAGGTACTACAAGATTCTAAAAAACATTGTTAATGGAATAACTCCACAGGTGTGGCATGAAAACATATTTTTAAGTCTCTCTGTGTCATGCAAAAACTTGTAGCCCCTTGTTTTATGTATTTTTTTATAAGATTATAATAATAAACTGACAAAGAATACTGATTTCCCTCTAAATTAATAATGTTGTAATTGTTTTATTTAGTAAAATTAAAAAGGCACAGTCTCAATCCAAAGCGTATTAATAAAATGAATGTTTTTTTTCCCTTGCAGATGGCTGACATCTATGACTCAAGTCGAGGGGTTGTTAAAATCGGCCCTTGCAAGTGGTCTCCAAATCTGGATATTGCCTTCTGGTTGTCACAAGATGATGACACAATATTAAAGGTAAGGGAGTGTGGAACTAATTAAAGGTGATCTACTTCATTCTTTGTTATACTATACAATTTTTCATGCTTCACTCAAAGCCTCTGTAACACTCAAAAAAGTGAGTGTAAAGCAGCAATCCAGTGGCCGTAGTCACAGACATTCTTGAAGTACTTTCAGAGAGCTTCTGACTTAGCCTAAAAGTTTCTAAAAAAGGAGTCCCACTTAAGGAGTGATATAGGAAAGTTCTCAGAGAAATTCTGGGTCTTTTGCAGCTTTAGTGAGCCTGCAAGGTGTGGACACCCAGTGGGAATGAAATGAACTGCGTCACAATATGAGACTGTGAAAGCGCTGTAATTGTTAGTGTGATCGTTCTGCTAATAGAAGGTTGTAACAGACACAAATCATCCCTACCAGTGCCCCTTTGCCCCTTCGAGCACAGCGCTCCCATTGACAAAAGCAGACAGAAAGAATTCCAAAACTACGCTGGCCTCAGGAAAAAATACCTTGGTGGACACAGCCTTTGAGAAAACATCATAATTCTAAAAATGTTCTTAGGATGTCGTCACTAAGAGCAACTCCTTGTACTAGGAAGCTTTGTGAATACAGCCCAAGAAAGTGCCTTAATACAAACTCTGACTCTGGTATGTCTCTCTTGTGCCCAGTACCTGTCCACCTCTCCGATGGCTGAGCCGCCGCACTTTGTCCAGCACATGAAGACCACCATCCAGTTCCTGTTAGAACACCCCAACTCTGACAGCCTGTTCCCCGCGGGTCAGCCACAGCTCTACCACAGGACCGAGACGGGCGACTGGGAGAGGGTTGTCTAGTTGTCTAGTCATAGATCCTCCTCCTAACTCTCACTGGACCTTAACATGGAACCTGACTGTTTTTTGCCTCTCAGCTCAATGGATACACTGTGACTCATCCACCCGCTGTCTGTTTTCTGTTCATCGTGTCTTAACATGGAGGCAGCCCCTCGGCTGGACCATACTCTATGTATGTATGTATGTTGAGTGGCTCTCCTGACTCATCTGGCTGGTCCAGTAGAGAGAGCAGAGGAAGTACAAGTGATTCTCTTTATGCCTGTAACAGTTAACGTTTCCACTCTTGTGAGGTGGTGTAAAATCTGCACCTTACACCACCTGCTGTGTTGAAGCAAGTCAAGGTTAATGTCCTACTGTGCTTATCTTTTCTGATTATAGGAGGCAATGATTAACATTATGTCCAGTTAAAAGACAGTACTTATACTTTGTATGATTTTGGCCCAAAATTACAACTTGTACTTCTTCCAAAGCATTTTTATTTTGGTTTCCTACCTTGCATGCACCCATTGTTAGTTTATACTAGTACTGTCAATCAGCTTGTAGAATTCAAATTTAATTTAATCGCCTTTTTATTTTTGTCTGTTGGTTAATGTTGTCAGTTAATGCATCGACGGGAAATCAAACTTTGCCCATCTCAAAACATTTCTGGAAGGTATTTAATCAATCTAAATTAAACTTAGGTGGGCTTTGGAAATGTATGTATAAAATGTATTTAATGGGGGTTATTTTAGCACTTTGTTTAAAACAGTGAAGACAGCATTAATGCTACACTCTGCATTGTTGAAGTGTTGAGCAAAGTTTATTTTTCTCTACAAATGCACCTTCCTGATGAGAATGGAATATGATCTTTCATTGCGTACTCTACATACTGCTGTATACTTGGCTATGAATGTTTTAGGGAACTGCATGTGCAAATGTGTGTAGTAATTTGCAAAGGATGATGTGGATTCTTGTCAAACGCAACAAAATATGATTTTTCTAGCTTTGTCTTTTTTTTTCCAAATTGTAAAAATGGAAACACCACCATATACTGTATAAGGCCTTTTCATCAGTTGTGTTATTCAGAACGTTGCAAGGTGCTTAAAGCATTCAGTGCAACTTGTTGCAACTTGTGAATATACTGTACCTGTTGCTAAATAAATGTAAATGGTCACATGTGGTTTGAAATGGTCGTCTCTATGTTTTGTGTACAGAGTGAATGAAGTTGAAGGCTGGATATATGTTTGGTTTTTTTTAGTTCAACATGTCAATAGAAGCATCTAGTGCCATTTGAGATCATTTTCATTTGTGGGTTTTACTACATATCACGTTAAACATTAACATCTGGCAAATAAATTGGCTGGGCTGACATACCGTACAGTATAAGCCTATTGACTGATGAATAACAAGTAACAGTCCAGTTGATTTCAATGCTGGTCGGGACACAGTTCAGGCACAAATACCCCTACCTGAGGAAAAACAAAACACAATCATAATTTTAAAATCTCTGCTTACTGAAATAGATGGTCATAAAAAAATATTTAATACAGCAAAAAGTGCTGAAAATGATCAATATATTGACCTACCCTACTGGAAACACAAATGAGGTAATATCTTGTGGAGGAATGGTGTTCATCCTTCCAATAGAGTTGGCATGGTGGCCTGACTCCATACAATGACACCTCATGTTTGTTTTCATTCATCACCCATCTGTACTTTGACCTCTTGAACAGTAGCACTTCATTTTATAATTTATAATTCACTCACCTCTCCACATGCCTCATGCAGTCCCTGCTCCCTGTCTATCAACTGCTGAGATCTCAGCTGTTCCTGCTGAGTCACAGACACAATAAATGATTTCCAAAAAATGGTCATACTTTCATAAATGTGTGTGAAGTAGCACAGTGGGACAGTCTCTCCTGTTTCTGAGGTTTTTTTTAACATAATGATAGTTTCTGGGCTGTAAAAAGTCAAGTCCAAAACTGCCCTCTGCAGAAGTGCATGGGACATGTCCCTTGTGTCCCCCCCATAAATTAAACTTCTGGTAACAACAGTACAGAAATGGTGCATGTCAAATATTTTTGAAGCACTTTGAAGAAATGCTTTTTAGGTTGTTTTATTTATTTTACCCTAGATTTTTTTTAAACTTCCAAATTTTGGAGGAATGTTTTCTTATTTAAAAAAGCACCGAAAATTCCATTTAGCCCATCAAAGCCACAAATTGTAAAAACTCAAATTATCATTGCATTTTACAATTTCTGTCATTCCTTGGACACATCATGTGTGACAAAACTTCCATCAGAAAAAAAATCTGATCTTAAGATAATGATATTTCATGAAAAAAAAAAAAATCTCTTTATTCCACATCTCTTTTAAAATTTGGCCAAAATTAAAGCATTAGCACTAACTAACCGACATGCATGACAAGAGTGAAAAAACTCTTTTTAATTTTTTCAACTCCAGGATTTAGTCTTCTTTTAACTTTTAAACACCAAAAGCTAAGATTTAAAAACTGAATAACTAATTTACAGTAGAGGAAGGGTCATGCATTTTCCGCCAGTCACTCAAAGAAAAAATAATAATAGCTTCAGGGAGGGTCAAAACACAACCATACTGCACCCACCCCCCTCTACTGATAAGTAAAGAACAGTCCCTCATGTAAATGAATGAATCAGCTATCAGATTTTTTAAACTCTCAAAATATCAACATCTGTATTAGCCCAAAAATCTTGTATCAGTTGTTACATGTTACTTGACTGTCAGGTAGTGGATGATAAAGCCCTCCTTGTAAATTCACTAACATTTATAGCTTCCACTGAAAGTATCATGGCGGATATTAAACTGGGGTTTATTTCACTGAAGCTGCCCCTGGTTGATCTCTTGTTTCGCTCCGCCCTTGAACTCTGGAGCGCACTGTCAGTTTTTTCACGTAGAAAGGGGCGTAGTGATTTTACGCAGATTGAGCAGACCCAGTCCCGTGCCGGTATGACATGGTGTACGACCAGCCAGCAAGTATCCTATCTGAGATTATATGACTTCATGACATTCATAGTGCGAGAAACATATACACTTTGTCGTCGTTAAACTGTGTGAGCGTTTCGAAATCCGGACGGAAATGAAGAGCGAGATGACGCCGGTGTGATTTGACACATTAAGCTAACGTCACTTTAAGCTAACGTTACATTTTGCTAACACCTTTTATTCAACTGGGCGGCTGTAACTGTAAAATAATGCGGCGGATGTTTCGTCGGTTTCCCTGGGTCACCAATGTTACGTTGTACGGTTGTCTCTTCGCCGGAGGGGACTTTGTCCACCAGTGGTTCGCGCGAAGGGAGGAAATGGACTGGAGACAAACACGGAACGTCGCCGTGGTCGCGTTCAGTTTCCATGGCAACTTCAGTTTCTTCTGGATGCGGTTCCTGGAGCGAAGGTTTCCCGGGACTTCAGTCCGGATGGTGTTGAGGAAGCTGCTGATGGACCAGACGTTAGCGGCACCGCTGGCTACCAGTGTCTTCTACACAGGTCATTGGGCGCTGGGACGGGACTAGGACACACACCAGGACACACTGAGTCTACCGGGCAGTTAATGGTTGACTTCAAGTCTGATCGCGTATCTGTCAGTTTGTAACTTAACTGGAATCCTGTAGTGTTGGTCTCATGTAGCGCAAAGATCAGCAGTTGTTCATTGTCCCTGTGAAACAAAGCTTGACAAGCAGAGGTCAGGTGAAAGTCATCACACTGCAGATAATATGCTCCAAGCAGATAACACTAGGTTTGATATTGTCTTGAATGAGAGGTTTAGTAGAGTTAAGACTTGGACAGGGGTGCTCCCAGATATTTTTTACAGGGGTGGCCAGATGGGGTCACTGAAAATCTTGGGGTGGCAAAACCAAAACCAAAAGCTATAACAGTTATTGCAGCCTCCAAATAAGTTCAGATGCCATGACGGTAGATATGGTGAACTCACTGTCTTTGGTTTAGTTTTACTCACTGTTTGATGATCCAGGAGCTTTGGTTGGTTGTAGAGTAGACTGATTTTCAGGATGTATGGAGAGTTGCAAGATGACGCTATGAACTAACTGTCTCATTAAAAAAAATGAAAACAAAACTCCCCAAACAAACAGGCCTTTACAGTTCAAATCAACGAGGTGTTAAACAACTTAATTAAACAATAAAAACTAAGATTAACCAAAAATACGGTGGTTAAAGGCTGTAACCCTGTGGCGTCTTCCACACTCCACACTCAATTCAGCACACCTGCCTTTAATTAAAGGTTCTCTAGATGGCAGGTCAGGTGGCGCATTAGAGTGACTCAACAAACAATAGGAAAGTAGGACTTAATAGAAATGGCTCTAACAGCTGAATAGCAGGGATTCCATTATGCTGTTGAAGTATTACAAGCAAGTTGAAAACTACATCGACAAGGAAAGTTAAAGAATTACATAGTGATATATTTTGGTTTCTTATTTTACGGCTAATATTACTAAATATTAATGTGCATAGACTAATAACAGTACAGTTGACACAGGCCTAATGGGTTCCACAACAACCCTGTTTTAATATTTTATCTATGCATGTTAGGCGTCTGTCTATATAGTGTTTTTCTTCAGCAGGAAAATGGTGGCAGGGCGCTGGAGGCGCTTCATGCCACTGCTTCATAAAAAAGCACTCCAGTGCCTTTTTTGATGACCTCCCCAGCGTGGAAATGTTTCTATGACAACAATATCTTGACACTTACATTAGTTAGGTAGCTAATGTAAAGCTGCATTAACAGAGGGTTGACTACACAGCTAACAACAAGCTTATTAGCACAACACTCGCCAGCAACATCCAGTGTCTGCTGTTCGATCTACTCCCAAAAAATGAGCTTTTCTGTCTTTGTTGTGACAACAGATAGTAGCCTAGCAAAGCAGGCAGCAGTGACAACACTGACGTTAATATACAATCAACACTGTCTTACTGTTCTCCAAATAGGTTACATTTCCTCTTCCTTAAACAGCTTTAATTTAAAGTAGTACATTGATTGTAAGGGAAAAAACATGCACTGGGAACAAGCCTTCTCTAGTTTAGGGGAGACTCATGGGTACACACAGAACCCATTTTGATTCAGACATCTTGAGGTGAGAGTTCAAGGGACCTCTTTGAAAATAGCAATACCAGTTGTTCTGTTGCCAACAAGCTATGCTGACATGGTTGGTACAAATGGATGTCTTTGGTTGTCTAGTTTCCTAAGATACCACTGCCTAGCTTAAAAAATGAGTGCGCCAAGTCAGTAATGTAGGCCTCCATTTATCTTTGCTGGGGGGCCCAGTGGGGGTACAAGCAGGGGCCATGGAGCTTTACTTAGTCCCTTTGGGGATGTCACTGTACTTGGAGGATGTAAACCTTCTAACACCTTTATATTAAACCTAAATAATTAGTGTTGCACATGGCCATTAATGCCAAGAACTTGTAATACTATCAAATGCTTGCTTTAAAAGTCCTATTATATTACATTAGAAAAAGTAGTAGTTAATACCACAAGAGTGCTTTAATTTGAATATCAAACAAATTTAAACAAGTATATGGATGATGCAGCAAAATAAGCACGTAGTTACTAAAATCTTATAAATATGATGCCAAAAAAGCAAAGAGGAAAACAAAAAATAGCTGTTGTTGTATTAACCTGATGTTAGATATAATTCTCAATGTGTTACACTCTGTTTTCAGTCAACTTGAACTCGGTGGAGTCAGCTGAGACAAAGGTCTGGACCCAGGCCCATTATTTGTACCAGTGTATCAGTAACACAGCTTGAGGAAACAGGATGTGACACATTGCTATAGTGATTACCCTTCCTACTATATACTGTGTTTATGGTCCACTTAAACTGTCTCTAATGAAACTTCCATCAGTCAAATCATTTTCCAGCTGACAGTCAGAGGCTCAACTGTGCTGTGTCCTTTTTTCACCCAGGTGTCAGCTTCTTGGAGGGCAAGGAGGATATTTTTGAAGACTGGAGGGAAAAATTCCTGAACACATATAAGGTGTGTGGGAGCAGCAGGCTGTCACTGTGTGTGTCCATCCTGCCAGCGCCTTTAAGTGCTCGTGTGTGACATGGAGCCCAAGCTGTGAGGTGTTGTGACAGTTAACTTGTGCCTGAGTCAAAACAGATGAGAAATTGTGGTGTGCTCTCTGTGTGCAGACATCCAGAGCTGATGCTCAGTGTGTTTGGAAGACTGTATGGAAGCATTTGTGTGTATTATTTGGTTTTAGGAGCTCTGATTATAGCTTAATTTTTTATCATCACATGTTTCAGCTGTGTCAGTGGACGTTTTTCTTTGTCTACAAGTGATTTGTGCTTTCTCTCTTTTCAGACGGGGCTGATGTTCTGGCCATTTATGCAGGTAAATATTAACATCTCATGCACTGGTGTTAATTCTTGACCCTTGGGGACAATATGTAGTGAATAAAATCTCAGATCTAAGGTCCACATGATTGACTGATTCAGAGCTTTCAGTCATTTTCACAACCTCATGATAAACCTGACGTGTGGCTTAGTAAGTGGACCCCAGGGGGGGCCATGAAAAGGCCTATGGTTGACCCTTAAATGGGATCAAGTGCAACAGTTTACTTACTGACTTATATCACTGATGATACAAATTGTATGTATTTATGATAGATAAATGTATTTAATGTATATTTATATTTAAAACACATTCTAAAGGCCATCCGATACTCCCACCCTGTACAGGTGTTGTGAAATGGTTCAGTCCATCTAACAGAGAGCGGCGGTTACCCAATGCACAGAACACACAAGTGCTGCTAATGTAAACGTGTGAGGCAGACTGCGGCCTGACTAGCTACGTCAGATTACCTCATCAAAAATCAGGGGCTCCTAAAACAAAGGTCAGGGTACATAGGATCAGAGGCTAGGGTACAGAGGATCAACTATGTTAAGCTATTGTCAGAAAGGAGGGTAAATAATGTCCCAAAATTACGCTAAATTTTGGTGAGGGAAAAAGGAACATTGCCATGTTTCAAAATGGTGTATTTCAATGTTTCTGCATACTGGAGTCCCTGAACAGTCTTAAACTGAGAGTTTACAGCCATATACTCTTTACTATTTCAGTTCTGCTCACAATTTGACCAATATTTGATTAAAGTAGCCTCAAGATTGAACGAATAAATGAGGGAAAAATTGTTCAACATGATTTGAGCTTATGATTTAATACCTTGCAGTTTCTTCAATCAGTGTTTGATTTTACTTTTCTCTAACCATTTATTGGAGGGCATGTTTGGGGCAATGTGACTACCTCTGCTTTTCAGAATAAGAACATAAGGTCTTAACACAGAGTAGATACTAAATACATGTCAAAATATGATTAATTGGATTATATTCCCAGGATATCCAACCCCCAGGAAAGTGTGTGGATGAGGGGCCCACTTTGGAAAATGTTGTCTACCTGCCCGTATTTCCTAATAGCTGGCCTGGCTTTGCGGTTTAGATTTTCTTCACTATTAAAATCTTACATTTTCAAACCCATTCCAAGTATAATTATAACACATATCTGGCAAAGTAAGGGCTGAATACTCAGCTCAGTTGCCAGAATGAAATGTTGGCATTGTTTGTCTCTACAAACCACGAATACTTTACATTTGCAAGTTTTATATATATCAAGTCAGTGTTTCTAACACCATGGCTGCAGACCACTGTTTGAGACCAACAAACAACAAAACTGATTGTTATTTAGAGAGTCATTGCTGTGTTTCCTGCGGCTTTTTAGGCACCAAACATGGGTGTTTTGTAGTGACCCGTCGCTATTTTTTCACTGGTGATAGTGCCATGAAATGCGGTGTTTTTTACAGAGACCTCGCTCCTTGTCCTGCTGCGATTGTGCCACGAAAGCTGGGTATTTTAAGCCAAAGCATGATCTTTTCCTAACCATAACCAAGTGTTTTTTGTGCATACGTTAACCACAGTGTTGTTGTATGGTTTCTGCTACATTGCAATGTGCAATTCATGGTTTGCAGAAACGTACAATGCCAATAGTTGCTCTGGCAACAGGGTTGAAATATGTCTCATTATATCTCACAACAACATATACATATGAATTATTTATTTTAAGAAACTAATATATCTGAATCATGATCAAATCAATCAAAAATGTAATATACAAGTACAATGATTTAATTTCACTATCTGTCTCCCTCAGTTTCTGAACTTTGCCTTGGTGCCTCTGTACGTGCGGACCACCTTCACCGGCTGCTGTGCCTTCGTCTGGGCCACCTTCCTTTGCTTCTCACGTCAGAATGGCGACGGCACGGCCGGTGCTGCTCTGGCATGGATGTTCCCTCCTAAAGAGGACGAAGCGGAGTCCGCACAGGAGAAAGTAGACTCCAAGGACAAGATAGAAGCTTCCAAAGAGGGAACAGCTGCATCTAAACCTACTCAGAAGTGAAGTGTGTAGAATCAGTTGTTTTAATGATCAAAACAGGCAGAGGTCTGAATGGGAGACAGCTGGTTCAGTGGATGGCAAACCTGTCTGTGGTTGATGTTGCACTATCACTGCCAGGAGTTCAAACTGTCATTGAGGTTGAACTGAAAATGTGCATCCTCTTGATGCTCTAAGGTGCTTTGGGAAACAGCGCCCAGCCAATGGAATGTATATACAGTATCCTTATCAATATGCATATCACCTCAGTGAGAAAATCCTACTTTTCCACCTAAAAGTGAACCATTGCTATATTTATTGTCAGGTTTTGTTTTTATAAATGCAGCCTTCTGTTCACAATAGTGTTCCCCTATTTAATTGGACCATACGTAATGATACTGGAGTGATTTATGAGGACTTCTGTGTCTGGGAAGGAAGCTGTGATGATGGGAACGTGTAAGGTTGATGTTCCACATTCCTCTGTTGTACATCTAAAAACTAGAGGGATTTCCACAGTGTGGAGTGGCAGCTAACTCATAACCTTAGACTTTTAATTTCATAAAATTGGACAAATTTGTAAACATTTTAAAGGTCTAGTGTGTAGAATTTAGGGGCACTTAGCGGTGAGGTTGCAGATTGCAGCCAACTGAAACACCTCCCACATGCCATGCGTGTAGGAGAACTACGACGGCGGACGCAAATGGCCTTATCTAGAGCCAGTGTTTGGTTTGTCTGTTCAGGAACTCTGGAGAAGAGGACCTGCTCTGTATGTAGATATAATCGGCTCATTTTAAATTTACGAGATCACTACAATTCTTAGTTTCAGGTGATTATACACTAATGAAAACATAGTTATGAATATTATATTTCATTTCTGCCCGCAGATGCCCATAAATCCTACACACTGGACCTTTTCATATCACTCTGTTTATTTTTAGTGCTTCCACTGTTATCTGTAACTGCAACAGAGTGCCTGATCTCTAAGGACTGTCTGCTTTGGTTACAGTTTACACTCTGGTACAAGACGTGCTAGATACACATGCACACAGGTACCAATACTCTGTTGTATAATAGAGCATATCTGTTTGTTATTGATTTATAGGTAGGTACTTTATGCATGAAACAACAAAAACATATCTGGAAACACACTTTAGATTTCCACATTTCCAACCATTATCCCTTTATGTCTGCATATTGTGGCAATGAGATACTACTGAAGAAGTCTTTGAGTCCATTAATGACTAACGAAGGTCGTCTCAGACATCCATTTACTTGAATGTGGAAATGCTGCCTGCCTGTTGTCGTACTTTATGTTAATGTGATACTGTGGAGTGCTCTCTGTTATGTCTCTTTGCATCATTTCCCAATTTTTTTAAAACTTTACCTCTTTGTGAAAATGTAACTTTATAAGTCTCCTTGCCTGCAGTGGTTCTTGACATCAGAAGCCTCCGCACAGTTTCTATAGAGGTCATTTTTATATATAGCTCAGTACAAGAGCTGACTGTTATTCCTATATATAGAGTTTTAAAAAAAGGTTCGCTCTTTTGTCTCAGGCAGGTAATTAACAAAGGAAACAACAGTTGATTCATTTGTGTTTCCAAGCATCATTGAAATTCCTGGTGTCACAGAGAGATGTCTTTTTTTGGGCTGATGTGATGGAGTCTAAAATGGAGTCTCCAATAATGCATTTTGAAGTAGCATATGCAAGAGACGCTGTGTGATTGTATTATGTGATCTATCTCACAGGATTAGTGTTTAAATTGAGGTGCAGAAAAACGATGTAATCACTGCAGCTGTTTGATCCCTTTTATCAGACATCAAAGTATGATCACGCATTATAAGTTAATTTACTTACAATAATAACTTATTACTGTTGAGTGTTTGTTTCTAATTAGCCATGTATTTATTCTGAGATTTGTACACTGCTTTAGCACAGTCTGACATTTCTGTCTCTGTGTTTTGGTCGGTTTTGATGTTGTCCTACAGAGAAGATTTTATGAAAGAAGAAGAGACGAAAAATGTAGCTTCCTAGACAAAAACTGGCAACAATTTGTGCCATATTTGCCAAAAATAGAGACAGAACAATAAGCTCAGAGATGAAGTAATGCACACTTTAAGTAGGCTAAGCAAGTAATTTACTGTCCCCTACAAAAACAAGCATTCCTGGGATTCTGTTGCAAAAAAATCCCATTTTGCAGCTGTATTACATTTAAGTAAAAGACAAGACAAGAAAGAAAGTCAACACAAACTGCAATAAATACCTTCACAAGCTGTTCTTTGACAGTTTACCAGCACCGCAGCCCAGGATTTAAGTTAAATAAATTATATTTAGAGGTTGATTTCAAGGACCATTCACAGGATTTGAGTGTAATAGACAAATGCTGTATTTACTGTAGTCTATTTAAAGGAAGTGTTGCTGCGTATTTGTACATTATGTTTGCTTAAACTAATATTTGCATTACACAAGTTGGTTCAGTGCCACGTGAGGTGCCACAATCAGAGGATCCCCCAAACAAAATCCTGCTGGGTCCTCAAAAGTCAGGAGCTGGCCCTGGATATCACAAAGAACTACAGTTTGATCAGTGCTGTTGACTGTAATGTATTTAAAAATTTGATTTGATCACATTTTGCACAAAAGTTGCACTGATTGAGGTAGAGATAAATATTGTTGAATAAACTGAAATAATCCCTTTGACTCACTGTGTGTTTACTGATCATTTGCAACATAAGATAAATCAGTGTTACTGATCGGGGGTCACACACTTGAACCTAGATTTGATTTTCGTGTGCTCACAGTTGATCTGAAATATCACGTGTTGTATTATCAGAGGGTTTTTTTTTCAGGCGTGTGTTCAGACAGGAGTATTCCTCTGTATTACTCACAGTTTAGACGCAACTGCAGCTCTGTCTCCGTCTCTTGTGGGAATATATTGAGCACAACTTGTTCTTTGAAAGGCCTGCCTGCTGCTGCATGGCTCTTTTTTCTGCAGCCTGTTTCCACTCTGTTTTATCTCTCTCTGCTTCTAAGGCTTCAAAAATGAAGCTTTAGGCACCTTTTAATAAAGATGTTTCTAAATTTGGAACAGGCTGCTCATGCAGATTCGACTAATTTTGCCATATGCAGCTAGACCCCCTTATGTGGAAACATCTGCCACTTGTCATTTGGTAGATATTTCAGCCTGCCAAGAAGTGCACTTCAGAGACAAAACGCTTAAAGAGCCATTACCTCCTGCAGCTTCCACATCGCTTTATTATTAATAAATACCTGAAATATTTCCAGACAGAGCTCTGGCATTCTAAAAACAAACCCTCGAACAGGCTGACAGTAAAAACTTCATTGCAACTGTGTGCCTATTGTTTTATTTTTACCGTCATCTCGGTGCCAGTGGGTGTCTCCTAAGCTTTCACATCCCTGCCTGCACTGCGCATGCTCCCTGCATCCTCTCCTCCATCCACACGTCGAGGGACTTGAAAGCTTGAATAAAGATGCTCAACGTCTCGGGTCGCTGGAGCCTTGTCACCGGGTGAAACTGAGTTATCAGGAGGGACGCGCACACACACAGGAGCTGTGTAGATTTAGCAGAAAGACTATCCAGGTTTCGGGCGGGCACTTCCACCGACATGGAACTGAAGAAATCTATTTCGGACACCGAGCGCGCGCTCAGGAGCTACGGCGCCGTGTCGGAGACGGCATGGACAACAGACAAAGGTGAGCGTCATGTATTAAAATAAGATGATGTTTCACCGCCTGCTGCTCAGATATAGCAGGTTAACGTGTTGGGTTTTGCAGCATATGTTGCACTCTGAGAAAACACAAACAGCACTTAGCACTGAAATGGTTAATACATGACTCACAAAGGTTTGGGATGTAGCTATCAATAGCGCTGCCTCGGTGCTATAGGGCCTATTAATGCCCCTTCATGCACACTATGGGTGTTGCGGGGTTTGTGAATGAATTTGGGCCAAAAGGGGGGTACACCACAGATACAGCAAGCCCGGCGCATTTTTGAAACTTGTGCACATTTGATTCAGTCTGATGCAGAATGAAGCAGCTGTTAATCAATACCTCGGTCCTCTGCTCTCACCAATACAGCCTATAAAGCTACTCTGGATTTTACATTTACAAGCATATTTGAGTTTAAGGCAAATGCCTATTTTCCTCACTTTAGTGATTATTTTTAACCCTTTGAAACCTGAGTCAACATCAGTTCTCTTGTGCTGCATTAAGACGCCTTTCACAAGCATGTAAACCTTTGAAACCTGAGCAAATTGGTTTGATTTATTTTTGATAACACAGGGGAAAGGGCAGTGAGCAGTTTGGCAAGAAATGTCCCACATATTGCAAGAAATAAGGAAAAGATGACAAGGAAATAACCTGAAAATTAGTTTGAAAATTTTGACATTTTTACTTAATTTATTTAATTATTTTTTTAGCACTTTTTAAAAAATAATTTCCTTGCTTTTTTTGTTTTTAATTTTTGTTTTTATTTTGTTATTGCTAATTTTCAGGTAATTTCTTGTAATTATTTATTTATTTTATTTTTATTTTTATTTTTATTTATCTTGGTTTCTTTGGGTCATGTTTTGTTGAATTGTACAGGGGATGAACACTAAAATAACAGTTTCTGCACAATCATGATAATAACTTCTAGTGACACAGTACATCACCACACACTACAGATATAAAAATGACTGTACAAGCTATACAAACACAGTTTCTTGAACATTGTGAGAGCTACTGAAAACCCTGTTTCTATTATTTCGTCCTGCATCTCTTTTATTTGTCAGTCATGGCTGCAATTAATGATTATTTCCCTGATAACTGATTCTCATTTGGTCTGTAAAACATTAGAAATACTATAAAAAAGGTCCTGTTACAGTATGCCAAAGTCCAGTGTGACGTCTGTGAATTGCTTGTTTTCAACAAACCAAAACATATTCAGTTTACAGTGATATAAACAGAGAAAAGCAGCATATTGTCACTTCCGAGAAGCTTAAAATCAGAGAATATTTTGCATTATGCTGACGCATGACAATAACTATCAATTAATTTCCTGTCAGTTGACTTGTTTAGTCAGCTCTAAACAAACTGCAGCTTCAAAAGTGACCATAAAGCTGCACAAACACAGTTTGGACAAGAATAAACATCATTAGCTGCAGAGCTGTTGTGTCAGATGTTTCTGTTATTTTGTCCCGCTATCTAATCCCAAGTGATGACGGGCGATGATGGATGACGCATGTGCTGACAGCAGAGGCAACAATGTGATAACGTGCTTTAAGACGCGTCCGTCCTGGTTGGTTCCACTGACGATAACAAATCACAGGAGAGTAGGGTGTGAAGAAACTTCCAGATGAAGTCAGAGAAGAAGGAAAAAATGCAGTGGATATTTTTAGACACAGAACCAGCCATTGCTCTCTCTCTCTCTTTCTCTCTCTCTCTCTGTCTAACACAAACACACAGTCAGAAAACAAGACAGAGGTAAAGCAGAGCTACGCCTCCCCAGGTTTATCTCTTCTCTCAAAAACTGCCTGTGTTTACCTTGCATTTTCTATTTTGTGCTCCTTTATTTCGAGGAGTGAGTCCAGAGGCAACAGCAGTGTGTATATATACAGTGTGACTGCAGGATGTGTCAGGGGCGTCTGCATTGGATGTCACACAGATGCTGACATTTCCCTGTTGTCGAGCCCCATGTGGCCGCTGCACTGTGCACGATCCAGGCTGTTTATTCCTCATTAAGTCCTAATCCTGATGTACACTGATGATCCAGTTTGTTTTAATGAAACAAAGCTGATTAATTATGTGTGTGAGGAGACTGGCTCACGTCTGCAGGTGATGTGAGGAGCAGGGTTGCCTATAACTTCAGATAACCTCACCTGTCCCCTGGTGGATATGCAGCTTTTAATTATAACATATCAAAGGTGTTGGTTCCTCGTAATGTCTTTAATGCTGAGTGTGTGTGAGCGGCCTGTTCAAATGAGAGGGTGCTGTTAAAACATTATTGAGCTGGCACTTTGCCACCAGTCAGGACTTAATGCAGCTTGGTGTTATTGATGGTTAGCACGTGGCTGGAGTGTGCAAAGAAAAACAAGACAGAAAGGGGACACAGAAAAGATGAAAAAACAAAAACATCTTTAGCTCCTGCTGTATTTTGTATCGTGCTGCAGTTCCATGATATGAAGTTTGATTTTGGCGTCAGAGTCTTTTGTCAGCAGACACGTCGGGCGATGATTCAACATCAACGTGGCACAAACAAACCAGGGCCCTCCTGTGCAGACTTCTGTCTGCTGTGGTGAGTCAGCTCCGTCCTCATGAAAAGTACCACAAACGCAGACTGCAGTTCATGTTGCTGCAGGAGGACGGAGAGCTGGTACAGTCTTCTAATGTTAGAAGACACACTGTGGATAAATGTCATGCGTCACATTTGATAGCTCCGGATTAAAGATGCAAATAGTTTGTTTATTCAGGTGCACGAAGACCTATCAGCTTTGGCATTGTGGTCGTGTCAGTAAGGGATGGCGTTACAGCCAGTATGGACAGGAGGATTAATATCCATACGGACAGGTGCATGTCTAGCCTATATGGATATTAATGATAAAATAAGCAAAAATGGCAAAAAAATCTCTGGTTCAAGCTTCTCAAATGTAAATATTTGCTGGTTTCCATAACCTTTATGATTATAAACTAAATATGTTGGGTTTTGGCAGTTGGTGGGATGAAAAACAGCATTTAATGACATCAACTTAGACTCTGGGAAACTATTCACTCTTTCTAACATTACAGACCAAACATTCCATCAGTTAAACACAAAGCAAATTAATCACTAATGAAAATAATTGCTACTTGCAGTCCTGCTGTTTTAGGAAGACACTGATAGCAGGTATCAGTGTCAGCTTCATGTTCAGGATCCAGTCTCACTGCAGTACATTTACTGTCTCTGTGAAATATTCATGTTCTGCACAGAAGTGAAAGATAGATAACTGTTCATGTCTCAGGCCTGCAGAGATGTGAAATGTAGTCTGACAGGTGAATGCTGGTCATATCATTATGTTGAAGTATTATATGATACTTTTTTTAAGAGATGCTCCAATGATTGAGTGTTACATCTCCACAATAGCTTGAAAAAGGGCAAAATTTAAGCAGCAAAGGCTGAGATATCCAGACCTAGCCTCTAGTATGGGTCACACCAATAACCCTGCATCCTACACTTCTAATAATGCAACTTGTCTTCAATTAGACCCTGCCTGCCTGGTAAATGTCATAGACTGTTTAATATAATAGACGTAGCCTTCGTGACATCGCCCACTGGTTTGTAGGCTTCAGTTCTGATGCCTTGAGTTCATCATTTTGGTTGCCACCATCTCGGTTTTAGAGCAAGAAGTGACCATATTGGGACAAGAGGGTCGAGATGACCTGTAGTCTGACGTGCACCTCCCCAGAAATGTAACTACACGTCACGATGACGCAGTACTCCTGTCTACTCGTGTAAGCTGAAACCATTTCCCTCAGTGGAAACAAAGCTTTTATTTACTTTTATCTCAGAGATAAGAAACAATAAATTGTGTAGACAGTAAAGCCTAGACAAAAATAGAGCAAAAATATGTACCTTTACTTTTGTTAAATGTTGCTGTTGTCCCTGGTTTTATATGAGAAGATGAAAAGATTGCTAGCTGCTAGGCTAATTTATACAATGTAAAATGCCATAGGCTTGTGCTAATAACATTAGCATGTTGTATTTGTGGGGAAAATGTGTCCAGATAAAGACAAGTGTTTGTCTGTGAATGCTGCGAGTTATAGTGAAGCTGATTTGTGTACTTGTGTTTGAAATTGTCTCTATTAAGCCATGTTTAATGTGTGTTTTGATTCGACAAAACTGTACAGTATTTCACAGTAACCTCCGCTGCCGACTAGTGTTTTAGAGGTGTAACTGCAGTGACACGGACACACCACCAGACAAGTATAAATGCTAGCTTGGTTAGCATGGTGCATTTACAGGCTATGGTTAACTGTGAAAATGCTAATTTACTTTAGTTAAAACCAGGCTTGGACATTAGACTCCTTAGAGTGTCTTTTAGTACATCAAACACTTTTTAGGTGACCCAATCATTGCATTTAACTTTCATGAACTGAGAACACACTAAAATAACAACAGTTACGGCTATGCCTGTACTCTGTGAATCTGGGGATCTTCCATAGTTATGTTGCTTTACCAACATTGTAGCAGTGGTAGCAACTTGACAGTGGAAGTCACCTCCGTCACCCAAAGTGGCCACGCCCTTATCCATCCATTTTCAACTGCTTATTCGAAGCAGAGTTGCGGCAGCAGCAGGCTGAGCAAAGCACCCCAGACATCCCTCTCCCCAGTAACGCTTTCCAGCTCCTCCTGGGGGACCCCAAGGCGTTCTCAGGCCAGACGAGATATGTAATCCCTCTGCGTATTCTGCCCAGGAGGCATCCTGATCAGATGCCCAAACCACCTCAACTGACCCCTCTAGAAGTGAAGGAGCAGCTCCACTTCAAGCTCCCTCTGGATGTCCAAGCCCCTTACCCTATCTCTAAGGTTGAGCCCAGCCACCCTTAAATATGCAAAACTTTAAGCCTTAATGAAATGTAAATGGTTGAGTTCTGAAAAAAAATCACCCCCGTACAGTAGGCACTTCAGCATTAGCTTCATTTTCTAGCCCCGGAGGTTGCTGCTTGGTTAATGTCCATGTCTTTCAAATTCCATACCCCCAGTTTTTAACACAAGTTTTCTGTTAAAAGTCTGAAGTGTGAAGATGAAACTAAGATAGCCATGATGATGTCACTTCAGCATCATCTGGGTAATTTTCCTGAAACTTGACATAGCTCCTTCCAAAGCCACAGAGGACATGACACAGCTGTTCTCACTGAGCTGAGTAATGCTCCTCATATGGAGTTAATTGTTTAACCTAGGTTCAGGAGCAGGACCACGCCTCAACCACTCCTCTAATCACCTGACTAACATATATATACCAGCACAGCTCTACCACAGGCCTCTCAGATCTCTCGAACCCACCCTCCCTCCCCTTCTGTTCCTCTCTCTTGTCAATCTGCTGCGTACCTCTCCTCATCTCATTCTAGGCATCGACTGGGGGCTTCCTAAACAGCATGGGCTCATCAGAACTCGAGACGGAACCCCCACACTGAGTCTCTCCGCCCACATCTACACCTCACCCAGTCCGACCCTCCGATGACGTCATCTCCATCCCGTTCATTCACCTGCAATCTGCACTCCCCCATTCATAACCATTTTCTGACAATCACATCCTTATTAAATCTCTAAACTGCATATCATTGTGGTGTGGTCCTTGCTAGTGAAGATGAGTTAACTGATCTTCATGTGTAACACTGGGGGAATTCTCCTTTAATTATTTGCAGTGGAGACAGATGGCGATATTTGGAGGAAGAACACTTGATGACATGAAAGAGAAGGAGAAGGAAACCAGGACAACACGCTAATACACAATCAGCTCCTTCAGTTTAACAGCCATGGAATATATTTGTGTCAGCAAATTAAGATCCATACTGTTTCTTGTATGTTTTCAGGTGCTGGTAAAGTCATTTGCAGTGGTCAGTGTATTGATCAGTGCAATAAGTGTTTGGTCAGTGTAGTCAGTGATGGAGAGTGTGAGGTCAGTCATCCAGGTCAGGGAGGAATAACCCAATCAGCAATAAGCCACAGCTGCTCATTGATCCATGTCAGTGTGAAGACGTTTTTTTTTTCTTCTTTAACAACCTTCCTCTTTTGAAAAAGATCTCAAAGTGCCTGTTTCGCATGCTTAAGTCCTGCTTGTCCTCATGTCACACACATCTTCACATCATCAGTGACTGAAGACTTTTAATGGAAAGCAGTCATTTGTGCCTGAGACACTGCTGTGACTCTGAGACGCAAATCACCCCTCTCAATTAGACATGCTGCTTTCTATCCAAATATCATGTTCTTGGCTGATGTGAGATGACACGTCACAGGGAGACGGGGTGAGAGATGTGTCTGCCAAGACGCTGACACTGTGAGAAAGTTTTTTAAGGATTAAAAAGACAGAAATTAGGACAAACTCGTGAGTGTATTTCTCACATGAAATTGAAGGAAAACAAATACACGATTAACATGTAACCAGGAGTTTTCTCTTTGTAATTTAAACCAGAAAATAATCTTCAAACTCGGAAGCACCGTCAAAGGTTATTTGTCTTTACTTACTTAGTCATCATCTACGTCACTGATGATTAATTATGAACAATGTAAATACTTTGTGAAAGCCTGTTAGAAGGTTTTGTCACGTCCCTCGCTGAGTGATACTGACGCAGGAGGCACCCATTGGCACCTCTATGAGACGTACCGGGCTTTGAAGAAATCGTTGACAGTACTGACACTTAGAGCACTTGACATGGTATAAGTAGTAGGGCTGACCCAGTCCTTTGAAGCTTCAATTGTTGCCATATTGATCAATGTCCAAATCAGTATTTGAATGCTTCGATTTTTGTTTGTTTTTTTACTTCTAAAATTGTGGAGGAAACTGAAAGGTGGCAAGTGTCAGGCACAAATACGACTAGTGTTCTCCGTGCAGTCAACAGCTCCAGCTTCAAGTACTGAATTGGCAGTCTGACGAGGAAAAGGAACACGTGAGACAAGACAGTTTTCCATGGTTGCCAACTGTAGTTAAGCACCTGCTTTGCATCTGGGCCTGACCCCTGGTATTCCGTGTTATTAATAACTTACAGAGACACTGCTTGCAATAGTCCACCTTCCACCTTTTCTTCCCTCTCTCTCACACGCAGCAGCGGTAAGCCCCAATAATGTCAGCTCGAGTGCAAGTGGTTGATTAGTTTTACCCCCCCTGTTGCCCCCAGGTTCAGTTGCGTCCTGTCAGAGCTTTGAATATTCATGGGTACTTATTGATGAAGCTTCGAAGCTCCTAAGATGGTATTCAGGACAACCCTACAAAAGAACGAGAAACTCCATGTAGGGTGGAGGCGAGGGGTGGCGGATGGGTCCAACAAACAGAGATTTTCACCCAGGATTCAGCTGTTTGTGTCCTGTGTGGAACCAAAAATCAATGCTTTTTTTTTTTAAACCAACGTTATTTAACTTAGGTCTATCACATACTGTGCAAATTTGCGTCACGTTACGAACTTATTTGAACCCAAAACATGATGTTTTTTCGCACCTAACCAACTCCGTTTTGTTGCCTCAACCTAACCATGACCATTTGACAGTGTTAACCATGTTACAGTGTGTTTCATCCAGGAGACAACTGTGCGTCACATACAGATGCTAAGGGATGTGTCACAGAGAGACACCGAAGGGTGCCTTCGGTGTCGGTATCACATGCTAAGGAACGTGATAAAGTGTCGATATTTTATGAGCTTGGATGAGAATGAGTTGGAAAGCACCAGAAGTCTACCATAAAATATCACTGTCAGTTTCAATGTTGAGGTATTTGGTCAAAAATATGATATCTGGTTTTTAGCCCTGTGTCTAAAGCAGAGCTGTCCTTGTGGAAAAGACGTTATCACTATAAGGACGTTGAGGGTTTCATTCTTCTGTCCTCCCCTGCCTTTAAAGTCTACTACCTTTTTTATTCCTACCTTTCCTCCCTCTGCCTCCCAGGTCATTCAGACGTGTCCATGGCAGAGAGCACCATGGCTCCAGAAGAGATCGAGGTGGAGATGGCTCGTATCCAGCGCCTGCGAGAGGTCCTGGTACGCCGAGAGTCCGAGCTGCGCTTCATGTGAGTTGCTGAACTGTCATTTTTTTTGTGCTTTTGTAACACCGGATGTAATAGAGTGTGACAGAGATTGAATCGATACAGTGTAAAAAGCAACTCCTATGGCTGTCCTTGAGTGGATAATAAGGTTTTTCTGTGTTGGCACTCTCATGACACGCTGCAGAGACGCTTAAGTGTTTTCTCCTTGTGACATAAGTTGGCTCTTTTAAGGCTGCTCGATACTGAGAGAGGCAGCATTTGTCCATTGACTATGCAGAGGGTTGGACATGCCAATAGCAGCTGGATGAGTCACCATGATGAACTCAGTGGCTCGTCATCAGCATCAGCTTCAAGTATTATGGCATCCTGTATTTATTTCCTCTCTGTCTGAACCCTCTCTGCGTTTATCATAGGGATGTTGTGTCTGCGCTTTCTGTGGAGAATGACAACATGATCAGACAAATACTGAGATCACACTGCAGCAGTACATTTTGTACAATACAAATCTGCTGTCTCAAGGTCTTGTCACTACAGTAAAATGACAGTTTGGATTTTATGAAGTGGGGTTGTATGAGGCAGTTATCCATAGTCAGTGTGTTAACTAATGAGAGTATTTTCACTGCTTTACCTTACAGTCAGACAGTGATTTCCAACAGGGAACTGAAGCTTATGTTGCTCTCTTGATTATTGTTTTTGTACTTTTCCTGTTTTGTTGTTGTTGTTTTGCCTTTGATTTTTTTTTATGTATTTGTTGTACGTTATGATGTCATGATTACTTGTGTGTACCCCAGGAAGAGTGGTTGCTACCATGGTTGAGGTTAATGAGGATCCAAATAAATAAATAAAGCCAGACTCCATTGAGAAAAACAGCAATTTAACATTGCTAAACACAGGAGCTGCTGGTCTACTGCTGCCTCCATCAGTTATTTAAAGGGCTGTCAAGCAACTTTTGCTGTGATAGTATTTAAGAAATTTCAATTCAAATTAACTTTGGCAGATGTGTCATAGTAAAGCTGCTGGATTGGACACAATTGTCCGATCACCAAAACTAGTCTGCAGTCCACCGCAATCCATTTTGTAAGGCAGTTGTTCAGTCACAGGTAGACTTACTCAGTTTGAACACCTGGTCGAGTGTGGCTTGCGAGGCTGAATGCTAACGCTAGCATCAGAGGCCGTGTTAGCTCGGACCTCCGGGTTCATCGTTAAATGCTTTGCGTTGAGGGGATTCTTAGGCTTGAAGTTCTCTGCTGGTTCGGAAATTCCTTACTGCAGAGATTTCAGTGCTCCTATCAACAGTTCCATCTAGGTTTTTTTGAAATGCAAATGTGCCATTATGGGGCTAAGCAGTGTCACCTCCATCATGTAAGAAAGCTAACGCACCGTGTCAAAGGGCACCACGGAACGCGATTAATCAGCATTTTTTTAAAACACGTTATCTTTTCTGTGATTAATTTATTGAAATGAACGTGTTATTTTGACAGCCCTAATTATATTGTTTGTGATTTTGTGTGACTTTGGTGTTTAAAAGTTTTTGTGCAGATTCACCAAAGTCAGAGAATAACACAAACTATCTAACTGACCGAGGTGGCAGTAGGCCAGCAGCGCCCGTGTTCAGCTATCAAAGTTACTGTTACAGCTTCCCTGTATAAATGGGCTGTCTGACGGAAACGTAAAGTGGTGAAAATACTCGCAATATAGCATAAACTTATGCTATCTTTTATTTTCTTTACGTGGCTAAAATACGTTTGGCAGCACTCCTTTCTGCTTCTCCAAACTTGCCGTGTGCCAGTCACCATCTACTATATATAATAACTGACTATGGATAAGTACCTCATACAACCCCACTGCAAAAATCTGAACTATCCCTTTAAGTGCACTGTCAGATAATGTGAAACAGGCTGCAGAATTCACTGACAAATACACACCCAAATCCCAAAATATTTAGTTTACTTCACTGTAAAACAAGTCATAGCAGCACATTTGGACATTTCAGAAGCTAAAACTATTACATTTTTTGCATTTTTGCTTAAAAAGTTACTAAAATAATTAACAATTGTAACTTATTTCTCCTAGTCGATCAACTAGTCATTGCAGCCTTTTAATACAGTCTCACAGTAGACTACATGTAGGGCTCAACAGTACGACTGGAGACTATGTAAATTAATATATATACATTTATATTTCTTTCTCTTTTTTCTCATTTTTAATGCTGATTCAAATACTGATTATTCATCTTTTTTTCCACTTGTTTGCATTTAGAAGTAGAGTTCAGTGAGAGCAGGTGGTGATTACATCCTACACAACTGATACACAAACAAACAGCTTCACTCCATCATCACAAAAACAGAAAAACAAACAAGCAACAGCAGACAAACAGTGAACAACGTACCTCACACAACACAGGGACAAACAGTCGTACAATAGAAAATTAATTTTGGCATAACAATATTGGAGTTTCTCAGTTTGATTTTTTAACTTTGACTACATGTCACAATATACTGATATTGTAATATAAAATGACATACTCTGTGATGGAGGATTTCACACTCCTACTACATGCGATAAAACAAACAAAGCAGTTTTGTTGTTGAACTTGTTTTGTCACCATTTTTTGTTTTGCTTGTCAAATTCCACTTTCAGTGAACCAGGAAAAAAAACTGCATTACATTATCATGAAGTGTCTCTAATATTGCACCTTCACAAAATTGAATTGACAGTGAAAATATGAGCCACAGTGTTGGGCACTGTTTATTTGTATGTGCTGAAAGTGCATCACATTGTCTCAGCGCTGTAACAGAACAGTGTTATTTTGTGGGTCATTACTCCTCTAACATGTGCAGCCGCGATGGCTGAGGTGTCGGATGATGCTGATACACATCTCAGAGAGCTCACTCAGTGGGTAATGTTAATTCACACGCCCACTTGAAAGGCTTCATTAGGCCGCCACGCTGCTTATTGCTTACGTCTCTGTTGTCAGCCTCCGTGTGGCTCAAGACGCCACATAAACACACACACACACACATATACACACATGCATACGCCCAAGTAGCAGATGGAGTGTCAGAGTGCAGAAGCTGCTGGAATCCACAGAAAGCACTATAGGAGTGAAACATGAGGCAGAAAAAGGGAGAAGAACAGAGAAAGAGGAGGAGAAAGAAGCTGAAGGGAGGGGTCAAGAAGGGGAGAAAGAGAAGAGGGAGGTGTGAAACAGAGCAACAGGGATAAATGCAGAAGGAAGAGGAGGGCGGGGGGCTGTGGATGAGTCATCAGCCTGATCTTTCACAGACAGAATTAAACCTGTGGTAGCTGTCACAGCTCCGCAGACAGAGAGGAAGAGAAGGAGGCGGGGATTTAGGGGAGAAGAGGGGGAGATGTGGAGGCCGGAGGGTGAGACGTCAGGGCTGCAGGGGCTCAGAGAGCTCCGAGAGCAGCGAGGATTGATTTATGTTGCATGTTTCCATCTGCACACTCTCCACTGATGTGTGACACATTGGAGCCTGAGGCTGTGATGTCTTAATGACAAGTACAAAAGTGGATTTTACAGTACAGCAGCAGAGATTAGTGCCGAAATGATCTGCCGACTAATCAATTATTCAATCGACAGAATAGATGATTAATCGTTTCAGTTATAAATAAAGCAAACATGCCAAGTATTCGATTTTGGTTGTGCAAATGGGAGGGTTTGATAATTTCTCTGATTTATATTAATGTTGAATTCAATATTTTTGGTTTTATACTGCAGGATTAATATTAGATTTACTCTTTTAGTCCAAAGCTAACAACAGTGCTTTTGTCCTACTTCTTTTTATCAGCCTCTCAAAGTCTTGTAACTATTAGTCCTTTATTTTCAAATATTTGCACATTTTCTTTTTAACTGTTTATTTTTTGTGTTTTTCCTTTAAAATACAGTCACATATATTCTGGATGTCACAGATATTATTGTAGATGACACCATCTTTGTGATTACCGGTCATGGGTTTATCTTATTGAAATAATCTACAAAATGTTGCCACCTTTCCTGTCAGTGAAAACTAATCTCTAATTATGTTTCATCACATCTTTTAACAAAGTTTAGTGGGCTGTAGGGTTTTCTGTTTCCAGTTTAACAAATGCAATGTTTGAGCCAACAATGTCACAAAGCGTGTCATATTATTTTGGTTATTTGACAGTTCTGTCATAACTGCTTTCACTCCAAACGCCGCCAGACCTGATCTGGAGTGAGTCACTCCTGTAAAACCTCAGACAGATCTTAGAATATTTTAGAAGAAGGAGAAGAAGACGAAGAAGAAGACGGCACACAAAGACCTGAAATACACACACATGCACAAACAGGACCTATACATGCATTAAATGGAGAGATGTCAGAGTGAGAGTGAGGGCTGCCTTGGACAGGACACCTCTGCAGTGGGCAGAGGGCTTGGCGAGGATGGAGCACCTGCCGCAGCAAGCGAGCACGCCATCTGTAGTCATTTTGACTTGACCAGCGGACTTCACTGCAAGCCAATTGGCTGTTGAAACAGATGAGCAGCCTTAAGTTCTAAAACCAGCCACTGACGATTTGACCAGCAGAGTTGCAGGTGACAGGAGTTCACAGTTCTGCAACCTTTCTCTGCAACATTTCAAAACAGTTTCGTCTCATTGCGAATACTTGGTCTGAACTAGGCTTTAGAGATTCCTCAATTCTGATTGAGGAATCTGATCAATAAGAGGAGAGTATCACAGACTATCTTGGTGCTTCTCAAACGCTTTCTCCTATTACTCAGTGAACCCACATCAGAACAGGCTGGCGAGTGCTCAGGTGTGCATCACTGAAGAGGCCCTGTCTTTAATTCCGGCAAATTGTGCACAAAGATTTGTGGGTACTTGACAGGATCCTTGACAACGGAACAGCCCTTCGGCGGGATTCAGTGACGTAGCTTCATTGAAATTTAGAGGTTTAAGAATCCCTCCTTGACTTTAAGAAGCACCATCTGTCTCATATGATGTGTGGATGTCGTGACAGTTTCAGCAAATATGACAAGAAGTTCTTTTGTAAAAGTTACCTTCTGTAGCTTTAGGAAGAATGGGACGCAAACAAACTCTGATGTGCATATTTGCCCCATAACAACATGCTAGGAGGGGTCAGAACCAAGTTGCGATCTATTGTTTTGTTCGTAAGGACCAGAGCTACTGATGTGATAATTGACAGGTTCTTGAGAAAGCCTGGAAATGATAACAGATAACAAATGAAATGATAACTTTCCCCAGCCCAAGTTGGGTGGAAATATTCAAGTTTAAAAGATGAATTTCTGAGCTTTTGGAAACTGTGAATTTTTCACTCGATCAAGACATGCCTGACAGATTTCACTGTACAAATCCTTCGCACAGATGTTGCAGCTACGCCTGTTTTTCCTCCCGGATCTACGATACAACACAACTCTGCCCAACATCATTCCAATCAGATAAAGACGTCCAAAGTGGATGTGGAAGCAGCTAATAATATCTGCTGTCCCTCAAACTGATGGAGGCCAGTGGTTTACTGTTTTCTTTCTCCTTTCCTTCTAGGATGGATGACATTCAGCTCTGCAAAGACATCATGAGCTTAAAGCAGGAGCTGAGACAGATTGTCGCAGTACCAGGTACGGCTCAAACACACACACACACACACACACACACACACACACATACACACACACACTCCTAAAGAAAACCATCTGTAAGCATTTCAGGAAAGAAACCTCTGAAATTGATCCTCTGTGTGCGAAATTGTCCACGCTTCCTGTTTGGACTCGACCAAAAATAGAGTTTTTTGGCAGAAAGTGCTTCTGTTTGCAGCTCGCAAGAGTCCCATAACCCCAGCGGGTGTCGTGGTGATTTATAGGGAGAGCCGTTACACTAAACTATGCAGGATTGATCGTAAGTCTCGGGGACGTGGTGGAGTTATGAGGGAGAGATAATCATACACACACAAACACACATGCATCATCAGTGTGAAGGCAGTGTGAGCTGAGGGAAGCTTTCCAGGCATGGCGTCCAAAATGAATTTCAGTAAACACTCATTTTTACTCCCTGGGTGTTTCTGTGGTGTGTCTGTGGAGCGGAGTACAGAATCAAAGTGAGCTCCAGTTTTGTTTGTGTCTGAAGTGCAGCGGGAACGAGCTGAAGTGGCTCACTGACATCATCTCACATAGTACTCATGCATGAAGCTCTGCATGCAGGGAGCCTGGCAACAGTGTGTGGGGGCAGGAGGGGCTAGTGTCCTGTTCAAGGCCACACACAAACACACACATATACGCAGCTAAGAGGCACATGTGTGTCCAGTGACGTGCCAATCACAGGGCTTTTTTTAACCACTAGACTCACTAGATAGATAGATAGATAGATAGATAGATACAATACATAAGGTGCCAATTGAAATAAATAAAGGGGGACAAAGGATCTCCTGAGGCATTCCAACGCAAAGAAATAAGGTGATCACTGCAGCTGCTTCTCTGTCCAGCCATGATGTTGTGTAGAGGGTGTCTTGTTCCCGAGGATGACCTGCACCTTGCTCTGTGTGCGTCTCTCCACCACAGTCCCCACTGAATCCAAGATCCGGCCAAGTACTGAACCTGCCTTCTTAATCCGCTTGTCCAGATGTGGATTTACCTCTGTGGTTACGTCTGATGTCCTGATTTGTGTTGATTTGATACAGGGCTGCAGTCAGGATTTTAAAAACACTAAGGTCATTTTTTCCATTTCCACTGTGAAAAGTTGTGGATGGTACCAATGGAACCGTTCCGTACCGTCCCCATGTTTGGTCCCCCCTCTGTTGGGGTACCTAGCACACAGATCTGGTACTAAAAGGTGGAGCTGTGAACACTGCAGTCTGTTGACTGGTCAGTAGCAGACAGTCACTCTGCTTAGGGCTGAGTTGTGGCTGGTTTTGAGGCTCATATAACCGTGCTCATGCATTAAAATTATTATTTTTTGCAAGTAAGACAGTGTGTGGGAGTGTTTCTTTAAAACCACCAAATTCCCTTCAACAGAATCCAGAGGTTGTGACGTCTCCGTCCTCAACAGTGGCTGCAGCTTTGATTGGATTGCATTATACTGTTAAGCATTCCTATTATTTTGTCCACCCCCTATGCTTATGGGATTACTGCTCGCACAAACTGCACATAAAAACTGCCCCTTGCTGACATTCCCATGAGCCACCGGGGCCTCATGTTTGCAGCTGCCATGGGTTCTGGCAGCCCATAACTCCATTCCAGCACAATGAGAGTCACATGACATACAGACCGCGCGGCTTCTCCGGCTCCTCTGACATTGGGATTTATACATTGTAGCCACGCGCCCCTCAGATTGTTCTGCCCCCAGGGGAAACACAGTGTAGCTGCACTGCTCCACTTTGTTTCCGGATGGGAGATAGAGCTGATGTGTGCAGTCAATTTTCCCATTTTCCCCACCTAGCCTGGATACAGGCAGTGTCAGACAACCTGCCTCTGCAACTGTCTGCGCATGTGTGTGTGTGTACTTTATGTTAGGTCTGTTTATGTGTGTCTTCCTCTGTGCGGTGGAGTGTGAAGGTTAGGAAAGTGAAACAAAGCAAAGAGGATGTGTTCGTAGATCTCTGACTCTGAATGCAAATTCCTTTGCAAAGTGAAACAAAACAAAAAACAGAGCTCTCTTCCATTTGCATAATTAAGTCAGTGCCTTATTTGTAATACATTATACATGAAGAGAGAATTAAGGGTCTGTTTGCGATGTGACTCAGTGTTTAAGAGCCAGCTGACTCTGCTATAAGGTCAGCTTGTAAAGGTCAGTTGCGACTAAATGTACAAAACCTGCATTTATATTTTATGAGATGAATTAGTGGAGCATCATGGTTTCAGTTCAGTCTGCTTGTCCCTGTAGTCACCCATTTATTTATTTGTTTGTGACTTTTATTTTCTGTGTCCTTACCCCACAGAGAAAGAAAAAAACAAGAAGCACAGGCAGCGGGAGGAAGAGCTGATCCTGAAGATTCATAAACTGGTGCAGAAGAGGGATTTCCTGGTTGACGATGCTGAGGTGGAGAGATTAAGGTACATACAGCCACAGTTAATATCCGGGCTCTGCGGGTGGTGACCGACTGTTTGTTTACTCAGACAGTGTTGGGTTGAACTGCTTCCACTGTTTGTTTCTTCATTTGATAGACACAGGAAGCCTCGAGAAACAGCGGGAAGGAGGCTCATTAGAGTAATGTGAGCGTGACTGAAGCCGGGGGATGGGGTCACTTCATCATCACAGTACTGCCTGCTGTGTGTGTGTGTGTGTGTGTGGAGGAGGCTGACTGATGACCATGGCTCTGCATTATCATTTTCTGCTCCCTCCTCCTCTGCTCCCACAGATAACCCGCAGAGTGTGACACAGAGATAACTTTCAGATAGACGTGATCATGATGTAAAATTATAGTCTGGTTTGGAAACACTGGATGAGCAAATGGTGAAGTTTCTCTGAGCGACTGCAAAGGTTCATTTTAAAAGAGGACTATTAGACATGCTCTAGTAATGGGTTAAATTAATCACTGTAATGAGTTAGTCTGTCACTGACAGTTTGAACAAGCTAGGCTAGCAGCTCTGTGAGGCTGCATGGCTAAATGCTAAATTAGCTGACGTTCTGTTTACAAACTCTCACACCACATCTCATTTATCAAGTCGTATGCTCAGTGCTTCCCAAACACATGCATTTTGCCATAGACTGTATATAATAATGGATGTAGTCACCCTCATGTCACCCACTGGTTTGTGGACTCATGTTTTGAAGCCTCGAGTCTGACATTTCGGCTGTCACTATCTTGGTTTTTGGAGCCAGAAATGATCATATTTGGACAAAAAAGCAGAGCTGTGGAGAAGCAAGCGGTGGATCTGACTCATTGACTGTAGTGACACCTGTCACTCATGGCAGCCTGATCCTAAATATGTGTAACTTTAAGCCTTAATAAAATATAAACAGGTGAGTTATATAAAAAGTCACTCCCTGTACAGTTGTCATGAACGTTGAAATTAGCTATAGAGGGCATTTTAACATGGGGGTCTATGGGGATCGTCTGGCTTCTGGAGCCAACCTCAAGTGGCCGTTCAAAGAACTGCAGTTTTTGGCACTTAAGCTTTGGCTCCATTTTTCAACCCCCGAGGTTGCTGCTTGATTTTTGCTTAAAAAACACATCAGCACAAACAGTGTCATGCACGGCAGAGTGGCGTGCCTGGGCGAACACAAGCTTTTGAACCCTGCTCAAGATGAGCTCATATACAGTACAGGCCAAAAGTTTGGACACACCTTCTCATTCAATGCGTTTTCTTTATTTTCATGACTATTTACATTGTAGATTCTCACTGAAGGCATCAAAACTATGAATGAACACATGTGGAGTTATGTACTTAACAAAAAAAGGTGAAATAACTGAAAACATGTTTTATATTCTAGTTTCTTGAAAATAGCCACCCTTTGCTCTGATTACTGCTTTGCACACTCTTGGCATTCTCTCAATGAGCTTCAAGAGGTAGTCACCTGAAATGGTTTTCCAACAGTCTTGAAGGAGTTCCCAGAGGTGTTTAGCACTTGTTGGCCCCTTTGCCTTCACTCTGCGGTCCAGCTCACCCCAAACCATCTCGATTGGGTTCAGGTCCGGTGACTGTGGAGGCCAGGTCATCTGCCGCAGCACTCCATCACTCTCCTTCTTGGTCAAATAGCCCTTACACAGCCTGGAGGTGTGTTTGGGGTCATTGTCCTGTTGAAAAATAAATGATCGTCCAACTAAACACAAACCGGATGGGATGGCATGTCGCTGCAGGATGCTGTGGTAGCCATGCTGGTTCAGTGTGCCTTCAATTTTGAATAAATCCCCAACAGTGTCACCAGCAAAACACCCCCACACCATCACACCTCCTCCTCCATGCTTCACAGTGGGAACCAGGCATGTGGAATCCATCCGTTCACCTTTTCTGCGTCTCACAAAGACACGGCGGTTGGAACCAAAGATGTCAAATTTGGACTCATCAGACCAAAGCACAGATTTCCACTGGTCTAATGTCCATTCCTTGTGTTTCTTGGCCCAAACAAATCTCTTCTGCTTGTTGCCTCTCCTTAGCAGTGGTTTCCTAGCAGCTATTTGACCATGAAGGCCTGATTGGCGCAGTCTCCTCTTAACAGTTGTTCTAGAGATGGGTCTGCTGCTAGAACTCTGTGTGGCATTCATCTGGCCTCTGATCTGAGCTACTGTTAACTTGCGATTTCTGAGGCTGGTGACTCGGATGAACTTATCCTCAGAAGCAGAGGTGACTCTTGGTCTTCCTTTCCTGGGTCAGTCCTCATGTGTGCCAGTTTCGTTGTAGCGCTTGATGGTTTTTGCGACTCCACTTGGGGACACATTTAAAGTTTTTGCGATTTTCCGGCCTGACTGACCTTCATTTCTTAAAGTAATGATGGCCACTCGTTTTTCTTTAGTTAGCTGATTGGTTCTTGCCATAATATGAATTTTAACAGTTGTTTAACATGTGTTCATTCAAAGTTTTGATGCCTTCAGTGAGAATCTACAATGTAAATAGTCATGAAAATAAAGAAAACGCATTGAATGAGAAGGTGTGTCCAAACTTTTGGCCTGTACTGTATATGCTCAGGCAGGCTGCTTGTTGGCAGTGTTTTATACTGAAAAGTTTTAGTGAAAATATGTGTGTTTGGGAGTTTCTGAGCATAAGACTGGATAAATGAGACTTTGATTATACTGCAGGAGTTGTGTGAGAGTTTGTTAACAGATGTTTGTAAATAGTTTCATTCATTTTCCATAACCGCTTGTCCTGTTGGGGGTCTCAGAGGGGCTGGAGCCTATCCCAGCTGACATTGGGCGAGATGCGGGGTACACCCTGGACAGGTCGCCAGACTATCACAGGGCTGACACATAGAGAGAGACAACCATTCACACTCATAGTCATGCCCATGGCCAAATTAGAGTCACCAATTAACCTGCATGTCTTTGGACTGTGGGAGGAAGCTGGAGTACCTGGAGAAAACCTAACACAGGGATAACATGCAAACAGGTTCGAACCAGGAACTCTCTTGCTGTGAGGCGACAATGCCAACCACTGTATCACCGTGCTGCCTTGGATATGATTTTGCTGTTGTTAAACGTGGTCCCCAATGACTTCCATTGATGAAGAATGTTGGTAAAGATTCTTAGTCATCCAGGTCATGGTAATCTTAAGTGCTATATCCTAGGCAACTGGACTTGCTTACGTTTCATCAAGACGTTTCACCTCTCATCCAAGAGGCTTCTTCAGTTCTAACAGACCGGTGCAGAGCCGCAGGCTTTAACCCCTGTGTGGGGGTGAGGTCACATGTAAGTTGTTGACCCACCTAGCCTTAATGTGTGCCAATAGGTCTAAACAACCACTCCACAAGCACATGGCACATTATAGGAGAGCCAGCTTCTCGATTCAAGACTCAGCTGTCGACTTACATCTAAAGGAGATAAGACACTCTTTTGAGGACAGCAATGTTCACATCTTGGCCAGAGAAGACAGATGGTTTGAAAGAGGCGCGAAAGAAGCCATCTTCGTCAAATTGGAATGCCCCTAGTTCAACAGAGGAGTTGGCCTATGACACCACTTCTCACACATTTACAATACAGTCCTGAGATCCCTCCCCAGATAGCATGGACCCACCTAACCCTAACGACACACATGATGGCCGGGTAGGTCAACGACTCACATGTGACCTCAACGACTCTGTAAGGGTTCACACCCACACAGGGGTTAAAGCCTGTGACTCCACACCAGTCTGTTAGAACTGAAGAAGCCTCTTGGATGAGAGGTGAAACATCTTTAAGAAACTCAAGCAAGTCCAGATGCCTACGATATAGCACTTAATTAATGAAAAATGTTCGCCTTTATTGGATTCTCCGTTCACTGTGGAGGCATTATAAAAATAATAAAAAATAATAATAGTAATACGTGGTGATTAACTGGTACATAAATGGTCATTTTGTGGGGCACAAACAGTAGTTCAGGTTCATAAAGCTGTCCAGTAACCAAAAAAAAATCTGTACCGACTGCATTGTATTCAAACAGCTGACTGTGTGACTGTATCTTAATCTCAGGGAGCGAGAGGAGGATAAGGAGATGGCTGAGTTCCTCAGACTGAAGCTGATGCCGCTGGAGAAGAAGCTCAAAGCCACACAAAGTGAGTGACAATGTCTGGGCGGAAAAAAAACCCAGCCAGAGTGAGGCAGGATTAGTGTTCCCTTTCACTTTGTCGGTGTCATGATTCTCTTTTTCCTCTCTATTTAAGATCCTCCAAAGCCCAAGAGACAAATCCCAGAGCCGCCTCCCAACAAACCATCCATCACCAAGTCAGGAGTGGCCATCATAAAGGATTGCTGCGGAGCCACCCAGTGTGCCGTCATGTAACTGACACAGACCTCCTAACGACCTGTGTCAGAAACAACACACTCACATCTCATGACATGCCATAAATCTCTTCCTGTGACGGAGAACCTTTGTCAGCTGTGGTTTCCCCTTGAAACTGTTCAGGAATCAGGTTTGCAAATGAATCACAGATTAAGTTTCAGCCTCAAGATTTCAGCCCGGAGTTTGGGAGCTGATCCCTGATCAGTGCACGTGGGAAATCTTGATGAATATGTATTTGAAGTAAAGGGAACTACAAGCACAATGATTAGAAAGTAAATAAATGCTGGGGTTCTCTGTCTGACAGGAAAAAAAACATCTATTATCACCCCGTCATGTTTGACAATGGGCATTTATTTTTCCATTTCAGCCCTTTAACATCAACCAGTTAACCTCTGTTACTTTCAGGAGTTTTTATCTTTGTTCCCAGGTGGGACGGACACGTGGCCCAGACGAACAATATGGTTATTGGTATAAAAAAATGGTATAAATGTTTGAGGGAGGGCAGCAAGTGGATGCTTTTGCATTGGAGCTGAGCAATATTTTTGACTTCATGCATTGGCTCAACATCAGTTTAATTCTCTATCTGTGATTCTGTGATATCTAATGTACTGGATTTAAAGGTTGAGTGTGTCGGATTTAGTGGCATCTAGTGGTCAGGTTGCAGACTGCAACTAACTGAAACTTCTCAGAAGAGAACCAGGCTCCCAGGAAGTGGCTAAACAGAATTACACCGTCATGTGATGCCATTGGGCACAGGATTACTTTTTCCCATTAACTTACAAGGCGAAAGAAACGTCTGTAAATCAATATATACATTTTTTTGAGCTTCACAGCCCCTGTGAAATGACTCATTTCATCATCAGAATTTGATCCATTTGGACATGATAATACTTGAAAAGTCTAAAAGAGACGCAAGAGAACATTTTTGGCTTACTGCCCCACTGAGCAACGTTTATAGGTATAACAGGACCCATCTCCGATCTGTATCCAGTTCTCTCAAAGCATCCATGAGGACCCACTCCATATGTATAGAAGTGGCTCACTCCAAGGTAATGAAAAACACACAACTCTTAGTTTCAGGTGATTATACAGTCATGAAAAATTAGTTCTGTTAGCTTCATCACAGCGTGACCTCCAACATGCACTGGGGCAGTTTGCAGCCCAGTGTGAAATGGGATGGGAGTCGGCACCTCCAAATCTGAGGCTGCCTCCAGTGAGGGAGTTCAAGTATCTCAGGGTCTTGTTCACGAGTGAGGGTAGAATGGAGCATGAGAGAGATGGGAGGTTTGGTGAAGTGTCTGCAGTGATGCAGGCACTGTGCTGGACTGTTGTGAAGAAGCAGCTGAGCCGGAAGTTGAAGCTTACTGGTCCATCTACGTTCCAACCCTCACCTATGGTCATGAGGTCTGGGAACGTCGTGGGTTCCCCCAGGAGGAGCTGGAAAGCGTCACTGGGGAGAGGGACGTCTGGGGTGCTTGGCCTGCTGCCCCTAAGACCCAGATAAGTGGATGAAAATGGATGGATGGATGGATGGATATTATATTCTATTTCTGCCAATATATCCCCCTTGATCCCATGCTGGGCCGTTAGAGCTTTGGCAGCCTTAAAAAAATCTGTGGTGGTCATTGTAAGTTAACAAAACACAGAAAATACTCACACAGTTGCTACAGAGTTGGGTCATATCAGCTGTGCGTTTCAACATTTGCATTTCACTCTGTAGTGGCTAATCCTTACTAGCATGCAACCTCATATGACCCAGTTCTGTAGCTGTGTTTCCACTGGTTCACAGCTCTTTCATTATTTTGTTTAACCCGTTTCTGCCAACACTTTAGGGCCTAGTGTTTGGGATTTAGTGGCATCTGCGGTTGCAGACCAACTAAAACTTTTGCTATGTGCCAAGCAAGAATTCAACAACACTAGAGCCAGTGTTTGGGATACAGACTCCGAAGAAGAGGACCTGCTCCGTATGTAGATATAAACCAGGCCCACAAGAGTACACCAAACCATGTAACGTCTGGGTCTATGGTCCCAATGATGCGGATGATGTGGGTAATTTTATACATGAGAGGTCAAACGTTTCAGCTTCATGCTGACCAACTTTCAATTAATTAAAAGTGACCCACCTCCACCCCTGTATCCAGTTCTCTTTACACATCCATGATATAAACAGTTCTTTCTGAAGTATAGAAAATACGATCATTAGTTTCAGGTGATTATACACTAAAGAAAGCATTATATTTATTAGATTTCTGCTGATATATCCTCCTGAATCCTACACACTGGACCTTTATAAATAATTTTATTCAACATGGTGGGGTGTTGTTCTAAATGATCCACTGTGCTTGCTCATTTCCCACATACTCTTCATACTAACATCATCTCAGCCATCAGCTACTGGGAATTACTGACCGTGGTAGTATGACATCATTCATAGTTATTATGGATATTGCTGACAAACAACTTGCATCCTCTGAATTTAGTCTTGCGTTTTTATGATAAACACCAGGAAATGAAATGAATGCAACTCTCTTGTAAATGCCTACAATAGACGGTGTATGTTTGAGTGTATTTAGGACATTAGTGACTCCTGTCAAGCAAAGTGTTGCTCTCTGTCACTTTACCCTCCTTCTGATAACTTAGCGTTCTGTAGTAGTAGTGAATTTATGAAGGTCCTTATGTTGAATATTGAACAAATATGCAGAAAATAAGCTGAAACTACCTGTACATACATGTTTAAATAAAGGGCATCTTTCAGGAACACTGGGTGATTCTTCATTGAGTCATTTGATTTCTCTGAAACAAACTGATTGAGACGAGGCAGAATTGATGCTTGTGAAATTTATTAACAGAAATCTTTTGGTCCTTTCAAACACTTTAGACTGTTAGAGCGACTTCTGGTGTGATGAGGCAGTAAAACAGTGCGACAGAGGGAGGGAGGTGAGTGTAGAGAGGACACGTCAGTGAGACAGTTGTTGACCAGGTAAACAAATCATAATTACAAGGCAGGAGATTTAAGGACACTGCTGAATAATAATAATTTCTTGAAGTGTAGACTTGTGCAACGTGAAGACTGAATAAGCAAGACAAGGTCGGACAGAGTTAAAAAGGAACCGAGGCAAAAACATGTTTTTAATCCCTCCCAGTGCACTGCCTCATTTCACATTTCATGAACCAAAACTATGCAAACGTGCATATTTTGACAGGCACAGTAGCTTCTCACTGATGTAACTAAAACAAAGAGTGAAAGCTAAACACAGAAGTTAAATTCATTCCTCTGAGTTAGTTGCCACTGCGGTACGCCGGGGGAGAGCTAGGCTTTGCTCAGAGTCACAAAAAGTAATACATTCTTACTGCCAAAGTTAAATCTAGACAATTCCTTCTGAGCATTTTCAGCTCCTTTCTATCATTACCAACTCTAAATCATTAACTGAGCTGCTCATTTCTTTATCACAGAGGTTTACAGACAGTCAGAACTCTAACAGCCCTAATTAAAAACATTTTGATTGGCGTTTCAGACAATTTGATGAGTTGGCAGGTGGAATCTAGCAAGTCAAAATCAAGCCCAACAAAGAAAATGAACACTGGCTGAAGAGGTAAACACCGAAACCAGACAGAAACTGATTAAATGGGCTCTTACCCATTCTTTGAACCTTTCCTCTCAACACAACAACCTTCAGACTTCAGCGGCGCCTCGGTCATGCTAAACTTCATGGCAGCCAACAGTATTTGGTGGCAATTCAGCAGCCAGCAGTCTTGTAAACACTTGAGACAGGAAAATGGACAAACCAACACATTAGTAAGTAAAAACTCCTATGAAAGATGTGAGGGAAAGGGGGGGGAGAGAACGATGGCGATTCCTTTGGCGCCGAGGCAAATACAAGCCATTGTAAAAGCCCGGCAGATTCCAGAGAGCCGCAGAGGGTCCTCTGTGTCTACGTCAGTCTGTTCAGGAGGCTGCACAGAGCCCCCGTGGTGCCCCACAAACAGCCTCCTGACCCATCTCTTTCCCCTAAAAACTCACAACCAATCACCTCGTCGTTAAAAATCAAAAACTCAGGAGTGCTCACTGCTCCCCTCCAAATCTTCAACTCAGGCAGTGGACGTCACCGCAGACGCAGCACTCTCCAGCAACAAGGTTAACTCAAAAAACCTTGAGCATTTATGTGGCAACTGCGAGAGGGTGACGTCAACTCTAAGATCCCTAAAACACGGTGCAAATAAAAGACCTGATCTTAAAGAATGTCTTACTGTAATCTGCTCCTGTCTGCTCCTCCTGGGCTTACACCTTGCATAAACTCATTTATGCACACCATGCACATTTCACACCACCTACTCCAGTGTAAACCACGTTCAGACAAAACACAGCTAAAACAACACAAACACACCGGCTGCTGGCGAAAGCCGAACAAAGCATCTCTCAGTTCCTGCTGCCTGAGCACACATCCAGCCCGAGTATTGGAGAGCCACCTTTGTCCCTCTTAGGCCTTCATTAGTAGCCCGGGTGAGACGAGCCAAAGTCTTTCTAATAAATAAAGTCAAAGTACAACAAGAATAAAAAAATTCCTGAAGGCAGGGTTGTCGTAATATCAATCAAAACCTTGCCATCCGTGATTTAACGGTTCAAAACTGTTAGCTTCCGTAACTGAAGCCACAATCTGAACACTAATTTTCACACCCATCACTGAATTGCCACCAAATACACCAAACATTGAGGCCAAACTTTTCCACAGACTACTAAATACTCTGCATAATTTAAAGGAACTGAAATACTGTCCTGAGGCTACTTAACAGAGACAAAAGATGAGAATATACCTCAAAGAGAAGCTACCTCTTTAGAAATACCCAGAGACTGAAAGAATCAAAACGGGCAGGTGCTTAGCGGCCAGTTGTTTGACATGTCTACAGTTACCTACAAAGCAAAATCTCCTAAAATTTAAAAGGAGTTTAAAATGTAAGAATGTCATAAATTAAATGCTCTGCTATGGAGATACAGCAAGAAGTACACATGGAGGTTTCTCAATTTAGCACATAAACAAAACATCTCAATAGCCTTCTGTTTGTCAAATTCATAATCTGAGAATGTGAGTAACTATATTTCTTAGATTTAATGTAGAAAACACACTCCTAGCATTTCTCCCATTACCCAAGGATCTATATACAGTGACAACTAACTCATTCTTCATTCATAAGCCAACGTGTGTTCGACACGATGTGGCTCTGAACTGAGATGTGCATGCAAATATAATTTAACTTCCCTTGAGGTGAAATCAAACACAGGTTACAGAATTTAGAGGATTGCAGAAAATCTGCAAGAAGAAAATCAGCTTGATGAACATCATCGGAAGCACGCACCGATTGTGAAATCAGCAAACAAAGAAAACGACAAAGGCCGATGAGTGACAAGAAGAAAGCAACAGCCTGTTCAGGATGTAGAGGCGACAACATCAATGCTCGTGTAGGTCTGTGTGGCGTGTTCAGTGTAGCCGGTCAACTCTTGTGTTTAGAGTTACACTGTGTGTGAACTAGTATTGCTTTGTGTGTGTGCATGTGAAAAGGATCAGAGGCCTGCTGTGAATGAGAAGTTGGCGGCTAGCTTGATTCTGCTGCGTGAGGCTCTTCTGCTGGGGCTGTCCATGGACAAGGGGGTCTTCACGTCAGGGGGCGGCAGAGGTTTGGCGACTGCAGAGTCTTCTGTGCTGCCAGGTGGATCACATGTGCTGTCACCGTCAACTGGCACCTCTGGTTCATCACTCACTGAAATCACACACACACACAGACTGAGCTTACACCTAATGAACGACAGGGAAGGTGCAAATAAAAGTGTGATGCATTCATTAAAATGTATTTTTGCTCTTCCTTGCATTGCTTAAAAAGGGACAGTTCACCACCAAATCAAAAATACAAATACTTCCTCTTACCTGTAGTGGCTAATATTTATCTAGTTTATTTTCATTTGAGCTGCTGAGTGTTGGAGATATCGTCTGTAGAGATGTCTGCCTTCTCTCCGATATAATGGAACAAGATTGCACTCAACTCTAGGTGTTCAACTGTCCCTTTACAATAGTGAAATGTTCTGCTCTTTCTCCAACATCTTTTTTGAAAACTAGACAGCACTCACAGCACATACCTGTAATGAGGCCCCATATTCCCCCAATCTGTTCGTTTGTTTAACAAAATCTTGAAATCTTACATTTTTAAAGAAGCATCTGGACCAGCATCAAATTACACAACTCACAGACAGGCTGACTGGCTCACGGCACACACAAAATGTTGGCAGAATATCACCTTTTGGGATTTTTAGCCAAACAAACAAACTGATCTTCACATCTCTATTTGTAACAAGTCTAGTCACTGAACGTGTGAATGTTGAGAAGCTGATTTCTGAAGTAAAAATGACAAACCTGCCATGTCACAGTCAAAGCAAAGGGTGACTTTAATTGCTTTTAATTTCAACTAAATTTGCAATATTACTACTAAAATAAAACATTAACTGATATTGGTTTAACTGCAATATAAAAACATTATACTTGGAACAAAGAAAAAAAAAAAATAAATAAATAAACTAACCTGTTGGTGGAGTTTTCTCCTCAAAGCGAATCAGGTCTGCCTCCTGGAGGAGAACGGGGTCAGGGTGTAGCTGAGGTGAAGGCAGGCAGGATGGCACAGGACCACACAGCAGGTCTACTGGTGATGTCAGACACAGCAGCTCTGACTCTGCAGCTACATCACCACCTGGCAGGTGAAACAACAGGATTTAGTTTAATCTATAATTTATCTGAGAGACACTGACAGAGCAGAGTTATTTTTAAAACCATGCCTCAATTGTAAGTCAAGCATTATTTTCTTCACCGATTATTTCCATCTCTGGTCAACAGTTTTTATCATTTCAGTTACTGCACTTTATAACCTCATCCACTCCATGTGGACGTCTGCATTCCCTTCTGATGTTACTGTTGACATTAGTTTTTTGGCAAGGTAAAAAATGGCATGCTCATTTTCATAGGGTTCCCTTGACATCTCACCTCAAAATATCTGAAAGAAAATGGGTTCTATGGATACCGAAGGGTTTCTCCTTTACAGGCATACTCACCCCGAAACAGTCTTGCCTAACTTTGGTATGACTGGGAAACTGAGACTCTAGTGGATTCAATGAGCCCAATTTTATTCATGTGTGATGATGTTAGCCCCCGTAACAGACATTTTATTGCAGTGAGATCATTTTTCTGAAATGGACCTTAATGTATAAAATGACCTACTGTAACCTCTAAGATAATCAGAGCCTCATGAAACTTTTCAGCCACAAAGTTAAGCCCTCAGGCGTTCAGAGTGTGTATGATTTTCATAGGTTTATTGACAATAAGGAGGTTTCTCAGCATTTTCCAGAACAAAAGTAATTGTCAAAAATTGCAGTTTTTACAGATCACAAAATCACAGCATGAATTTTTTTTATGGTGATTTTTTAAAAATCTTGGTGTCTTAATGTGATATTTTAGGGAAATTTTAACCTTTTATCAATTCTTGAGAGGTAAAAAATGCTCAAATTTAGCACCAAAGCAGTGTAACAAATGGTATCAACCCAAAAATTGCTTATGAGACATAAGTGAACAATGTGAATGGCCATCATGTACTTCCAAAATAACGTTCCAAGCCTCTTTACACTCTAAACTTTAAAGGTTTGAATAGGTGCCTAACTAAAACACAATATTTATCACAGATGTATCACTAGAAAAACTTGACACAGTGCTGAGCTGCATCTCAAATCAACCTTCAGGTTCCCAGCTTTCAGATGATGTATACCACTTCTATGTGGCATATAGTGTTACCCAGTATCTCCCATTTAAGATCCCCCTGTCCCTCCTCAGTTTACACACATACTTGTGTGGTGCATGTTACCTGGACTCTGGGTTCCAGAAGTTGCAATGCTAATGGGGCTGTCTCTCGGGCTCTCTGTGCTCTCTCCTGGCAGGGGGCTGTTGGGGATTGAAGAGCTTGCCCTTGCTAGAGGAAACAAACACACATACACACCTAAGTTATACAGCTTCCATACATTGTTGAAGGCACCACCTCATTGAATCATTTCCCAAATATTCCCAGGGAGCACCCACAGTTTAGACATCTGTCATGATCACTTTAGCCTGAGGCCATTACTTACAGTCTGTGTGTATGTCAGTGATCACAACTGATGATAAGCTTGACATTAGTACATTTAAATTTTTTTTTTATTGGTATGCCACAACCATTACCTTTCATATCGTTCTTCAAAACGATAATCCTCTTGTGACCGTGCCCTTTGATCCAGACCACCTAATGACGACACATCACAAAAACAATCACACAAAATATGCAAATGATGCACTGTTTTAATAAAGTTATGGGTTGTCTAGACCCTAGAAGACAAATTACAACAGAAAAATTGACAACGAGCTCTGGAAAGATTCAAGTATGAGATTTAAGCAACATGTACCACAGTAAATGTGTCTAGTGAAATGTATTCCTACCTGTGGGATGGCGCTGAGCAGCTCGTCAGTGCTGGTGTATCCGTAGGAACGTGGCTCAAGGCTGCAGCCTGTAAATTTGTTATAAGCCCCCTGGAACTCAGTTAGGAAGATCTGGTTGTAATGGTAGGTGTGGAGCAGGCTGCGTACGTTACGGGCAAACTGGTAAAGCCTGGTCAGCCTCACCCACTCCTCCCCACCACCACTGGCAGTGTTGCCAGCATCACTTTCTTCATGGTACAACTGTGAAAGAAGAAAGATCACACAGTCAGTTCTGCCTCTGTGTGGGAGTACAGGTAAACGATGCAATGAAAATTAAGAAAGAGGTGATGTAACTAACAGACAGGAACAAGCAGGGCTCAACAATAACGATTGCCCGATTGCCCGGGGCAAGTAAAACTCAAGGTCGGGCATGTTAACTAACAACTCACTTGCCCAATCAGGCAAGTTGCTAAAAATAGTAAAAGTTAATAACTAATTGATAAAATAAATGTATTTTAAAACGTGCTCTTCTGCTCTGATGCAGTGGTCTCTGCCTGAAGTCACAGGCACACGCTGTGTAACAATGTCCTGCCCACAGCCCCCATTGATATTATTTTGCACGACGGACGCTTCATATAATAACATAACAATGTACTATTTATGGTGTTATGTCATCGTGTCATTTCTGTCTCTACATGGTCACGCGTTAACAATTCTCCTCTGCTCTCTGTATCGCGCACGGCGGAGTTCCGCCACACACACAGGTGAGCACGCTAGAGCAGCTCGGGCCGCATTTTCCTGACCAAACCTGACCCCAAGCCCGGTGCAGTTTGTCAGCTGACAAAGTTATTGTTATGGACACTGTGTGTGTCATAGCACAAAACATCAGCATGTCATGTGACCTTTTACTTTTATTATATTCAATAAAATTGTATGTTCCTAAATCTTGAGACACCTCATATGTAAGCTAGACAGACATTTCACCTGCTCATTACTGTGCACACATGTACTGAATGTACTTAGTCCTAAAGAGCCCTTCCGGTGCCAGTAGTTACATAGAAACATCCCAGCAGGCTGTGCTTTGCAAGCATACAAAAAAAGTTTCACGCATGTGAAAATTATTTTTCATGCGTGTGCTTCACCTCCGCTGCTACAACTCCATCCTAGGGGAAACACTGCTGTGTGCGTTTTGTGCAACAGGTGGATGTGGTAGTCTACTGGTAGAGTAGAGAGAGCACTAAGTAGCGTTGAAGTAGAGTTGAGCAGGGCAGAGAGATGGAAGCAAAATATATTAAACCCGGTGTTAATACAGCAGAACTGGAGAGAGGGGGGAAAAATAAATAGAGGTGGGCATGGCTCAAGTAGGGCGCAAAATTATAGACGGAGAACGATTGACAAATTTTTCACTTTAAGCCCTGACACTGTCATTTTTGTGTAGGAATTAAGCTACAATACATGACATATATTGTTTTAATTAATAAATACAGTGTGAATAACGATTACATAACACAAAAATAACTGCAGTCTTTGTTATTTGATAGCTGCTTAAATTAAACAATTTTTATAGGGCAAGTAAAAACTGACTTCGGGCAAGTAGATCTCTGACCAACTTGCCTGACTGGGCAAGTTAAAAAAAACCTTAGCGTTGGATCCTGACAAGTCTTAGGAAGATAAAAACCAAATTTGCCACTCACCTCCACAAGGTAGGGCAGGCTCTTGAGTAACTCGCTGAGGGAGAGGAACCCATATTCACATGGGTTGAGCAGGGCTCCATGGACAGTCTGGTAATACTGGCTCAGCTCGTCCACTTTGAGACCCCTGGTGACTTGCTCCTCCTCTTGGGACATGAGCAGAGCCAGGAGCTGGGAGGTCAGTGAGCGTAAAGACTTCCTGTTGATCAGCTGCACTTCACGACCCTCTGAACCATCCACCACCTTCAAATTGGAGGAAAGAAATGTGAGATCAGTGCTATGATTAGTCACCTCCAACAGTGAAGAGAAGTATCTGTAAGTTGCTCACCAGAAGCTCATTTGCATTTCTAATGTCACCCTTATAATGCTTATGTTTTGAGGTAATCCACATATTTTTGAGAAAAAGGGTTTGTTTTACCAATTTACCTCATGATTACATGTGTGAGGTGCAGCTTAATATCACTTAGATGTAACAACTATCATCTACAGTAGTGTGCAATACCCAAAGACTTCCCTGACTTCCTTTCTGTTTTTGTCGTTTATTTCTGGAGCCCACGAGCAGCTGTGACTTTGTTAGAGTCTGGCAATTCTGTGTCACATTACGGGATAATTTAAATGCGGAGTACTTCTCTTCAATGGACATTAAATTAATGATGGACAGGCTCACTAATTAGCTACTAGGACCTGCCAAAGGAGCTGTTGTATCGAGTGGCAAAACACCACGAATATTTTGTTTGGTTGCCAGATGAGACGCATATCCACACACACACAGCAAAAAGGTGCTCATGACAACAAAAAGGATCTCAACTCCATATTTAAGATACATGTGAACAATGCTACATAAATTGATGCAGTTTCATTTATGGCATTTTGTAAACTTAGCAACGGTTTACTTAATTTGCTATACCAAATTACACTTGTTTATGTCAAACTTTTAAAGGTTCTGCACACAACATTCAGAGCATTAATATAGCAGAAAACTACAATTTGCTATGTAAAGATTAGTGGAGTAATGGCATCCTGAATAAAGAATGAAGTCGCACTACCTCTGTGTGTGTTGTAATCTGAGCACGTCCTGGTGCCATTCCCCGCAGTTAACATTGTTAGCGCTTTCAGCACTGGTGCCATTGTTTAGCACAGCTTATGGCACAGTTGGGAAATGTGTTCAAACAACTCACACGTTCTAAAGGTTGCATGGAGCCCCTTAAATTAATAGTTTTTAAATGTTCCTAACACTATGGGGTTTCTCTCATTCTCGGGTGAAAAAAAAAATTGATTTGCAGTCATTTCCTATTGTTAAGATCTACAAAGGCTATGAAGAAGCAGCCAGCAAAAGGAACAACCAAACTGAAATTTGGGGGGGGGTGTTCTTTACCTTGACAACATGGCAGAGTTTGATCAGCAGAGCCAGCAGGGAGCTGGCATCATAGTCCTGCAGGCGCAGACCATAGCCAAAGGTCTTGCTGTACTCAGTGAGCAGCTGGCTGACAGGAAGGCTGGAGTTTTTCTGAGCCCGAAGCAGCTTGACCAGCTGAGCCGCCAGAGCCTTGATACGCTCCACTTCTGTCAGGGTCAGCACTTTCTCTTCACCACACTCCAACACCTGGCAAAGGTAGCGGACAGTTTACAAATTAGTGTTCGGGCCAGGACAAAGGAAGAGGCATTTATGCTTAATTAAAGGTGGATTCTATAACCACTTTCAATTCAAGCACATGACATGATAAAGAGCCTGATCTGACCCATGAGGTATTCTGTGTGTAGGAGGAGCAGATACCATGGGAGCTGCCTAAGAATGATCAGCTATTAGCAGGGCAGTTTTAATAAGCATGTCAGTTTACAGAAGCAAAAAGAAAATGTATGACTCATACTTAATATTCATAACTGCCTTGAAATAATACCCTGATCATTGCCATCTTTTCTCTTGGCCGTACAACATGTACGGACAATCAGAGTTCCTGACTCACCATCAGTATGTTGGGGATCGCCTCGAAGAGCTCCATGAGCTTGGTGAATCCGTAGTAGCTGAGCTTGCACTGACGACCGAAGTGATGGTGGTAGGTGGGGATGAACTTACTGAAGGCCATTCGGCAGTGAGGCTGGTGACGAAGAAGGTCCACCACCTCTTTCCCAAACTGCTTAGTGCGCTCTATCTCCTCAGGCGTACGCTCTGTAGGCAAACAAGAGGAAATTCAGGGAAATATAATCAACTAAAAATTTTTTTTATCTGGATAAAAATGATTCATGCTGTATGGATTTTCACCCTTTTTCAACTTCAATATCTTTATTTATTATATATATATATATATATATATATATATATATATATATATATATATATATATATATATATATATATATATATATATATTTTTTTTTTTTTTTTTTTAAATAATTAAACAATTGCTTTGGACAAAGTAAATAGTATTGTAACCATTGTCATCACTTAAAATAGCATTTCAATTATCAGTTTCTTTGAGAATATCCCTACACACGACCTCAGTCTTTTTAATAACTGGTTTAAACTGACCTCTCTTAGGAACAGAGATGACTGTGTCTGTTTCTTGAAGTGTAATAGTGATGGTGGTGTCAGGGATCTCAGTGAGCAGGTCCATCAGTTCACATATGCCATAGTCAATTACCCGCCAATCTCTGGAGAAGCACCTGATAGACCACATGTAAAAATACATTACAAACATCCACAACACTGATGATCCAGACTCATATTTAATGCTTCTCTTCAACTCTTAATGAGAGGAATTCATAGACAAACCCACAGTAGTGTGCTAGCCTTTATCTAAATAAAATTAAAACCTCTAATAAACACAAAGGCAATGCAAAGACATAATCTAGGAATACAATGTCACTGCTGACTGACCAATGGTATGCCTGCATGAAGTCCTTGATCGCCACTTGTTTGCTGGCTTGAAATTTAAGCAGTTTGAGCAGGTCTTGAGTGAAGCGCTTCACTTGAGCACGATGAGTCAGGGTCAGTAAACGCTTGGTACCCATACCCAAGATCTGTAGGTAAAGAAAATTTAAATAGAAAACACATAATATGTAGAATACAAACAATTGAAAGTACAACATCCTCAAAATGTTCAATACCTGCAAAACATGGGGCACGGCTTCCAGAAGCTCCAGCAGCTTAGAGTAGCCATAGTCAGAGACGCGGCACTGCTTGGCAAAGTGATGGTGGTACGACGGTATGAACTTGCTCATGGGCATGATGCAAGAAGGCTGACTCTTTAACAGGTCAATAATCTCTCGGCTGAACTGGATGAGCTGTGGGTTGCCAACCGGACTCTTGCAGCGCTGAATCCATGACTCTGCATTAAAGTTTTTATTTTAATTAAAAGTCTAAAATATGTAGGTGTATCTGGCTGGTAAAGACAGCACTATGAAGGTACATAGTTGTAGGAAGCTCAAAAAATGTTTCGATTTTGAATGTTCCTACCAGAGTTTGGTGCTGGTGGCTTGTTGTGGATCCACTTAATGACTTTGAAGCCGTTCTGAGCTGTAACGATTGTGATACTGGGAACGCAGGTAATGAGGTGCTCCAGAGGAACACCACCCTCCAGTGTCTCATTGCCCAGCTGCAGAGGGCTGAATTTTGCTGCGTAACAGTCTGGAAAACTAAATAGAAAATATACAACATGGATTTCATAATGTCTGAAACATGCTTTGTTTGGTTCTGAAAAAAGAAAAAACAATTTATACAACAAATAAAGAGCTGGTTGTTACCTGAGTAATGGAAGAGTTCCCTCGTGTGACTGCAACAGACTGTGGACCTCAGAGGCTAAGGTGCTCAGAGACATCACAACAAAAGGTATTTTATAGGAATCAGGGTCAAAGTCAGCCTCACTATAAGAGGAGAGAGACAGATAAGGCACGTGATTAGTGATGGAAACAGTGGTGACAGTCAGCTGAAGCTGTAGAGTTCAGAGAACGGTGCCTCTGACAATTAAGGTAAATGATTTTATCTTTTAGACCAAGTGTGAGAGATGTACAGTACAGGCCAAAAGTTTGGACACACCTTCTCATTCAATGCGTTTTCTGTATTTTCATGACTATTTACATTGTAGATTCTCACTGAAGGCATCAAAACTATGAATGAACACATGTGGAGTTATGTACTTAACAAAAAAAGGTGAAATAACTGAAAACATGTTTTATATTCTAGTTTCTTCAAAATAGCCACCCTTTGCTCTGATTACTGCTTTGCACACTCTTGGCATTCTCTCGATGAGCTTCAAGAGGTAGTCACCTGAAATGGTTTTCCAACAGTCTTGAAGGAGTTCCCAGAGGTGTTTAGCACTTGTTGGCCCCTTTGCGTTCACTCTGCGGTCCAGCTCACCCCAAACCATCTCGATTGGGTTCAGGTCCGGTGACTGTGGAGGCCAGGTCATCTGCCGCAGCACTCCATCACTCTCCTTCTTGGTCAAATAGCCCTTACACAGCCTGGAGGTGTGTTTGGGGTCATTGTCCTGTTGAAAAATAAATGATCGTCCAACTAAACGCAAACCGGATGGGATGGCATGTCGCTGCAGGATGCTGTGGTAGCCATGCTGGTTCAGTGTGCCTTCAATTTTGAATAAATCCCCAACAGTGTCACCAGCAAAACACCCCCACACCATCACACCTCCTCCTCCATGCTTCACAGTGGGAACCAGGCATGTGGAATCCATCCGTTCACCTTTTCTGCGTCTCACAAAGACACGGCGGTTGGAACCAAAGATCTCAAATTTGAACTCATCAGACCAAAGCACAGATTTCCACTGGTCTAATGTCCATTCCTTGTGTTTCTTGGCCCAAACAAATCTCTTCTGCTTGTTGCCTCTCCTTAGCAGTGGTTTCCTAGCAGCTATTTGACCATGAAGGCCTGATTCACGCAGTCTCCTCTTAACAGTTGTTCTAGAGATGGGTCTGCTGCTAGAACTCTGTGTGGCATTCATCTGGTCTCTGATCTGAGCTGCTGTTAACTTGCGATTTCTGAGGCTGGTGACTCGGATGAACTTATCCTCAGAAGCAGAGGTGACTCTTGGTCTTCCTTTCCTTGGTCGGTCCTCATGTGTGCCAGTTTCGTTGTAGCGCTTGATGGTTTTTGCGACTCCACTTGGGGACACATTTAAAGTTTTTGCAATTTTCCGGACTGACTGACCTTCATTTCTTAAAGTAATGATGGCCACTCGTTTTTCTTTAGTTAGCTGATTGGTTCTTGCCATAATATGAATTTTAACAGTTGTCCAATAGGGCTGTCGGCTGTGTATTAACCTGACTTCTGCACAACACAACTGATGGTCCCAACCCCATTGATAAAGCAAGAAATTCCACTAATTAACCCTGATAAGGCACACCTGTGAAGTGGAAACCATTTCAGGTGACTACCTCTTGAAGCTCATTGAGAGAATGCCAAGAGTGTGCAAAGCAGTAATCAGAGCAAAGGGTGGCTATTTTGAAGAAACTAGAATATAAAACATGTTTTCAGTTATTTCACCTTTTTTTGTTAAGTACATAACTCCACATGTGTTCATTCATAGTTTTGATGCCTTCAGTGAGAATCTACAATGTAAATAGTCATGAAAATAAAGAAAACGCATTGAATGAGAAGGTGTGTCCAAACTTTTGGCCTGTACTGTATATGACGGGTCAAGATGCTTCTAAGGGGAGACAAAGTGGCTAACACATTAAACTGGGCAATTAGAAGGCTTAAGTAAATAATCTTTAAAAAAATATTATTGGATTTAACATCAACAAAACAAATTTCCTTTTTTTCATTTTCATTTGTCCTGCCCCTCCTCCACAGTGATTGCCTGGGTGGGTAAAAAGTGACAGTGACAAGCGCAGTGTTCTAACCTCATACAGTCGGGGGGGAGCTGTTGCTGCACTCATTCATATAGTTTTATGGTTTTCCATTTAGTTTTATGACATCTTTGTGAAATAAGCATTTAATAAGACTGTTACGTATACTATGTGCATTCATAAAAACCTGAAGTCCCGCTGTGCGTAGTGTTCTCTGCAGACAGGTTCATGGTACTCCAGCTCCTCAAACACCACAGGGCTGCCACTAGCAGAGGAGGAGCCCTCCTGGGAGTGGGACGATCCCAGTGGACTCTGGCGGATTTGGCTGCTGGGCAGAAGGCACACAAGCCTCGAGCCTCCCTGATCCCGCACTGCCACCACCTCTGGCAGCCTGTACAGATCCCCAACCACAAGCTTTCGGGAATATCTGGAGAGTGGAAGAAAGAATATGAAGTTTAGCAGCAAAAACTACTTTGAAATGCAAATATCTTTTTGGAACGTCTATAATCCAAGTACAAAACATGTAGGAGTAAAGAGAATGAGTTGAGACAAAGCTACTGACTTTTTCTCATAGATCTCTGTAAACTTGAAGAGGGGAAGGCAATTGGCAGGTGCATCCTGAAGAATGCTGATGATGTCCGTGCTGTATAACGAAAAAGCTGATTTACCACCACAATCCAAACCAAAACAGTTTAAGAAAAAATGCACAACTTAAATATGCTTGACTGTACCTCAGCATAGCAAGGGATTTGTTGTTGACACCAGTGATCAGAGACACCTGAATGCGTTTGCCTCCAATCTTATAACGGTGCAAACCACTGACAGCACTAATGGCCTGCTGCAGGGACAACATCTGGACCGTGGCCTTCAGCTGATAGTCGGTGTGGGGGCTCAGCTCCACAGCTTTCACCTTGACACAACAAGTCACACCACAAGGAGATGTTTTCAGGCGCAAATCTCTTTTTAAGATGACAATCTACAAGCAAACATTAAATCTTAAGAGACTTGATTATTTTGGATGTTAAGAGGATACAGGCAAATTTGATTTGAGGCGAATTTGAGGTAGGCCTTACCCGCCCATAACGAGAGAAGGTGTCATGCAGTGTCTGTTGTAGATCCTTGCGGGACATTCTGTAGTCCAGATTGGCCACCTGGACCTCTGCTCCATCTGAGAAAGGCTCAGAAGGACCTTCAGGGCACGGGCTACGAGGGGCAGCCAAGAGGGGTGAAGACCGGCTGGACAGGCAGGGCGACGCACTCCTTTTGTGAGACATAACGAGGGAGATAATTTTGAGTTAATCACTAATATTACATTTAATATTATAAAGGTATTAAGAATTTGTATGTAGCATTAGCAGTATGCTGCATCAATACTTGAGGTTAACTGAATCAAATATGACTGATCTAAACCCACCTGGATGACCAGGAGCCCTGGGACAGGATGAGGGGACTGAAGCTCCTGTGCAGGTTCAACTTGCTGAAGGCTGAGGGTGTGCTAATCTGGAACTCCGAGTTCCTGTCCCCTTGTTCTACAGGGGATTCAGTAACACTGCGAGGATATGAGCCCTCTCTTCTACATGAAAAGATGAAACAAGAGGGGACGCATGAAAGGGTAACATCCTTCACTGTGCAAAATGCTTTCTTTTTCTGTTGCTGCTGTTATCAAATGTCATTCCTCTTAATGAAGAATTCCCTTTCCCAATGTGTACCTCCTCCTGTGCATAGATTCTCCTATGAAGCCAGGTTTGGACAGCTGCTCCAGGGCTCCTGTCTCACCGTTACTGTGGGGGGAAGAGGAAGCAGCACGTCCTTTCTCCAGCTGCTGGAAGCCCATTCTGGGCTTGCCCTCAAAACTACCCAGCTCCTGGATCAGACAGAGGCAGCAGATGTCAGAACTGTTGATGACTGGCTGGATGTTGTTGATGCGTTTGTGTGTGCGCGTGCATGTATGTTGAGCTCAATGGAAAAGGTTGTGGAATGGCATAAAGTGCTGTTCTGAGTTTTTACTAGGGATGTGCATTTTAAAGTCCACTAGCTGACTTTAAAACACAGATGTCAACACCTGCTGAATATTAAGAGTTTATTTTGTGCATCTTAGTTCTGTGGAGACAGCTTTACAACAGACAGATAACAGTCACTTGTCATGTTGTAATAAACACACACAGCTGATGATACAGCCACAAGAGTCCTACAATGAAATTTCACTGCAGTATTCCCACAGAGATGCTTTTGTTTTGTCATCTGGACCTCAATCTGTAATTACCTCTGTATTTTAAGTACTTTGTTGTCCTTAAATTCTGGTAGTGAATGGGACTAATATTGGACAAACTCCAAATTGAAATGTCTCTTTTCTGTCCAACTGCAGACAAAAGTTAAAAAGCCCATCCCTAGTTTTGGTCCATCTCTACAGCAATCCATTCATGGGTCATTTTTTGCTAATCTTCCCCACTGGTCTGTTTGATTCAATCAAGAAGAAAAAAACAAGCCAGGCATTCCAGCAGAGGTCAGAGTTATCAGAGTGGAAAACTGCATTGCCAAAAACATTTAATAGAGGCCTAAAGCAGACTCTGGACACACAGAAACCGGTTACTCACATGAAGCAGTATATCACAACTGATGTACTGGACTGAACAGTCAGGAAAAGGCTCAAAAGCTATAAGCTAATTCATGCATTAGTATGATGAATAACCAACAAACATGCAGGACGACAGGGGTTACATGACGCACTAATGACAGCGAATACATGCTAGCACAGGCACACAAATGAAGCTTTGCAAGCAGATATTAGCGGTTAGTTAAAGCAGCAATTAAAAGGGACACTAGGGGGATGATTTACAAGCAGCCCAGACAAAGATAGAGGGCAACGGAGGTTAAGGGGAAGCAGGCACTGACGAGTCTGCTGACCTGATGGGGCTTGGCTGGAGCACCACCGGGAGGCCCACTGCACCCCCTCCTGGGGCTGTAGGGCCTTTCAGGCACTGGGCCAGGGGCGTAGCATGGGCGGGTTGCTCGCCGTGGCCTCCTGGGTGACCTTGGCTTCTCCAGGGGCAGAAAGGAGAAGGAGGATATAGATGGGGGAGGGCCAAACATTGAATCCTGGCTTTGATAGGTGTGGGACAGAGGCTGAGGCAAGTGATGAGGCTGAGACTGAAGCTCAGGCTCAGGACTGGCATCGTCTCTGGGCCGTGGGGAGAAGGAGAGGCTGATTCGGTGGCCAAACACATCCTCATTCTCCATTCGCTTGCGGGCACGCGCAGCTGCCTCAGGGTTGCCAAAACGGAGGACTGCTGTGCCTTGGGACATGCCCAGCACCTTGCCACCGCAGTTGTCTGACAGGCGGCGGAGCCTGAGCTTCACAGCGTTCCGCAGATTCTTGTCACAGTTGACAGGGAGGTTGTGCACATAGAGGAGGTTGAAACTGGGCTGAGGGAGGGGAGGAAGAGACAGCGTGCCTGTCTGTTTTGTATATTTTACACTTTACAAAATTAAAGCAGTAGTCTTCCTAAATAATTGATAATTGTGAAGATGATCAAATTCACAACCAACTGCGTCTCTGCACTCTTAGTAAGTCCACACTTAAATTAAAATCCTCCTTGGCTACTTTTGCCGGCACCTACTTACCTTATTTAATACAGAGTAGATTAAGTATTTTGTAAATCCTAATGCAGCATTTGTGAGGCCTACCTGTGCTTTGACAAGCATACGTGGTGGCAGATCAGCTGTGATCTCCTGGAAGGCCACGTGGCAGTTGGCATGCTGCAGTAGGGCTGAAGACGTATGGTTGCCATGGACCAGGATTACCTGGAAACCATGACGATGACGCAGGTCACTCAGCTCACTTGCAAAGTTCACATCCGCTATTGAAATTAAAAGATAACGTGTTATCACAAAACCTCTTGTGGTACCAAGGCTATATTTGATTACAGTGAATCTGGGATAAACTCACAAGATACTAGTACAACAGTTGCAGGAGCAGTGTGGGTCTCAGCAAAGCGTCGTAGGCTCTGGCGAAGCTTATCATCAGCAGCATTCTTGGCTGTGGCGTTGATATGTGCAACAGTAACCTGATGGAGCAGAATTATACATGGTTTCATACACTTTCCACGTTGTTAAATTTTCTATATCTAAGAAAAATAATATTCTTAGCTATGCTTTCGTTAGTTTACATCACGTGAAAATAAGAATCAAACAACAAACACTGGCTCTACATAGGGCCATTTGCGATTTTGCGTGGCCACCATGTTTCTCCCAAACGCTTGGCAAATGGATGAAGTTTCAGTTCTGCAACCTCACTGCTAGAGACAAGGCCCCCATGAAGTGCATTGTGCTTTGAAGGTAATTTTTGTGGTGGCCAAACATTACAACTTCAGAGTTAGTCACATGATACATTTTTTGAGCTTCATAACAGCTGCAAAATGACTCATTTCACTATCAGTATTTGATCCACTGGATCAGATAACATTTGGAAAGTCTAGAAGAGCTGCATGATTAAATCATTTTTAACCCCATTCAAATTAGTGGAGCACTAAACCAGAAATGGCCAGTTTGGGCCCAGTAACACTGAAGCAGTGCCGATCATATGGGCAATCTTATATATTAACTTTTTTGACTTCATGCACCACTTAGCAACTTTCATACGAATGAACGGTCCTGCCTTCAATGCTGTATCTAGGTCTTTTCATACATTCATGCAAAATACCACTAAATCCTTCACAATAGAACTTTAATGACAACGCCAGGGGTTATTTCACTGTATTTTTAGTGTTAAATAAATCTGAATAGTATGAGGATGCCTCATGTCAGCTTAGTCCATCATTCAAGGTAAATAAGCTCTAACTTCATGGTAAATTTACTCATTTTATCTCAACAGGATCAACTCTATCATCAAACTGTAGGTCAATGGTATTCATTCAGGGTATAAATGGCTCTTTTACAATAGTGCAACCATAAAGAATATTAGGAATTTTGCTGGTACCTGGCAGTTGTTGAGTTCTTGGATGACGGCTTTACTCTCCTTGCTGATATCACAGACGCAAATGAATTCTGCCTCACGGTGGCCCTGAAAGAAACGGTTTCGAATCCGCTGGACTACTGCTCCAGCAGAGCGTCCACTGGGCACACTGCAGTTCTCAATGTCCCAGAAGACGCCCACTGGAGGGATGTTCTCAGGACCACCGTTCTCTGGAGAACCTGGCAGACAGTTGGCAAATGGTCATTCTACAAGCACGCTCTCAGCTTTAAAGCAGCTTAAACTTAATAGGGTTATTTTATTGTTGTTGCATTTAGTTTGGGTGGAAGAACATTTCATAACTACTTCACTCAAACAATCCAAAGAGTTAGCCATTTCAAACAGTCCCAATCTGACAGACCCAATCTGACATAAAATTACAATAAACAATAAATATGTAGGAATTAAATTATATTGTAGAGTCCACTAACCATACTTCTGGCCAGTCTTGCCAAGGCTGGCCGATGGCATGAGCATCATGCCATCAGAGGAGGTGCCACAGCCATTACAAATGGGGATAGAGATAGGAGCAGTCTGGGGAAGAGGAACATTGGGCCACACCTTGTCTGACTCTGACGTCAGACCATTCACAGGCTGCAAATAGGTACAAATCAATGCAACTGTGAGTGAAATCCAAAATCAAACAGACATTAACAGCAAGCAATACCACACCACATGCATTTTAAATCAACATAATAACAAAACCTCGTAGTCTAATAGAATTAAGTTACCTACAGTTATCTGTAGGGCACACAAACACAAAAGAAATGCCACAGTGACTGAAGTAAACTCCACCAACCTTCAACAAGCACTCCTGGCAGAAGTGCGCCCCCTTCACACAAACTGTGCGTTCTACATTTAGGTGCATAGGATTAGAGCAGAAGTGTGCTGAGGTGGTTGTAGTAGTGATGGTGGTGGTGGTTGGGTGATCACCAAGCGTGCCTCTCTGGGATCTTCTGGCTGACGGGCAGCAGTTCACACCACAGGTGTAGTAGCCAGAAGAGGCCAGGCAAGAGCCATGCAAGGGAGCGGGTAGAGAGGAAACACAGGGGACAGAGGAAGCCAGAGGTGCTGAGGAGGGAAACAGGCTGGGTTGGCTGCATGAGAGAGGTACAGCTGGGTAGGTTTGGAGGAGCCCTGAGCAGCAGGAGAGGTAGGGGTGTGATGAAACAGGCTGAGAGGTAGCGACAGAAGAGGACAGCTGAGGTTTGTAACCAAGAGTGGGCAAAGAATCAAAAACTTCACCTCCACTCCCACAGCTTGTGTGATGTTTATACTGATGAACAGATGAGGCTACAGAGCAAGGGCCGGACCTGCTAATACTGCTGCTGCTGATGGGTGCTCCCAGAGAGCCTGGGGCCATATAGAGCGAGACAACACCAGTGACGCTGCTACTGCTACCAACAACACTTCCGCCACCCAATAACCCATAGCCATCTGTGCTGCAAAAGTCACAGTGCGTGTATATGCTTACTTTGGGGCTAGCCCCCTCTTGTTGCTGCTGTGGTGGTGGCTGTTGTTGGAGGGAGTCTTGTGTAAGATGAGGAGGAGGCAAGCAGGGAGGAGGCATAGGGAGAGGGGCCAGAGAGAAGGGCTGGGATGATTGGGAAGAGGAAGTATGGTGCAGAGGAGGAGGAGGAGGAGGAGGAGGAGGGACATCTTTCAGTTCCAGCACGGCCTTTCTGCTGTCCATGTAATTGTTCTGGAACATAGGAAGACCAGCAGATTATTTCACATTAAAACTGTAGTTGGTAACTTTTGTTTTGTCATGATTGCTGAAACTGTCACCTATCAAATATGAATAATAATTCTGTTACAGCATTGCTTAAACATAATTTAAGTGTAACGTTTAGCTATAAATTAAGAAAATTTGTGGCCCGGCCGCGATGAAAAGAAACTCAGCACTGGCCACAAGCTGGAACAATCCTCATTATACAGCTAAACAGTGCACTAAAATATATTTCTGAAAACATCTGAGGCGATAAATAGGCAATGCAGTAACAGAATCTTTATTCAACTTTGATCAGAGCTGCCTAGTTTAGCAGTTTGACTATAGTTCACAAGCAGTGATTGACATGATTGACAGCTGCATTAGAGACTCCTCAGCTCTGACTGGTTGTTTTCAATCAGCTGCACCATTACCAGGCTAGCGCACACCTGCTATGTGCCGAGTAGGTGGAGTCTGCACGCCATTTGACGAGTACAGGTAGCTGGCAGATGTGCTAGATCCGCTGCTTAATTTGAGTGGCAAGAGCAGCGTATACGTCACCACGACCACATAACCCACACAAACAAGTCAAGGGAGATTGATAAATCAGAACTGATGAATGTAATTCAGGCACACGTGAAATCATATTGTGAACAATACTGTCCATATAGACTATCATTTGTCAGCTGGGAAAGCCACCATGGCTTTTGCAACGTAGGCTGACACTGATTATTGTTTTGTCAGCCGATTACGTGGTTGCTCCGGCTGGCTGACAGATTACACTCAATTTAAACTGCTATCCTGGCCCTCTCCGTTACGTGGTTAGCGGTGCATTGGTGCACTGAAATGGAGCAGACCCAGTATATGCCATTAGAAGCATGAGGAGAAATATATAACTATATAACTATAATTTCAGGTAACAATGTTCCATGGGTTGGTCACTTGCTCAATTTTTAGGCAAATACAACATTACATCTACATAACCTGAATGGGTGTCCAATGGTAATAACAGTACCCTCAAAGCAGGAGATAACTGCATTGGCTTGTGTGGCTAGATCCAACTAGAAAAAAAGTAGTGTACCATCCCTGCCAAAACTTGAAGGCTGTGAAAAGCTGAATTTAAGGTCTACCATGCATTAACAATCAAACCTACTGCTGTTTCTTTATCAGCTGACAGAGATTCTGCATCAGATCTGCGGCCTAACGTGCCACCTGCACTCCATTTAACAATTTTATTGTGCATGTGATGAGTGCACAAAGCACAATTTTTAAAGACTGCCTGCTTACAATCATCATAACTCCTGTGCGAAGTACAAATCATGGAAGTTCAGAATTTTCCTTATCCCTACATTCCTGTTACTTCCAGTCAGAAACAGTGTCATCTGATGCAAAAGTATAAAGACGTTTTTCAATGCTTTGTCACTGGTTGAGTCACAAATGTTTCAAGAGAGTTGCAATACATGCTAACATAACATATAGATGGTAAATATGAGATATATACCATAGGATTGTTGCCCTATATCAGATTTCTGATCATGGGCCTAAATCATTGTCTTTTGAATCAGGAGTTCACAACGCTGATTGATTTAATTTCCTCTATCTCCCCTAACCTATGTGAGATACCTGGACTGTTCACAGCTGAAAACCTACTTCTTTATCTGTGTGATGAGGGGAGGTTGTCTCATTGGTGGGGAAGCAGTCTTTGAGTTTCCATAGCAGGGTTGAGGCCTCTGTTTTGGGGTGACTGAGCCATGGGAAGGGTTTAGAGCTGGATATGGATCTCTCCTTTCCCAGTCCTTCCATCATACAACCCGGAGAGGTCTTTCACCATACTTTCATCTCTCTTCTCTCTCATGCTTTCCTGTGAAGAAGAAACGAAAGTGTGCACTAAGTTAGTCGGATGCGGTTACATCACCTCTCAGTGACCCGGTGCGTCGGTGTGTCTTGTTGACAATAAGTAAGACACTAAAACCTCTGTTAAGTCCTCATTTATGGCAGCATAGGTGCGTTTGAATCAACTTAGCTCCGTTACGACAGTTTAAGTTGACAAAGGAGGCATGTCTGTGTACACAACCTGTACACACTTGGCAAGTTTTGACCGTTTATCTGAAGCTAACTATCGCCACAGCTGCGTGTCACCACAGCGAGTCCTGTAATGTTAACCCAACCGACGTTAAATTAGCTACAAGCTAACGCTACCTCACGTTAATACCGTTTCTCCGAGTACACTAACCGTTGTTTGTGGCGGAATTGGCTACGTAGCTAGCTAGCCTGCTAACTACTTGAAATGGGCTAATTTAAAGTGAAATGTTTGAGCTAGCGTCGGACTGAAGCTAACAACAGGCACCGTTTATTAGCTTACACCACACAGCTGCTCCCCCCACACGCTGCCGTCCATTGTCTTCACGGTACAAACCAACATTGTTTGGTGAATTAATGGCGACAATTTTCCTAAATAGTTTGTAAGCTAGCGTTACCTGAGAAGGTCTCGTCTTTCACATCTTCCTCAAAGAACCGTTCCCCCTGTCTCCCTGGAAACCCCGCACCTTTTTGTAACCTACTTTTGCCAGAAAGCACGCACAGTTGTCGCAAATGTTGTTGTTATGTCTGGTGGTTAATAAATGTGATAATACTCCAGAGCTGGCACGTTACACGTTACAATTAGTTACATTAAAAAAATAAAATAAATGATGACAATAATAATAATAATAATAATAATGATGATGATGATGATGTAGTATAGTCCTAATTGCAATGTAAGAACGAACCTAAAAAAAATTAATACATTTTGAAATCATTTTGGGTGCATACATTTGGTCCACTAAATTAGCATATACAGTATCAGTATTATCGCTAAATGTCATAATGTTCTGCATTTGTTAAGTATAAATAAATAAAGTCAATCACAGTTGTAAAAAGTAGAAGGCCTTTAAAGTTATCATTTGTTTCTATTAGTCCCCAAGTCAATAGTCTTTACTTTCTCTGAACTGGAGGTTATGCCATTCCTTAAGTGATTTTAGTAGTATCAATATTTATTCATTTGGATTCCCAATAGTCACTGCCAAGGTAACAATTACTCTTCCAGTAGTATATAGGCTACATTAGTAACATTCATCTAAGTTTTGATTAACTGCTTAATTAAAATGCTTGATACCAATAATATAATAGTAGCTATATTATATTTATAGATTTTATAGCTTATATAGAAAAAACATAGAAAACCATGACGCAGATAGGTCTGCCTTTTTTGAGGACATATATAGCAAATGGCACCATTTTTATATTAATAATATTCATTTTTTATCATCTATCTTTGAACACAGGTATATTTCCAAGGTGGCAATCTGGATCACCTGCTCTCTACGGGCCCCTCCACCCCAGGGGCCTCAGTGAAAGTGCACTGCCTGCGCTGTCTATGTTTACACCCCATCAGAAGCTCAACCAGAAATTGTACGTCTACAACAAGATCAGAGCATATCTCACTCCTGCTGTCTCAGACACACACCTACATGCAATCATTGTCTCGACAACATCCTACTGTCTCCCCATATGGTCCCTCACCACAAAGGAAACCACTGAACCAATAGCAAGACTATACAACAGAGCTTACAAGATCCATGGTAACCTCCCTCTTTGGACACTACACTCTCACACTCTAATATAACAGTAGGCTAACCTTACTCTAAAGGGAGACATTTTGCATCCCTTATGCTTAAAGTACTAATTATGCAGATAATGTAGTTAGTAATTTCCTGGAGTCCACATAATTAATCATTACTTCATGGTATAAAATGAATTTGTAAAAAAAAATCCAAGTCAAAATGAAACTAATTTAAATCAACAATTAACCTACTAATGGTAATAATTACAACAATGACAGCTAGTACCATATCTAAATAGTCTATAAAACATTTGTTCAGCTCATAAATAATAGTACTACTAAAACAGCATATGGAGAAAGAGTTCAGAGGGAAGCTGGCTAAATTCAACTGCAAGAACAAGGTGGAGCAGAAATTAACTTCTGGAAATGTGAGGGAGGCATGGTAGGGTCTAAACATCATGATAGGCAGAGTCCTAGAGGCGAGACACCACCTCCTTCACAGAGCAGCTCAACAGTTTCTTCATCCGGTTCAACAGCTCCAGCACATCCATCATTTGGCCCTGCCCAACCCCCAGCTCCCCCACAGAGCTCTTACTATTGATGAACAGCTTGTGACCTCCATCCTGCACGGAGTCAACTCACACAAGGCCTCTGGCCCTGAAAGGCTTAGAGGCAGGGTGCTTCTGCGCCACTCAGCTAAGAGGGGTTCTCACAAGACTGTTCCAGCAGCTTCTGGATTCTGGCGGTGTCCCCAGCATGTGGAAGGAGTCCACCATAATCCCAATCCCCAAACAGACACATGCCAAGGACATGAAGGGCTACAGACCAGTCGCACTGACATCTGTGTCATGTAAATGTATGGAGAAAGCAGTGTGTGATCTCTTATCACACACGCTAGTAGACAAATTGGATCCACTCCAGTTTGCCCTGTAATGCAAAACACGGGGTGGAGGATGCAAGTCTCACAATTTTAGACACTGTCACCAAACACCTGGACTCTGCACACTCTACATTAGGATTTTATTTATGGACTTCTCTTCTGCTTTTAACACTGAACACACAAACACCCTGCTGTAGCACGTTTTGGGCCTTCAGATCCACTTGACGCTGATTTTATGGATAAAGACTTTTTTGCAGGACAGACCACAACAGGTGTTTTTAAATGGTTTATTTTAAGTATGCAGATGACATGGGCCTAGTGGCTCACCTGACTGACAACAATGCTTTGTACCAGTACCAGCAGGCACTCAACAACCTGCTCCAAACATTTAGTGAAAACTCACTTGAGCTCAACATCACAAAGACCAAAGAGCTGTGCTGTAGCACAGAGAAATCACCATTTATCTATCTATCTATAAGGCGAGAAAATAAATTGATAGTGTGAAAGTGTAAAATGAAGTGTCAATATATGTGGAGAGTAACATTTCCTCAACTTAAGTACAGTTTGAGTATTTCAAGCGCACTGCCTGCACTGTCTATGTTTATGCCCTATCAGAAGCTCAACCAGAAATTGTACGTCTACAGCAAGATCAGACCATATCTCACCCCTGCTGTTTCACACACACCTATATGCAATCATTCTCTCGACAACATCCTACTGTCTCCCCATATGGTCTCTCACCACAAAGGAAACCACTGAACCAATAGCAAGACTCTACAACAGAGCTTACAAGATCCATGGTAACCTCCCCCTTTGGACTCTTCACTGCACTCTCACACTCTAACGCCTTGAATTTATTTTAGAAAAACTATACAGATAATCTAGTCATTAAATTCTATTTTCAGATCCTAAACAACAACTCAAATCCTGCACATACTGCTCTACTTCCAAGTCATAACACAAGACAGCAAGGCATCACTTGATCAATTTCACATGCATTTATTTCTGTACCACCTTACAAAAACAATTATGGTCCGAGATCCTTTTGTCACACTTACACTAAGAGCACATTACATTAGAGCAATAACCTTGACTACACATTTCAAACACGCATATAAACACTATCTGATGGAAGGCCAAATCTGCAACCACTGATTTAAATCCCACATCCCATTTTACTCACTCAACTGAAGTCCGCCACTCTACATTGTCTACGTAGCTGCCTGTTTTGTTGTTTTGCCTGTGTTGATTGTTTGTGTTTTTATCCTGTATTGAAATGTGTTTTTGTTGCATAACAGGAACCTGCTGAAAAACAGTTTTTAACTGAGTCAGGCCAGTTTTAACTGTAACACACAATGTTATTTTTTTCCCACTTTCTGTATTAGTTTCAACATTGAAGAAAACATGTATACAAAAATACAGGTAGGCATAAGCAATGCAATTTGACTGTACCTTAGGAAGATGACTGTTTTCACACTGAATACCATAAATTGCTGTATGAGGATTTGAATCAATTGTTCTTCAAAGTATTTTTGGAAAGGGCTTAAAAATGGAGAACCAGTAAACTGAGAGACCCGGGCAGTGTTGCAGGGGAACTTTTGCTTCTACTACAAGAGTCATCAGCTGAGGAGTACATCCTTGAGATTGTGACTTTATAGATGAAGTCGGTGCACCAACTTCAATTGAATCAGGTCGTGCCTGGCACATATTGATGAGGTGTGTAATCTCAAGAATATATCTGACCACTCAGCATCTGTATATTGTATGTTCAGATCCACCTGCCACGCCTCTCTCAATGCATCAAAAGATGTTGTCTGTAAAGATTAAAGCTTCAAATGCATGGCAGATATTGTGCCTTTGAGAGATTGGACTGGCGAACATGGAATATCTAGACACACAATGTCACTTGTCATGCCTTTCCTGTGTACAGAAATAAATGAAAATCATGTTATTGTACCTAAAGCAGTAGTGTGTCATCATGTATGGTTTAACAGGCTCATGTTGCCAGGCAGGTGCACTGCACGGCTAATCAGCGCCCTCTAGCGGCGGACAGTTGTCTAGCTCCCCCCTGTTGCCTGTGATGTCTGGCTCAGAGTAACGGGACAGGTCCAACCTTCAGCCCCAGTAGTGAATGGAGATGGGTCAACAATAACGGCTCCGTGCTTTTATACATTTTTCACATTTATACTGTGCAGGAATTTGTTTAAATTATTAATTTAGACCTCAGGTGCAGTTCGCTTTGTCTAATTGAAAAGAGACTTCCGTCAATTAGACAACACCGGCTTTTTGTTCCCGTCCGTCATGGCGATTGCGCACGTCGCCACCGAGTACGTTTTCTCCGACTTTTTGTTGAAGGACCCCTCCACGGAGAATAAATACAAAGGGCTGCGGCTGGAGCTGGCGGTGGATAAGATAGTGACGTTTTTGGCGGTGGGGCTGCCTTTGTTTCTCATCTCCCTCGCTTTTGCTCAGGAGGTGTCAGTAGGTGAGTTATTGATATATGTGACCATCCAGTCTGGAGCAACACTCACTATCATATGATAATCATTTCTATTTCATCATGTAGAATAATGCATAGTGTGTGCATGCGATGGACCCATGTGGAGCTTCTTTGTCTCTGTCCCTGTGGCACATTTTACCTGCTGCAGCACATTTGTTTAAATTAAAAACACTTAAAGGCAGTGGTGGATAAAGCAATGTGATATTAATACATGTAAGGGAGATATATTCAGTAAATGCTCACTTAAAGAGAGGTGTGAATATCAGAGGAAGGTGTGGTTTGAGTCTTCACCCCTCTGCTCACACCACGCCACCACAGTGAGGCGTGAACACACTGCCACTACTGCTGCTGCTGCTGCTGATGATGATGATGATGGTGGAAACTTTGGGCACATGCATGGCAGTTTATAATCTGGTGCCTTATGAGTCACTGCAAATAACAACAGAAGCTGATTTGCTTCCCTCTGTAGTGTAAAAACAAAAACATCTACAGCTCCATGAGCAGTTTAAATCTATGTAATCTTCTTAGGTCATCATGCTGCAGTCTGTTGTTACCATTATCTGTATGCACTGTCCCACATACTCAGACAGAAAGGATCCATTACACTGGAAGCCTTGAGACAAATGTGCTGCTATGACTTGACACAGTTCATGTGGATAGTTCACATTAGACTAACAAAGTGAAGGCACATTATGGCAGAAACCACACATTGATTCTACTCACTTAGCTGCAGAGAGAGTATGGACAATTAGATGTAGATGTGGGACTTTTCAAAGCAGACATCTTGACTTGTCATAGTAGGACAATCACAGTTAATGACATTAACGATGGCTCTCTTCTATTAAAGTGTCCCTGAAAGCCATGACAGTGAGTCAAGAGTCGCATTATTCAAACATAAACCCTAAAAAGTGCCATTTATGTAATTAAATCAACTAAAGCAGAGATGAATAGATTAGGAGAATTTCTATCACTATAGCTCATAGAATGTACCTAATATTTTTGATTAAATTTATGCAATTACTATTACTAATAAATTCTACATCCTAAAAAAATAATTCACAGGTTCAATTTCAGAAATTAAGTCAGCAATTTGCATACATCTTTTTAAGTAGCTCCAACTCTGGCAATATTGACTCAGTCATTAACAATTTGAAATTAATTTAGTATGACCAACACGATTTGCTTTGACCTTGAAAAACTTAAGTTGAACTAATTTAATATTTATCTAAAAGTTGTGGGGATATTTAGTTGTCAAACTGTTTTATTTATGATATTCTAACTCATTTTCTCAGTTTTTTTAAAAATATTTTTTATGATTTTGTTTTATATTTTTTAATATTTGATGTACAGTTTTTTTGCATATTGTATGTTCTGCATTTTCCACTTCTTGCCTATATATGTGCACTTATATCATTTCTGGTACTTTGAGAGCAAGTCTACCGGAGTCAAATTCCTTGCATGTACACACGTACTTGGTGAATAAAGCTGATTCTGATTATTTTAATTCCATCCTACACAAAAATGTTAAAAATGTTGATTTTGACCAATTTCTTAAAAGAAATGCACTGAATAAAACATGAAACAACATATTTTTTAATGTTGAAAAACTTCTTTATTTTAAGCATTATCCACTAACTTCATAAGTCATTTGTAGTTCAGTAAAGTTTATGTAATTACTGTTAGTCTATGTATTTGAAACATGTCGATGTTCATCAACGCGTATGAAATACATCAAATTTATTAACAGTAATTACATAAACTTTATTAAATTAGGTACATTTTATCAGATATACTGACATAAATCCTCTTTTGTTTCAGTTTTATTTGGATTGATATTTTTTGTTAATGTTGGAATTACTTGACTCAATTGGATTGAAATTTTATTTGTAATATAAATATGCAAACCTAAAAAATAGACTGAAAAATGTCTTTGAGTGTAGGATCCTGTCTACTGTAATACAATGTTGTTTTTTTCTGAATTCCCATACACTCCATGCATTGAACGTTTCCTCCTCTTCTTCTGACGAGTGTCTCTAATATGATATTCACCCCACTTATACCAGTGAAGGTTAATTAAGTTTTAGAAACACATCTGAGTATAACACAAAACAACAGGTCCTTTTCACACCAGACATTTTGACTTGTCAGTAAAACAGCACAGGTGTCACTAATAATATTAACAATGTCTCTGTTCTGTCTCAGTTAGCCGGGGCACTGAGCAATGAAAAACAGCTAGCAAATTATGATCTGAGTGTAAATACCTCCTTAAAATGGCAACACTATAAATAAGCCCATGTGCTCTGAACAGGCGAGTACGGGCCTGTACTGTGACATACAGCTGGTCGTGTCTGTGCGTGTATGTGTGTGAGTTTCATTCTTTAAATGATAGCAGATAGATATAAATGATATAAATGATAGAATGGCTGAAAATATATGTTGGACATTTTTTGCTTTGCATTTAAAACTTGCAAAAGTTAATGAGAAGTTGACTGACTTTATGTGACTGGTATGACTGATACTATTATTGTTATAACTGGTACTATATTTCATAGATGTAAAAATGTGAGAATGTGCTCAGTTTGTTCAAAGCATCATTCTGTAATATTAATATGACAGACTTTGTTGCCAAAATATTACTGTCTGGTGACTATCTGGGTCATTTGTGCCTTGAACATGCCTGACTGAACTTCCCACTCACAATATAGAGGATGATATAATTACTGACACTAAGTATGCTGGGAACAGCCCACCAACAAATTAGGCCATGAGTGCAGAGGCGGGTTGGCCGACAATTGTTGTTTGTTTCTCTTCTCTTAATCACCAGAATGCCTGTCAGCTGTGACTAATTCTTCCCTTTCCTCACCCAGGTACCCAGATCAGCTGTTTTGCTCCCACTAACTTCTCCTGGAGACAGGCCGCATATGTGGATTCATTTTGTTGGGCAGCAGTCCAGCAGCAGACTGACAGCTCACCACTATGGCTGCACAAGGTACAGACGTCCCCCTGACATACACTGCCAGTGAGAATCATCAGTGCTGCTGACTGTGTTTTATTGGGACAGGGCTGTACCGAATAGATCAAAGCTTTATTCATAATGTTGACATTCAAATTCCAAATCAGCATTTGGATGTAGCAGCTGCACAGCTGCAAATACAGATTAGGTTACACTAACATTATTAGTATAATACTGTTTGTACAATTAGATTACAATGGTGGCTGCACATGATTTTTTCCAACTAGTGTCACCCACACATTACTAAAATTTTCAGAGCGTTGTAAAGTCTTAGAATCAAAATTAATTGATGAGACAAGACAGATGTGATCATTAACAAAATTCACTACATGTTTTTATCTAATGAACTGTTCTACTTCAATTCATATATGTTTGTAAGCCTCTAAAGAACAACATCTTCACTGCGGTCAAAAAGCTGCTTGCTCTCCATTTTGGCACGAGAGACTTGCACCTTTGTTAATGAGGCAGTCTAACAGCATTATACATTATTCATCAAAGAAAGTTGATTACATTTAAAAAAAAGAAAACTTTAATCCAACCAATCAATTCCTAGCTGGCCACCAACATCGCTACACTTATATATTTGGTTGAATTAAGGTTGTGACATAGGATGACCCAAAATCAGTTGGACAACTCAAATTTCTTTATAAAGCACATTTAAGAACAACTCAATTTGACCAAAGGGCTGTACAAAAGGAACAAAATGCTAAAAACACACACGAGAGGCAGCGTAACTGTCAGGTACACAGCTCACACACTTTGAGACACAACACACATGGGCATGCATCAGGGAAAACTACATCTGGGGACTCAAATGCTACAGAATAAAAGTAGGTTTCGAGCCTGGACTTAAAAGAGTCAATGGTGGGAGGGAGATGCTGTTCCACAGTTTGAGGGCAGACACAGCAAAGGCACGGTCAGCCCTGAGCTTAAGTCTGGAGCGCAGGACGGCCAGGAGCCACAGGTCAGAATACAGACGACAATTGACACTGATATTTTGTTCGTTTAAAGTTGTGTTGTTAAGTAACCATAATCCACTGTCTTCCAAAGGTCTCATGCCAACACCATTATGACACAGAATAGTGACAATTTGTCATAAGGTATGGAGAACAGAACCCAAACACTGCAAAATGTTATAATGTCAACATCCGCATAACGTATCATTCTAATCTTGTTAGAACTTTAGAACATTGTCAACCTGATCCAAAATTTAACATCTGTCCAACGCAAGAGTCCCACATTTCTGATGTCATAACCTCTGGTACCAGCTGAGTTTATTCAAATAGAGGATTTTGTTCAAAGGATTTTTTTTCTCAGGGTGATGACATCATTAAACAGACATCTGAAGCTTCATTCGAAAAAGCTCAATAGAAGCTTTGAATGTGAAAAAGTGACAGTCGGTACAGTCCTGTATTTTAAGTCTTAACACTGTGAAGTCATAACCAGTATAATTTGACTGAGTAATGGCCAAGCATATGTCCACAAATGTACTTAGTGAAGGCATCCAAAGCTGTGGGAAATTATGGTTTCTTTTGTATTGTCAGCTATAGATGCTCATTGATCAATCGATAATATCATTATGCCTCATTTTATTAGCTCCTTGACCAATGAGACACCCCGGAAACAGTTTTAAAAAGATGGCTGCATGCTTTCCTCGGTTAAAGTTACAATAATGATGTCCAGAAATCAAAGTTTGATTCTTCTTTTATGGTTTTTGTCTCCCTGTCTGTGATGCCCTCAGTTCTTCCCATACATCCTCCTCTTACTGGCCATCCTCATGTACATCCCGGCCCTGTTCTGGCGTTTCACCGCAGCTCCGCACCTCTCCTCTGACCTGAACTTCATCATGGAGGAGTTGGACCGCTTTTATAATCGGGGCATCAAGCTGGCCAAGAATCTGGCATCCATAGATAGCAAAGATGCCCCCGAGGACACCCACAGGTACCCGCCTTGTGATGACTCACCACAGTGTACTCTGTAGCAGGAGATAAGGCTGTAAGATACATTTGTTTTAAACATTAGCTTCAATTTAAAGTCTTGTTTCCTGAGCATGTGTCATTGCTGTAAGTGACATATGGCAGACCACATGTATTAAAAAGTAGCATGGGCTGTCCTTTAACCTCTAATTGCCAACAAAAATTAACAGGATTTAAATTACAGTTTTTTTTTTTGATTATTTGGCCACTTGGGGAAACTTAACAAGCTGTCAACATAACACTGACATATTATTGTCTTATGAAGTTGTTATTATGATTGCCACGTCAGTAAACAGTTGCCTATTTATACACCCAGCAGATATAGAGTGACACAGCTTTCATCTGGAGTCAAGTTTCTGTCCATCTGACAATATTTACACTTCTTACTCTGTTTTGGCTCCACCGACTCCTAAGAAAAATATTTGGCTCTTCAGCTGCTAAATGCTTCACTATATTCACAGCTGCTAGTTGCTAACTTTGTCTGCACATTTGGTGCTGGGCGGAGAGCTTACTGTGGCGTTTTAAGGACTTTTAAGGTAACTCTAGTTTTCTTCAATCTGGACCCTATTTTCCCATTTTTTTTGTGTCTAAGTGACTGATGGAGACAACAGTTTTGAAAATTGGCTGCAGTGTAACCACTCAGAGCATGCACATCGACTAAAAGTGCTTCCTTTTGCCACTGACAGGCTCAGATAGTTATAATAAGTCTGACAACATGACAGAAAGGATCCCTACAGAGGGCGACCTGTTTGTCACAGAGTAATCTGTTTGTTTAACCAGAAACACCCCGAAATCGCCATCACTAAACTCACCAAACTCCATGTAAATAAACAGCAATTTAAGCACGTATAGAGGCCGCATATTTTCACATCTAACTGGGTGAATTAAGGGTTTATCTCAACCAAACCAGAGCTGGTGATTATTTGAACAGTAGAAAGATGAGCCAAGACATTCTTTTGAGTGTTAGTTTGTTTCTGCTGGCTTTGAATGAAGTGTATTTGACAGAGATTAAATTACTGTTAGTTTAAATGGAGTCTGGTGGGTTTGGCAATAGCTCTTTCTGGTTTAAAAAAAAAAAGATCTTGCTCTTTCACGGAAAGCACCATCTCTCCAGGGATCCTTTCCATAACATTGTCAGACACTTCGACTTCTACCAATCTGAACCTGTAAGTGGCAAAAAAGTACTTTTAATACACACAGCAAACTCTAAATATTGGACTAATTTCAAAAATTGATGTTCCCATGAGTCACTTTGACACAAAAATATGGGAAAATCAGATCCAGGTTGAAAAATCCCAAAGTTACCCTTAAAGCTGAAAACAGCTGGCTGCTACATCTGTAAATGACACTGATGAAAATGGTAACAGTAAACCCAAACTGCCTGTTGGGAGTTGTAAAATGAAAACAACGAGCTAAAAAATGCTAACAGGCTACATAGCGCTGAGGGCAGCCTCGGAGTCGGGTGATAATTCTAAGCAGTTTTGTCTCTATTAGTGACACGGTTTGCATTTCACTTCATTAAACCTATTGTTTATATAAAAATATTGATGAGTGCAGCTTTAATGTAACTGCATTATATATAGAAATAGAGATAGACATATACATAACAATGGCACATTTTTTTTACCAGCATTATCAAATTAGAATAATTTGAAAGATGCCATAATTACATAAACAATCCACACAAATGGGTTTTGATTTGGATTATTGGAAGGTCACTAAGGTCAGTGAATGAAACATCTGTTGTGTTTGTGGACATAAAAAATATCAGGCTGAGTTTATGGTAAAACAGCATTGAATAAGCATAGGGGAATGTTTTGGTCATGGTTAAGAAAGAAAAAAATTGTCTGTCTCGAGTTATATTTCTCACAGATAATCCTGTTGTTGTAGGTTACTTGTATTATTACTATTTTAGATCAATAGTATGGCATTTGGTTTTCTAAGCACAGATCTCTTTGTGGTTAACGCCTTTTTCTGCAGTGCCTTGGATCTGACTGAGAGTTGCTTCAAATACCCTTTAGTGGAGCAGTATCTGAAGACCAAGCGCTTATCTCACCGTCTCGTAGTCAAGTATCTGTCATGTCGAGGCCTGACTCTGCTGATACTACTGCTGGCCTGCATCTACCTCGGCTACTACATCTGCCTGGCCTCCCTCACTGACGAGTTTCCCTGTGACCTGCGCACGGGGGTGCTGAAGAATGACAGCATGGTGCCGTCTGCAGTGCAGTGTAAGCTGGTGGCGGTGGGTGTCTTCAGGCTGCTCAGCTACATCAACTTGGTGGTGTATGTGCTTATTACTCCACTGGTGGTGTACGCTACTCTTGGACCAGCTCGCCAGAGCTCCAGCTTCCTCCGGCCTTACGAGCTGCTGCCTGGCTTTGGTGCTTTGGGTGTGGATACACCCTTCTACAACGATCTCAGTATCTACTTGCTGTTTCTGCAGGAGAATCTGAGCGCACTCAAGTCATTTAAGTGTCTGCAGGTGGGTGCCAGCGCAGATACCATATGTCCAATACTGTGGTTAGAATACGTCCCCTGAAGTAACCTGTCTTATTTATAGGTGCTTGAGTTGCTGCAAGAGGCTGGTGATGAGGGGTTTGACACCATGTGCCTACTGCGAACTCTGGGTCAGGTGAAGACTGACGTGTTAGACAGTAAAAAGACGTGCTCACGCCAGAGCATCAAAGAAACTAATAAAGCTGAAGAATGATTCCTCTGGGGTAAGGAAGAACATTCAATCCTCTAATGGTAGCTGTGTAACTGTAGTGAAGTTAACTGATTATGTGGTGCATTTAACCTTGAACAGGTTTTATTTTCCTTCAGATCTTTCTGCTTTGTTCCTGAATGATCGACCTGAAGAGGATAAGACCTAATGTGATGGAAGAACTGTGAGGAAAAACCTGTGGACTTACATTTATCTGGATTTCTGGTGCTGTATTGACCTACAGCAGTGTGATCAAAAACAGAGTCATTCTGCAGATTGGCCAACAGATAGTTTACCTCTCTGATGTCTTAATGTGAATACTTCCACTACTTTTTGTCTAAAATGAAATCCAGTGTTTCTATTTTATTCTTTGATACACTCTTTTCTCAGGATCTTAAATGCCTTTCATTTATAACATATAACATAAGCCATGTTCCTTGGATGGAAATCTGTACATTAGCCCACATCCTGCCCTTAATCTTATAATGAGTGTTTGAACGCAGGGTTTTCAATGTATTTGTAGTTGAGGTGGGGTAATACGATGAGAGTGTGGTGGCAGTTTATGAAAGTTTGTCCATCCAAAGTTAAGCAAGCATAAAATGAACATGAATTGTAAAGTATTATAAGAGCCACTGGAGCTGCTTTGTCTGGACTGTAAAGTGTGTGATTAGTTGTGCATTAATGTGCTGTTGACAGCAGCTGATATACTGTATATGCTGAAAGTAAAACAAAACCCTGAGACCTGTGCATTTTACATGAACAATGAATTAATATTCTTTGGGGGAATAAAGTGTCAGTATCAGTTGTTGTAAAAGGGAAAATCTCTCAGGCTTTCAGGGGCCTTGTACAATTAAATAATGTTGCTCTCAGTTATTATATTATTTGCTAAGTACAGACAAATCAGATGTGAGTAAATTCCGTTTTACTCCATGTCAAAGATACTGATTATGGAAATAACTGTGACCAGAAATGACCAGATGAGATAAAATAAGACAGACCTTTATTTATCCTGAAGGAAATTGCCATGCAGCAGTTGCAATACAATGCTGGAGGTGTGCAGATACAAAGAGTGCAATATACAGGGATTAAAACAACATAGTAGAAAAATCAAATGTATAGCAAGTGTTAAATAAAATAAAACTTAAAAACTGGGTAACAGTAAGGAGCAAAATTTAAAACTAGCTGCAAGTTATTTATTTATTCATCTTTAAAATGTATGTCTATAATTTTGTATTAGTAAATTGTTGTCACTTGTAAAGTTTACTGACTTGAATTTAAAAAAAAAGAACTATATACAATATACACAACTACAAAGACAGGTTAATGTCCTTCTCATATGTTAATAATATTTGAGAAACATTAGAAACACCATACAAAATGACAATAGAAGTCAAAAACAAAATTTTACTAGACTTTACTTCTTTGATGTTGTTGCACCATCAGGTCAACAGGGGGCGATATAACCATTTTGACTCCTGGGCTCCACCTCCCGCGGCGACAAGTTCGTTGAATAATATGATTGGTTAAAATGTTTTCTACGTCATCATTGTTGTCCAATGGGATCCGAGAACCGACGCTTCGTTTATATTTGGTTGGTGAGACGAACACCGACTTAACGTAATGAGAGATTAGTTTCACAATACGTTTGTTGTTGCCCAAGTCCCGAAATTTAGTCGTATATCTAAATGCATTCCCAAAACTTTAGCATGTTTTAATCGTTCCCTTATACGCGGGTGAGTCTGTCTAGCTGAATTTTTTCACTGTGTTGGCTTGTAACACATTCTGACTAGCTACAAGTCGGTTAGCTAACTTAGCTATGTTAGCTTAGCCGAACAGCTTAGCTGTAGTGTATGCACTTTTCAACACTGCTGTTGGCTGCGAAAAGTATGTAGTAGGCACGTAGTTCCCTTCCTTGCGTATTCGTATATGATAGAAATAAATGCGAAAATATAGTTCTGTAGTTTTTAATTTTCTGGCTTTTGTATGTCAACATATGTAGCGCTGTAGACTGGCGGTTGTTAACCTTGTTAGCGTTTGCTAGCCGTAGCAGTGGTGTGGTTTGAATGATTGGGATGTCTGTGCTCTCATGACAGATAACGAGATTATTGAAGTCTGTTGTTTTACTTTACAGTTAGGCCTCCCATCCCCATCATCCTGAAACAACGCAGCAGACATGGTAGAGCCAACAACACACAAGTTTACATCCCTTGAAGAGGAGCTGAGCTTCTGGAAGGAGCAGGCAGAGGCACATCAGCTAAGGTAACACCAACAGACAGTAAACACTACTCAGAGAAGATTTAATTGCTAACTTAAATGATAATCATGCATTATAGATATACACATATTAGACAACACGATGAATGAGTCATATTTGGTGGTTAACATTGTGTTGTCATCAGGGCTGATGTGGCTCAGGAGGAGCTGCAGGAGTTTCAGCAGATGAGTCGAGACTATGAAGCAGAACTGGAAACAGAGCTGAAGCAGTGCGAGGGTCGAAACAAAGAGCTGCGTTTAGACAACAACCGACTCCGCACTGAGCTGGAAAACATAAAGGTAGAGCACCTTGATTATAAATAGGCCTCTGTCCCTTCAGAGCTGCACAACCTCTGGTGCCCTAGTTAGTGTCAAGTGAACGGAGACACACCCACACCACAGACAGCCTTTAGCTAACCCAAATTCAGCATATCATCACCACTGCCACTAGGAAAATTGCTGCCTAGCTATAAGGCAGCTGACTGCTATTTTTGTTCGGCGGTCCATGGGGAAGAGGAAATTAATGGAGGAAGGGAATGCAGGATTGTGATAAAACACCCCTGATTGCTCAAAGATGATTGGAAAAAGGGAGGAGAAAGAACATTAAAAGTGATTTGTTGTCTCAGCTGATGTCCAAAAAATACACAGAACCTCATGTTGTAATATGTTGGCAGCTGCGTTGATGAATCAGCCACGACACTGGAAAGTTGGCATTGTCATTGACAATTAATTTGATGTCTGTGTGCTGTTTTCAGGAGAAATTCGAGACTCAGCATTCCGATACTTTTAGGCACATCTCAGCCATGGAGGAAGAACTTGCACAAACCAAAGCAGTGAGAGATCACCTGCAGAAATACATCAGGGAGCTAGAGCAGTCCAATGATGACCTGGAGAGGACCAAAAGGTCAGTGCCCAGCTAACTGGCTAGGTTGTTATTATACACACAGAGTCAGACTCAGACTGTAGCACACAGGACCGATATGCACAGTTAATCAAGTATGAACATTTATTTGCTCATCCTCTGTGCTGGTGCCAGGGCTACCATCATGTCACTGGAGGACTTTGAGCAGCGGATGAACCATGTCATTGAGAGGAATGCCTTTCTTGAGAGCGAGTTGGATGAGAAAGAGAACCTGCTTGAGTCTGTCCAGAGGCTGAAGGATGAAGCCAGAGGTATACACACACAAACACACACTGCAGCTTCTCAAGTTCACAAGAACTGCTGATTCCTCTACAAACTGACACTTCAGCGAATTTTGATAGCTGATCAATTCTCCAAATTCTTTGTGTATTTATGTCCTGTCTCTTTTTCCAGTTTAGCCTGTATCTGATCTCATGTGTAGCTGTATTCTATTATACATTTACCCTCATCAGAAGGATATTAAAGGTCCAGTGTGCAGGATTTAGTGGAATATATTGACAGGAATAATATTCATAACTATGTTTTCATTGTGATCACCGGAAACTTAAGAATCGTTGTGTTATCATTACTTTACAATAAGCAGTTTACATCTACATGTGGAATGTGTCCTCTTCCAGGGAGTCCGCTAATTTTTCACAATGCTCTTCCCATTTGTGTTTTTGCATTGGCCACTGTAGTTGTACAGTTGTACTACACGCTTGCCACACGGGAGAAGTTTCAGTTCTGCAACCTCACTGCTAGATGCTACAAATTAGACTTTTAAGGGCTATTCCTGTGTTTTTTCATGTTTTGAGCTTTTGAAATACTTACCAAATGATTGAGTATGTTGAATTTGTGGCAGAGAGAGTCAGGGACGGGAGCTGACTCATATTTTTTGCCTTTGTTTTTCTTTCATCTTCCACAAGGAAAACACAAGTCCACAGGCTGACGATGCTAGGGTAAAGCAAACGAATGCAAATCTATACTGTGTCATTGGCAGTTTTGTATTTGACATATTTTTAACTTAATTTGTATTTCAAGCATTTGAGGATAATCAGATTCACACTAGCATGAAAATTGTTGGTTTGTTGGTTGAAATGCAGTTTTTAGTTCAGATTACATGTTTCTTAAAAGTATGCACATAATTACCAGACGACTGATGAGACTTCAAGGATTAGGGTAGTGTCAAGTCTCTGTAATTTAATTAATATTTATTAACAATATGGTAGGCTTAGGTGGTATTTATTTTTTCAAACCTTCCTGAAATTTCACCGGGGTATATGGTATGAGAAGGTATTTGTGTGCAGCGCTACCTACACCTCTAGTGTTGTCAAAATAAACCATAAATTCACAGTCAGATGTGAAAATGTGCTGTTTTCGCTGCGGTCTCATGTTGCTGGCTGGCTGTTTACAGTCCTGTAACATTATCTTCACTCTAGCAGTCACCATGTTTCCCAGCTCAGCTGCCTGTTTCACCAGTAGAGACTGACCTCTGGTTGAACGTGATTTGGCTACATACAATACATTCTCAACACAGCGTCTCAGAATGAGATTAAATATAAAAGGAGCGTCGATATTTGTGATGGTACTGAAAAATATATCGTCACTATTTCTAAATACCCTGGTACACAGCAATAGCGCGATATACTGCCCAAGCTTACTCTATGGAACGCAATGGAAAGTGATATTTCCATTACTGCAATCTTTGTCAGTTACAAAACATTGGCTCACTGTGTGTCCTGTTTGTGTCAGACCTTCGCCACGAGCTGGCTGTACGTCAGAAGGAAAGACGACCATCCAGCAGCCTGGGCAAAGACACAGATCGGGCAGATCTGCCGTGCCCCTCAGCTGGTAACCCATCCATCCCCATCACACCCTCCAAACCTCTCAGCTCATTTGCCACTCCCCCTGCCTCCAGTATTCGACGAGGTAAATTGAAAAACTTTGACTGCAGTGATAACCACAGTGATAGTGATCATACCACCTTTGTATAAACATATTATGTGTTCACCTGCTCATATCTGTTTTGTTTTAGGTGACGGTCTAACAGGGACTCCCCTCACGACGTCTGCTAGAATATCTGCACTCAACATTGTAGGGGAGCTTCTGAGAAAAGTTGGAGTAAGAGATTTTAAATTATACCATAGCAGTACACAGTGAATTCATGTTTTACAAAATCACTACAAGGACTGACAATTTTTTAACATCCCACCAGAATCTGGAGTCAAAGTTGGCATCCTGTCGAGACTTTGTGTACGACACCTCTGTCAGCAGACCAGCACTCCCGGCTGGCCCTGGTAGTCCTACTGGTTTAGAGGGAGGCCCTGAGGTGCAAGCTAGCAGCATGAGCCCCCCTCCTCAGTACGACAGGTGAGGAAAACAGCAGCAGCTCACTCTCAAGGTCAACGGCTGGAAAGTCTTGTTCTTGAGGTTCTATCAATTATTATATAGAAGCCAGTTTTTCTGGTTAAGGAGTATCTTACTTGTCCTCTAACATATGCTGCACTATTGATGTCATAATGTAAACTAACATTTTGCAGTATTGTATTAATTTATGTCTGTAAAGCCAAAAAATATTGGGAATAAAAAGTGTTTTCTTAGTTTTATCTGAGGTTTTTGAGTTTACCATGTTTTGTTTTGCAGTTTAGTGAAGCGGTTAGAGTTTGGACCAGCTCCTCCGAGAGGCGTCTCCCAGGGTCCCCAGTCCCCACAGGGAGGGGTCAAGATTCTGCTATGAGAGAGAAAAGGTCGAACCACCTCCCTCCTTCAATAACCTGACCCCCTCCACCCATCCCCTCTCCATCCTTAATAAACCACAGCAATGGGACTTTGAACTGAACTGTCTTCCTTGTCGCCACGTGCCCTGCTGAACTATTTTGAACAAGAAAGCCACTCTCCTCGCTCCGTGCCCCACATTATCAGCGCATGGACTTCTGCCTCAGGCTAGTATAACAGCATATCTATCATAGCAAGCAGCACTACAGCTTGTGTAACATCAAGGAGCGGGGATTCTTCTGCTCATACTATATCTTCTAATGTATCTTTGACACTGTGGTGAGTAGCATCGAAAAGATCCGTCTGTGTCAACTGATTTGCTTTCTGTGGTGGATCAAGCACAACAGGGCTGTCGATACATTACTGCTCCCAGAGGACACATTTAGGCTGGTTGCTGTTCTTGTTCGTTGATCATGAAATAGGGACCCAAATAAGGACCAGAGGTATCAAAAACAGCCACTGGGTGTGACCCTGATAGAGGGACCAAGAACCTGGAGTATCATTTATACAAAGGTTCGATCATACAAATATTGTTTATGACCAAATCCAAACTAAAGCTGTGATAAATGAAAAACTGGGTATATTTACATGCACACTAATATTCCACTAATGTTCCAAATGTGACAACATTCTGATTTAGGCTTTTTTTTTTCCCTGAAGGATGCATTTTCTGATTAAGACGTGAGATATGATGGTATTATTTGGGTTTTAGGAACATTCTGGAATGTGCATCTGAACTGTGGTTTTTACCGCAGTTTGCGTCACACAGCCTCTTGCCTGTTTTCAGTCGGCCTTGTGTGTTGTTATGTATGCATTGTACACAAACCAACTCTCCAACAGTTTGCAAGGCTGGAGTAGAGATGTATACCCTAAAGGAAGGCTAGCATTTCTGGTCGTAAGAAGAGACACACCTAATTTTAAACTTTATGGAAAATTTGGATATCAGCATGTTTTTCTGATATGTGCAAATATCACAGCGCTGACCCTTTTAAGAAGGTCATTCAAGTTATGATAGAGAGGCTGTGTTCACATGGTCAAACAAGTCAGCCACTGGCAGAAAACTTTGAAAAAAATTCTGGCACGAGTGACAGCTGCATATTTTGATGTCATAAATGATATGTTAAGGCAAGTTAATCTGCGTATACATGGCTGCCAGTAACATTAGTGGAATATTAATTGTTAATAGCCATGTAAATGGCTTAGTAGGAATATTGTCTTTTTTGGAGTAGGGGGAAAAGAATGGAATATTTTGTGCATGTAAATGTAGTCACTGCTCAGACATAAAAGTTATAGGTTAGCGTTTTTTCTCTTTAAGGCTGATATAAAAAAAACATGGTTAAACTTAATTCATTTCAATAACAAAGTCAGTTTTTGTGTTTTTTTTCTTCTTTAAGCTATGGGCTCAAGTAATGTAGCACTGAACAACACTGGTATGAATTAACTTCTGTTGTGGAGGAGCTAGATATTGGCAGATGAAAGGATGAGTAGGTATAGCTGAGGCTGGAGCAGCTGCGTGACACGCCCACCAGTTACATGACTCGCCCGCCATACTCGCATGTCAGTCCGCGGTCAACCCCTTCAATCCTTGGTTGTGAAGCAGAAGCCCTGAAGAAAATGCTAAGTTACTGTTTAGCAGGTTATGAAGTGTTGGTTTAAAAGAGAGACGGTTATGGTAAGGGTAAGGGTTACGTCTCATTACTTACAGGGTGACTCATGTCTTCATGTGTAATGAATTCTAAAGTGGATTATTGCTGTGTTTGGCCTAATCTATTCACTACAAAGTGGTGTTGTAGCAGGGCTCAAATAAGTGTTGCGTTGGTGGGTTTGTTTTGTACTGGTGGTGGGCGCGGTTTGCAGGGGTGTGTCGTGTAGGCTCCGAAGGGAATGAGGCTGCAGCTATATGTCTGAAACAGATGGTTAAAATCACTTCTCCAAGCTGAGCTCTTAATATTTGTTTTCTATGAGAGACTTAATGTTGTCCACAGCTGCAAAAACTTATAGTTGAAAATGGATCAGTCGCTGCCAGGAAACTAGTGTTAGCATTTTAGCCATCGCTGCCTTCATCAATGTTATTACCTCTTCAGTTTGTAAGCCTTGCTTTGCTGTCATCGCTCAGATAGATGAAGTGGGTCGTCTATTCCTCATGCTGCAGGTGTCTAGGAATGAGATATGGTCACTTCCCTTCAGGCTAGTTTAATCTCACAAAGTATCAGTTTGACCCAGGTTCATTGTTTCACCTCCTTCCTGCCATTGCGCAGGCTTGTTTAGCCGGCTCATTATTTTCTAGTATGCAAGACTTATGAATGTGAAGTATAAGAACAGGTTTTCTGCAGATTTATGATCTAGTGTCACCAATAACTTTTGTACTGATTTAAGTTGACTGTAGAAGTTAGAGCGGCACATGTTCACTACTGAATGTATATTAATAATTCTCTAATAGGTGTGAGACCTCCTGTCTGCCATCAGGAGCTATATGGTGGGCGAATGAGGAAAGATATTAAGCAATAATAGATTTGAACAGGTCAAAGATAAGCACAGTTCATAGTATATTTGTGTAGGTATATATAGAGCCTATATTGAGTGTCCTTTTCCTGCCTTTTAGTAAGAGATATTGTGAATGGAGAAGTAAGAGTGGTTAACAGATTTAATGTGACATTTCTGCTTTTCCCTTAAATGTTTGTGGTTATTCTGTCACTACTGCCATCCAGCAGCTCATTAATAGTAATTTGGATTTTTTGAAGTGGGGTTGTGTGAGGTACCTATCCATAGTCAGTGTATTACTTACAGTAGATGTCAGTCGGCCCTCAGTTTGGACAAGTGTCAGGAGTACCGACAAGGAAGCTAAGCAGTGCACTACTATGGAGGGGTCAGCAGCAAAACATATTTTAGCTACCTAAAATAATCAGTATCACTTAAAGTGTCATTATATTGAGAGTATTTTCAGTTCTTTACCGTAGCGTCAGAGAGTGATTTGCGACAGGCGACTGAAGCTGTTGTGTCGCTCTCTTCAAAGCCAGACTCCTTTTTGAAAAACGGTGCTTTAACATCGCTGTACACAGGAGCTTCTGGTCCGCTGCTGCCTCCATCAATTAGTTTGTGTTATTACGTGACCTTGGTGTCAAAGAGGAACAGTTTGGGTTCACCAAAGTCACACAATAATGCAAACTAATTAACTTAGCAAAGCACCGGTAGACCCGCAGTGTCTGCACCTTCATGTTTTGTGGCATGTTTTAAGGTAAATAAGTTTACCTAACTTGGTTGTGATTGGCCAGTGAGCCTGCACGCTCTTATGCACACTTCAAATGACAGAAAGGGCCTCGAAAAAGATAGACCTTATGAACAAATTCAAATTCCAACAAATTGCAGGACCTGCGGTTTATTTTTGACTGCCATTCCTGCAAGATTTGTGTTGATCCAATCCCAATGCAGTCCTCTAACTGACACTGACAGATTTGAGTAGTGGCTAAAATATAGTTTGCTGCTGCCTCTTATCTACAGCAGTAAATTGCCTAGCTTCAGTGTTGTTACTCCGACTGACATCTACTAATGCAATACACTGACTATGGATAAGCATCTCGCACAACCCCACTTCAAGAAAATCCAAACGATCCCTTTAGGCAAATACTACAGTACATATCTAATATCACATCATCACTGTATACTGCAGTGTAGCCTGTGTGTAGAGTTGTGGTTAATACATGTAAGAACTGGATAACCTGCTCCTCTTTGCTGTTTAACCTCCTTTAAACTAACATGAGCTAACTGTAATTGTAATCCATGACCACTGTGTACTGGGTGTTCGTATACAGCACCTCTGCAACTGCTTCTGTATTTGGACTTAAAACTGTATGTGCCTGAGGTACTATACCCAACTCTGATCCTGTTGATTTGTTTTTCTATTGAACTGATGAGATGGGAATAATGTCATGATGATCTTTGACGTTACTGACCAAGATGGAAACATTAAAAGGAAAAAAAAAATTTTTTTTTTAAAGGTCTTTATTTCTTGTGCAGGTGGTTCAACAGTAATACAATACAATTTGTGTCATGTAAACATCAGTTGGTTACATATAACATGATCAAATGAGGATGAGTTGGTTTAGGGTGATCTTTTTAAACATGTACAGTAAATCAGGACAAAAAGGGGAAGAAATACAAAATTAAGATGTCCAATACTGAAGTCTGGGTCTTGATTTTATAGTTAACCCTAAACCTTATTGAGTAAAAGCAATCTAAACATATCTGGGCACAAGAAAGGTGCAAATAATAAAAAAAAGGTGGCTTTAGAAAATGTCTAACAGCTAAATATTTGTTGGGGTACAATCAGCAGCACTGACGGGTGCAGAGTGAGCATAGAAATCTCTATCCAGTCTGTTAAACCACGTCAGTGCTGCTCTGAAACACTAACAGCAGTCACAGGCAACAGGACAACAGTCGCTGATAATAGTTACAGATCCACAGATTTACATGTCTCTGCTTTAAAGTGACTTATTGTGGAGACCCGAGGCTTTGCTGGCAGGTTAGCGTGGTAATTAGAGGCACCTATGTTTGTGTACGAAACCTTGCATCAGAAGGAATCAGTCATTCAGTGCAGTACAAAACAGTGTTGTTAAAAAATAAAAAAAGGAACAGCACATCACACAACAGCAGAGCCACCAGAACAACCTCCCTCGCTGATATCAAGTCCTTCTGATTATTGCGTGTTAAGAAAAGGTGCTCTGAAACAAGACGACAGATCAGTACACTATTGGAAGTTGGAGAAAATATATAATTTGAAGTGATACAGATACAGAAGAACTAGATAGCATAACAGGCATTGAAGTTATTCTCTGTTAAAGTGGCAGACCGTGCCCTGGTAGTTAACTCTGATTATTGGACATCCCTTAATCCGCAGACTTGGTTCCATTGAAGTCGCCTTGGGAGTCGCCCTCCTCCTCTGAGGCATCCTCCACCACCCTTCGGCCTCCGCCCATACGCCGAGGTGCGCTGCTGAAGGAGGGCTCGTTTCCGCGCCTAAAACACCACAAAGACAGACGCGAGACAGAGATACAAACACAGAAACAAATCCCGGCAGTGAGAGGAGTGGTTATAGGACAGCAGATGGTTTAAGGATTATATGAAAACCACTCGGGTGTTGATGGAATACAGAATATACAGGTTGTGCTTTGGTTACAGGTTAAGCACGCTGGTTATCTTTGTAACTCATATGACTCCTGGCTCAGGAGAATGAGTTTGGTTTATGGCAATTAAACCAAGCACTGAGAAAAATATGGCCACCAGTTGGAGATGGGTGTAATGGGGAGCTCTCCTAAAATTTTTAGTTTTTCCTAAGGTAGCTGATGAGCCATATTTCTGTCAGTAAGGCCAAATGAAAGGAATGACAGCATTAAGAGTGTGCACTGGGGAAAGAAAAGTTATGGTAGTTGATAAGGAAATGGTGACGGGGTAACTTTTAGGCGCAGAGGTACCTGCTGTGTTACTCCTTGGGTTCAGGGTTGCCTCTGGAATAGAGATGGACACCATTGTTTTGTTTGTGCTCCTCACTGAGCAAACTTCTCTACTAAATCCTACACAAGTTTTAATGCTTTAAATGCATGTTTAAACCCCCTGAAGATGACTGTAGTGACAATGTGCTCTTTAGCACTTAAATGTTGGCGAGGAACAGGAAACAGGTAAAACTCAAGCTGGTAACCTATAAAACTTTGTGTCATATTTGCTAAAACTCACGATCTACACATTATTACAGAGGACAGATAATCTGTGAATTAAATCATCTGCATTCTCTGCTTCCTTATAGCACTTAAAAAAGCATTAACGCATGTGAACAAAACAACAATTAGAGCCAAGAAGTCTCGTTTGTGTCAGTCATATCAATCACTTCTCGGAAACTGTGGTCAAACTAGTCAGCGCTGATTGAATATGAATCAAGACTCTGTTGCTGTATTGCCTTTTTCTCACCTCAAATGTTATAAGAAACAAACTGTAGTGTACTGTTTAGCTGTAATATGAGAATGTTTGTGACCCAGCTGCAATGTTGAAAACAGGTGAGTTGAAAATAAAATGCCGCCCACCAGCCGGAGCAAACTTTCTCATTTTACAGCTTAACAACACACAGGAGGAAACAAATGGGCTCTGCCTAGCCGAGAAGACAAACTGACAGACTCTTTGTCACTTCGTCCTACCTGAGTTTGCTCTTCAGAGAGTTGACCTCGCGGCTCATGGCATCGTTGGCCTCGGTGGCTTCATCCAGCTCCCGCTGCAGCTTCCTGCGGGCAGCTGTAGCGCGCTGAGACTCCTCCTCCGACTCCTCTAGCTGCCGCTTCAGCTGCTTCATGCGGGTATTCGACTTCTCCGCCTGGTGAGTGAACAAAGGAAATGTGCACATTTAGTATGCTATTGATAGGCCATCCCAACTAACCATTCCTGACTCATAATACCCATCTACTCACAAAAATGTGCAGCCTTGTGTTTGAGCATGGGTGCATTAAGTGATCGTACCTGATCTTTGTACTGCTCGCTCTGTTTCCTTTCGTCTTCCACCTGCATCATCAGGTCCTTCAGCTTCTTGTCCTTCTGGCGTATGCTCTTGGCAGATGCCTGCTTCTCTCTGAGAGAGGACAAAGAGTTTAGAGAGGAGCATGAGTATCGCTGATGTAAATGTAGAAATCTTGCCCAGGTGAAAAACAGACACCAAAGCTAATATTGGAACTGGAAAGAACAACTTGTTTAAAGCTGGGGTAAGCAGTTTAATTTTAGTGTCATTGGGCAAAAAAACTTTGAGCATATTGGACATCTCTCTGCTTTTAGGCTTCAGAAAATCTATCTCATGACGGGAGACTTTGGCCAATCACAGGTCATTTCCGAGAGAGGGTGTTCCTACTGGGGGCTCTACAAATGCAGATGAGTATGCATGTTGCTTTGGTAAAAGCTTGATTCAATGGTGGAGAGAAAGTTTCTATTCTAGCATTGCCAACAGCTGCCTACACTGCAAAGTAACCCAGAAAAAGAAGACAGACCTATCAAAGAGAGTCTAACAAAAAAAGAAATAAAACACCTGCCAGTATAGGTGATACATTTAGAGTTGGAAAGAAGATGTTGCCAATAGTTTAAGTAGTTAAGTAGGCAAACTTTCTGTTGCTGCTGTTACGTAAGTTAGACCTGATGCTGCCACTGGCGATCTGCCCGCTGTCACACCTGGCAGTGAGGGGGTTTGCACTGGCCGAATTCAATCTGATACAGCCACCGATTTAAGGTCCATCTCCCAAGCTGCTGCCTGCTCTCCTCCAGGCGAAGCAGTCCAAAGAGGCAGGGAGCGAGGCAAAGGGACTGTGGGGTGGTTAGCTAGCTAATTGTAATCTTACGGTATTTGTGGTCAGATAAACAAAGAGAGAGCAGGACAAGGAGGGGCTGAGGGATTGAGCTGTGTGCAACTGTACAATAAAATAGGAGTAAATAAATCACTGTAATGGAAAACACTTGGTTACAGTATGAAGAGTGTGCATATGGCCATGGTTTTCTGGTGGGAGAGGCTTAGGGAAGAGGGAAGAGGAGGGTGTATTTTATTTGTTTTGCGTTTCCAGATATCTGCTTGCCCCAGCTTTAAAGTGAACCATGAAGTTTAATAATGAATTCTTTGATTCTCTGAAAAGTTTTAGACGGATATGTCCCCTTGGCTATGGCTTAATGTCATCGGTGTAATGACAGAAATCATGTGAAAAACAGTTTTGTCAGACATCTTTGACTTTGACCCCGACCTGTTCTCCTGCTCCAGCTGCTCCTCCAGCTGTGCCACTTTAGCCTCCAAGGCCGTGATGGAGGACTTGAACTTGGACTTGACCTGGTTCTCCATCTCCTGAAGCTTGGCCTTGAGCTCCTTGTTCTGGCGCTCCATCTGCTGCCGAGCGCTCTCGTTCTTCTGGGAGGTGGTGCGCTCTGTCTGCAGCTCGTTGTTGAGCTGATCCACCTGCGGGGGGAATGCACACAAAGACAGGGATGAGGCCTCTGTGATGTTGAGCCCTTTTATGACTCAAGTAGCTGCTACTGTCCGGTCACCTGCTGCGTGCTCTTCCTCAGCCTGTCGTTGAGGATCTCCATGTTGCTCTGCTCCTCCTCCAGCTCCTCCTCTAGCTGGGAGATCTTTGCTTCCAGGCGACGTTTCTCATCTGCCAGGGCAGACCTGTGCACAAGGAGCACAGCAGAAAACAAATGTCACCATCATTTCGCCTCTGCAATCATTTCCCAGACAAAGCAACAGAGAAATTAAATCTCCACCCACTTTCCAGAGGAGTTGCTGGCCAGCTCATCAGACAGTTCGTCTCTCTCAGCCTCAGCCTGTTTCCGTGCCCTCTCAGCTGCAGCCAGGTCCTAGAAACATATTAGACACGAATCCTTTATTTCAAGCCTCTGCTCTTGAATAATTTACAGTCTTGTTGTTAGAAATCTAATGTGTTACCTCCTGTAGCTGCATGAGCTCAGCCTCCAGACCCTTGGCCTTCTTCTCACTCTCCTTTGCGGTAGTCAACACCTCCTCTCTGGCAGCGCGGGCGTCTTCCAGCTCCCTCTGGTAGTCCTTCATCTGGGCCTGGTGGGAGGAAGAGAAACAAAAAAGGAGACAGCAATAAAGGAGAGCGTCACAATGTTATTTCTTTACCAGGTATTTTTTACAATACTAGCCAGAGCTTTGTCCGGATTGCTGATGCAGTGCAAAGTCAAAAGTCATACAGTAAGTATCAGGCACCACTGGAAAATATGGAAACATCAATGATGCCAGAATTTCCAAGCTTTGACATTTCATGGTTGCAGCAGTAGTAGTTGTAGTAGTAGAATAAAATAATCACATACAACCCCCCCCCCCCCGCACCCCCTGAAGCAGTTCATCCCTTCACTCTCACCTGGAGCTTGCGGAGCTGTTTGATGGCCTCATCTCGTCCCTTACTGGCCGTCTCGATCTGTCCCTCCAGATCTTTCATGTCCGTCTCCAGCTTCTTCTTGGCTGCTGCCGCCAGGGCCCTCTGCTTACGTTCATCCTCCAACTCTGTCTCCAGCTCACGGACCTGCAGTCAGCATGCATCGTTGCATAGATTACACACTCTAATGGTGGATCAGATCACGTACTTTCATTTGGAGGACAAGATGTTTTACGACTCTTTACCTGCTTGACAAGCTGTCTCTTCTTCTCCTCTCCCATCTCATCTCTTCCCTGGAGGTCCCTCTCGAACTGGGCCTTGAGGGCCTGCATGTTGACCTCCAGGCGCAGCTTGGCGTCCTCAGCCGCCTGCAGCTCGTCCTCTAGCTCCTCCAGCTGGGTCTTCATCTCTTCCACCTGGGCCTCCAGGCCTCGCTTGGACTTCTCCAGCTCGTGGACCTGCCATCATTACACAGCCAAGTTTTATTTTAGTTATATTCAAATAGCATAAAGAAATGAGACCAGTCAAACCATGGACGTTTAACCTAAGCATCTACTGGTCAGTTCAGTTACAATGGTCTCATGTGTGACAGTTTTTAACAAAGCAATGTTCCACCACTTACATTTTTTCCCACGTCGTCCTTGGAGCTGATCAAGTCTTCCATCTCCATCTTCAAGGCCTTGTTGGCTCTCTCCAGCTCCTCTCTTGAGTCCTGGGCCTCTTCCAGAGCTCTTGCCAGGGACAGAGCCTTGGTCTCCTTCTCTCTGGCCTCAGCTTCAGCACGGTCTCTCTCATCTGCATATTTACTGGAGATACTCTTCTCCTCGGCCAACATCTGAAGACCAGGGAGGACAGAAAACCATGGGTAACGTTTTAGGGTGTAATGTAAAGTAATGTAACTAGGACTTCCACGGGTTACTTTTGAGGTAAAAGTCATTTTAAGGTTGTAACGTATAATTAATTAGTCAACAGTTAAGTGTTAGTAAGTAGTCTGTAGTGAAACATTTTATAATTGAGTATTATTACAGCCATTTTACTCAACAGACCTGGTCAAACTTCTTCTGCTTCTTCTCCAGGTTGGACACATTCTGCCTCTGGTTGTCCAGGTCCATCAGCGTGTCCTCGAGCTCCTGCTGCAGACGGTTCTTGGTCTTCTCCAACTTGTCGTACGCAGAGGCCTTCTCCTCAAACTGTGTGTTCGCTGCCTCCAGGTCTCTCTGCAGACGTTTCTTACCTTCTTCCAGCAGCTCGATGTTTCCCGTCATCTCGTCAAGCTTCTTCTTTGCGTCTGACAACTGTGGACGGAAGAAGACTTTGTTAAGACGCTAATTATGAAGACAATAAATCTGTTTTGGTTTGAGGTTTGTTTATCCATCAATGTCGAACTTCTTAAGATTCTCCTGTAAGGCAACAGCTTTGGCATGTTTATGTTGCCAAGTTTTAAATGGTTCATAGATACAGTTGGTGTCTGGTCATAGTTAGGGGACATGGTGAGGGCAGAGTCAGTGACGGGGATAAGAGTCCTTTTCCTCTAGCCTGTAAATGCTGGGAAGGCGTTTCTAAACTCACATAAGAGACACATTTACATTCACTATAGATATGATTAATTAAACGTACCATTATATCAGTACCCCACAGCCATTAACACTATGATGTAATAGACTTACATGTTTTAGTGAACTCCATGCATGCTTTAAAACAGTATAGCAGCACTAATTATACTCAACGCCATTAGTCTGTCATGTTTTGATGATGTGTTATAATATTATCATGCAGGGATTTGCACCCTCAAGAACAACAGGTCCTTGGAGGCTCACAACATTTTTACCAGTGGATAAACAATCTAACACTGTTTGGATAAAGCTGTAGACCCTTATTTGTTTAACCAGAAACAGCCCCAGAATCACCATTGCCAAACACACCCGGCTCTATTTAAGTAAACAGTAATTTTAGTGTGTATAGAGGCAGCATATTTTCACATCTAAATGGGGTTTAATTCATCTAAGCCAGTCAGGGATTGTCAAAACACTGAAAAGACAAACCAAGATGGTTTCTGTGAGATTTATTCTGTTCCATTTGATTTTAAATACGCATGTTTTATGATGATAATATCGCTGTTTATTTAAATCGAGTCTGATGGGTCTGAGGATGATGATTTTGGGGCTGTTTCTGGTTAAACAAAAAGGAGTTTATCTGACGTACACAAAGCCACTCTTGAGCTCTTCAGCATGGTAGCAATGCTTTGTTTTCCCCTTCAGTGTAAAAGGATGTGACATTTTGCAGGTGTTCCCATAAATACAGACTTAATCTACAGTAAAATGTCACTGAAATCTCTCTCTGATGTCTTCTTTCTCATGATACTTATGATCATAGATGAACCTGTACATTAGTGACTGTTAGTTTGAACTCTGACCTGGACGTTGAGTGTGGAGACGTGTCGCTCCACGTTCCTCTTGGCCTCCATCTCCTCTTCAAGCTGCTCCTGCAGGCTGTTCTTGTCGTCTTCAGCTTGCCGCAGCTTTGTGGACAACTGTAATTTCTGACGTGTCTCCTCAGCCAGCAGTTCCTGTAGGTCACAGGTCAATGCTTTAATTCTGACATATTGACATATTAAATTGTCACAGTAAAGGCAACATATAGACTGTACTGGGATTATAACATACTCATACTCAGCTCTAAAGATTCAGCAAAAAGTTACCTGTGAGTCTTGGAGCTGGGACGTGAGGCTGCTAACATCTTTGCTCAGTTTGATGTTCTTGTGTTCTGCTTCATTCAATAGGTTTGTCACACCCTCCAGTTCCACCTGTGTGAAGACAATGATGAGGTTTCTGGAACTTTAATTTTCAGCACATCAGTGTGGTGGCTTTTAAAAAATGCACACGTTTTATGTGCAGTACTGAAGTAACAACTGAAAGGCATTTACAGTGATCTTTGAGCAGCGCTCTCCCAGCTCAGCCTTCTGCTTCTCGCTGTCGTTGAAGCGTGACTGCAGATCTGTCACCTGACCTTCCAACTTCTTCCTCTTGTGCTCCCCATCTTGTTTGGCCTGGACGAGTGAGCGCACCTCCATGGTCAGCTCTGACGTCTCCTTCTCCAGGGCTTGTTTAGCCTTCTCCAGGTTTGACTTCACCTGAACACAAGAGAAAATATAAGATCAGTGTCCCGTGTATCGCCTTTCAGAAACAGTACCGATTTAAATAAACAAGCTAAAAGACACCTGGGCACAGTTCGAAAAAATGTTATCTGTATCAGAAGGATCCAGATTTGGAAATCCCATGTTTCACTGTTCAGGATCGGCTAATCCATTTTATTTTTGGACCGGTTTTTCAAAGCAACATTGGATTGGACAAACTTTTAAGATGACAAAATCCAGACAACCAGTACTCTAAATGGGACCACACATCACAATACAGGCTTCTAGCAATTGAACAGTTTTTAAGTTTTATGTTTTGTTCCTGTAATTCAGCCAGAATCCATCCTGCTGGGATCAGGATAATCCCTATTTTTTTCCGGGTCAAAGGTGTCCCAATTCTACTAAAATGTTTTGAACAGCACTGAAGGTTTGATCCACATCCAAATCAAAACTGGATTATGTGATCTAATCCGAGTCCCTTTTTTCTTTGAAACAACTCATTTTCAAGCTCTGATTCAATCCAATGCCCAAGTCCCAGTCAGACTACCTCTGAGCAACTTAGCTCCGAGTGTTTAAAACAGTGTACAAAATGACGCAGGCCTACTCGTTTGGACTGCTCCAGCTGCTCTGTGAGCTCCTCCACAGCCTGGGTGTGTTTCTGTCTCATCTCGTGTATCTGGGCCTCGTGCGTCCGGTTCTCGTCATCGATGGCTTTTTTCAGCAGGTTCACCTCCTGCTCACGTTTTGCCCTGCAGAACAGATGGATGGATCACGCATTAACCTTGTGGTTTGTTCCAGCCGATCATATAAAAATATAAATGTTATCTAAAATAAATTGTACCTTATCTGTACATTATTAATATCTAAGACCTTTATTTTTGGATGTGTCAGCATTGTATGACTGACCTTAGTTCCTGTTGTGTGGCAGTGCTGTCCAACGTGTCCTCCAGCTCAGACTTGAGGGCCTCCAGCTCCTCCCCGAGGTCCCGTTTGATCTTCTCTGCCTTGTTCCTGGCCGCCCGCTCTGAGTCAAGGTCTTCCTGTAGGTCGGAGATGTGTCCCTCCAGCTCTCTGATCTTCTTCAGAGCGTTGTTCTTCTGAGCTGTCTCATCTTCTAACCTGATGAGGAAGAGGAGTGAATCGAGGGGGATTATCAAGAAGTTAAATGTTGATGTGTTACACAGGAGGTGCTCAGATACTGGATTCAGGTGTTGAAGATCAAATCTGTAAATGGGTACCATGTTTGTCATTTCTAAGGTCTTTACCTGGCCAAGGCGTTCTGTAACTCCTCCTCCTTCTTTGCGAGCTGGGCTTTGAGGTCAGCGATCTGTGCCTGCAGGTCGGCTATCTGCTCCTGCATATCGTTTGACTCGGCTTCCAACTTACGCTTGGCCTTATCCAGCTCCTGCCGACCCTTCTCTTCCTTCTTCAAACGTACTATAAGCATAACAGAGAGATTACAATTAGCATCACTAATGTTTTTGGGGGGTTTTGAAGGGAATTAATGTATGTTAACTCATAAGAGATAATTACCCTCTAGTTCAGAAATCATGGACTCATGTTTATTTTTGAGTTTGGTGAGGTTCTTTGATTTCTCCTCTTCCTCTGCCAGGTTGGAACTGAAGTCTGCGATCCTCTCCTCCATCAGCTTCCTCTCCTACAAATCACCAAGTAGAAAATCTATTTGCTGAAATCTACTTTCAGTTAGTCTCTTACTAAGTGACTGACTGACCTTGGTGTCTCTGATGAATGCTGTTTGTCCACACTTACCTTTAGCAGCTTGTTGTTTTGATCCTCCATCACCAAGATGTCATCCTCCAACTTTTTGATCTTCCCCTCACAGGTAACCTTCTCCAGCTGCAGCTTTTGACGGGCGTCTTCCTCCTCCTCCAAATGTTCTTCCAATTCCTACAAGAAGAAAACATCAGCTTCAGTTTCTGCTGCCATTTCCTCACATTATCAGAGCAAACATAGCTGAACATGAAGTCACAGAAACGAGAAACTGATTTTCAGACCTGCATCTGCTGTTGCATCTTCTTCTTATCTACTAACAGCGCCTGAGCACGTTCTTCCTCCTCATCCAGTCTCGCCTCCATCTCATGGAGGATCTCCTCCAGCTCCTGCTTCTTAGCCGCCAGACGAACCCTCATCTCCTCAGCCTCGGCGTACAGCTCTGTCTCAGCTTGAAGCTGCTCCTGCAGTGCGTTTCTCTCCTCCAAAACCTGAGGCAGACAGATCAGATAATATTGGGCTCAGTCTTTCATTGACTCCTTAAACAGGATCTTACTCTTATTAAGTTGGTTTCAGCCATGAATTAAATGAAACACTGAAAAGGGACATGAAATTGGTGCTCTGACACAGGTTTGAATGGCTGTGACATCCACTTACCGATGTGTGTTTCAATGTAATCTCCTTGAGCTCTGATTCAAACTTTGTAGCAACTTCTTTGGCTCTGTGCAGCTCCTCCTCCTTGAGACTCATCTCCTCCTCCTGCCGGGTCACTTGCAGCAGAGGCTTGACCTGCAGTTCAGGAGGATGGATATTGTCACATTTCATGTCATTCTACCACTACACTGAAACATTAAAAAAGCCTCATATACAGAGTTGTACTGTGATTATGTTGCATAATTATGCAGCCTGATAAGCAGACCTTTGTGAAGAGCCTCCACCACTGCCAGTTCCTTAGTTTGAGGTAGGCAGCGCAGTTCCTCTGGATCACTTTCATGGCTGTGAGCTGCTGCTGCAACTTGGCAAATGCCCTTTAAAAATAAAACAGCAAAGTGTTTTATTTATAGTGATAAAAACAGTAAATAAAATTATGAAATCCCTGTCCTGCTGTTAAATAAAAAGTGCCAAAATACTGTCTAAAAGATTAGATATTATTAGATATACTGATCACGTGAACAGTGTAACACAGACAGTGCAATTTATTATAGGGTAAAAAATGTGAGAGGAGACTTGTGTATTCATACTTTCTGGCCAGGAAGCCTCTAGCCCGCGCCTGGAAAGCGATGATGACCACAGTGATCTTCAGATCTCTCTCCTCCTCCAGCTGGGCCAGCACTCCTGTGCGGAAGAAGATCTTACTCTGTCCGATCCTGTACAGGTTGGGGTCCAAGTCCAGGTGCTTGATCTACACAGACAAGAGACCAGAGAGAAAAGGAGGGCTCACACAAACCTCTGAATGAATATCAATTTCAGTGGATGCAAGTTTTGAACTAATGTGTGTTTACCATGAGGCAGCAGGCTTGTTTGCCGTCCATGAAACCTTTGGGGATAGCGTTAGCAGCCAGGATCTCATAACTATGGGACAGGAAAGAGACAGAGAGATGCTCAGTATGGTGAGAAAGGTTTACAGAAAGATTTTAAACTTTAGTAGCACTTCATAAATGAGTGTCTCAGATCCTGCGCACCGCTGGCGGAACTCCTGGAAGACGATTCTGTTGGGAAATCCTTGTCGGCAGATTCTGATTCCCTCCAACACACCGTTACACCTCAGCTGCTCCAGGACCAAGCCTGCATCCAGCTTCCCAGCCTGAGGAGAACAAGGTTTAGCCTCATTACAATGGGAGTAAAAAAGTATTTTTTTTAAGGAGCAAGTACTTTTCATATTTCTTTATTTACACTGCACTTAAACTCTTCACTCGAGTGTATTTTAAGTCAATAATCTGCTTTTTTCTTCACCGAATTTGCCCATTTATACATTTGTTACTACTAATCTGCTCTAAATGTGGGGTTGAGTGTATGGTGGGAGAGCACAGGAGGAGCACCTCCACTGCAGCTGCCTGGAGGAAAAAGAAACAACACCTGTCTTGATGATGAAAGAGTGAAACCCAAAACAAGCGGCAGCTTCCAGCGACAATCCCTGGCCACATCTGGCCAAATTTTTTGTACCAAAATAAGGACATGATATGGACAAGTTACATGTTGAAGTGCTCGCTGTGCCTCCCGAAAAACATTGAGATCTCCACTTTTAAAACTCCTCCTCTGACCTCTGCAAGCATATTGAAGTTACTTGCACATACTGTAGATGAAAATGTAGTCAGCTAGCTAACATTAGCTATGTTAGTTTTTCATGTGTTACATTAATATTTGAGGTTATGATGAGGAAGAGAGGGGACAAGGGCCCTGGCCTGCACAGACTAAAAATATTAAAATGTACATTTATTTGTACTTTGAGTGATTTATTAAGCAGGTACTTTTTTTAAACTTTACTTGAGTAGATTTCTTAAAAGGTAATTTCATGGGAGTAATTACTTGAGGACAGATTTTCAGTAGTCTACCCACCACTGTTGATCAAACAATACTGAATGGTTACTGCATTATGGTGACATTTGTCTTTATGTTATAAATGTTTTATATAAGAAATGCAAATATAAGTTTGATTGTGCCATAAGGGAGCAGTTTCCTTAAGAACATACATCCATTTCACGAACACCTGAACACACTGTTTATACATTCACATACACTGAATTCAGGGACTTGGTTAATTTTCAAACAGTACAAATTATGTACACAGCAAAAAATAATCTACTTTTGGGCAATATTCAAAGATTATTTTGTGACATTGAGGGGGACATAATTAAAGAAAATTAAAATAAAATAAAAAATTAATTATTATGAAATGGGTTAGATGAGGAGTTAAAGATGTAAAGACAGTATTTTTCAGAGGTATGCAGATGAAGACGGGCGATGCTGATGGGTTGGTTTATTTATTTATCTGGGCTTGGTTGAGATGGGGTTTGTATATTTAATATATAAGACTGCTGTTTATTTATCTGTATTAATGGTTGTAAATAAGTTTGGTATAGTTGTTGACAATTTCCCTTTTAAATAAGACATGAAAACTGAGAAGTAGGTAGGATTATATAAGTGTGCACTTCCTGCTCCTTTTCGAGCATGTCTGTTGATGTTTTGTTTGTTTTGCTTTTATTTTTTGTTTTGCTCGAAATAAAGTCATTAATTCATTCATTCATTTATGACAGGGAGCCAGAAAGTCTACAAATCACTGGTCTAACACAGAGGCCAACACAGTCAGACAAGTTATTTTACCACCTAACACACTGACTGTTTCCTCGCTGTGTAAAAGAGATTGCATGCTTTGCCTTAAGTTACTCGTGTTAATGACATTGCACTTTTCTTTACCCTCTTCTCGTGGTTGGGGATGATACATCTGACAAAGTTGGGCTGGGTGTTGTGCAGCGTGGTCATAAGTTTGGCCAGAGACTCCTTGTAGAGCTGTCCCACTGTGCGGAACATTCCCTTCTTGGTCTTTGAGGCGCTTGGCATGGAGCTGTCTGTCATCTTAGCTATTGTGTCCAGACCCACCACTCTGTCCGCTGAAACAGACAACGCGTCACTGTGTTAGTCTGTAATAACAATGTGTTCACTCAGGTGTGGCAGGTCTAATGAGTTTGGTTCATACTGTAATGCAGCAGTAAGCCATGTTTGGCTAAACACAGCAAAGCCAGTCATCTCACCATCTTTCCAGAGGTCTTGCACAAACTGGCTGGAGGAGTTGTTGAGCAGCGCTGTGACGTTGTCATTTAGAGGGTCCATGTTCTTTGTCAACCAGGCTGTGGCGTTATAATCCACCTGCAAACAAAACAAAATGTTAACTGAGCTTCATGTTACCTGAACTCAACATGAGAGTATGAGGAATGTGTGTCCTCTACAGGAGACACCTTATGATGCTTTCATCATGTGATACACGCCCCCTCATACTCACCTTGCCTGCATAATGAAGAATAGAAAACTCTGTCTTGTCTTTGAGCTGTTTAGGTTTGGCGAATTTCACATGGTTCCCTTGTGTGCTCAAGAGTTTCTCTACGAAGGACACATCTGTGGCTTTGGGGAACCAGCACTCTTCATCCAGCAAAGCCAGGATGCCTGGAGGGTTGTTCTGCAGAGAATACACAGCGATTACTGAATCTGACCTAAATTTAATCACAACACATCAAAACGTACTTGGCGTATGATGTATGATGTGAGAATTTAAATGCTTTTACTGTCCACTCACTGGCCTCTCGATGAGCTCAATGCAGGGCTGCAGGTCAAGACCGAAGTCAATGAAGTTCCACTCGATGCCCTCCCTCTGATACTCCTCCTGCTCCAGGATGAACATGGTGTGGTTGAAGAGCTGCTGCAGCTTCTCGTTGGTGTAGTTGATACACAGCTGCTCAAAGGAGTTGTCCTGCAACAACCAAAGTACCAAAGTGAGAAAACATATCATCCAGGAAACTGTTTGTGTGTCTCTTGCATTGGCCGTAGGTGTGAATCTGTTTCTGATTCATCAGGGATCAACATGTCCGCACCTCAAAGATCTCAAAGCCAGCGATGTCGAGGATTCCCAGGAAGGAGGCTCCCTGCCGTTTGGTCTTGTCCAGGGCCTTGTTGACTCGGTTCAGGATCCAGCGGAACAGTCGCTCAAACACAGCTTTAGCCAGGGCTTCAACAGCGAAGTCAGCCTAATAAATACACATAAACAGAAAATATTGAGAGTTGGATAGTGTTCATTAAAATTGTTCTTCTGGTTTCAATCAGTGCAATATAGTGCTGTCACTAAACTGGAATTTCTAACTTTGATACAATAGCTAAAAATTTAGATATAGCCATCTTTATGTGGAGCGACTTACATAGGAGGTGTCTTTGCTTCATTCATACAACTACAGGGGAAATACAGACTGGAGAACAACAGCTACTTTCGCTATCTACAAGTTAGAGATTATATGCAGAAATACTTAAAAGGTTTTGAGAATGAAACACAATGAAAAATAGATAACTGTCTGAAACTGTCACCAAATGAAAGTACGTTGATTTCCCACATTTATAACGCTCTCTTATCAAAAATTACAAGCAGAAGTGGGAAGGGGAATTTGGTAACTTATGGGAAAAGAGCCTTGTGAATACACACACTTGTTCAAATAATGCAAAACACTGTCTCATCTAATTTAAAATTATACACAGGCTTCACTATTCAAAAGAGAAACCACAATATATATGCAGAAGTGTCGCCTACATGTGATAAATGCTGATCTTCTGTGGCAACACTTCTACATAGCTTTGCTTTAGGTCCAAAGGTCCGATCTTTTTGGATTGATACCTGCAGCGTTATGTCTGAGATCAAGCCAGAGCCTCTGCTCCTTATTGTTGGAATATCTGAGACTGTCAGAAAGCTAAACGCGACACAGCAGCGTTTTCTCTCTTATTATCTCGTATCGGCAAAGTGAACACAACTATCCCTACCTCAAAGATGTGGCTAGAGGATTTAATCAACATACTCCATTTGGAACGGATAAGATGTGCCTTGAAAGACAGGCTCCAACAATTCAATAAAACCTGTAAACCCCTCTTATCTAGCACAACAGTTCAAACTATAGCACACACTGTACAACAAGTGAGATGACTAAAGAGTGATGGGTCTCAGTGGGTGGAGGGAGGTGCGAGGAGTGGAGAAGTGGTGTGATTATGGGGATAATGGTCAGCTTGTTCTCTTTTTTCATTATTTTATGTTGATGTAATTGCACTTTATTTTTTTACTACCTTAATCAGTTTCAGCCTATTACAACATTCAGTCTATTTTTAATCTCAGGATATCATGCACAACTGTAATGTTCAGAAAAGCCTTAAATGCAGATGTGGACTATATGTGGAATCCATCTGCTCAATAAAAGATATTTAAAAAAAATGTATGTTCACACAGGGAGAAATTGAATTTGAGGGCATGAAATTTAAAATATTAATTAAAAGATAAATTTGACATGGCTGTAGCATGACACCGACAACTTTTCTTTTCTTGGTTAGCAATTGTGCACATTAAAATCAAGAGAGAGCAAGAAAGCGCAGTTGGTGCCAGTGTGTCAACACTGCAGAAAATGTGTATCGAAACCTTTTTAAAATATTCTGAAACAATCATGCACTCCCTGCAGTACCTGCTCTTTGGTCTGCGCCTTCTGCACCACCTCTCTGCCCACTTTGATGCGAGGGGTGAGGATGGCACGGGTGAAGTCTGTCACATTGATGCCCTGCAGGTGGCACACCTTCTGCGCCGCTAGAGAGAAAACAAACATGTAGCTGCACTTAACACCAGAATGCTTGTTATAAAATTTGAACACATGCTGCTGTAGGTAAAAATAAGTTGAAGTGAAATTCAGATGGTTAAAATCACAAGGTTAAAAGTTTCTAATATTAAGAAGCTGTGGTGTCTAACCAGTGTTGTCTGGCATAGTGGCCTGCTCCTGGTTCCTCTCTTTCTTGAACTCGATGTTTCCCAGCTGCATGACTGTGGAGCACACCTTCAGGATATCTGAAACACAGGGACACGACAGTTAGCATCAAAGAGATATGGCAGTGACACCTCCAAGCTGCCTGTCCTTCTCTCGCCACGCAGATCAGACTTATGGCTGATACCGGTTCTCTCCTCCTCGGTGATGCCCATGATCTGCATGGCCTCCATGGTCTCTTCATACATCTCATCGTCCTGCTGGCCGGGTATCTGAACATGACCGGCACTCAGGAAGCGATAATTACTGAAGGGCTCCAGAAGAAGCTCCTCTGAAAATATAGCAAACACAAAGAGAAACAGTTTGTGAATGACTGATTAAGTTTCTGTGACAGTGATGATGTACAACAGTTAAGGACAAGCAGCATGTTTAAACTCACCACGCAGTTTGTCCTTGGCACCAGCGATCATGTAGTAGAAGATGTGAAAAGCTCTTTCTGTCTTTGCCTGTCTGATACAGCGAGACTTCTCCAGCAGGTCTGAGAGTTTCAGATGTTAAAGAATATGTACCCAGACTGAGGAGGATTCAACAAACAAACCTATTATCAGCCCCCATATGAAGACCTGTGTTTAACGACTTTTTATGTCTAACCCGCGTCCCTTTCTGTCACTTTTGGATTATGGTGATCTGTTGTACATGAATGCATCTGCACATTGTTAGCACATGTTAGATACTGCACATCATAGTGCACTGAGATTTGTTACAAACTGTAAAGCCCTCACTCATCACTGAACGCTTTATTCCAGGGCTGCTTGGCCATCTTTGACCTTTTGTAAGCTCAGTCACTGGTATTTGTTCATTTATAAAGCCATACTGGGTAAACAGCCTCCATACATTTGCATTTTGGCTGAACAGAGATCTGATTGTAGCTACTGTCTGAGATCTCAAGATTCGGTTTGTTGTCTGTTCCTGGTGCACGGACTGAAACAATGTGAATTGGTCTCTCTGCCTGATTTTAAAGCTCTCATAAGTACAAGGATGAATGAGTCAGTTGGGTCTTGTTATTGTGCATAGATGTTCTCATATTTCTACATGTAACTATGTATCTTTTATGTTTTTTATTATGTGGTTGTTTGGCTGTAACTTTTTGTGTGCTGCTGTCTTGGCCAGGTCTCCCTTGTAAAAGAAATTGTTGATCTCATTGGGACTTACCTGGTTAAATATGGGTTAGATAAAATAAAAAAATAAAATAAAAAAGAAAGCTATGAAAAGAATAATAATTTCCAGGTGTCCAGTGAAATTGGCAGCACAATGTTTTGAGTGTGGTTCATAATACAGCTTTGAATTACATACGTAAAAACACATTTTATAAGCTACATGCTACACACTGACAAAATGTTTTGTACAATATCATTTCAGCGAAAATGCATGCGTTTGGGACGTACTGAGCATACGAATGGATAAATGAGACTTGATTTGTACTGCACCAGTTGTGTGACATTTTAGAACCAGATGTTATGATATAGTTTTGCTGTTGTAAATCGCAGACCCTGATTACTTTAGTTTATCAAGAATTTTCTCCATTTTTAGATTGTCCATTCACTGTGAAGGCATGTGAGAAAAACAGTTTTCTTTACTAATTCAAGACAACAAGTGGTGAGTAACTGATATAAGGATGGTTGTTTTGTGGGTGATGTATTTCTTTCACAAATGTGCCCATGTTGCTATGACAAAAGCTGTTTTCCCAGAGCAAGAAAACCCACACAGACAGGATACAAGTCTCAATGTTGGCTCCAACGATGTAGCCAGTCACATCAAAGTTGATCCGGATGAATTTACCCTGTGAGAGAGAGATAAGGGAAATTACATGTTATAGAATGAAATGATATGAGAAACAAAACAAGACCTAAAGAATCACATCAGAAACAAAACTACATGTACTGTTGAAAACTCACAAATCGGGAAGAGTTGTCATTTTTGATGGTCTTGGCATTTCCAAAGGCCTCCAGGATGGGATTGGCCTGCAGGAGCTGCTTCTCTAGCTCCCCCTAGTGACAACAGCAGTATACAAACACATCACTGTTACACACTGACTTGCTGCAGGTGGTGGGGTTGCAGTACAGTAGGTGGTGATTGGTGGGGATGAAGTGGTTCAGGGTGGGTATGGGTTAGGGAAGTATTATCACTGATCTGTCAACAACAAGTTAAAGGACTTAATCGGCTGGAAATAATCAAACTGACTCCTTATTGATCAAAAAATGTCCTGAAAATAAATCTATAAATGGCTGACACTAAAATTCCTCACTTGTCTTCTTTGACGTTCTTCATTACGTAACACAGACACATGACTACAGACCTCTTCATCAGTTCTGAGAGAGAGTATTAAATAAGGAGAAGCTGCTGCTGCTGCTGCTGATGATGATGTGGAAACAGAGGGAGGTTATTTTGGGTCAGACAAGGCATCTGAGTAATGTTAATGTTACAAAACCTTTGATGAATCCTGCCAAAATCTTTGCATTCAAAGTGTCGGCACATTAAAATGATTCACAAACAGCCCCCTGGAGATGCGATTTGCTTCCAGCGTGACTGCAGAGCCTGCGGACTGGTGGGTGGAGCCGGGGGATGGTCAGTAACTGAGGCAGACACCCCGTCACTCTGCATCAAGCTAATCCACCTGATCAAAGGGGTCTGTGTCGGCCTAGCGTCAAGGTCAGGTGCTGTAGATCTCTACCTTAAATACTCTCTCGCCTAAAAACACTCCCCTCAGCTACACTGTAAATGAGCTAAAGCCATGAAGAGGAGAAGGGCTCGACTTGTGTTAACATTGTGGTTTAAATAAATGATGAGATGATGAAGATTACGATGATGATTAAGGGGAGACACTACAGGTGACTACAGAAAAACTTTTATCTAACAGATATCACCATGACACTTCCTCAGTTGATTACTTACATTAAGACAATTTTCTTTGTATCACAAGTTGTCTAACATTTTGTGCTTATATATGCAAATGAGGCATTATCTAATTAAATATGTGCTAATTTGCATACATTTCCAGAACTGAAATCTGAACACTGGATAAAACCAAGTTCAAAATTCCTGTTTCATTTTGTTGACATATTAAGAATCCAGCCCGCTCTCATTCCCAGGGTGTCAAATACTGATGCTTTGTCATGCCCCTAGGTGTGGGGTATCAACACCGACGGCACCCTTCAGCAATGCACCAGGCTTTCAACTAACTCCAGTGTAAACCCATCCAATGCAATATAAGATGAGAGTAACAGATGCAGTTTCAAGAGCAAGAAAGTCTGCATAGGGCAGGAGGGACGGGAGGTGAATGGGTCAAACGTGAAAGGACTTTAATCCGGGAGACCGCAGTTCATGTCCCCTGTGAAACTAAAAGCCTCTGTTGTTTTTAATGTAATGTTACATAATTTATGTATGATCATCGTGCACATATTTACTTCAAGTAACGTTATTCTTACGTTTCCAAAGCACTTAATTTAACCCAAAATGTTTTTTTTCCCGAACCTAACCAACTGGTTTTGTTGCCTAAACTATGAGACACTGATGGCTGTGACAAATGGTCAGAATTTAACAACCCGAGGATAAGAACAGGTTGCAGTTTCAAAGGTCAGAAAATACTGTCAACAGCCATAAAAAAAAAATCAATTTTTGCCATGTTTTTAGGGATAAAATGTTATATAAATCAGACTATAAATGATATACAAAGAAACCTCTCAGTAAAAACCTTTAGAATATAGATCAAAATAAAACTTGAAAGTTTGGTGTATTTAAGTGCTGCTGAAGAGGAGATTTATGGTTTAGAGTATAAAAACAAGCTTATTTGGAGAAAATGGCCTTTAAAGAAATGTATTGTAAAATGCCATAAATACTTAGACTAAAAAGACATTACAGGTTAATGGGGTAAAATTTAACTCATAGATATCACACAAAATTTCCTCAGCTGGTTAACTACATCAAGATAATATTTTTTTGCAGCACAAGTCTTCAAAAATGTTATGTTTAAATATTAAAATGAGGCATGATCTAATTCATGCTAATAAAGAAAAATAGCCCAGAATCTCAGTATTGACCTGCACATAAAAACCTATTTTTTCACCTACGGTGTCTCCCCGTCATGACGGATATTTTCAAATTTGCCAGCTTCACAGATTTTATTTCTTATTCAGGTTAGTACATTTAAAAACAAAAACGTAGTTTTACAGAAACAATTAGAGTCGCCAAAAGAAAATCATTTTTAAATGTCTGAGGAAAATCAGGACAGATACAGACCAGCTGAAGAGGTGCAGTTCAGTGTTGGCAGAGCAGAGAGGAAGGTCTTGTTCATTTAAATCACTGGTGGAAAGAAAGGAAAAGAAGAGGAGAAATAGAGCACAGCAAAACGGCAAGAAAGCGACTGCTAATAGGAAGGATTGCTCTGAAGACACTGTTGAAATCAAACGCTCAAGCAGAAAGCTAATGAGCAGGAGGCTGAGTCAACATAGAGAGAGAGTGAGAGCAGAAAAAAGAGACAGACTCAACGCTGTTTCTGTTCAGGTGAGGTCTGTGGAGGCCTCGGAGTTCTACTGAGGACAGTTTACTGCAGAGGTGGGACCAAGTTGTTATTTTGCAAGTCATAAGTAAGTCTCAAGTCTTTGCATTCTAAACACTAAAATTTGAGTCCTAAACAAGTCATAATGGGCTTTTCAGCAAAAGCGATGACAATACTTAACCCTTGGCAACCTGGAGCAACATCACTTTTCTTGTGCTGCTTTCAGACGCCTTTCACAAGTATTTAAACCTTTGAACGAGGAGCAAAGTGCTGAGATTTCTTTAAAAAACATGGGAAAAAAGGCAATAAGCAACTTGATTTGAGACTTTATAGAAAATTATTTAAATATATTATTATTGGGTGGAGACACTGAGGGTGCATGGAGTCAGCAGGGAAGCATCACTTTGACCCACAGATTTATCCTTCGTCAAAGCCATGAATACCACAAACCTAGTCAGGAGCCGGGGATGCCATTATTCATCGTGACTGAAGTGCTGTTCAAGATTTTTTTTCTTTTTAAATCAGGGCTTAGAGAGGGCGACTGAGCTCATTGTAGACCAGTCAGGATGTTGATACAGTCTCACGATGTGGGTGTCTCTCGGGACTCCACATGGTGTCAAGCACAAGGTTAGATAAATGCTACAGGACAAGACAGCCGACCTTGTACCTCAGGGAGAATGGCAGGTGGGAGGACGAGGAGGGGAGGGGAGGGGAGGGAGGGGGAAGAGGGGGGAGTCGGTGTTTGGTAGATAAGAACAGGACATGGGCATGCTCACACTGTGCTCGTTGATCTGTGAGACCCTGTCACTGCCAGGGAGGCTCTAATCTCATCTCTGCTGGCAGTGAAAGGGTGTTCGTAAGAGGAGGGATGACACAACATTATAAACCAGTTCAGGAGTACGAAACACTACACGTCCTTCACTGAACATTCGGTGACTGCGAGTCAGTACTACGATGATGGTCATGCAGCCTAAATCAACTCTTGTTGGGTAAGACACAGAAATGTTAGATTAAAAACCCTCTAACTCAAGAACAGCAAGATTCGGGATCTTGACCCTTGGTGTCAGAAAAATGATTACAATTTTTTGGGAGGGTAACTCAGTGACAATTTCTTCATGCACTTTTCTAACACACACAAACACTACACACACAAAAACACACTCCAGGCATTCCCCTTTACTCACGTAGGCAAACTGTGATCCTGATTGTTGCTATTTGGAGGAAATGGCGATATACAGGATTAAACTGGGCAGTTTCCTGCATATGTTGATGAGTGAGGGAACTGGCTGACAGATCCTGACTGTTAATACAGCATGATCTCTTCACACAGATACTTACAACACTGCTGTCCTTCTTGCCTTTATGCGAGGAGGCCACAACAGCCAGATACTGGATGACCTTCTTGGTGTTCTCCGTCTTCCCAGCACCGGACTCTCCACTAGAGAGGGGAAAAGAGAGAAGGGGATTAAAAGATGCAGAGGGGAGATACTAAGAGAGAACAAGAAGATAAGCGGCCCTGACAGCTACTCTGTTCACAGTTCAATAACCCAGTTTAATTGAATGGAAATCATGTGCAGCAGAGATAACTGCACCAAAGTTTGACTCAAAGCACAATGTTATTGTTGAGTCTGCCCAAGACTGTTTCACCAACCGTCACGTTCATAATCCAAATTTATTAAAAACGATATTATTCTTATTTTAAATTAAGCCTCTCTACTTATTTTAAAGCTTTAAAGGAAACGTTTGAAACAAGGGGGCAAACAGCAAGTCTGGCTGTTTTTCTAAGAAGATTTTTAGTGGCATTTCTTAGATAGAAAACATGGGGAGGGACCTTAACCATTAGACAAGAGACAGGCAGGTTTCCAGTTTTTTATGCTAAGCTAACAGGCTGCTCTTCTAATCTAAAAGCACATCCACACTAAAAGCTTTTCATTTTAAAACTAAGTTTAAAATGACAAAAAAACTCTGCACCCTTTCAAAATCCATCCCCATCCATCTGAAAACACACATCACAACTATTCATGTACACTGGGCATGTGTGTGCTGATGTAAACAGCCTGCAGATTGTCTGCTCTGTGGTGGGTTGCATTGGTACAGAAAATATGACAAAGATGAAAAAGTGAGTGAGACCAGTGAGTTATTTGGTTGTACCGATGATGAGGTGGAACTGTTACTGAAAGTACAATGAACGTAATGCTGCTTTCACGCTACGAGCGACACAGCAACTGACTACTACTCATTTTCAATGGAAGCTGGTGACATGAAGCTACAAACTGACGCCCGACACTTGTCGGTGCTGATGGGTGTGACACACTACAAACTAAAGTTGAGCTGGCCTCAACTTTTTTCAGTGCTCCAATGACGCGGTGAGGCGTCAACCAGATATTTTATGTCCAAATACAAACTTTAGATGACGTTCATATGAGGTGCTCTCTGGCATGTGGCAGACACACACAACCCCGTGGTGACGCAACAACGTTAACCAGTGCTGGCACCTTGGCAAAAATGTCGCTGGGCACACTGTTGCTTTAAATGTAGTGTTAATGCAGCATAAGTTGTTAAAGGTGGTGGGAAACAGGTTGGGAGTCATTACAAAGCAAATTTGGTGACATATTAGAGCTGTCCCTGGAGCATTATCCATCACCAGAAAGCCATGGCAGTAGGAAAGCAGTACCCGCACAAGAAGGATGAAAGCACAAAAGGTATAGACCACATGTTGTGACTGATAAGACCCAATTGTGATGCAAATATGTCTGCATCTTCGTTTAAAAAGCTTCTTCCTGTCCAGACTAAAATGCAACCCTGGAGTTTTTTTATACTGAAACAGGGTCAGCTGCATTTTCAAAAAGTCTTCATTTTTCCCAAACACCAAAGTAGTGTTGACACTAGCTGTATATGTGGCAATAACTCTGCTTTTTTAAAACAAACTGTATCAGTGTGGATGTAGCCTAAATCTCTGCAAGAATGCAAATAAGTCTATCTCATAAGATGTTGATTTATTCCTTGAAATAAATGGCTGCATGTGAGCAGCACAGAACGGCCTGATGCTTCATGGCCACAAAAAAGTGTGTATATACATAGCTGGAAGAAACCACTTATGAGACCTACAAAATGATTAGGAGTCTCATGATAGATAGTCTCAAACTAGTCATAAACCTAAAAGTAAAGAGCGCACAGCCTTTAAAAAGACATTTTATAAGTCAAACCTTTTCAAACAGATGCAAGAGCATATTCTTTCCAGAAAATGATCCCGCATACTTAGAGAGACAATGTTGAATGATACCAGAGCCATCAGCCAGCAGACGCATCCTCAGACATGGGTCCATAAAAGGCATGGGATGCTCCCTGTGTTAGGGCTTGGCAGCCCTGAGTGGAATCTAATTACTCTGTCCTGTTCAGGTTTGGTGAGGACATACGACACCCAGGCTCCTACTGTCAGCAGCTCTTAGCGCAGAGTAAATTCTGATGGGAGTTTTTTTCTCCAGATGCTCCATCAAACTGTCTCCTCCTGCACATCCTGCTTACCATCAGTACAGGCTTCAGTGACAATCATAAGATTATTTGACAGGATTGAGTGGATTAGATCATATTTCATTCATGATTTTGTGAAACTGTAGCCTTTTTGCTTGGAAAAATACTGAATATATTTCTATACTTACAACTTCTCTGCTAAAGAAATTATGAATAAAACTTGTAATGAGATCTGAGGAGGCAATACTTTATCTTTAAGGTTTAGACAAGGTTGAGAACAACAGTTAAGGACAACACGAACTCTATAAAGGAAATCCCAGCAGTCTAGAGAGCTCATTTAAAGGGTAAGCTGGGTAGTTTTCAACCTGTACCCTTTCTCTCAATGATTTTGTGTCTAAGTGACGACTGGGAACAACAATTTTTGAAACTGACTGCTCCAGCCAGCAGCAGCTGCAATGAAACCACTTGGGGCATGCTTGCACCATCAATTTCCACCCACTAAAAGTGCTTGTTTTTGCCACCAACAGGCTTATATTATTATTTTTAGTGTCCGACAACATTACGGAAAGCATCTCTACAAAAATAAACATTTTTATTAAAGAGTAAGATCCTTTTTTGTTTAACCAAGAACAGCTTCAAAATCACCATCTCCAAACCCACCAGACTCCATTTAAAAAAACAGAAATTTTACCACCTTAAAACACACTTCATTTAATGTCCAAAGAAACAAAATAAAACTCAGAAAAATATCTTGGCTCGTCTTTCCACTGTTCCAACAATCACTGACTCTTGTTTGGTTGAAATAAAGCCTTAATTCACCCAGTTAGATGTGAAAACATACTGGCTCTATACACACTAAAATTACTGTTTATTACAATGGAGTCTGGTAGGTGTGGCAATGGCAATTTTGGGGCTGTTTCTTGCTGCACAAAAATTATCTTACTGTCTCATTGAAAGGTCTATCACTGTAGGGATCCTGTCCATAATGTTGTCTGACACTCATCATAACAATCTGAGCCTGTCAGTGGCAAAAACACTTTTGGTGGACATAAATTAATGGTCAGAGGTTACATTGCTGGCAGTTTCATCGCTGGCTGATGGAGCGGTCTCACTCAGTCCTGCACCAGTTTCAAAAACTGTTGTTCCCATTAGACACCACAACATGGGAAAATAGGGTCCAAGCTAAAAAAAAATACCAAACTTACCCTTTAAGGGGATTCCTCTATTAATACATATGATGCATTCATGTCCTCAGCAGGGTCAGAAAAGGCTGTAAATCTGCACTCTATAGGAACATCCTGCTACTTTATGGCCACTGTGTCCATTCTATCAGTCCAGTCGTTCACACACACACAATGAATATCAGACCAAGGAAACTGGTGACCCTGCTCAGATGAAATGTCAACATCTCCAGAATGGATTTAGCAGGCTCCCAGCTATTTCCCATGACAGATTGCTACTGTGTGGAGGAATCTGAGGAATATAATCACTACTAGAATTACCAGGATGCACACTGTAGAAACCTCTGTAAAAGCTAATGTAATATGAAAAAAAACTGTTGAATTGTCTCTGTCTATACAGCAGCATGTCATCATTAAAAGCAAACAGGGAATCCCGTAAATTATAATTACACACATCTTCCATGACAGCATTTTAACAAATACCTATAAACTTCACCACTAGACTTCATCCTATAAGGATGAGAGGCGTATATGATGGATTGCTGTTAAAACAATACTGTCAAAGACCATGCTGTGCAATTAAACCCATGTGTCAACACACATGTAGGAGGAGAATGTCATACATGACATTCCATGTATCAGACCAGAAACATTTCTCCCATATATGGCTCCAGAGACCTGCTGAGGCCGAGACCAGCTGTAGCTCAAAGTGAAATCTTAAAGGGACTGTTTCCACACAGGAGGCAGAGTTTGTAATCAGCTCTACTTTATCATATCTCCTCCAGTTTATCACTTTAAATGTGTTTTAATAAAGCTCTGTGTAAGTTTTTGCCTGTTAAGATCAAACAGTTAATCTTCATGCTCACCAGAACATTGAGCAATTACCCTGCTGCGCACAGACAGGGGTAAATACTGCCAAACTTTCCAGAGCTTCCCTCCGATAAAGACAGCCTGATAGTTGAGGAAATGGTCTGATGAGATCAAAGAATTTACAGCCTCCTTGCGGGGGGAGAGTCTTTCCTTTCATTTTCTTTACTGGGACCACTGGGTGCTGAGCAGCAGAGGTGCTACTGTATGTTAAAGGGACAGTTCACCCCTAAATTAAATATATATATTTCTACTCTCACTTGCGGTGCTATTTATCAATGTTTTGGTGTGGGTTGCTGAGTTTTGGAGATATTGGCTATAGAGATGTCAGCAATGTCTCTTTACAGAAATCATGACCTGGTTGCTTAAGATGATCCACAGACCTTACTGTGAGCAGTTTCATGTTGGAACTATTTTCTTTCCACTAAACTACACCCACCAGCCGGATCACCGTGCAGAAGGTAGCGTGTATACTCATGAAGGAGGAGCTGTAACGTTAGCTAGCTCAGTGGTGCTAGATGAGCTCGCAGTAGATGCACCCTTATTTTTGCACGTTGATATGGTTGGTGGGTGTAGTTCGGTAGAAAGAAAATAGTTCCTACATGAAACATAAATGTATATTTCTGAGCTTTGAGCACCACAAGCCGAGCGCCATCTAGTTTCATTATATTGGAGAGAAGAAAGACATCTCTACCACCAATATCTCAACTACTTTGGGGTGAACTTCCCCTTTAACCTGCAGCAGCTGCTTGATACTAATCAGTAAAGTTAAATGACTATAGTAGACTAAAAAAAAACTACACTGCAGGTCCATTTAGGGTGTACTGTCACTACTTTTTGATTGAGTGCATAAAGGACCTCCCGCTCCAAAGTCATCCATCTGATGTCGTCAGCATGCAGTACATTTTAGTGGAAGGCGACAGAGATAAACATAGAGCACATGTCGGTGAGATTTACAGTATGTAAGAGTGGAAAGTAAAGAGCGACCTTTAAATAGTTCCTGGAAAGAAAATAAATACACGAAATGTGATTTGTGAATGATGACCCAGACATACATATTATATTTAAAGATTATTTTTTTCTGGCTTTTGCCTTAAGGACATATTATTAATCTGATGGGGGGGAGAGACAGGATGGCATGCAGCAAGGGCTGAATCTATTGAATCTCTATTGAACCTACTGCGCCACTTAAGTGGGAAAGGAAAACACTTTTAATTGGTTACTTAACTATTTTTCTATAAATTAATGTAAAGTTCTGGTCAGTCCAAAGATTTAACTGATAATGCCAGACAAAAGGACATTGCTTGTCCCTAGATGACCAATGGATGTCAAAGTGCTCAATAATGAGTTTGAAGAAAAATAAATAAACAAAATGGAGCCCAAACATTTGGAGAGCTAATCTTGTTCTCCCATCAGCACGCAGGCCATGCCTCCTGACCTGAGAGGAGAGAGGAGAGTGAGGCTATATCCCTGTGGGAGTGCTGCGTACTCATCCAGTTTGGCTCCATTTAAATACAACACAATCCACTGCAACATGATTTCACAATCTAAAGCACCCTGCATCCAGCCAGCAAAATCTTCAAACATTATCACAGTTATATTATAAATAATTTCCTTGCAGGTTGAGGCTGGGTGCTGCTGGCAGACCAGAGATGTATCTCCTTTGTTTAACTCTGTGTTTACACAAGCATTATGTAACCGTTCCTTCACACAGACACACAGATACACATGCAGCCTTTCTTCTAGCTATGATGTGATGTCTGGGACAAAAGGTTAAAGAGGGTCTTTAATGCTCATTTTCAGGTTCATATTTGTATTATGGGCTTCTATTGGAATATGTTTACATGCTATAATGGACAAAAAAACTCTTATTTTTCTCATACTGTCTGTGCTAGAACACCTGTATACACCATCTGCCTGTCTCTTTAAGGCCTCCTCCCAAAAAAGCCCAGTCTGCTCTTATTGGTCAACGTTTACAGGTCTTCGGTATCTCAAAGTTTTTGCATCATTATAGAGTGCTGCAGGAATGAGTCCTATAACCTGGAAATGAGTTAGCATGTTAGCTCTCCCGGTTCCCTCGTCTCAAACTCAATGGTTTTTTTGAATGGGTTTTCGGTTAGATACCTGAAATAAGGTCTGTGATTAACAAGAGCTTTAGTAACACTTTTACGCTTTGTTCTACGACATAAAATATGGCAGTAAGTATCCCACTTGTAAATTATAAAGCCTTTAGGTGTCTTAAAAAAGGCAGTTGCTAACAAGTGGCTACTTCTGGCACAACAGTGGTTTGCCACAGAGCTTATTTCTTCCAATAATCCAAAATCCAATTGAAAAATCCCACAGGCTTTTTGACGAGGGAACCAGGGTGACGCTAACTCCTGGGTTGGCCTACCAAAAAACATCCTCCCTGGAGCACTCTATGACAGCCAAGGAATGACTGTATTGGAGAATAGTGACCCTTTCTGCCTTGAAAAATTCCAAATAAAATCTTAACTAGCGGACATGCTCCAGCGGGAGTATGATCTGAAATTTAAGGGGGGGGGGATTAACAACAACATCTGCAACTAAGATGACATGTTTCCCTGATGTTAGCATGTGGCTACATGTAGCAGTGTATGTAATGTAAACACTTGCAGTAGCGTGCCTAGAGCAGAGTACCATATAAAGAAATGCGGTCACACTATGATGTCATACTGAAGCCAGAGTAGACAGTAGACAGGAACAGAAAGTATTCAGAACTGTGGGAAACTGTAGGATTTTTCTCACAGGGGTTACTTCTACATAGGTCTATCTCATGATGTGAAACTTTGGCCAAGTTTAATTTGAACATCCTTCTTTGAAACACTATATGAGACATAAAATACAGACAAGCATTATTATCCCTTTAAGGAAAGACAACAAAAGTGAGTTTGGAGGTGAGAAAATTTTACTTACGTGCAGAGAATGGACTGGTCCTCGCGATCTGCAGAAACAAAGAAAGTTTACAGTGTTAGTCAAATTGTGGGACTCATTCACAAACATAACAGTGAGTATCCAGATCACTTATAAAGGCACCAAAATAACGTGGTAAACCAAAGGAATCTGCAAAAACCAACATACAAATATGTTGTTTTTATTATGAATTAAAAGCACGTGGACTTCTTCCCCTACGTTTGGCTCGAGGATATGTGTACAGTCATGCACAATAGCTCAGGACACTACTGTACATACCACATGTGAAACCACAAGCCATTCTCAAGGAATGGCGATCAATCTACTGTTAAACTTACGACACCGGCTGGGACTCAGTTCAAGACTTCGAGAAGGCTGTGTGATTTGCGAAGGCTCCCCTGTGCCTAAAGAAACATGTAACTCCCACAAAGACTTAGATTTTCAACCATGAAAATCAACTCTGAATGTGCTGAGCAATGAGTCATTGTACTGTCTCCAAAAATGCTCCTGGGAGAATACAGAGAGTCCATGTAAGGCTATTTTGTAACTGTAACCTTTAATACAAGCCACTCCTGGGGGAGTACAGGGAGTACTGATGACAGAAAAGATAAGTTTGCTGTCAGTTTTCCACATGAAACCTCTTAGTAAATGACACCTGAATGCTTTACTGCAAAAATGACCAGCTGTGGGGAGAAAAAGACACAACACGGAGCATTCACCAACAATTCTTCATCTTCATACAGTGAAGAACATCATTCATGTGCAGCGTCATCATTTCCATCCTGTGATTTATGACCTTGTGTTACAGTGTGCAGCCTGCCTTGAACTGTAAAATAGCACGGATGCCGTTTCTCCGTTTGGCCTCGACTTTGGCTGCTGTTCCATTCCTTACGTACACACACAAAATGCAGCCTGTTCCCTCTCTGCACTTCCTAATTAAGGCAGAAGGAGAGAGGGAGAGGTAGAGGTGGCCAGAGTCGTGAGCTTTTGTAAGACATCCAAAAACAACACTCAGTCGTGCACCAGAGACTCAGAGAGACGGGACTCTGCAAAAATATTGAGAATATTTTTGTGACACTGATTTGTTCATGTTAGGTAAAACCCCAAAATCTGATTACATGTGAGCGTCAATGACTTTGCACCTGTGAGGAGCACAGAGGAGAAACACATCAGTCATCTGCTGCAGGGAGCCTTCAAGGGGACAGCAAACTCCCTGAGGGAATTTCACATTTTTATCCCCTGGACATCAAAGACTGAGGCATAATTTCGGAGGAATGGGATCTCAGCCAAGACTGCAGGAAGAATGTCTCAAAGCTTCAGCGAGTTATCTGGATTTGCTTTAGTTATGCACAACTTCCACTCTAACATGTGAACTGCTCATTCTATAGTGCTCGGTGTAGACATCCTGCATCAGTAGTCCCTACTTCATGGGAATTCCCACTAATGCGTCAACAGTAACAACTCCCTGCCAGCCAGTGTTATACAATAAAGGCTCAAAGGGGTTACAGCTGTGTAGATTTAGTCTTAACCTTTTGATAGTCGAGGACTCTTGTGTATAAAGGCTTATTGAAAGCATTTATACTAAGACCATCCTAAAGCTTGGCAGCTCTTCTTAACTGGATGCGATGTGAACAAGCAACAGAAAGAACATCAGGTTATTTTAGTGTCTCCCAATGAAGATGACCTAACCTGCTTCATGTTCCAGTGAAAAGGCTGAGTGACGTGTTGCTTGTTTGAAAAACATCTCGCCCTGGCTCCATCTCAGCAAAGCTTCTCGCATCTCCAACCTATTTTCAGAGTAATGGCTAGCTGTTGCTTAGGCTAGCTCAGAGCTCGATATGCTCCCTGAATGTTGTTGTTGCTCATAGGCGTTTCTAGCCCATTTTTGCACCCCTAAAACTTGAGAGATTTTTTTTTTTTTTTTAACTGTATGTCCTTTTTTAACAAGTTAGAAAAGTGTCAAAGCCATACAGTACTTGGTTGAAACATAATATTTTAACAACAAAAATACAGCATGTCAGCGGGAGGGGTACCGAGAGTCATCGTCTTCGGCTTTCGGAATAACCTTTATTATGGCAAAAGACGAACAGCACAGTGCAAGACATGCGGCATAAACATCTCGGACAGCCAGGCGACAACTTCAAACTTTGGTCGTCATTTGAAGAGCCATTCTGCCCAGTAAGTGCTTGTCAGTTAGCTAATATTATCTGGTTAGTCGGTAGTTAGCTAACGTTAGCTTGATACGATACGGGGGTGGGGTGGAGTGGGTGGGTCGGTTTGGTGGAACTTGTTTTTTAATTTATTTGCTAACATTAACCCCAGAAAACGTGAGCGAACGTTTTGACCGGTTCATCACAAGACCGGCTGTACGTTTTATGAACGAGCAACACAGGGTTAAATGAGCTAAATGGCTGATTTTGGCCTCTGCCTTGGTTAGTGTGTGTGTGTGTGTGTGTGTGTGCGTACGCATGGGGGTCGTCCCTGCAAAGTAACCATTGCAGCGATGAAGCCAATATTTACTGACAGTTACTTATATCTTGTTTTTTCACTTTATTAAGATCAGATTCTGCAGGTAAAATTACAATAATAAGGTGACTTGACTTGGACTTGACTTGACCTATTACAGGACTTAACTTGACTTGACATAACCTGTGACTTGACTTGACTTGACTTGACTTGACTTGCCCAAGAAAAAATGACTTGGGACTTACTTGAGACTTGAAGGTTAAGACTTGAGACTTACTTGAGACTTGCACATGTGTGACTTGGTCCCATCTCTGACTTCTACCACTCAATACCAACACATTATTATCATTACCAGTCCTCATTTTTGCTGCATTTAATCGTAGGTCACTGTTTATGTTGTTAGGTAGGAGTTAGCTGACGTTTTTTCTAGCTAGGAAACGTTACAGGTGGTCAGTACCACTGTCCTCTGTTTGAATTGGAATGAGAGAAGCTAGCTGTTGTGTCATGTGCATGTGTTAATATTAAAGCCAAGGTGCTACTGACTAGCTAACTGACTGGATGCCCTATTGTGTGTGTGTGTGTGTGTGTGTGTGTGTGTGTGTGTGTGTGTGTGTGTGTGCAGACAGACAGACAGCCTCATCATGGATATAAGATTGTTTTTTTCGAAAAAAAGAGCCAGGTTCAGGTAAGAGTGCAAGATCAAATGGTCTGTCTATCTAGAATGATGTTGTAAGTTGGATCAATGTATCAGTTTATCTCTTATTAGATATAAAACGCATTGTTTGGTTATTTGCCTTTTGGTTGACAGTACAAAGAGAGAGAGAGGAGCAGAGAGAGGACTTTATTTATTAGTATTCTTATTAGTATTTTTGGTACTCACTATAGGGGGCTGGTTTACTCCAGAAACATACATACTGTTTATGTGTATGCTGAGGAGCTGCTGTATCAAAATGAGTTGTCTTCCCCCAGAAATTAGGGTTACGATATGTTTCTTTTATGATTCCACTCCATTCCTCTTTTGCTGTGGCTCAGCATTTAAATAACCTTTATTAGATTTGATGGTTTAGACACAGACTTTCCCATAAAGTGTTTGCTTTTCTTTCACAAATGTGGGAATGAAATTGCGTTAAAATGTACAAAACAGTGAAATTTATCTTGCCTGGCCGGGCAGCTCTCTGGGTGAAAACCTAAACCTCTGATCCTAGAATCACCCCTGCTGTCACTCGTAGTATATCTGGATGCTTTTTTCAAGTTCCATCCATTCGCTGTATGTTAGGAAGAGGTGCTACAGTTTTTGGATATACATAAGTCTTTATCATGCTTCAAGATTCAACAGCAAGCCAGTAACTAAGCCAGCACAGTCGCCTTAAGAAAATGTTGGCATTGTACAATTCTGCAAACCACGGATACATTACACTTGTATCATATAAACATTTCTATGGTGACGTAGTGTGAGCTGACTTTGTCATGTGGTGATGGGATCATGGATGGTCTGACAAACATCAAACATCAGAACTAGCTGTTTTTAAGCGAGTCGTCGCAGCAGTTCCAGCAGCTTTTTCACCAAACGTGTGTGTTTTTTAGTGCCCAGTCACTGTTTATTGCAGTGGCAATAATGCTTCAAAAAGCACTTGTTTTTTACCAAGGCATTGCTGCATTTCGGTCAGGATATTGACATGGAAAACAGTTGTTTTTTAGTGAGTCTTTGCTATGTTTTCAGCAGTTTTTTAACCACCAAACATGAGTGTTTTTGGAGACCTGTCACACCATTTCCAGCCGGGATGGTGCCATGAAAAAAGGCTGTTTTTTGTTGGGACATCCTGGCGTTTTCTGCTGAGATAATGCCACATGAGAGGAGGAGCGCACACCAGGTTTGGAGAGGTGCTGACCGTTGACAAAAATATACAAACTTGAAAAAAGATGTCAGGTGCACACTCTAAGACTCGATGCAAAAATGTTTTCTTTTATTCAAGTACCAACGTTTCGACTAGACCGTCTTCATCAGGGTATTGATATCAGGGTATCAATACCCTGGTGAACTTGAATTTTTGCATCAAGTCTTAGATTGTGCGCCTGACACTTTTTTTTTTAAGTTTGTATATTTTCGTCAATGGTCAGCACCTCTCAAAACCTGGTGTGCGCGCCTCCTCTCTTCACATGTGGCATCATCTCAGCAGAAAACGCCAGGATGTCCCAACAAAAAACAACCTTTTTTCATGGCACCATCCCGGCTGGAAATGGTGTGACAGGTCTCCAAAAACACTCATGTTTGGTGGTTAAAAAGCTGCTGAAAACATAGTAAAGACTCACTAAAAAACAACTGCTTTACACGTCAATATCCTGGCCGAAACGCAGCAATGCCTTGGTAAAAAAACAAGTGCTTTTCGAAGCGTTTCGACTAGACCGTCTTCATCAGGGTATTTATACCCTGATGAAGACGGTCTAGTCGAAACGTTTTTTTCAAGAGATGATGCCACATAACACAACTACTTAAAGCCAAAACATGATCTTTTCTTAAGCATAACCAAGCAGATTCTGTGCCTAAACCTCTCCACACATTAACCGAAGTGTTGTTGAAACATAAGGAAATGTGAACTTTAACATTACACTACATAATAACGTAAATATGCAACGTATCTGGGGTTTGCAGAAAAGCCAACATTTATTGTGACTGAGTTGAGGGACCACATCTAGGTCCTCCTGACTGTGACTATGTCTGGATTAAATAAAAGAGGTGACTTCTTTTTAAGTCAGATATCCCAGGCTTTGAAACAACTCGTCTAAAGAGGTTACTATGTTATAATCTCTGACATATTTTAAGTCACATCTTAAGTCATGTTGAAAGATTCACTTTCATGAGACTGTTTTTATTAAGGGTGCAGTATGTAATTCTGGAGAAAGATGGTTGTTTGTAAAGTCTGAAGCCCAGGTTGTTGAAGACCGACACTTGTGGTTGGTGGTTCAGTCCAACTACCAGCCCAAGGTCATTGGTTTTTGACGACCTGGACATGGGACTCAATAATCAACTATCTCTCTCCAGAACTACATACTGAACCTTCAAATGTTTATTACCTCCCTTTCATAGCTTGCCATTATCTTGACTTTTGTATTTATGAACTGCCAATGCTATCATTGCTTTTGCTGCTGACTTTGTCTTTGTTGTGGAAAAGAAGCAGCTTAAAGATATGTTTTAGATGTTTAAACCAAATGGGTGGTCCACAGTCTGAAACATTAACTGTCATTTCATATATCACAAGCCTGAGCAAACGTCTGATTTGTTTAGTCTGAAATAAATGCAGCAAATCAAAACACACTCTTTTTTTTATGTGCACATAGTGTTGTGGGTGGTAACAAACATGTGATTCTCCCATCATCTCAAAATGGTCTTGGAGCTGCAGCTGCATGGGTTCTTCTGCAGGGATGAGCTAAGGAGGCGTTATCCAAACACCCACACAAACACCAATCAATCCTGCCCCTTCTTGTTTACTTGTCACACTATATTTACACACCACAGCAGTACTGGTATTTCCTGTGTATTGACCTGCTTGAATTTGAAATCCTTCAATATATACGTATTAATGACAGTTACATTGTCAAAGTAAGAAACAGCAGTAAGCAAATTTTGGCTTTTATGCTGTGATTTACTGCTCTTCATCTACACCAAACCAGGCTATTTATCAGCTTCAACTTCCTTTTGATACTGTACAGTGCATCTTGTGTGATTTAAAATGTGTTTTGGATGCTGACAAAACAAAACTCATGATGCTTTTCACATGGGCTCTGAGTCTATATCTCATTACAAATATCTTGAAATTATAACCGATGATTGTCTGTCTTTTAAACCTCACATTCAACAACCGGTGAACAAATCTGAAGTTAAAATTGTGGGTTTTTTTCAGAGACATCTCAGAGCTTTTTCTTCGAGGCAAAAAGGAGCCTTATTGCTGGCACCTTAATGTCTGTGCTGGACTATGGGCATGTTTCATACATGCATGTATTTTCACAGTGCCCACACACGCTGGATACTGTCTATCATGGAGCACTGAGATTTATTACAAATCTCAAATCCTTTACTCGCCGTTGTTCTCTTTCTGCTCAGGTAGGATGATCTGCCTTGTCCACCTGCAGCCCTAACTATTGGTACATTCTTATTTGTAAAGCTATGTGTTCTACCTTCTCCTTTAGGGATCTACATCCTACAAAAAAGTATGGGAAGTTACTGTCTTTACTCCCAAGACTTATTCTTGCTAAATGTTCCTACAGTCCACACTGATCTGAGGAAAAGGGCGAAAATGTATGCTGCTTCGTCGGCTTGGAATAAGTTGCAAACTTATTTCTTAAGGGGCTGGTCTCGTTGGACGCATTTAAAGTGTTTCTAAATTACTTGGAAGTGGTCACATCTGTCTGTGATGTTTTTTGGTATATCATAATTTCTATGAGCTGTTCTTTTCATTTAATTCTAAATTGTTTGTGTTTGTTTTTTGTCTGAAGTGTGTTATTTGTGCTGATGCTTGTCTTGGTAATGGTACTCTTGAAGAGGATATTTTTAATCTCCATGAGTCTTTCCTCCCACTTAAATAAAGGTAAGATAAAATAAAATAAAAGATAAAGCACTGATCCACATTATCAAAGACTCAAAAGGGATTAGGATATTCACCAGGATAATACCAAAATAATTTAGCAAACTGAACAGGATCGTAACAGTCTGTCTGTCCACAGATTGGATATTGTTGCAGCTGTATTTCTTTCACTTCCTCTTTTCGCATGATCAATCATTTCTGGGAGCTTTCAGACTCAGATATAATAAGTATCAATTCCCTTAAAATATAGAGACAATGAGTCTAAGAGACCACATAAGAAATGAAACTTGACGCTCAAAAGTTAGCTTTTATACTGTATCTGAATGCACTTGCTTAGCTTGTGAGTGCTTGTACATTCATATGAGGATAAAATGCCAAAGCTATATCATGAGCTATATTGATGTAGAATATTGAAGACGGGAGCTTGAGCTTGGGTCAACTCCTCCATATCATCCTGACTGAGTGACTTAAATGACTGAGCAGTTACATCAGGCAGAGAGATTGAATCATATGGTTTCGGAAGATTTCGGATAATCCCACTTTCTTTGGAGCTCTCTAAACAATTACTTCCTAACTTTGCACTAAGTCCTGTCCAAACATCCTGTTTCATTGGAAACTCATCAAACCAAAGCAGAGAGTAAGTACGATCTCAAACCCATTTAATGGGAACTTTAAACTCTCCTCTCTCGCACCAGAAAAAAAATCTGTGGTATTCATTCTGACCAAAAGAGAAAAAAAAAACCCACAGAAGATGTGAATGAGGAAGGGCAGGCTGCTGAAACAGGAAATGTTTTACTGCCTCCACCCATCTCTCAATCCAGATGTCAACCCCTCTGAGAGAACATCCTCATGTCAACACGGAGTCCAGTGGGCACGACCCCCTGGAAACACACAAAACCGATTCTATGGGAAACCAGCTGCTCTAAAATCGCACCACTGCAGGCTTATCCAAAAGCCATTTACTGTAAGCACGACTCTGCCAAGGCCACTATCGTCACCTCTACAAGACACTGACTCTCAAATAGGCCATAAAATACCCTCTTAGATTTTATTTTATTTTTTTTTCATTACTAGCTTACTTTGTAATGCACTGACAGCAGGCAGGTGGAGCTTTGGAGCTGATTTTTGGACTGTACATAATAATAAACACAGTTCTGCATCTGAAAGTCCTGACAGCATCGGCCTGTTTGTGGTTTTCATTAACCGCTTTGTCAACATGACGGCGCTAAATGCTGCCAGCTGTCGTCACTCGGACAGAAGCAAGACTTTTGACAGCTGATACCACAACTCACCCACAACAGGCTCTTTTAAGCTTCCAGAACACACTTCAGTTTGACAGAAATCACTTGGAAACATACAAGGCCAGCAGCTTGACACTGCATGCACTAACACTTTGCTTGGTTATGTGTGAGGGCTGTCAATGAGTTACACCAAGGCCCAGTCCTAATACACCCCTTACCCCTACCATTTAACCTTTAACCCTTTGTTTTGCATGTTCACATCTAGGGCTAGGGTGTTTATTTGATGACTTGTTTGGGCAATTGATAGTGTGACAATTAAGTTAGGAATGAATCACGAGCATTCTAAAAAAACGCAAAAGGTTGCCTCTAGCCTATGCAAGAGAAATCACCTCTGCAGAAGATACTCACAATGTCTGGCAACACCCCCTTGTTTATGTACACACCAGCATAGTGGTGACGTATCAGGGTCTTGAAGGATTGTTCCATTTCATAGGGGAAGTTTTCAACCACTGCCCCTTGTAACTCTGCTCCAATGGCAAGGTAGCACTCAGAAATGATAGGTAGGTGTTGCCTGGTCATGCCTCAGCATCATTCATTCAAACTCTGTACAGGTTACCAGCCCATCACAGAGCTAATAAACTGAAAACACACAACTCTGGACAATCATTGTTATGTTTCCAGTTTATGTGATTTGCATGTTATGCAACGTGGGAGAAACCTTACATTTCAAACACTGGGATAACAAGAAAACTTACCTTGCATCATGTTCCTGTAGGCATTATCAGCAATGGAGTAGATATGAGGGGGGACTTCATGTCGTTTCTTCCCTTTGTACATGTCAATGATCTTCTCTGAGTAAATGGGCAGCATTTTATAGGGGTTCACCACCACGCAGAAGAGGCCGGAGTATGTCTGAGAGAAAAGACCAGGGAGATGAGCATTGCTACATGTTTGCATGTTTGTGTTCTTGTATTTCTATAGTTGGAAGGAATTAAACAAGTCAGGGGAAGAAAGCAACAGTAAAGATTAAAATACTGTAAAGAACTGTTCGAAGATCAGGTTCAAATGAGGATAAGGGGATCTATTACATGGGTCCAGACCTTGGAGTTTGTCCACTCCATCAATTTCGTGACATGTGATTTCTCAGTTAAAATAAAGAATGACCGCTGAGTGGCACGGGGGGACTAATGCCGTTGCCAAGGGGGGGTGTTCAATCTGAAAACAGTGTGCACCATTTTGCTACAGTTTCCAGGTTTAACAACATGTTTTCTCGAAACAGTGTGCAAAAAGCTTGAGGTACTTTTTGTCTCGTTTGGTGGGTGTGTCAGAGGTGTTACCCTATCAGCAGCAACGTGTATATATTTAGAAATTCTCACAGATCTTTACTCATTGTGCATTTAATTTTTGTTTTTATTTCTCACTTGCTTTGGCAAAGTCATGTAAGTTTCCCAGGCAACTAAAGCCCCTTTGAATTGAACTGAATGAAACCCCACCGTATTAAAAAGCAGAGCACTTGTGAAACAAACAGGATGTTCAGTGCATCACCATTTACGTTTAAATAAATGTTTTACCAAGTTTTATCGGTGCTGACCACAGCCAAGCTGTTGTCAAGCAGTGCACTGGAGTAATAACAACAAAGGCGGCTGCTATAGACAAGATGGACGCTGTTATCGAGGCTGTTCTAAATCGATATGTCTTCTCAGTATCGCCCAATATCGTAGTTGGTTTAAATTCGCTGATATATCGCGGATATGTTGGTCTCTGGTGACTGGCTAGGGAAAATCAAATCCCCCTCCCTAATGGTAATCAGTGGATGCAACATCGCAATGTCAAACTAAAGATTTAAACGGACTGTAACAGCTGCAGGGGAATTAATAAGGTCAACAGAAAATGCTCAGATACAAACATGTGTAGCTACATGCTGTCTGGGTGTGAGTGAATGACTGTGGGAGCATTTCCATGTTTTTACTGTATACTTACATAAATAAGGCCTGAGAAGTACCTCTCGCGGATATTGTGCAACACGGAGGCTTCGTTCAGGCAGGTGAGCTCAGCCATGTCCTCCACCTTGCTGAACTTTGGCGGGTTCATCTTCTGGATGTCGTCCTTGTTGACCGTCACCTTCTTGCCATTGTCAGCCAGCTCCACCAGCACCTCGTCGCCGCGCTCCTCCTTGATACTGGCCGCCTCGAAGCCATGCTTCTCCGACGGGATCCACACCAGCTTCTTGGCGGCCCAGTCAGCCTGAGCCATGGGGCTGTTTATGAAGTCTTTGTCAACAAAGAGGAACTTCTCGTCCTCGTTTGGGGCCTTGGTGGACATCTTGGGCTGAGGTGGAGGGCCAGCTGTTGAAGAGAATAAATGAATTAGATGTTGAAAAAGGGTAAACAATAAAGGAAGCAAAGACAGGAGGGAGGGAGAAAGTGAGTTACTGAGGAAGGAAGGAACTTAGGAAAGAACAGAGGCACGAGGGAACAAAGCAGAAAGGCAGGAAATACAAAAGATAAGGGGGCAAGAAATGAGGCTTCAACACAACATTAATATTTTACAGGACATGATCTTATTGCAGTGATGCATCAATTAGAATTACAGTATTTTCACACTTTATAATACACACCCTACATGAATATTAACCCTTCAGCAAGTATTCTGGTTTTCTTTTTGGGTAAAAAGACAGCAGTTTCTGCACAGGGTTAACTAAACACTGCAGTAAGCTATCAGACTAATAGACACACTGCTAAAGTTACCTCCTGCCTGTGATTGTAACTCAAAGGGTTAACATGTTTTATTCATCGGGGAGTTCCAGAGAGCAGTCATTCTCACAGACCTCCACCCCCTCTCGACCCCACACTTTTCACATACGCCACAAGGGAGACGCACAAACAACCCCCCTCCCTAATTTAGATAGAAAGATTGAGGCTGGGAAATTTTAATTAACTCACAAACCAAGACCAACATGTTGTCATCGGCTTTATCTGTAATACTCCCAAACCATTAATGCTCACGAGCATTTACTCATACTCAGTCATTAAGTCAGTGCTTAATTGACAACATCCATGTTTTCCGTGTCTTTCCCCCTCCATCTCTCTCCCTCTCTCGCCCTGTCTCTCTGCTTGGAGGCTTCAGTCTCGTGCTGTGATGACCATATAAGGGCTCCTTCTCTGGAGCAGGACTCTTTTTCTGCGGACCTAAACAGCAAGGCAAGTGAATTCCCAAACAAAGCCCATATAGGGAATAGTATGTCTCTTGCTGGCCTCGTCGTTTACTTCAAAATGATAACAGCGAGGCAGGGAGACTGAGGGGGGCCCGGGGCTTTAACAATCATGCTTCATATGGGCCACGTTCGTTTTTTAAATGCAGCAGGCAGTGGCTGAAATATGAACAAGTGTCTGGGAATCAGCCATGTCTGGGAGAAGCACCTGCAGCAGGAGGCACTGTGAAATGCTAGAATTGTACCTGAACCTAACTCTATTAAACTATAAGTAATGAGTACAGCTTGTAAATATGTCATCCCCATGTTCTGCACTATATGTGCAACCAAACAAAACTGGTCCAGTGAGTTTAACACTACATTAAACAACATTATGATATGTTGAATGGGACTGGCCTCTGAATGACTGAAAACTTAGTGGTTCCTGGATTACAGACAATGAGTCATTCATGTCTACAGTCTGTTACTCCCCTCCTCTCCATCCCTCTGCACACCGAGACTGGCACACACTTTAATTGAGTGGGAACTATGTAAAAAAGCCACTGAGCCTCCTGAGAAACCAATAAACGTTCTCCAGGGACCAACCAAACCAAACCACCCAGAAACTTCTAAAAGATATTGCATAAATATTAACTGGAGGCACAGACAGACACTTCCTATTTGTCAAAAGCTGCAGAGCCGCTGGATAAGTGCAGTGAACTGAGCATAGTTCTGAGGGAACGAGGAGGGCACCAGCTGATGCTTTGATGATCAGCTACTTCTGCAGATAAAAGTAAACAGACTTTTCCTGACGCTCCCCCCGCGTGCTAAAGTATGTGCAGCCAATCAAAGCCCTCCTCCTCAATCCCTTTAACTTTTCTCACCGCTGTGGCTTGATACCTTCTCAAAGCCCCCTCTTTCTTTCTCTCTGTTGTATCAACACCGCTCTGTACTCAGCCAGAGTATCTCGCAGACAGCCATCTGAAGTGGGGCTGACAGGTTGATACAGACTGACTGGAAACGTTATGTATGACAAGGGCCCTGTTTGTCAGCACATTTATCATTAGCCATGAGACTAAGCTTACCAGTCGCCTGAAGAAAGTGTTGTAGTTTCTGCAGACCAACAATACGTTACATTTGCACGTTTTTATGTATCACATCGTTTCTAAAGTGAAGTAGTGTATGAGCTGACTGTCACTGGGAGAAGGAGAGGATGGTTGATAGTGTGTCATCGAGGCAAGGTGCCTGCTAAGCTGCAAACCATTGATTGAGACCAACAAAACCAGTTGTGAATTAATGAGTCATTGCTTTGTTTCCAGGGACTTTAAGGCATCACATGAGGGTATTTTGCAGCCATGCTGTTTGTCCAGTGGGGGTAGTGGTACAAAAAGCATTGTGTTTGGGGATGGTACCCCTAGAACCATGTATTTTAAGTCAAAACATAATCTTTTCCGAACCATAACCAAGTGGTTTTTCAACTAGAAGCTTCAAGGTATCCGCTACATAATAACATCCAAATGTAACGTATCTTCAGGTTACAGAAAGGTACCATGCCAACATTTTTTCAGGCATTTGGGTTGACAACTCATACTCCATTGTAACTAATGTGTTCACAGTCATACCGTAAATGACTGAAAAAAACAAACAAACAACAAATTTAACCCACAAGAACACTGCATTTAGCACAGTCTTACAGAACTGCTTAGCCGACCACAAACCATCAACTCAAGCACATTTCACTTAAGATTATCAGATCCTTCGCTATCATCAGATGCTGACCATCATTCTCAAACACATCCCATCGAGGCTGAGAAGAAAACAACAATACAAATCTATGACATGTCCAGTAACAATTACTTTATTTCATAATCTCTATTTAAAATGATAATAAACACATGGAAATGTCACCCAGGAGACTGACTGGCCTATTTCTACTTGCGGGTGAAAGAGGTTGACCCGCAGGGCCTGTGAATGATTTAACTCATTTCCTCTCTTGGTTGTTTCCACAAACATTCTTCCTGTATCATCTTCGCAGTAATGCCTCTGTATGATGATTGTGATTACAGCATGAAAATAATTAAATCGTAAAGACTCAAACAGACAAATGATACTTGGTTTGTCCCATTAGACCAAATGTCCTCAGGCAGAGCTCTCCATTTAAATAAAAATATGACAGCGAAATAAGCTGTCAACAAATAACTTCCTTCCTCCTTCCTCATCTCTGGTAAAAAATGATAAGCCATAGCACAAACACTCCTCCTCTTTTGCCACACTGTGCACCAGAACCAGCAAACTAAGAAGTCTAGTAGAAGTCCTTCTCAGTGTAAAACAAGAGTGATGCTGGTGTTTCTTTGAGCTGATGAACATCTCAAACTAACAAAGGCAAGCAAATGTGGCCATCACTGAACTAGTCATTGATGTACATAATAGTGGAGAGATCTAACAATGAAATGAAACCAGACTATCAACTCCTCTAAAACAATCACAGACATGTTTCATTGGTGATGTGTGAAAAATGTCAGTTCTCACTAAGGCGTCTGCATCTTCAGCCACAACAGTTTCAGCAGTTTGACAGACAGACAGCTCTATACAACCATATTTGGAAAACAGGAAACTCCATGGTTAGAGTTGAGCCCATTTCTTTACTGAGATATTCAGACCCAACTTCCCCTTACTTCCTTACTGTGCACTGCAGCATGGTACAGTGAATGCAGCATGATTTTTACAGTATCTAATACACTTGATTAATACACAAATTTATGTATGAATGAAAAGTATTAATAAACTCAACAATGTAGGTTACAGTGGACCTGAGCACCTGCCTGCACCTGAATGGGGTCACTGTTTTCAAAAAGTAACTTTAAGAAGTGATGCAAATTGCAAACAGGTTATCAAAAAGCTAAAGCTAATAATGGCAATGGCTTAAATACTGATATAGGAATCATGCATCATGTTTAATGTTGAATGAAAACAGCCCCATAAATTCCTGTTCCTCAAACGCATCGAAAGTTAGTAAACTGAGAGATGGATGCAGTTTGACAAGTGCACTCCAGCATCACCACTCGTTAAACGACCCGCCATAGAAAATGCTATACTCACACAATGTGAAGAAATTTAGTTCAGGGGAGTTTTGGGTTTGGAGAGTTAGGGTCTGGAGCAGCGGCGTTGACGAGGTACTCCACAAAGGAACAGTCCAAATGACCCCCGTCAATTTCACAGCCTTACCATTTAAACTGCGCACTGCTGCGCGAGGGTGGAGCCGCGCGAGTCGCACCTCCTCCTCCTCCTCCTCCTCCTCCAGCATCGTCCAGCTGCAGGCAGCATCCAGTAGTGGGGCAGGAGGCAGAGGACATGCGCACTGCGGACACCGGCAGGGCTGAGGGAGGAGGGTATGATGAGAATGAAGAAGGGCTGAATGGAGCAGAGTCCTGCTGATGAAATGAGGATAAGAATGAATAAGTTAAAAATAACTAAATGAGAAATGGTGTAACTTCTTCCACATTAAGTTTGACTGTGTTTATGTGTGAGGTATGTGCACTTTATTTTCCATTTTATGCTACTTTATAGGTTAATATTCCTTCTTCACTACACTTACAATATCTGCAAGCTATCAGGGCCGTGCAAAGACCTTAAGAAAGGCAGGTGCCCAAAGTTAGAAAGGGGCATATGGAACAAACACCCAGGAGCGAGGAGAGTATAGCAATCTTATTCCAATCACGAGAGACATAAGAATGAAGTAAAGATAATATTTAATGCAGAATATGAGTGTACAGATTAACAGATGATTTGTGCTGATTACGATTTCAACAGAAGTCTTCGGCGCTTGGACACCAGAGGGAGATATTTTTGTGATCATGGGACATCTGAGCATCAGCAGCAGGATGAATCCCCCGATGGAGTCCAGACACTGGTGGTGGTGGCTGCTGACTCTGAGGCAGAAGAGGCTGATGAAACTGGGTGGTGATGGGGAGGTGGAGGGAGTGCACGACTGCAGCAAGAAAGAACTACAGCAGAGAAAGAACCATATTTAAAATGAGGAGCAGTAAGATGATAGACTGGTGTGTCACTGTACTGTTGATTGATTGTGAATCAGCTGATGACTCAATTGATCTACTCAGACAATGACACCAAGAGATAGTGAGTGAGCAGCATGTACAAGGTGTGAATGGCAGGGTGAGAAAGACACTCACAGCCTGAGCATGAAAAGTATCGTCTCCCTGACTGAACTTTCGCTAGAGCTTCATAAGTTTAGTGCAGCTACATGGATCCAGTAAACCTGGGTATGACATCAAGTTTGATGTATGGAGACTGTATGATGACAGCGCCTACTGAATCGCAGGCTGTGACCTATGATGCAATAGCTTCCCATACCGAGTGTGCAAAGATGCTACATGGAATATTATTTCTCCAACCTTGAAGCACAACATAGAGGGAGTCACATTATTAAATAACCTAAAGTTTTGTGGGCACTATATACTGCAATGTGTCTTTGTGGGTGTTTACTAGCTGCTAGGTTGCTCACCTGGCAGCTGCAACTCCGCCACTATTTCCCTCCATGCTTCTTTCGTCTTTACACAATCATGGAGGACACATCATTCGGGCAAGGCTTCTGTTGCCACAACAAGGTTTTCCTCTTTGCTGGAATCCCACACATTTCTCCTAGTGCATTTTACCTCCAAGGTGAGCTGCTATCTATCTATTTGTTTGGGTTTAGCGCCAGTGTGTCATTTCATGCTGCATTTCTATTGGTTGGTTAGTAGACGTAGGTTGTAACAGCAGTCACACAGTGAGGTCATCACAAATTTCTGACGATCAGAATTTTACCCCAGGCTGTCTTTGATCACAAGACCATTACAACAGCCATCTTTGAACCACCCTTACTGTGTGATGTAGGACAACCATTTTAGAGCCACGACCAAAGATATCGCCACGTTTCTTTCATGTTGGTCATTTCAAGTTTACAGTGTATACTGGCCTTAAAATCTGGAAATGAGTTAGCATTTTTGCACTGCTGCTTTCTTGAATTTAGGCTTCAAAAATCATAAAAGTGGAGTTCATTTGTGAAGATTAACTTGCTGGACAAAACCTGTAAGTATCACAAACTTATTTTCTGCAAGAATCCAAAAAAATCTTTGATGTGAGAAACAGGGTGACGCTAACTTCCTCATTGGCCTACAAAACAATGTCATCCCTGGAGCATACTATGGGATGGGGGCGTGCAAAAAGGCTGGGATGACAAGTTTGGTTTTGTGTGATTTTTTTTTTTTTTGTTTCTAAGTTAGAAGCGCCATGACTACATTAAATGGACTGACTGAACTTTGTATTAAAAAATAGTGGAAATTCTTTGAGGCTTATTTATTCCTTTAAGGCACAACACGGTTCAGTCCACCCCTGCACTAGGATTTATCTCTAAACACAGCTAGAGCTGAGTGAGTGACTGCTTATGCTGCTGGAGCACCAACATACACTGTCCTGTCTTTCCCCAAGAAAAAAAAGGAAATCCGGTTCTAGGAAAGAAAAGAAAAGAAAGAAAGGAAGAAAGAAAGAAAGAAAGAAAGACAGGAAAGGGAAAGAAAGCAAACTGACTTTGTAAAAGAAATTCAAAAAGTGTGTGAGAAAGACATGGATCTAGAGAGGAAGGACGGGGGGTCCCGCAGAAACTGCTTATGCATAGGGCCCAGAATTTGGTGCTACGTCCCTACATACACCAACTTAATATACAGCATAACCTGCTGAATTATAGAAACATTTACTGAAACAATTCAATTCAATTCTGTTTATAAAGCCCAATATCAAAATGTGATTGTGAAATTCCATGACCTTTCCGGGGTTTCCGTGACCGTGGGATGCCTGTTGTATTAATAACAGTTTCATAGTAGGAGAAGCACAGGTGTTACTAAAAATATTGGCAAGGCTCACATCTGCTCAAGTGTCCCAGTAAGTCATGACAGTGTGACAGAGAGGCAGCACACACAGTGGAATTCAGCCATCGTTAATGTTATTAATTACACCTGTGCTTTTGGTGATGTCAAAATGCACTGCAAAAAAGGATTTTGGGAGATGGTAAATAAAATCCATGTATATCAATTGCAGCAAGGCCAAGTCAGTTTCATTAGTGGGACTGGAGAGGGTTGAGCTGCATTCAAACAATGCATACTTCTCTTGGGTTGCTGTTTCTTAGAGGACATAAACTCATCAGTTGAGCACAGTGTGGTCAACATATCGATTAAAAAAAGAGAGTCATAATCAGTGTAGTTTCTGATGGTACAGGGATTAGCATGGTTGCCAAGAGTTAATACAGTTAACTTTTTATGAGTAATCAATTGTGTTATGTATTAAAAAATGTTAAGTATTATTTACCTAATAAGTTTTAGTGTCATAGCTGTTAAATTCAGGTACTCTTTACTCAAGACATGCGCTGAAATCTACTCAAACAAAGTGAGTGCAAATTGTTACCTGACATTCATTGAATAAATTCTATGGGTTTGTTTTAACGTGTGTCCTCTGTGAAAAAGGCCTAATGGGCACATTGTTTCCTTGTAGATGATCATTTTTCCCTGTTGGTTGAAAAGTTTGTAAACCTCATGGAAAATTCTGTGAGTCATGGTGCATACTGTGTTTTCAGTTTAAAGCATCTCCAAATATTGAGCTGAAAAACTAAAAAGGCATCACATTCATATGATGGCGACACAACAGCTAAAACCTAGTGGCTGTTTGCTTCACTCCCACAAACTGTAGGATTTATAGATTATGCAATCTGCTCCCAGTCCTCATAAGGCAAGCTGTCCCCAGCACAGGAATCCCCCCTTTACTGTACCCGCTCCAGAGAGATTCCCCCTAAACATAACTCAGACTTTACAAGATGAACGTGTGTGTGTACGTCCCACACGTCTTCTATCGTTACGCACATCGCATTCCATGGTCACAAACAACCCTCCCCCTCTCCATCCCTCCTGTTTCCAGCTTCCTTCCAATGGAACTTCCTATATAAGGACACCAATCTATTTGCTCCAATAAATCAAGCAGCTGGTTGATAGCTGGGGCCTGTTTTGTGCCAGAGAAGCACAGCTCTACGCCATTGTGTGTGTGTGTGAGAAACCTAATGACAGACCAAAGAAGCAACATGGAGGACCTCTGGGCTCCCTCTGGCCAACATCAAGACGGCGGGGTGGCGTTAACAAAGGAGAGACAGGGGTTGAAAAACTCAGGGAGAGACAGGGTGAGAAACAAGGCAGAGGGAGGGATGAAGAACGAGACAAGGAGGAGGAGGAGGAGGAGGAGGAGGAGGAGGAGGAGGAGGAGGAGAGGGAGACAAAGCAGCAGATACACTGAACAGAGAGGTTGCAGTGTGCCATATAAGGACAGTGGGGTCTGTATGGAATCTCGGCAGCTTTCTGTGTTACTTTCAAAGTCTAGCACAGGCGAGCACCCCGAGCCCTGGTGACTAAATATGGTCCAGCAGCAACAGCATTGTTCAAACAAACAAGGTTGTTTCTTTATGAGTTAGCTGTGACACACAATAACTTATCAATACATAGTATATCAAGGTAACAAGGAAATGTGCTCTCAGTCTAAGAGGAAGACTCCACCGTCTAGATTCCTCTTGGTGAAGTATGAAAGATGCAATTTGCAGTTTGAGTTTCCTGCTCTTAATCAAAATAAATACAGACTGCCACATCATTTTTCTGCACACTAAGCTTTATATCACTGCTTTGCTCTCTAATGCCCACAGGTTAATCACAGAGGTGAGTACTTTATGACTGCTGCTGATAAAAGGTCACGTCTATTTCTCTTTAAAGTGATGTACTATGTGAAGAGAAAGAGAGAGATAGGAGGACAGAAATTTAAAGACTTGAAGGGATCAAGTGGAAGTATGCGGGCAGTGTGTGCTGACAACACGAGTCTGTCCTCAACATTGTCCAGAACATTTGTCCTCCCCCAGCTGTCTGAAATGTGATTCCTCAGAGCGATGTTAAGTTGACAGAGATGAAGAGGAGAGATGGCAGAGGGAGTGAACATGGATAAAAAGTCTGGGTGATGGATGGTTATACACTAATCAGCCATAACGTTAAAACCACTGACAGGTGAAGTGAATAACATTTATCGTCTTGTTAGAATGCAAAATTCTGCTGGGAAACTTTTGGTCCTGGCATTCATGTGGATTCCCCTTGACACGCACTGCCTACCAAAACAATGTCACGGAACAAGTACACCCCATCATGGCAATGGCATTCTCCAATGGCAGTAGAGAATGCCATTGCCAGTGGTTCTCCCAGCAGGACAATGTGCCATGCCACACCATGAAACCTGCTCAGGAGTAGCCTGAGGAATGTGACAAAGAGCTCAAGATGTCGAACTGGCATCCAAATTCCCCAGATCCCAATCTGTTCAAGCATCCATGGGACATGCCGCTACCCCAGAGGCACCCAGAGGATGACAGTGCCACACTGAACAAACTGCTCAAGAATGGCCCAAGGGACATGACAAAGAGCTCAAGACGTCAATCTGGCCTCCAAATTCCCCAGATCCCAATCTGATTGAGCATCTGTGGGATGTGCTAGTACCCCAAGTCGCAACCCGTACGACTCAAAGGATCTGCCACCAACGCCCTGGTGCCAGACACCACAGGACACCCCCAGAAGTCCTGTATCCATGCCTTGAAAGTTCAGAGCCAAGACCAGTCCAAGGAGGCCCCATCATTGATCAGACTTGGCTCTGACCTATTGAGGCATGGACACTGGACCTCTGGGGCTGTCCTGTGGTGTTTGGCACCAGGGTATTGGTGGTAGATCCTTTGAGGCGTATGGGTTGCAACTTGTGGTACTGATACATCCCACAGATGCTCAATCGGATTAGAATCTGGAGGCCAGATTGATGTTTTGAGCTTTTTGTCTTGAGCAGTTTTTTCAGTGTAGCATGACGTATTGTCCTGCTGGGGGGAGGCACTGCCATCGGGGAATGTTGTTGCCATTAGGGGGTGTACTTGGTTTGCAATGGTGTTTGGGTGGGTGGTGCATGTCAAGAGCAAGCGGCAGCCTCCGGGGCTGAAAAATGAAGCCAGCATGGAGGTGCCAAAAACTGCAGTTCTTTGAGGGGTCACTTGAGGCTGACTCCAGGAGTCCATCCTCATAGACCTCCATGTTAAAGTGTTCAACTCAACAGAGATAAACATGTTTACAGCCTGGAACAATAAACAGTTTAGGTCTCTATGGCTGATTTCAACATTTATGACAACTGTGTGGGGGTAAATTTTCATATAACTCAAACATTTACATCATTATAAGGTTTAAAGTTATGCATAATTAAGGGCAGGGTCGCTTTGAGTGACAGGCTGTCTGTGAGGCATCACTACAGTCCACCCCTCGCTCATCCACAGCTTCACCATCTCAGCCAAATATGGTCCCCACTGGCTCCAAAAATCCAAGATGACGAGAGCCAAAATACCAAACTCAAAGCATTAAAACTGCAGTCGTAAAACCGATTGGGGACGTCATGGTAGCCATGTCCAATAGTTTATACAGTCTATGGTCATGTGGCATCCACATGCATGCCAGGGCCCAATGTTTCCCAGCAGAACACTGCACTGTAACAAGATGATCAATGTTATTCATTTCACCTGTCAGTGGTTTTAATGTTGAGGGCTGTTTGGGGTACTGTAGTCAATGAATCAAAAATTACACTGAATAAATCTAAACAAAATCTTATTTGTTATATAAAAACATGATTGCATATCACTGTGTGCAACAAATGGCTGAAGTTGCACGATCCACATGCATGTGGTTCACAACAGTTGACATCATGTATATGTGAACTGTCCCTCATCACCATGTGGTAGAATAAATATACATTTAAAAATACATGGACTATGATGCCAAAATCTCTTACATACAGCATGTTTAATGTTTTTTCTTCACCTTCATGTCCATAGATGGCCATCTATGAGAGAGAAAATATGTTTATGGATATGTTTGACCCTCATGGAATGCAATTGCTTTCTAATTTGAGCCCAGGGGCAAACATCAGTTCACTCTGCTGCAGTCAAAGGACCACTGCATTCAATACTATTTATACAGCTGTCTCTCTTTCACACAACTAATTTATACAGTGGAGGAGAAATGCTACCTATTATAGGGCACCCTGCCAATCGAACAATGATGTGCCATTGTTCAACTTCCTCTGCTTATATAGCCATTTTCATTCACTCATATCTGGTGCCAATAAACTAGGCGCCTCGAGGCCACAGCCTTTAAGGGCAAATAATGTTTGCTCTGAGGACGTGATGTAAAATCAGACTCCAAATGTCCCCAGTGAGGCTCTTTTTTTGGCATACATATGCACTCAATGTCACATTATAGTTTCTAATGGGACTAAGAAGCAATAAATCAGGACACTGTATAAAGCCATGTTTACATTAAATCTTGTTGCACAAACTGCGCTGATGGTAAATGGTTACATTTTGTCTGCCCGCTCCATCAGAGGCATGGGTAAATTCAGCAAAACACACTCTGTGCTACACATTACAACCTCATTCTTTCAATGAGCTAATTTGAGAGCAATGATCTCATCTATCAAAGCCTCCACAATCAAGAATGAGAGATGCAGATATGGTAGAGGAGATAAGATAAGTAAACTTCTGAAGCCTAAAAATAATTTAGATGTGGATTATGTTCTACTCAGTGCCCAGTATCAGTGATGAGGCTGAGAAATAAAGGACGGGCAAAGTGGATAATCAGTTCCAGAAACTTGGGGCTTTAGGTCGTGTGAGATAAGAACGTCAAGTTCCCTTAAATGGTGAGAGAGGAAGTGAGATGCAGCTTGTTGTAGCAGATGTTTGTCTGTCCAGCAAGAGGTACATACAGTGGTTGTTATTTGGATGCCTTGTGCACTTTGTTGATGTATCTTTTATGAGTTGTTGGAATCAAAGTAAGGACCCTCTTTCCTTTCCTGCAGTTAATAGTATCTTAATGTTTCTATCATTGCTATCATGGAGGTCATAAGGACCTCACTGCCTGACTCTGAAGCTGCAGACAATACAGCAAAAGAGCTGAACAAGCAGGAGAGTATAGCTATATAAAAATATCTGGAGGATGTCTCATTCAACTCAGGATAACCATGTGGATTACCAGTTATGTGAAACCAAGATGAAACATCTTAATAATCATGAGTTATCTCACTATTACAGACCAACATGGCTTAAGTAGCATTGGGGCGGGGGCAACACGGGTGGGTCTGGCTGCACAAACCAACACAATGAGTGCCAAAATGTCAAGACAATCACAGGAAACCGAATGTTAATTTAGAAACCTTTCAAGTGCAGGTTATTCAGCTAACAGTGCTGTGATGAACTGTGCTGTATAAAGCAAACACTCCAAAGCACTTGCAAATACAGTTCTGATTACAAGCAATACACTTAAAGGGTAACTCTGGTCATTTTTCAACTTGGACCCAATTTTAAGATGTATTTGTGTCTAAGTGATGCAGACATATTTGAAAATTGGTCCAGTATTGAGAGAGACCACTGAAGCCAGCAGCAGCAAAACAGGCTGCAGCGTAACCCCTGAGGTCAGGCTCAGATTTTTATTCTTGGTGTCTGACAAATAGACCTTTTTGTTAGAGAGTAAGTAATTCTTTTTATTTAACCAGAAACTGCCCAAAAATCACCATCATCAAACCCACCAGACTCCATTTAAATAAACAATAATTTTATCTTTGTAAAGCACACTTCATTCAAAGTTGACAGAAACAAAATAAAAAACTCACAAAAGCTATCTCGGTTCGTCTTTCCACTTTCCCAACAAACGCCGACTCTAGTTTGGTTACGATAAACCCTTAACTCACCCAGTTGGAGGTGAAAATACACTGGTTTGATGCCTGTAAAATTATTGTTTACTTAAATGGAGTCTGGTGTCTGTTTGACAATTTCGGATCTGTTCCTTGTTAAACAAAAAGGATCTTTCTCTTTAACAAAAGCTTCTATCTCTGTAGGGGTCATTTCCATAATGTTGTCAGACACTTAAAGCAACAATCTGATCCTATCAGTGGCGAAAACAAGCGCATATGGTGGATGTAAATTGATGGTGCTCAGTTGCCTGCAGCGATTACATTACAGCCTGTTTAATGCTGGACCAATTTCAAAAATTGCTGTTCCCATTAGTCACTTAGACACAAAAACATGAGAAAATGAAGTCCAGGTTAGAAAATAAAAATAGTAGTTACCCTTTAAGTTTACAAAATTTTAAAAAATAGAGTTAACTCCCTGTCTTCATATTGTTAAACTGACATGATGTAAGTAATCAGATACATTTAACCACAGTATTAGACTAACCTGTATTTATAAACTATGCCACATGTTAGGAATGAACAGACAGTAGCTATAAGGCCTCAACAGGTTACACCAAAGTGTCACTGTGTCCAGCCTTGTCTTTGGTGATGCTGCCACCATGTGGTGAACAATAAAATAGCACATCCACAAATGTTTTTCAGTCAATAGTTAAAAAATACAAAACATTTATTTTTGAGCAACTAAAACACAGTATAAAAGACATTTGTAGATTTAAATAGAGAAGAAATCAAGGAATATTATCTCAACTTTTTGCTTGAATTATTGAAAAAACAAACAACATGGATTAATGCAAGCAGCACCATCATGACTGGTGCTAAACCTAAATAATTAAAAAAAAGGCTTTCTGGGATCATTGGCAACTCACAGAATAAAATTATACAGAGGATTTGTGCATTTTTACCAGCAGAATTCAGATAGTCCATGCTGTGAGATTACACTCAGGGGATAACACAGTGGAAAAACTACGGACAAGAAGATAATGTCACTTAAATCCCCCCAGAAAAGTGTGTGCAAGTGGACCAACTTTTAGGCATCTGGTCCAGGTGCTGTGTTGCTGGTAGCAGGCAGAGAGGAACCCTGCAGAAACACCTTTCCACTGTTGTCACTGCTGTTCACAAAGTGGCTCACCAGGCCATAGAGGAGAGGTCTGAAAAGTAACGTGAAGAAATTATTCTTCAAATTATTTTGAAGTCTTTTTATCGCAAAGACTGAGTGAGAGAAAAAGGTCTAAGATCCTACACCAGCAGGTCAGTTTTAATACTGGTACATGCCACCAGTAATGAATCTAACCGTGTTTTCATTTTTCCCTGATGGCACACAGAGATGAATGGTAGGAAAAGAAACAGTGATATGAAAGCAAAACAAGCCAGACTACAATCCCCGTTGTATCTGCTAAGCCATGAACTAACCCCTCCCCTCCCTCCCCCGAGGAGTAAAAGCACAATTTCACAACACAGATTAATCATCATGTTTAACCACAGTCATGGTGAGAACGAGGTGAAATTATTAGAACTCTCTAGGTATTTCTTGACAGAGCTATAAAGATGGTGATGACTCGCAGACCTTGTGAAATTACTCTCCAGTAACTGACCATACTTCCAGGAAGTTCTCTAAATCTTTGAACACTGTGTTGGACAACAGACTGTATTGCTCTTACACAGACTTGGAGCTCAGATCCTCTGAAACTTTCAGCTCATTTGCCAGGAACTGTCTGTCCAAGGGAACTTCAGGTTGGCCGGACTCTAAGAAAACAAACAGAGCTGAGTTTAGACGGAGTGAACTTTGCTCTACAATAGTTACCGGTTTAGTTTCGAAAACAGCAGCTGGAATATGACATCTAACTCAGAGTCTATTTTGTCTTTGGCTTCTGCACTGAAAACATTTCTCTACTAAAACTGTTATTGTTTTTATTAATTGAACATACTGTAATCAATCAATCCAATACAGTCTGGAAGGGCATAATCCTAATCCTCATAATCACAGTCTTGGACTACCCTTTTGATTTGATAGAAGAGGTGGGTGAGAGGAGGATGTTAGCCAAGCTGATGACATCAATCATGGACGACACTTCTCACCCCCTGCAGACTGTGAGAGCTTCAAGCAGCTACATCAGCCACACTCACACAGCAAAAAGGAGCACCGGCATTTCAGGTTACATACACCAATCAGCCACAACATTAAAACCGCTGACAGATGTCGCGAATAACATGATCGATGGGAGACGCTGGATCCTGGCATTCATGTTGATGCCACCTGACATGCTCCACCCACACAAACACCTTTACAGACCAAGTACACACCCTCATGACACTGGCACTCCCTGGTGGCAGTGCCCCCTCCAGCAGGACAATGTGACACGCCACACTGCAAAAACTGCCTAAGAAAGGCCTGAGGAATGTGACAACGACCTCAAGGCCTCAACCTGGCCTCCAAACTCCCCTGATCTCCATCTGATCTATGGTCAGAGCCAAGTCCAATTCAAGGAGGCCATGGACTGGGGGTACGAGGGGTTGCTTGGACCGAAAGCTCCCAGCAGAACATTGCACTGTAACAAGATGATCAATGATATGCCCTTAACCAGCCACTCCTAAATCAGCAGGTATACACGTACACGTCCATATCCTTATATTCTTTATATTGTGCAACATTTCTACTTTCCTATGGTGCAATAATATGCATCTTACTGTGCAATAATATTTATAGATTTCTGTTTTTCCGGTAAAGTACTGCACACCATCTGTGTGTTACAATTATCCTTTGCAGCTATCAATCAGTATGTGCATTTTGTGTTAATGTCCCGTCCTGTTTGTGAAGACAGTAGATGTGTTGGGACCTTTATCCTTTCACCCACCTGCTGTCAGTACAGATGCAGCGTATCTGTACTTGTTGAACTCCAGGTACTCCCGGATGAGCTCGTTGATGAGCAGGTTTTCGTGGGACAGCGGCGGACGAGGCTCCCGCTGGTCATCCAGGGCGCTGAACACCTCTGCCCGGATACGAGCTTTCAACTGACCCAGGACACCACGGGACTCCAGCGTTTCCCTCACCGCTAAAATATTCAGGTTTTATTAGATTAAACAGAAGTGATTAACTTTCCTTTTGACCAAATAACTAGGAGCTTCCTTGCGTTGTGTTGTGTTAACATATCCCGCTAACTTTGGCTCTAATATTTGCCGAATTCCACTCATTAATTCGCTGATTTAGTGTTTCCTTACTTGTTGACAAAGATACAGACAAGCTCAAATGTGATTCAATAACTTATCAGAACCACTACGAACCAGTCTTCAAATCGGGATATATGTGATTATTCAAACTGTCTTCTTCTTAAATGTACTTTACAATTTATTCCTACAACCATACAAGCTAACCTAGCGTTAGCCAGCGTAGCTCACCTTACTAGCTGGATTCTGTTCACTATTGTAAAGCTGGCGAGCTGTGATAAATCCACGAAAAGCTAAAATTGTTTGGCGCCTAGGTTCAAATTATGAATGCCGAACTGAAATTTAGACATTAGCAATAGAGCTAGCCTTGGTTCGCTTTGAAGCGTCAACTTGCTGACAACTAGGGCCTCTTAGCTTTCTAAATTGTTGAAATTTTGAATGAAGACTCGTACACAGGAGGAAGTCAAGTTGTTGTGGTGAAACTAACGTTAATTTGGCAAACCAGTGCGAACATCAACGTTACTAACGTGTGCAGTAAAGTGATCTGTCGTATATCTGTTCCAGTTTGATTAAAGACTACAATAAGTGGACGAAATAATGAATGAAAGTGAGCGCTTACCACACTTGAGTTCAGCGATGGTCGCCATTGGAACAAGTGTAAACAAACGACAGTCTGCCGCCGTTCATATCATAGACTTCCGCCATCTAGTGACGGAGTGGTGTAACTACAACGAGCTGGTTCATAAGACCCCAAACATCACATCCAGTCTGCACAAACCTTACACTATGTATGACACACAATATTAACTATGATGGACGGAAAATGATTTAAATAAATAAATACATAAATAAATGCATAAATAAATAAGTAGAGGAATAAATAAATAAGGAAATAAATAGAGTAATACCACAATGTAGATAATCAACATTCATTTATTTATGCATTTATCTATTTTTTTCCATATTTATTTCAACATTTATCTATTTATTTTTTGTTTTGTTATTATGCATGCATTATTTATACCGATATTATTTTTATTTCTGCATTTATTTTCTCATTTTTTCTTTTACTTATTTATTTCTGTATTTATTTATGTAAGTAATTTTCTCATTCTCCACAATTAATACTACTCATGAGATCAGTGTGATATTTATTAATATTCACATATATTCATTTAATATTTAAACACTTTTTTTTTTTAACAAAACCAGCTCAGTGGCCTAGTGGTAGAGTGTCCACCCTGAGACTGGGAGGTCGTGGGTTTGATCCCCGGCCGGGTCATACCAAAGACTATAAAAATGGGACCCATTGCCTCTCTGCTTGACACTCAGCATCATGGGTTGGAATTGGAGGGTTAGATCACGACACGACTTGCTCCCTCAGGGGATGGGTCAAATGCAGAGTACAAATTTCACACACTCAGGTGTGTGACAATCAGTGGGACTTTAAACTTTAAACTATCCACCACCAGGTGCCCAACTCAGACCCTATCTTAAGTGACTAATAGGAACAACAATTTTTGAAATTGATCTAGTAATGAGAGAGTGCTGCAGCTGCAATGTAAGCATTTGGGGTATTTGTGTACTGTCAATTTACGTCCACTTAAATGTTTGTTTCTTGCCACTGGCAGGCTCAGACTGTTATGTGTCTGACAACATTATGAAAACAACCCTACATAGATAGACGTTAAAGAGTGAGATCCTTTTTAAATTAAGTTACCTGTTAAGTTAGAGGACTCAAGCCATTGCGATTACAGCATGTAAAGATTCACTGAGCCGGTCAGTGGTCTTGCTGGATGTTCTGGTAGATATATAAATAATTGGCATACACATACACAACTCTAATGCAGGTAATTTGTATACATGTTAAATAGCAATGGACCCAGAACTGACACCTGGTGAATCTCAATGCTATCAGCATGGAGAGTGGACTTCAGACCTGCTGAGGGAGTCTTAAGACGTCACTTTGACATCTTTCTGATAAATCTCTTTTTTTATTTAAATATGCTTTTTAAAGAACATGCATACGTGTTAATTGATCTGGCCCCAACAATCATTTCCCAAAACATGAATTCAAGCGTAGTGTAGATTCAAATAAACTTTATTATTCAGCATGATGTATGGAACAAGACAGTACATTGACATTAAAAATGAAAAAATGAACAAGCTTGTTATAAAAAGTATAAATATAATACAATCCTCAGAATCTTAAGGACACTTAACACATTTTGTCACATGACATAAATAAACTATAGGGTATCTCTTACAATGTATTGTCTAAACCAGTAAGACAAAAACAGTAAATGCCTCTTCTCTTTGAAAAGTTCATAGGGTTTTTCTTTGAATCGAGAGTAAAGGTCAACGTGGACTATTTACAGTCTGTCATGTCAGCACCATAACAACAATAATGATTTTTTTCCTTCTCTGCATATGGCCTGAGTCGTGTGGTGGAGGCAGAGACACAATCACAGAGATTTATCACCATTGTTTTGAAGAAGCATTCTCTTCATTCGTGGCGGTTTTCACTACCGGCGTCAGGTTAAATCTGACCAGCGAGGACTCTATTGACTTTTTTATGTGTTTACTTTGACAGAAATAAACAACAGCCGCAACATAGTTGGACGATTGCTAATGCGTTGGCTCACTTCAATGTTTTCCTCTTTTTCGCTGACATATAAAAACTCCAAATTGGCTGCTCAGATTTTGAAGGCAGTGAAAACCTCATTTCCCCTGCGTTTGCCAGGGTGAACCTTTTGAAGGTTAGTGTGTCAGAGTATTTCCTGTCCCAGTTTCTGGGTCAAGAAGAGAAAAATAGACTTCTATCAATTTACAGTTACACAATTGCCTCTTTCTTGGTATACAAGGCTAAAAAAAAGTGAGTAAACATCAACATTAAGCCTGAGACAACATCAAAAAATATGTCATGTGCTTTATAACACTTATAAAAACTACAAAAATAAGATAAGCTCCCATTCAAAAAGAGAATGAAAATCCTTAAGATCTGTGGTACTCTTAGCTTGTAGCTCTTGGCTTTATCCTTTCATGGAAAAAACTGACTCTGCTACGCTATATACATATTTAAAACGTGGAGACTCAACAATCCACTGTAGCTTTCTTTTGAGTGTTCATCATCTGAGTCTTTAGGACAGCATGTCTGTGAGTGTTAAAAACAAATAGGGACTGCGTCAGCTGCATCTCTTGAGATTCATCGACAATGCCCCCCATGGAGAGGCATTCTGAGCTGCCACAAAGCAAATGGCCCGATTTAATGTGTGCTGGAGAGCCATACGAAGAAGACGCCACATCTGTACACTTGGACACCGGCTCCGTGGTACGAAGCCCAGCAAAGACTTAGACCAGCCCAGCTTCCCGGCACATTCGGTAGAACTGTCCCCGCTGTGCGATGAGGTTGGCTGGAGAGTCCATCTCAGAGATGAGGCCTCTGTCCATGACGATCACTCTGTGGAGCAGCGAAAGACAAGGAAGACATGTTTTAAATCCAGCACTTTTTATTATACCAGGTCTAACACATACATATCTTCACATATCTTCACTTGTTATACGTAGGATGCAGCACTGGTATGTTTTAATGCACTGATTCCCAACTGGTGGGTCGTGGGTCCATTCCGAATGCTTTTTTTATTCTACTAAATGCTATAAATATCATGCACTTAGTGGACTGTAATGTACCTTGTGTAATCCATAATAGTGTTGAGGCGGTGAGCGACGGTCAGGACGGTGCAGTCCTCAAACTGCGTGCGGATTGTTGACTGGATGAGTGTGTCTGTCTCCAGGTCCACAGCAGCTGTCGCCTCGTCCAAAACCAGGATCTTGGTTTTCCTCAGCAGGGCCCTGGCCAGGCACACCAGCTGGCGCTGACCCAGACTACACAGACAAAGGAGAGGGATAGAATTTTTTATATCCTGAAACTTTGTGTGGATTTCCCTGTAATAATATATTGGTGACTGACTACGCAAAACAATGGATAAAGCTTTATTTTTATATCTGTGTACCTGAGGTTTTCTCCACCCTCGGAGCATTCATGGTTGAGTTTGTCAGGCAAGTTGGAGACAAAGTTTTTGAGGTGAGCGAGCTCAAGTGACCTCCACACCTCCTCATCGGTGTAGGTGTCAAAGGGGTCGAGATTCATCCTGAGGGAGCCTGAGAACAGCACAGGGTCCTGGGAGAGGCAACAGCAGATGTTATTCATCACCAAACAGTTCAGACTTGTAACAGGATTATTAAAATTTAGACTGGCTCATTTTACATTGGATATGGATCGCAGCTCTTGTAAACAGTTTATGTGATGAAAGCCAGGGCTCAGTTTCCATTGTTACTACTGTCCCACCTGAGGAATGATAGTAATGCGAGATCTGAGGTCATGGAGTCCAATGTCGGCGATGTTGACTCCGTCTATAAAGATCTTTCCCTTTGCTGCCTCTAAGATCCGGAAGATTCCCAGGGCAAGTGAGGACTTCCCCGCTCCCGTCCGACCCACAATTCCAACCTGGAAAAGAGGTTTTTATTTAGAATTTGTGTGTGACACAAAACAGCAATTCAATTTAAGTGATCCAACATTATGCTGGTAAAGACTGTTTATCATGCAAGCTGACTCACCCTCTCTCTTTCATGAATATTCAAGGTAATGCCCTTCAGAGCCAACTCAAGGCCTTTACGGTACTGCAGCCCGTATTCCTGGAACTCGATGGTGCCTCTCTGGGGCCAAGCCAGTGGCAAGGAGCTGCCTTCGATGGTCCAACTCGCCTGAACGTGACAATAAGAAAGTGTGAGTACAAAAAAAACAGCTCTCTTGTTGTACAGTATTGGATTAATCGTCTTGAGCAGTGATATGTTTATGTGTGTGGGGTGGGGACGCTGACCTCTTTAGCAGTTTCAGCATACTCATTGACTCTCTCCACAGAAACAATGTTGTTTTCCACATCAGTCCAGGCTCTCACAATCCAACTCAGGATTCCAGTCACCTGCAACACCCAGCGCAATGAGGTTTAGTTGAGTTTATTTGCATGTCTATATATAACAACAGTCAGTAAGGATTTAGAAAAGCTGGAACATTGTGCAGGAGAGGTTATAGAAGCCAAAAACAACTTATGATGATACGTCCCCTATTTCTAAACACAAGTTGAGCTGCATTGTATAGGATTCCATGAAGTGTGTGTGAATAATGAAAATGTAGATTTTGATTGTCGAAGGTTGTAGAGGTTTACCATAAACCTTCTTTACTGCACTGAAAATACATTTGCTGAGCAAAGCATTGCGTTTATATTCCACTTGTTCCAGTTTAACCTCTAATTGCCACATGCAGGCTGTAACTGGAGTCCCACAGCGCGTGTGTGTGAAATTCTTTGATGTTAATAAGTCGGGTATTGGAAAACCTCCAGAAGAGCAAGGGCACACTCAATTTCGGCAGCTTTTTAACCTTTATTGGACTACAGTGGTCTGCTCTTTATGAGTGCACCTGACTGGTGCCTAAAGAAGTTGGATACTGGATATCAATGTGCTATATGTTTTATTACTGGTTGTGGAAATGACCTTCTATGTACTTCTGCAGACTTTTGCATTGGTTGGTTTTATATATAAATTTCTCTGTGGACTTCTTATCCGTGTAAAAACAAACATTCTGACAATATTATGCAGATGTTGTTCCCCGAGGTCCAACCCAGTGACCAGAGTAAAATGTTTGTATTGTAAGTTTCAGCAAACCAGTGGTACGTTGCATTTTTTGGATATGTTGTTCAACAACACTGTAGTTAACGTCTGGTTGAGTTGAGGCACAAAAACCTCTTGGTTATGGTTAGGTAAAGATCATGCTTTGGCTTAAAACACCCATGTTCAGTGGCTGAGCTGGGAAACACAGTGATGTGTCGGTAAAAAACACATAGGTTCGGTGCACCATGAAGGGTCCCCGAAATACAACCAGTGTTTTTGGTTTTGAACAGCAATGTGCAGCTTGGCAGGCGTCTCACCTAGATGTCACGTCATCCACCATCCCCTCCACCTCCCAATGACAAAAGTCATATACCACGCCACTTTAGGAACGCTAATGTGATTCGTGTTAACTGTGCACATATCCATGGTTTGCAGAAACGTATACTGTAAAGCAAACATTTTTTCTGGCAACTGGGCAGCCAGGTTCGACTAGAACTAGGCAGAAAAGCTTTAAAAACACTGTCTCCTCCTCCTGGAATAAAGTGTAGAAGGACCTTAAACTGTCAGAGCTGATTACTATGGGTGAATTTAAGTTGATTTAAAAGGGTGGAGAAAACAGCACTCTAGGAAATTGTATAACTTTTTTTGTATTGCATTTTAACTGGATGTCGTGTGAGAATGTTTGTGGGCAGAGTATCTCACCTGGAGGGAGTGTGACACAGCCAAACCAACGATGCCAGGACTCAGGGTTCCTTTTCCCCACACAGAGAGAATGGCAGCAGCTAAGACCACACCATTACCAATAAACTCCAGATTGACTGCCAACCACCTGCGGATGTAACATCGATTTAGCTGTGGGCAGGCAAGTACCAAAATGTGTCCCCATTACTGAAGCCAGAAGTCATTTTGTGTAACCATGTAACATAAAGCAATCTCAGCAACTCTCTGAACTATGAATCACCGCCATCCCTCATGAAATGTAACTGATGTATAAATGAAATGAAAGCACATTATAATAATGACATATCATCTCACCGGGTGGCCACAAATCTGGGGAAGTAGGAGGTCTGATTGAAGTCGACCCTCTCATTAGCCTGCAGAATGAACCTGGACTGCTCGCCAAAGGCACGGATGACGCTGGCGCCCTGCACCGTCTCGTTGAAGTGGGTGTAGATGGGCGAGCGGCTCACAGCTTCCAGCCTCCGCAGCTGACAGGATGTGGCGACGTAGAAGCTCTGTAGCCCACAGTGGAAAAGAAAAACACAGGCTTTAATGAGTAAACCCAAGAGGGAGTGCTGAGGGCTTTCCCATAATTCATAGTGAATGTGTGTTACATCTATGTCAGCACGTGGGGGAACAAAACACAAGTGAATGGCAAAATCAGCAGCGTTGGTTTTGGAGCCTGCAGCTTTCCAATAACACACTGTAATGGAACCCAGCTCTCACTAAGCCACCTTGGACATAAAACTCTCAGAGAAAACATAAAGATCAAAGTGAGTCGTGGTGAGTTGAAATATTGTTGGAAAAACTGTACCTGGACAAAGGCGTAAAGGAAAGCGAGAGGCAGGATGATCGCGGCTGCAAAGGGTGTCGCCATCAGCACAATGATGCAGACCTCCATGAGTTTAAAGACGTAACTCAGCATCATCTTCAAGCCGTCGGGGACCATGCAGTCGATGGCGTCGATCTCTTTGGCGAAGCGGTTGAGCAGGTTCCCGCTGGGTGTGCACTCGAAGAAGGACATGGGAGAGCGCAGCACGTTGACCAGCAGGTCCATGTGCAAGTGGCGGGAGGCGATGATTCCGCAGATGGAGATGGCGACAGTTGTACCAAAGATGGCGATACCTGAAGAGGAGGAGAAGATGTTTGATTAAATCAGTTGAACTTAAAAGGTTCAGTGTGGAGGATTGAGGGGGATATACCAGCAGAAATTCAATATAACATAATAAATATTTACATTTGTTGACTTTGAGCCATGAGGCTAATTAACTGACCTTGTACGAAGCCCAGTGCGCCAAACACAGTCAGTTTGAGCTCTGCATCAATCTGGGTGCCGTTAACAACAGGGTCGTCAGCCCACATGCTGAGCCAGTAGTTGTAGGCCAACGAGGCGCCCTGCTGGAAAGCGTACAGGAAGACGATGGGAATGATGATGGCCAAGCCGATGGTCTTGAAGTACTTCTTGTACATCGACAACCTCACCTGTTGAAGACAAACACAAAATGTATCAGTCAGTTTCAAGGAATTAGGCAACTTGGTTTGTCTTAGTATCAACAATTTATGTTCACTAAAGCTGCAGTGACTGAAGCCCTATTTCACACCATTAGAGGAAAAAGTCAAAGGCCATTTCAGACTTACCCTTCCCGTGCGGGCCTTGTCAGCCTCAGTTAGCTTGCCCAAGTCCTCTGGTACCTGTTCCTGGTCTGTTTCATTCACAGGCTCCATGTTCTGCAGGTTGGTATTCGTGGTGTCACCCCTGGAGGAGGAGGTCAGAGGTCAGTTTTGTAAAAATTCTTGGGCTGCCAAACATCTTTATGACACTTTAAATGTTTGTTTACATACCCAATGAGCTGCTCCTGTGACAGGTCTCTGGAGAATGGCATGAAGTCGACCATGCTGAGACGAGCATTGGACCTCCTGGAACCAGCTACAAGAAAAGGACCGTTTTTAATTGTGATGATTTATTTTTAGACTGATGATATGATAGAGAAGTCCATCTTAATGCACACACTGAAGTCAGGATGTTTTCATGCAATGCTCATAGATATACCTACGAAACGTTGTACACCAGAATTTGTCTATAACCCACGTAATCGGGAAGACTATGATCACGAAACCAATATGGTAACGGGAGTAAAGAATGAAGTCATGGATGTATAAAGAGAACTGGATACAGCATTTAAGGTGGGTCCCTATGAGAGTTGCTTAGTGGTGCATGAAGCCAAAAAAGATCGACTCCTCAGGTGTAAAATCACCCAGATCCTCCACATCATTGGACCCATAGTGTAAGCGCACTAGTGATTTCTGCCAGTCAGAAAAGTGGTTTTGGGCCCAATGGCATCATGTGGTGGACTTGGAAGTTATAATTCCACTGCTTGGCCAAAAAAAATTGAGTCATGTAAGGAGGTAGATTGTGTCGGTGGATGGGTCAAACAAACACAGGACCTATCCGAGGAGACAGGTGTTTGTGTCCCATGTGAAATCTAGTGAACTTTGAGGTATTATCAGGTATGCTGTCACCATGTTTCTTTTCCTAAACCTCACCTAACTTACTTAACTTTACTTGCCTAAACCTAACCAATGTAACTTTACATTGAGTAACTTCATGTTAAGTATGTAACATGACGAGCCATTGGTGGGGCACTAATTTGTTAGATGCCATACGAACCGTTGTATGAGGATACATTTCTTAAGTTTATTTGTACTGCAATGTTTCTCACCTCTCTGAATGGCGCTCTCTTTTCTCTCTGTGCTGGCAAAAGTGTGAATGAAGTCGGCGAAGGCGCCATGGCGGCTGAGGAGCTCCTGGTAGGAGCCGCTCTCTGTGATTTCTCCGTCTCCCAGGACGATGATGAGGTCAGCCTGTGGCAGGAAGCTCATCCCATGGGTCACTAAGATGCGGGTCTGTACAGCAAGCCACACACGACAGAAAATAGCATGTAAGCACAATCCAACACTAAATTGAGGCTTTCTTGAAAACAAAGGTGTCAGCAAAGTGGTGGTTTCCACAATATGATAACAATAGTGCAGGCCATGTGTTTGGTGTAGGTATTGTAAAACCATGTTTTGACTCTTTGCAGCTGAATTGGATTTTTGTTTTGTTAAATATATTACCTTGTCTCTAAGGACTCCTTTTGGTCCAATGACTTTGTCAAAGATGTGTTGACCCACATGTGCATCAACTGCAGACAGAGGATCATCCATGAGGTATACATCAGCCTTTCTGTAGACAGCTCTGGCCAGGCTCACCCTCTGCTTCTGCCCACCTGAGAGGTTCAGTCCCTGCATGGATGCAATTATTCAAAAGGCTAGGTAAAACTCACTGAATTTAGAGATTTATTTAAAGGAACAGTGTGTAAGATTTACAGGGATTTAGTGGCATCTAGCAATGAGTGCTGCAAATTGCAACCAGCTGAAACTTCTCCTGAGCTGAATTATCTGCATAGGTCTCTTCTTCACTAAAACAAACAGACCCGGAGATGTAAACAGGAGAAAACAAAGAATAAAGCATTTCTATGTTACAAATCAGTTTCTCTGACGCTGTACTGCATGTCGGAGATGGGCTGCTATCCTAGCACTTACTAATGAATGCTCACCTTTTTTGTCTGAGAACTTAGATCCAGACATTCAGGAGGTTTTTACTGGGAGCTGAATTATCCACAGTGGTCTCCTCCTCTCCAAAACAAACAGACCCGTTGATTTAAACCAGTAAAACCACTGAATAAAGCAGTTTCACTTTAGAAAACATGCTTTCTGCCAATATATCCCCCTAAATCCTCCACACTGCACTTTAAATCACCATTTCTCCATTTCCATATATACCTTCTCTCCAATTTCTGTAGCATCTCCGGCAGGTAGGATGTCCAGGTCAGGCAGCAGCGCACAGGCCTCCAGCACTCGATTGTACCATGTCTTCAGTTTCTCTCGGCCGAATATGATGTTGTCCTGAACTGTGGCGTTCTGGATCCAGGCTTGCTGGGGTACATAGGCCACAGAGCCCTGCGGAGACAGATGTCAGAAGAAAGAGTCAGTATATATTAAACGAAACCCACAACTAGGAATAGAACTTGCACATGGGGCATGAGCTCAATACCTTAACAGCGACATGGCCGCTTCTTTTCTCTGTTTCACCGAGCATGGCGGACAACAAAGAAGACTTTCCACTGCCCACATGCCCAACCACAGCGACCAGGGCACCTCGTGGCACATGGATACTGATCCTGTCAACAAAGAAAGACCTTGTCCTGTAAGTCTCTCTTTGTTTTTACTGTAGATTAAGTCATTTGTTTTTATTCTTTTTGTAATAACTCGTACCTTTTAAGACATGGAGGGCCCTCTGCAGACCAGCTGAAAGTGCCGTTTTCTATCACCACGTCTTCTCCATCTAAACAAGGAAAAACAGTTGAGTAAAATGAACAAAACCTGCAATAAACGCTGAGGACGGGACGTGTTCTTCCAACCTGAGCCACAAACAAACTTTCAAAACAAAAAATTCCCCTTGAAGTTACTCGTCAGAGCGCAGTCTGGGCATAATTACAAGTGAATTTGCTTAATCATACAAATTACAGAGCTGTTGCTTTTTCACAAGCTGTCTTAGGAAGTGTTGACAGATTACAGACAGAGGAGGACTGCAGTATTTTTTTTATTCTCTATGAATCATATGTCTGAATTCATGCTGTGATTTACGTTCAACCACTAAATGGGAACATCCTATAATTACCCTGTCTACCAGTCAGCCCGGGACCCAGGAAGTGACAGTGCACATGATCCATACAAGGCTGTGGTGCTCCACAGATATAAACAACAAAATCCTGCGGGCTGCTCATATTGATCATGGCAGCCTGTGATTTCAGGCAGTATGGGGAACAAATTTTTTAAAATTGGTGAAATAAAACAGTGCAGAAAGTTAAAGCTCAAACAAGGGTGGGGCTCTTACCAGAACTCACTGGAGCCTTGGAGACATTGTCCAGTTTCAGTTCCTCTGAGCACAGGTACTTTCCCAGACGTCTCAGTGAAACCATAGCCTGAAACAGAGCCAGCGGTTAGACCTACAGCCATCATATGGGAGAGTTATTATAGTTCTGTATTTTTCATTTCATTTCGTTTGTAATTTTTGTTTTCGAGTTCAGCTAGTTTTCAGAGTGGGTTTGCTCATTTCACTTGAGTTGTTTTAGTTTTAGTTCAGTTTGTTATTAGTTTCAGTTTTAGTGGTAGTTTTTTTATTTTAATTTGAAGGGTATTTGTCAGGGGCAAGGTTTATAAAAGTAAGAACCATGGACTATATAAACCAATAGATGTAGCCACGGTGATGTCACCCACTGGTTTGTGGACTGTGGTTTTGAAGCCTTGTGTTTGGCATTTCGGCCGTCCCCATGTTGGTGTTTTGGAGTCAGAAGTGACCATGTTTTGGACAAAGAGGGTGGAGCTGTGGAGGAGCAAGGGGGGAGGCTGACCCAAAGACTGTTGACACCTCGCAGACAGCCATCAGTAAAATAAAAATATGAGTAATTTTAAGCCTTAACAAAATGTTAACGCGTGAGTTATGTAGAGTTGTCTACAGTTGTCTTGAATGTTGAAATTTGCTATAAAGACCAAACCATTTTTGTTTTTACCAGGCTGTAAACATGTTTATTTATGCTGTACAGTGGGGCTTGTAAACATGGGTGTCTATGGGGATTGATCCTCAAGTGGCTGTTCAAAGAACTGCAGTTTTTGGTATTTGCATTTTGGCTTCGTCCAGTGTGTGGGATTTAGTGGCATCAAGCTGTGAGGTTGCAGAACTGAAACCTCTCCCATGTGCCAAGCGTGTAGGAGAACTACAGTGGCCAATGCAGAAATGCATATGGCCAGCCAATGTTTGATTTGTCCATTCTGGGCTACTGTAAAAACAACATGGTGGACTCCGTGGAGGAGGACCTGCTCCGTATGTGGATATAAACAGCTCATTCTAAGGTAAAAAACCCCCACGATGTTTCTTATTCTAAGGTGATTATAAACTAATAAAAACATAGTTATGAATATTATTTAGCATGTATGCCAACAGTTGCCCCTAAATCCTACACACTGGACCTTTAATACCCTTGAGTGGGGCCCTAAAATTTGCTTATCATGAACCACAGGTGGAAAAAAACAACTTAATCACTGGTATTAAATTAAAATGTCCCCTACCTGCATAGTCGTGCTTATGGCAAATGGCAGCTGACTGAGTGGGGTCTTCAGGATGTTGATCAGCGCCATTGAGACGAAAACCTTCTGTGCATCCAGGACGTTCCTGTCATCGAGCGTCACGTAGACTCCAAACATGGCGAAGGCAATCTTGGGTGGAAAAATAGATGTTAAATGTTACCTTTACAGGCAAAAACTTGTGCGATCTTTGAAGACACAATTTAGAGGATAAGGCTGGTATTATTCTAAATTTCTCTAATTGTCAATATATCCCAAGAAAAGAGCAAAACTAACAGTAATGCATTAGTCTGTCTCTCAGCAGTCTCTTGACTTCCCCACCCTGTCTGAGGCACTCAGCCCCGAGCCTTACAGAAGATATGAATCTTTAAAGACAGGTCACAAATATATAATTTCATGCTTTGTTTCATTTTTTGCCACGCTAGCAGCACGGCTCTTTAATTTGTCCGAGGCTTTTTTTTCCTGTACTGTGATGTTGAAGGGTAGCTCCTGCATCTTTCAACTTGGACTCTACTTTTCCAGTTTTTGTGTCGAAGTGACTAACAACAGCTCTTGACACTGGTCTGGTGTTGAGAGAGAGGGCTGCAGCCAGCAGCCGTGCATTATGGGGCATTGGGCACCATCACTTTATATCCATTGAAAGTGGTTATTTTTGCCAAAGTCAGGCTCAGATTCCGGTCTGTTCACTGTTGTGGCTAAGTCTCAAGTCTCAAGGAGAAGTCTTGTTTTGTAATCTCATGAGATATCACTTGCAGGAAGACAACTCTGCAACACTGAAAACCTTTTAGATAACATTAAACTACGCTTCCTGTACTCCAACTCAACACACTATTGCCTCTCACTCACGTTTCCAGTGTTGCCTTGCTGAAATATGTCATGAAAGCCACACGAGAGTCACAAAAATTAAAATAATAGGGTTCAGGTTGAAAAATGCAAAAGTTACCCTTTAACTGGACTTGTACAAAGCTCTTCACACTAAACACTGTAAGCTGGGCTTTGCATGTAGGCTTTTTGTTAGTGGCTCTTTTAGTTGAGTGCCCTTACCAGGAAAGATGAGGAGTTGAAGGATGCAATAGAGATGGAATAAAGTATCTGAGACTTCTTCAGGGCTTTGAGCTCTTTTTCTCTGTGGCCCAAAACCTGCTCCAGGAAGGCCTTCTCCCAGGCGTAGAACTTCAGGATCTTTATCCCATTCAGGATCTCATTCATCAGTCTGATGCGGCCATCCATGAACTTCATTTGAATCTCCTGTTGACCAGACAAAGAGGTTTTACTGTCAGAAAAATAAACTCTCCAGAGCTGAAACTGTGGTACGGTGGAAAGACAATTACCAGACCAAAGCAAATACATGCATTTGTGAACATGGGTTTGTCTGCCCTCATTACAGCTGTAGTAGTTTTCCTGAACATCATAGAACTTGTTTAATTCTGTAAGAATTTATTGCTTGTTACATTTTGGTGATTTTTACAACACGGAAACAACAAAGGGCCAGGAATGTGGTCACTGCATTCAAGACCAAGTTCGATTAAATTGGCATCCAAATTTACAGAGCCGTCTGTTGTTTTTCCAAAGAAATGAAAAATGATGTCCTCCTACTGCCCACCCTTTCCTTTCATTGTTTTTCAAACACGTTATATGGGGCAGACATCAAAAGGACAAGAGAGAATGTACCATCCAGGCCAAACACCCACGCGGCTCTTCAGCCACTATCTAAACCAGCTGTGGCATCCCTGACCTAACATGCCAGATGTCAGGGCTACTGGAGCGAATGTGTGAAGGATTCCTGTAAGTGCTTTTTTACCTGCAGCTTGCTTCTTTTCTTTGCTATGAATCCGTTGAGTGGAAAAATGAGAATGACAGTGGCGATTCCTGCCAAAGCCGAAGGCCCGAGATGCTGAATAAAACAAAGAATGAAATGGTGTTAAACTCCTTTCAGTTAAAAAGCAGTCACGCAAGAATGAGTGCCATTGTGAAAAACATTTCGACGTACCTGCCAGAGGAAGAAGAGACAAAGAGCAATTTCAATAGGAGCCAGCCAGACAGCGTTGAAGTACACCACAAAGTCCATGAGCTTCTGAGTGTCTGCTGAGACCAGATTGACAATCTCGCCCACAGTGCAAGTCCTCCTGGCAGAGCTGTTTATCACCAAAGACTGGATTGACAACAAAAGAGACAAAGACATTTTAGCTCTTGGTTGTCCAATATAAATTTACACCCTCGTAAAGATTTCAGACGATCATCCATCTTAGGTAAAAGCTGTTCATCATACGCTGTTTTCCTGTCTGGAAAGAGAGACCGCTTTTGTTTTTGCCATTTAAAACATAATTTTTGTGGTGTCTAGAGGTTAGTGGCTACATGTCCGTGGATTTACCCACCTTCCTGTAAACCAAGCCCATAACAGCTGTCTTCACCCTCATCCCCACTGTGAAGCAAGTGTACATGTACTGATGGTTGAAGAGGGACTGGAGACAGGACAGCAGGAACATCAGGGTGGCATAGAAATAGCCTTTCCAGAGTGGTGCGTCTTCGTCTCTCATGAAACCCAGAAGAAGACTGTGGAGGAAGAGAAGTAGAAGATCAATGCGGATGTTTAGTAGTTTGGACGTTTTTAACGGTGAGTACTGCAGATTGCAACTGGCTGAAACCCCTCCTGGTTAGAATTGCAACATGGCAATCTTTGTAGACGAGGACCTGCTCCGTATGTAGATATAAATGCCTTCAAAGGTAACAAAAAGACAACGATTCTTGTTTTCAGGTGATTATACACTTAAAAAAACATACTTATTTTATTATTTTCCATAGCAGCCAGTATATCCCCCTAAATCCTACACATTGAACCTTTTTTGGATCATGTTTACACTGCATCAAAACCATATTTCAGTGCATGAATTTCCCTGGAAAGTAATGAATGAAACAAATCAGTGCAGACAGCTTTTTACCCTGTCAACATGATTTTTTTTACTGTGTTTTTTCATTCACTGTGGTATTATGGGACTTTCATTGTGCTCCTTAAACCAATGGCCGTGAGCGCTGCTGTGGCTGCTGGCTGACTGGTGCACACAAAGTAGTTCAAGTTGCACAACAGTGCTCAGCTTGTGGCCGGGCTGCCCTCACACTTGGCCAGCGGCTCCCTTATTGTGGCCCGGCAGCATTTCTGCCATTTAGAGCCTCCTCTCCTTCTCCGCCTGTCCTCCTTAGTGGAGCACAGAGGCCCTGTGGTCTCGTCTACTTTTCCTGCTCACAGCTCCATGACCGTAATTAACACTTCCACTGATTCTGTGCTGTGCATCAACAACAACATTCCAGTCTGGCTAGTGGGATTGTGTGGCGGGTGGCGGGTCAGCCATGACCTGTTTTCACTGCTGCCAGCTTCTGTTGTTGTTCGGTTGTCTGAGTCACAAATCATTGAAAACGGGACAATGAAGGTGATATCTGAGGTGACTACCAAGGAGTTGTTGACACAGTAACATATATCTTGACTGTGGTATTTTTTGTTTTGCCTCAATCTGCTAAACCCATGTTTCTTTAAATGATCATACCAGGAAAATCTAATCTCTTTCATTTAAATGCCTAAGTTGAATTGGACTGTTCATCCCCCAAACCCACAATAAAACCTATTTTTACTCTCGCCTGGACTGCAGTCCATCCAGGTAATTTGAGCTGAGGTTTGGGAATATTGGCTGCAGCTTTTCTTAATACAGTGCATTCAATGCCATTGGTTTGTGGGACTCCGAGCACTGAAAAAGTTATATTTAAAAAAACTCAACAACAACATCTCTTTCCAGATATAATGACATGGTTACCTGCGCTAGCAACCTTCTTATGAGCGGTTTTATTGAGAACTTGTTTTTTATCAAAGCACATCTGCCTGATCTCTATCTTTGTGCAGAATAAACAAACTCTGCGTAAGAACTTTTGTGGATTATCTTGTTATTTTGGCCGCTGTCTGCACCACAAACCAAATACCCCAGAGCTTCACAGTATTGGGTCGAGGTACAGCTAATATCTCCAAACACTGGCAAATTACACCACAGCTATTTATTGCCAGATTGCACTCACAGTGAGAGCATATTTCAGTTTTGGTGCACTTTTCCTGTAAGTCTTACCTGAGCACCTGGGGGATGGCGAACATGAAGGCATCGTGGAAGATGATACACAGGGTACCAGTCAGAAAGTATGGACCGAACTTGCGTGCCAGTGTCCTGAGCAGGAAGAAGCCAGAGCTCTGCTCCTTCTGCAACTTCCTGAGGAGCTGGGCCTGGTCTGGCAGTCTGCTCCCCAACGCCACGCCCGACGCTAAGGCCTTCTCCTGCCTGCCAGAGGGAGAGAACGCACGCAGTCACACATCTGTGTCAGAGATGCCCCAACATGATGCTGGCGCCTTTTAAGTCTTTAATGTAAAACAGACTGTAAAAAATAAACCCTGTTGTTACTCGTATCATCACTGATGGACTCAAGAATTCACCAGCAGTAAAAAGCATTATACACTGACATAATTATTGGACTTAACGAGGGACCTTCAAAGCGCTGGATCACGTTAACAAGCTATGGCACCGGGCTCTTTTCTTCACATTATGGTACTGTCCTCAAGGGACTCTTTTGGATCTATTTTTGGCCCAAAATGCCTCTGTCGATGAGACATCCAGAATTTCAATTTACCTCAATCATGGCTAAGTCATGCTCTGCTTGGGTCATTAATTTAGCCAGCACCATGCTGACGTTTGACCACAATGCAATAAAACGGAGCCGAACCTTTGGCTGTTAATCTGTGAAAATAGCGAGACAATATATGGTGAATCACAGGCCTGTGTCAAAATAGCAGGCCACATGTGCACATCCTGCACATGTCTTTTCTCTTTGAAGATTAGTCTTCTGCTGTGTGATTCTTCATGCTACAACTAATGTCTGATAAACAGAAGATTAGGCAGCCAATCACAGGGCTCAGTCAAGGGGCAGATGTTATCCATAAGGGTCATTTTACTCATCATGAGGGGTATTACACATCATTTAAAAACAAGATGTGTGCTCCATATTATATCTCCTGTGGCTCTAAATTCAGCTTTCTAAAGTCTAAAATAACCCAGGTGATGTCATTAGGGTTATGATGTCATCAGGATTATTTTGGTTTGGGCTTAAAGACTAAAAATTCATAGCATTAAGTTTGCATTACAGACTGGGGGCATGGAATTTGAAAGACTTAAGTGTTAACAAGGCAGGGAGGGTCCGACCAAACGATGCTATTTGTTGCATTATGGGAAATGTAGTGTTCTGAGTACAGTCTTGACTGTCTTGAGTAACTGGGTCATGATTTCTGGGAAGAGACATTGCTGCTGAGTTTTTCAAATGTACTATTTTGGTGTTTTGAACACCACAAACCTAGTGTCATCTAGTTCCATTATACTCAAGAGAAGGCAGACATCTCTACGCTCTGCAACTCACACCAAAACAATCTAGACTGATAAATAACACTACAGGTAAGAGGAAAAATGTGTATTTTTGATTTTTGGACAAATTGCCCTTTAAGCTGTCTTTTGTGAGTCTCCCACCTTAATGAAAGTACAACACTAAACTCCCCGGGGGTTCTCACTTTTGAAGTTTGGCACATTCGTCTGTCCAGTCCTCTTCCAGCTCAGAGATGATCTTCCGTGACGTGTCTTCCTCCCTGAGGGTCCACAGGTCCTCTGCTGCCAGTGGTGTGCGATATCCTTTCACAACAAGCCTGAGGAGGTGGCGAGGAGATGATTCACTCACATAATCGTCAACAAAACACACATATTATTGTAAACAAGTACAAACTGTTGCTGAGTGAGTCAGCCGAAGCCAAAAAATGATGGGGTTTTGAAGAACCATCTTACCCAGTGAACCACCAGAAGAGGATCTTTGACAGGAAAGAGGCATCTTTCACGGGACAGGGATTCTGCAACAGATTAGAGACCAGACTCACTGTTGTTTTCGCAGTAAATCTCTTCCCACTTAAAGGATTTTGTGGACACACACACAGCTTCACAGAGGCATTCGGTTGACAGTTGAATAGTGCACTTGTGAAGAGTGTGTTTAATGATGCTAATGTGTGTACAGTCAGGGGGTCTATTGTGGGGAGCAGAGGCCATGAACTCCCACTGGACAGCATAAATAGAATTCAGTGTTAGTGCATGGTGGAGATGACGTTTTGAGGTCTAGCGCAGACAGAGCGGAAATGTGTCATCACAAGCTGTCCAACAAGTGCATGCACACACACACACACACACACACACACACACATTCAGACACACAGAAAGTTTGGCTCCTCTCACGCATACTTTACGGCATCTCTCCACCCTGCCACCCCCTCACCCGGGTGTTTGCTCTCTTCATTACCAGTGCTCTTGCTCTTCGTCCCCTCACTTCCTCTCTTCCTGTGAGTAACTCTAACCAGAGCGTGGGGCGGAGAGGAGGAGGAGGTGGAGGAAGACAAGGAGGACACACCAAGAAGCGACCAATGGGTGTGTCCACCACGCCAGACTGCGGCTTCTGCACCCTCAGCCTTCTCACCGCCGGCCAAGAGTTTCTTAGGGACTTTTCCAGCTATTTTGATTGTTTATCACCGGGGAAATATTACGTCACACGTTTGTTTGATTGATTGGAAGCTAATTTTCATTCACCTGTCATCTCCCCTGAGTCAACATGCCATTTCGAGCTTGACAAAGTATTGTCAGGCTCATGTTTGATGGCACAGTGAGATCTGTATTAAGTAATGCCTGTGTTGTTGTGTGGTCATGGACTCTAAGCAGCGGTCGTGATGTTATCCAACACTAAAGTGAGTCACGTTGATGGTATGCCGGAGAACAACGACAAACACACATTCACACTCCCCTCATAGGAAGCCAAGGCGGTGAAGTGAGAGTGGAAGGAGGGAGGGAGGTGAATCACATCATTTCCTCCAAAAGGGAAAAATGTCTTGACAACAAAAGTTTAAAACCACAAGACAGCTGCTCAGGCGTTTTCTTTCCTTGGTATTGGACTTTTTTGAACGGAAGTGGGATACATTCTCCTCTACCTACCTTTTCCAAGACAGTTTTTCCCTCTGGAGGCTGGTCAGCAAAACAGCACAGGAAGAGCTGGGCCAGTTGGATTGTGAAGTAGGAGAAGAAGGCGAGGTATCGCACAATATCGGAGGCAATGCCCTGTGGAGTAAGAAAGCACAGATTAAGGAGGCTGCTGAAAAACACTAGTCTTTCAGTCAGGGTTCCTTCAGTTTATTTGTTTTAAGCTATTCCAGACAAGTTTCGTAAGGCAGACTTTTATTTTAAACCATGCGCACAATTAATTGGCTCTGTGGCTGAGCGTACACCACAGAAAAATAACATTGTTCTTAAATAAAGACATAAGGTTTTCAACAGGATCGCAATGTTTTGGTTGTTTCATCTCTTTCAACATAACTTAACAAATCAAACAACATCCTGTGGTTTGCAGCCGCATTTATCTTCTTTGCAGCTTTGTGTGCAGTTTCACAACAACACGAAAATTCATTACATGGCGTTTCCCATGCTTACACATTGTATAGGAGAGGATATGGTTTATACGCCAAGATCACAGACATCATAAAGAGTATTTTGGGACCTTTAGGCTAAATCAGTGTGCAAAGCCAAAGTCTTTAATGGTGTTCTTTATATAAATGAAGCAATAGTTAAAGCTGCCTCTCAGTCACGCTAAGAGACCGTATCTGTAAATAGGGAGATTGTGGTTTTACAAACCAGCACCCTTACATTCAATCAAGGCAGCAGCTGCGATATTAACCACTCAGAGACTTTTGTGAAATGTAGGACTCGCATGTTATTCTTAACATACAGAAATTGTGGGGTTTGGCAGAGGCATTGTTTACTACTGGGTCAAGGCTACTTGCCACAGCCAGTCTGTTGTGTAACAGAATATGAAAGTCAGAGCCATGGTAAACAGTAAAAACGACTTTCTCTGAAAAGTGTGGTGCTGTGCCCAGAAAGGAGATACGAAGGGGCCAAATGGATCCGGCCACACACTGAAAAACAGGGTCAAGATGGTCTGAGAGTGGGTGGGGAAAAAAATGTAGGTCAAGCGACTAAGAATGGCAAAGGGTCAACAAACATGAACTCAGTCAACTGAAACCATCGTCACTGCAATGTGAATTAGACACTTTCTTTATAAATATTTAGAAAATGTGTCAGTGCAATATGTAAATGTGAGATAATCGAACTGCTGAGCTGTGCTGCAACACTTGTTCTTCTTATGACAAGATAAGAATACCATTTACTATCGCGCACAGAAAAAATGTGCTGCAATATTAAAGATGTCAGCAACTAAATATTCCACAAGACAAACTGTGACATGCACCCATATACAACACTAAGCCAGCAGCTGGTTAGCTTAGCTTAGCACAAAGAAGGTAACAGAATCCTCCTACCAGCACCTCTAACTCATAATTAAAAAGTTATATCTTTTTTGTTGAAATTCGTACAAAAAAAACAAAACAAAAACAACAACATAAGAATGCTTTTTTTTTTACATTTTTTATTTTTTCTACATTTTCAGACAGATTAAAGAAACAAGATTTTAGAGGTTTTGTTTGGTGGATTTTGTCACCTATTGACAGAGCCCAGCTAGCTTCCTGTCTGTGCGCTAAATTAAGCTAATTAGCCTTAATTAAGCTTCTAAGAGGGAATAGGAATCCTAGAGTATTCTGGGGCAGTGCTGCCATCTTGGATGGATAAGTGTCTTGTGCTGTGGTCACCACTGGCGTAATCATCAGTGAATTGTTCATCATCACAGCTACGCTCGAGAGACAAATGCACGTAGAAAGAGAAGCTCTAAACAGAGTCAATGGAGCGAAATATTACAAAGTTTAAGTCAGTTAATGATCTCGATATACAGACTTGACAGCTTGCCACATGGGGTTCTTCTCAACTAACTCTCGGAAGGAAATTAACTAAGAATGTTTCCCCTGGATGTTGAACTATTCTATTAGCTTAGTGAAAGGTCAGTGTTAACATCCTTTGTTTTATTGAATGAAGGGTGCAGTGAAAAGTCCTTGCTCCGTCTTTTTAACTTGTTTGTTTTAGTAGTTGTCTTCACGGAGTGGTGAAGGAATGAGTCCAAACCCGGAAATGAGTCAACAGGTTTTTGGTTATCGTCACGCTGGACATGGCTTTGCAGCCTTGTTGAGGTGGTGATGTTGAAGTCATGTGTTTGTGGTGTCATTTCTTTATGACTTAGTGTTAACTTTTCACTTCCGGCGATTGAATTTATGCCTCAGAAATCCTAAAAGTGGTGTTCCTTTGTGAAGATTGTCAAGTGTAACTATCATAAATTTTTGTCAGCCACAGAGCTTATTTTCTGCAGTAATCCAAAATCCAGTGGATACGATATGGTGGAGAAATATATGGGTGGTCACGTGTGTATCTTATGTGCATGCGTGTGGTTGAATGAAATGAAAACATCTGTCCGAATTCCAAATGGCCTCGCATTATGTGCGGATGCATAGATTTCCATCTGGCTGTGTTTACGGCAGTGTAGGCCCATAAACACAGCGCTGACGTTCCTCTGGTCTGACCCTAGGCTGCCATGTCTCACCAGCATTTATCCCAGGGCCATCATTACTCTCCCCCAAGCAGTGTGGGAATGTCACACTGAGGACGATAAAACAGAAATATGGATGTGTGTGTGTATGTGTGTTTTTTATAGAAATGCAAATGCGACTGCCCCACGGCTGCGTGCGCTCAAATAGAAACTTACCCCGTGCAACAATGATTGCAGTGTCTGACACGAGACACAGGAAGAAAAGGGAAAACTTAAACACACACAGGCCTGACCAGAATTGGCATTTTCATCCTCCAACACTTGGTTAACTTTGGGTTACCTTGGTTGAAATATGGGGATGAAACAGAAACTCTTTGCTGACACAGGGTATATCTCAAGCTGTGTTGCTGGAGTCTTGTGTCTAGACTATGTGTAGAAGTAGACCTGATTAGATATCCCTGTATGGTGTTTTGACACTGCAGGTTCACTGAGTTCATTTTTGACAAACACATTCACTTTGCCTCTAAATTATTCCTTTCTTTCAATACAAAGACATTTGGAATAAAGCACCAAGTGTTATTACATACAGTAGGAAAAGATGATGATATATCTATTATACTGTGTGGTACTGTATAGTGTTAATATTCTGTATGAATTAATAGACTAAAGCAGGGATACTCAGCTTGGTTTGCCCGGGGGCCACTTGTGCAAAATGGCCAGGGGACAGTTAAAGGTCCAGTGTGCAGGTGTTAGGGGGATATATTGGCAGAAATGAAACACAATAAGTATGTTAAGTAAATAAGTTTGTTATTGATACCTTAGAACAGTGGCTCCCAAAAGTGGGCCGAAGCATTAAGTTTGTGAAAAACACACTTTATTTTGAAGTACATTGAATATCTGGTGCATAGCTTTTATTTTGAGGTGTCATTCCCTGCTGTAGAGTTATTGACTAAGGGCCAGCTACCTGACAGAGACAGCAAACTAGCTCCACAGCATGATGCTGAATATATTAAACTGTGTGAACCTTGAACTAATGACAGGGAGAAATCTGGACCCCGTGGCCAGACCAGTTGGGAACCACTGCCTTAGACTGAGCCATATATATCTACACAGGGAGCAGGTCCTCGTCTACATAGTTCGCCATGTTGCACTGCCATGTTTCTACAATACCAGGTACTGGGCTAGCGACCCATCTCCGACATGACAAACAGCATCACAGGGACACTATTTTGCAACGTGAAACTCTTTTGTTAAGTGTTTTTACCAGTTTAAATCACCTGGTCTGTTTCTTTTGGAGAGGGAGGTGCCTCTGCAGATAATTCGGCTCCTGGCAAAAACCTCCTGAACAATGGACACTGAAGGAATCCTAACCAGGAGAAGTTTCAACTGGTTGCTATCTGCAGTCCTCACCTCCAGATGGCTCTAAATCTTACACACTGCTCCTTTAATATGCAACTTGCAGCCCTGCACAGTTCAGGTGTACGCAGAGGTGTTTTTAGGATTTATGAACATTCTGGGCTTCTGCTGGAGGGTCCAGGGGATCATCCTCTGGCACATTTTTCTGATAAACAAACTCTATTTTGATGCTTTTTATGCACTCTGGTATCTTTTTTTTACACACAAAGTGCAAAAAAAATCAATTAATTTTCTCTGTGAATAAGAAAATGCTAAGTGCGCCACCAGGGACACTCTAAGTTGAGTGTCACTGGCCTAAAGACATACCTCATCCATGGCCAGCTGGATCTTTGCTCTGAGAGGCACCAGGGAACAGACAACAGCCAAGACCCAGAACAGGAAGAGGAACACAGAGGAACGACAGCCTCTTATTCTTTCCAACTGGATGATGCATAAGGCCAAGATCTAGAGAGAGACAAAGAGAGACTCAGACTAATTTCAAAATTCGCATGTGTGGTTCTTACAGCACCGGAGAACAAACTACTGTAACCCCGAGCCAGGGAGCACTCAAATCTGTGATGCCACGTTAAAGAACCGTCTGGAGCGACTCAACAAAGACACAACAAGGACAGGAAAACATGCTTTCCAAGTATGAACTGAGTTTTTTTTTAACTCAAACCGGTCTTATTTACATACCAATGAGCTTTTTATTATAGTTACTATCACTTCCAAACTTCAAACTGTTTTCTTTTTTCTGGTGAAATTTTATTAAATATGCAAAAAACATCCACACAAGCTGCCATTCAGTGCTACCCAACTTTAATTCAGTTAAAAAAAAAATATACAGCTTTCTCTTATTAGATGTCACTGCCAACGTTTAACAGAGCACAGAGGTTATAATCAGATTTAGTCTGATCTAATGCAGCCGCCTGTGGTTTTGAGAAAGAACTTGGGTTCCTGGGATTTCCCTGGCCGCAGGCGCAGATGTGATCTGGCCGACTTCCGCCTATAAAGAAACGACATATGTATGGTATGCCGCATGCCCTGCACACATAGCTTAATGTTATTATATACGTTCCTTTAAAATAACACCCTATACTGTGATGTTTTTTTTTCAGAAAAAGGCCTGATTCACTGTTTGGACACTGTCTGTCTGTCCTCAGAGGAGTCAGGCATCTGCCGTCCAACCACTATAATTGGTCCCTCTCTGAGTGGTTGGCCAAGTGAGACGTCACGTTGTCATGCCAGCTCATCACCAAGTGGGGAGAAAGCGGGTATAGGTTTCATAATGGGAACCACATTGGTTACTCTGGGATGAGCCACAGTACTGTCCTGTTATAAACTATAGCGGCCTGGTAATTATATAAGCTTTTCACATCAACAACCGTATACATTTTATGGGGAGATGTGTACACATTTCTGTGTGGTGGCCGAGAGGGCGAACATCTTTATGTGCTCTGGTGGGTATAAACAACATACAGGGTTTTCATTTACTCGCTGTGGTGACCCACTGATTATTTATTCTTCGGTTCATTCATCTTCCCTACACACTCGATACTTGCCAATCTATTGAAGGATGAATACACAGACACTTGCAATCATACCTATGGGGAATTTAGAGTCTCCAGTCCATCTGACTGGATGTTGGAGCCAAATGCACACCTACTGAAGGGATGCAAACACAGGGACAACATGCCAACTCAAAGCACGTGAACTTTCAAGTTTTTGATTTGCTTATGGTGTGAAAATGTCCAGATTACAAGTACTCTACTAACAAGTAACTGAGTAGCTTTTTACAGTTTTCAACACAAGCTGTATTAATTGAGTTTTGTCCATTTGGGGGAAACACAATAAGCCGTAGACAAAATATTGACTTTATATCACCTTCTTAAGTTTATATTGCAAACACGATGGCAAACAGTTGCTTGTGTACACATTCAGCCAACATGAAGCAACATTAGCACTAAATTTGGAGTCGCGTCTGTGTCCAGCTGATTCATGTGGGTCCAATAATCACTCTCGTTTTAGCTTTAATTTCGTCTCCGCTAACCCCTGAAGGAAACGTGTGGCTCTTTAGCCACTAAACGCTCCACTGTGTTTCCCAGCTAATTGCTAACCTTGTCTGTCTGGTGTTGGGTGCTGGGCATGTAGCGTACAGTGGGCTTTTTTTAAAGACAGCTGTGTCTGTCTGGAACTGAGGTTACAGCTGCCGTAAAACCAACACAATGAGCTGAGAGATGCTTAAAAAAAAAGTCCTAAAAAAGTCCTATATAGCTGAGGGGAACTGCAGAGTCATCACATATAGGTTACATATAGTAGTCATGTGAACCTTGATTGATATAACACTAGAGCTGCCAGGGGTGGCTGTGCAGCTAAAACCACCGACAGACAAAATTGGCCTGCTGCAATGCATCGATATTTGAGGAACAAGACGTCTTAGAATGATAAAGAAATCCTTGTCCCTGTTGGTACAAGGTTCATTTATTTCTCATGCTACAACACAGGGTTCTGTAACAAAATGCAGCAGTTGTAGTCCCTTTATAATACTAACAAAATGACAATGACAATAAAATAGTATAATAAGAAAATTGCATTTATAGTAAAGGTGAATCTATGGCTTATGACGCTACACACATGCATATGAACTCCACTTGTGCAGAGTTCAATGCACAGGAAGGCTGCTGGTCATTGCATGAAGCTGTTTGATGTGTTTTTATAAAGTGAATGTGTCTGAGAAGCATACGACTGATAAATGAGACTTGGATTATGCTGTATGAGTTGTGAGCATTCATTAATAAATTAATTAAACAAACTGGTTTTAATGACAAATTCAAGGTAATGTGGTGAGGAACTGATAAACAAATGATCATTTTACAAGTGAAGCATTCCTTTAGTCTTCTCTGAGACTGTATATCTCCTCCATGTATGTCAGTCAGAAGCACCATGCTAAGAACTTTATGTCCTAGACTGCTAGTACTGTAAGTCCTAGACTTATGAGGTTGCGGCTGCAGCCCGACCCCAAACCTTACCATAAGCGCGGAAATCATATAGCTGACCTTGGGTGAGCATCTGAGGGCAAGTACCCTCCTATTTCTAGCCTTCCGGTCTGACTCGCCATATTGCTGCAAACCATCAACGCATCTGTTTGAAGAAGTCAGTGGGTGGAACTAAGTCCATCATTGAGCTCCGAATCAAAACCCGACCTTATAATTACATGGGAAGTGTGCAGTGCTGGGGAAGGAATACGACTTTTACGTCATGGTATCGCTGATTATAGTCAGTGTCATGTGTGTACTTTTCATCAATAGAGACCACGATTCGTTCGTGGGCTGAGAAATGTTCCCATACATTAACTTGAGCTGAAGGGCAGCAAAATAAGCTGGTCTGAGCAAGAGGAGCACAGTGTTCCAGGCCTGCACACAAGGCCTGGTAGTGGGCGGCTACGATCAACCTCAAGGAAATTATATCCTTTAATATAGGTCTGGCAAGTACATTTAAAGATCGGTGACAAGCTCTTAACGTGATGTAAGCTCTCATATGATGTATGAATCCAAATGTTTGTTGTCTGCCCCTCTGGTCCGATAAATGATATCCTCAAAATAAATTACCTTTTTCTGAAATACATCCCTCGATACAAGAGGCGTCTCAGTGTATTTCTACCCAAACACGTGCTGCTATTTACTCAAGAGTCTGCAAAGACCACAGGTGGTGAAGGCTGTCTGACTTTTGGAGAGCGAGACTGTGCAGGACCTGTATAAGGCTGCAGAGAGAGGAAGCTTTGTGAGTAAAAGTATATGGTCCTGTGCGTCAGCTTTACAGGCTCACTGGGCTACAGCAACTCTTCCTGTGCGGACTCAGCACCCTGGCACTGCATTGTAATTCTTACATCACTCCTGCTCAGTATAAACAGCATTTTAAACTTGCCATGCCACCCATGTTGGCAGGCGCTGCACCCCTCTTCTGTTTGCTCCTACTCGTCAGTTAAGTATCATTTGAAATCTGCAGAAAATGAGTGGGATTGATGTCCTGAGAAACATTCGGGGTTGTTTCCATCACCACAAGCCACTGAAAACATTTCTCTGATTGCATAGCAGCCCTTATCTTCTATAAATAATGTCCTGTAGCCCACCCTACATGTACATGCCATCCTGATCCAGGTAGGGGGGAGGAAGCATTATAGCTTGATTCAGGATGTTTGGAGTTAAACAAACAACATTTGTAAAAGATTAAAGAACTCATGTAGACTGCATAACTCTGTACAGGTCTCGCACTGATTTGGATCTAAACATCTGAGTTGTTTGAGCTGTTTCTTGTCGAACTCAGTGAACTATGGATTTTGAGTATGCGTTTGTTTATTCCAGGGTAAATCTGTTTTGTCCTTAACCTTTCTTACTGTCTGCATTGCAATTAAACATGCTGTATCTTAAGTACAGTCTTGGTCAGAACAATGGCGCTCAAAGAAGAAGCTGGCGTCAGAACTTCCACTCCAACAGCGCACCTGTAGCCTATATAAAGACTGAAGCTTTCTATGTAATTAGGTCAAACACAGGCTACAATTGTATATCATCAACTTTGTATTCAGCGGTGAAAGATGAACCAAAAGGCTGGAAGAGATTCGAATGAGGTCGATTTAAGGCACATGATTAGTGAAGGCACTTACGCCACTGAGCAACATGCAAGTACGTACAATAAACTTGAATGAAGAAATCAGACAGTCCTCGCAGTGTATGACTAATTGGCCTCTAATGGTAGTGATGTCCTAAAAACAACATACTCCGCGTTCCTGCCCTTACAAAGTACGAACTGTTGCACAAAGTATACATACAATTGGGTCATACTATTTCGTCATAACGTTGTACTTTGAACTTTGACCCTCTTGCTCATATTTCTTTTGCAGTTCGTAGTGTGAAATTTGAAATAAAAAGAAAAAGTATGTGATATTTGAATGCAGAGGATTTTAATATTATCACTTAAGGTTACCTTGGAGATGCAACAAAACAAGGGCGTAGGTTTCTTATCAACATTGGGGGGACACTTATGATATTAAGGGTTAGGGGTCCTCCGGCAGAACATTTTGAGCATCAATACCTGCATTCTGGTGACTTTTTATGCATCACTTTGTGGATTTTCTGCATAATATCTTTAATTTTGTCAAAATAAAAGTTCTCAGCTATTTTTATTTTGTGCAGTACACGTTTGTTATTTTAAGGGGGACTCATCCTGCTGTATCCCTCCCAAAATCGATGCCTTTGCAACAAAACAACATTCATTGAGTTCACGTTGGATCAAAGTCAACCCAGAGAGCTCTGCTGTGGTGACTCTGCAATGTACGTAGTTTTAACTTTTGAGTAATAACTCCATATATTGTTAAATTTTAACATGCAGTATTAAATTTATGACAGCAAAATTACATATGCATTTCTCTGTCATTATTATTTTTGTAGTCATGTCCTTAAACAATTCCTATTCCCTATTATAACTATCCATTCGACTGGTCATCCGTCACATGAATGCGTTGTCATCCATCATTGCAGCGTCTGTCAGCTGTCAGTGAGCGATCATGTGTCTGCAGCTCAGTCGATGTGACGTATGACTGTGCAGAGGATTGTGAGCAGAACAGCCAGAGAAACATGCTGACTTGCAAACTGCAAAATGTGACCTGACGCAGTAGGACATCCTGGTATTTTTGGCATACTGCATTTGACATACTACATATCGGGACATAGTAAAGCTTCTTCTAGCACACTAAATACTATGGCAGTATGGGTACTGGAGTTCACAGATAGTATACTTTGGATGAGAACAAGCCTCTAAAAACATCAAAACTACTTTTGGTTTATATACATTCTTTTCTTTATGACACATGCTCTCTCTTGCACAGCACCTACCACTCACATTTTTCAGTGTATTGAAACTTGCAATACATGCGTACGTGCACTGATCCCACATCAAATAGAAGCCGATGTCACTACACATGTACTCTGCACCCTGATGAGTGGTGGTCAAACACTGGCGGTGTTTACAGGGTACTGTAATGTTTGCATTGCCCGCAACACTATAAATCTAGCCCTGGTTATGCATCTTTGCACCTCAGTGTCTGGCCAACATGCTCTACATAGACTATATATTCTTTCATTTGCCTGCACGTTGACATGTGAGCCAGCAGGACACTGGCTGAAATATTCCCAAAACGTCTCTGTTACCCACAGCAACGCAGGAGGGACATCACGTGTACGGTTTGTGCTATAAATCAGTTGCATGAGTCAAAAGTAAAAGGGTTTTCCATGCATACACTATGGATGCTCTCTAAAACGAATGCAAAATTATACAACTCTTTGGGCATTTACTGTGTATTGTTGTTGCACCCTCTCATTTCATTATCTCCTAAAACTTGATCAGGGATAAACAACAGGGCACATTTTATTTCCTTCATATAAGAGACCTGAGACAAATTGCTATTTCAGTTATTTAAGGACCTGTCAACAGTGTAACAGTCTATAGGTTTAACAATTCACACACAATTAGATTTCAGTGGTATGTATGAAATGCACTTTTGCCTTTTGCATTATGCCCCACACAGTATGTGCACTATACTCATGCATACTGCAGTGTTTCACGCAGAGTTGAGACAAAGTCCTTTTTTTTTTGTTGCAAGTGACCAGTGAATTTCAGGTCTTTGCACTCATGTCCGAAGACCGAAACTTTGAGTTTTGAGTCATAAAGAAATCATAATGTGCTCTTCACCAAATATAATGCCATTTTAATGACATACTAATAGTAAATAAACTTAGAAAAATCATGAATGCTTTGTAAAATTTGTATTCATTCCTGTGTCTCTGTTTATAATTGTTGACCCGCACATTTTTCAAACTGCAAGTTAGTTCTTCATGGTTCTCTCCTGCAACTTGACTGGATCAGGCTGCTCTCATGCACTGTTCTTACGTTTTTTTATGAAAAGTATTGCCCCCAAATTTTTACATATCATACGTAATCATGCGCCAATTCGTATGTACTCCATATATATGGGAAAACTAAAGAATAAAAGAAGGACGGAAGTATTCCTGTATGGATGGAGGTCAGACTTTCCAAGGAGACTGGTGTTTGGAACTGTGTAAACTTTGAGTGAACTCTGAGTCATCTGAAGGTACGTCCTCACCTAAACTTAATTACAGTAACTTTAATTTCCTAAACCTAACCTCTGTAAGTGCGTAACTTTACCTTAAAGACATAACATCATTTGAGGGATGCTAATTCGTAGGATATAATACAAACTGTTGTACGGGGATACGTTGACTGGATGCTGTAGGACTGGTTCAAATAAAGTTGATCTGGAGAATTAAGCATCAACTTGCTGAGAATGATTAATGTTAATGTTTGTGGCACAATTTTTAAATTATATCTTTGAGCTTCGGGGAAGTTATCAAGTATTTTCAACTCAAAATGTTCAAGTCTAAGTCATGACTCATTGGTGTTTAAGTCCAAGTTGAGTTGCAAGTCTTTTTAGAATTCATCAAATCCATCAAATTTGTGACTCAAATCCACACCCCAGTGTTCAGGTATATGAGTCTACAGCTTGATTTAAGCCAACATGTTGCAGATGAATTGAGTTGAATCACTTTGTAGGATGCTGCTCATCCACCCCTGATGCAAGTAGATTAGAAGTAGGCCCTCAGATTTTACATCTAAAAAAACCCATCATACTACTGAAACTACATAAGCTTGATAATTCCGCATTTGGACAAATATAGACTTGTGAGTAAACACTAGAATAAAATCAGGAGACAGTCATAATATTTACCACAGTCATGCTGCGTATGATGGGGCTGAGTAGGAAGACCATGTGCTGCTGGATCTCCTGACTCCTCTCCAGCAGGATGTAGAAGAACTCCACAAAACCAAAGGAGGCCAGCAGAAAGCCCAACACCTGAGCAGGACAAGAGAGAAACATCACAGTCACATCAGAAATGCTGCTTTTGTATCTGATTTCAGTCAAAAACAGTAAAATTAAGTGTCTGTGTGAAGTCTCACCATCTTGGCGGAGCAGAGGCAGGACATTCGAATGCGTCCGCTGTCATGGCAGTAGAGGAAAAGGCAGTAGAAGGGGGCCAGCAACCAAAGGTAGATACAGGGGACCCACACCAGTACTGTGTTCTGGAAACACTGGGTCAGGTCTGGGTTGGCCGTGTACCACGTACGGTTCCAGTCCTACAACAGAGAGAAAGTCATAAGTTAAGATCAAGAGAATATGCCTAAGAGTCAAACTGTGAGATTATATCCATCATCTGACAGACAGAGCAGGTGAGAGCCAGATCCAGAGAATTCAGACTTGGTTTGGGTCCTGTGTTTCATCCATCGAGGCAGTGGAGAGTGAAACCACAGCAGGTCAACAGAAAGTGTGTCTGTGCCCAATCCTGACAGAGTGTGAGTTGAAAGAGTGATTCTTTTACTGAAAAAGCTGAGTCGGTTTCAGGATTTTTTTCTGACCGCGTCTCTGGCTTTTTTCCAGAATTCGAAAAGGGCAATGTACGCTGTCAACACATTAAAAAGTGAGGTCAAGAATTATACTAATAATGACGCCAATAAACAATAAAATTCCACACAGACGAGGTGTGTTGGGCAAACGCTGCCAAAAGTCTGCGATTATGTAACAGCAGCAGAAGCAGTAGAGCTTATTTAGTTTAAATAAAAAGAACACCAGGGGCTAAGTGGTTTGTTGTTGTCCTGCTTCCCTTGTTTATCACCTCAGTGGCCTAATGAGGGGCAGGGTGTCTGGCTGTGCTAACGAGGCTGGCCTGTGGAGTCACCACAGGAAGTGGTTTAAAGCTTCGAGCATGGCAGAGTCGTCTGGCTGTGCTGGTAGACTCCCAACTGGGATAAGGGAGAGAGGCCACAAATGGTGGCGGCTGCAGGGTCATTACGTAACGCGGCCCTACCGGTGAACCACGTCAGGTGAGTAGTGGCTGCTGCTCAGAGGGGGCGGCGTGTCTCAGCAGGGCAGGAAAAATGATTAATTTAAGTTTACCATAAGTCGCTACTGTTCCCCACCTCTGGAGCCACAAGGGTCTGAATCATGGTCTGACTGTTCAACATCTTTGCCTGCACAAACAAATCCTACATAAACCTCCATAACACAGGTGGCTCAGGTTGAGGGCATAAGTTTTGATCCAATGCTGGTAGGCAGGCACATATGAAGCAGGGGATTTGGGGGTTCTCTGACAAGAAATATTAAGCATCAAACACTTTATTTCTTGCATTATGGTTCATTTTTTATGCACCAATTTATGATGGAAATGTATTTTTTGTCCAACTAAAAGTCCTCTGCTTCTCTTTAAAATTTTTATTTTATTGAGAGGGAACAAATGCTCAAGTTGTTACGTCCTACCCATAATCCATGCCTATGGTTTAGGCATAGAATAAGCCTACTGGACACAAGCAGGGGCCCAAAGTATTGGAGGGCCACCTGGCTTTTATCTGCAGAATGTCTCTGAAATTAACATGTACCTACCAGGATGAGATTTAAAATGACTTTGCAGAGGCACAAAATGACCTCGAACAGACACAAAATGACAACCAAAGCCAAACAAAATGACTACAAAGAAACAGAAAATGACAACTAAACCCACAAAATGACATCAGATGCACAAGATTACCCCAGAGAGACCCAAAATGACAAAACAAACCCACAATACTACCCCAAAGAGACACAGCATTACCTCGAAGAGACAGAATATGACTTCAAAGAGACAAAAATACACATGATGACCTCAGAGAGATAACCTGCAAGACCACAAAAAGATGCACAATGACTACATAGGGAAACAAAGCAACAACGGAAAAAGAGGCAAAACCACCACAAAGTCTGAGTGTCTTGCTCCTGTGTAAGAGAGATGGAAGGGCCTTTTGTATGTCTGTACTCAGGGGTCTACTGTCTCATAATCTGCCCATGGGTTTATGATCGTTATGTAATGAACACAGCATTTTGCACATTCTGTATACTAGCCTTCTCTGTGAGCACTGATGTACCAAAATGCATTTAAGTGATAAATCTCATGAGAGGCAGTGTGTGGGAGGCTACTTTCACAGACCCTTCTGACTCCTGTGGTCAGGGCCAGGCAGATGAACAGAACACTTTTATGTAAGAAATCCAACTTGTCAAACCCTCTCCAAGCACTTTCTTGTGCATTTTGCCCAGTACTTATCCTGTTTCTCACCCCTGGCTGAAGTGGTTGCAGTAAACTAGTAGATGCCAACAGCTCGGTCACCATAAGGCGTCTATTTTTACCTGACGGACACAGCGATGTGAAAGTAGAGGAGGCTGTCCTGTTTTACATCCTTTAGATTTTTGATGGATAAATTCAGTACCTGAAATGACTATAATAACGACACTGGCTTGAGAACATAGCAACAATATGCACCAAATGTTAGTATGCAGTGTGTATGAACTACTGTAATTGTAGAAGGCATTGATCACTTTCCTGACAGTTTCACCTATACTTTGACCCGTTTTTAAAATTACAGGACGGCTTGGTTTGAAAAGAAAGAAACTAAATACACTGCTTGCTCCTAAATTGCCCCCTTTCAAATTTGTCCATATAAAGCTCACGTGTATAGGTGCTTCTGGATCAAATCTCTTCTGCTCAGCTGGATTGTGCATGCTCAGTTCAGTATTTAAAGCCATATAAATCCCAGTCACTACCCTGGGGCTGTTGACAAAGAGTAAGAGTAAGGAGTAAGCAGTGACGCTGCTCCAAAAGTATGCGAAAGGTTGATTACTACATTTAATAACCGAAAGTGCTCTGTAGCCAACATCAGACAAAAACATCTGTTAAAACATCCTCTGTGATGGATGTCATGTGGCTGAGAACATCACATCTGTACTTTGAACTTTCGTGGCAAAGAGAGCCGCACGAGACAGCCAGTACACACTTCACTTTCACTTTCTCATTTAAGTTTGACGGCCATAGTTTTGAGGTTTTGCCAGAAACAGAGAAAGAGCCATTACTAGAGGCGTGCACTCAGTAAAGTGCAGATCTCCACCAGGGGATCGTGATCGTGGCAACTCTTACCAGTTCTGGTAGCTTAATTTCAGACGGGCCGCAGCCTGTTTCAGAAGCTAATAAAAACACATGCCTCCTCTATTTTTGATGTAGCCATGGCGGCACAGAGCAGATAGACTTTTCCTACTAACAGGTACTGTATGTGAAATATACAGCACAGCCAGAAATCTTTGATCTATGTCATTCTTAACTGGACTTAAAACGGTGTTAACGTTGTCTTTAACGACGTGGAATTGTCCCTCCTGGCTCCCTTACAGTTAAGATGGCACAGGAGCTAGCAAAAACGGGGACAAATTCATCTCGTACCATGCCTAACTTTAGTGGATCATAACATGCCGGGTATGAAATGAACAAAACTTTTTCTATAGATGTCAGTCACAGACAAAAATGTGGCTGCCAACAGACAGTAAGGCTGGCTGTTTTTAGCCAAGCCGATTTCTGGAAAACTTGTGGTTGCTACAGGCCAGTTAAGCAAAGTGAGGAGGTCAGTAAAACAGTTTTCTGAACAACTGTGAATCACCGCAACCACGCAGGATCATTGAGCAAACAGTCATACATGAGTACACAAAATATGAGGCTGATGGGTCCAGTAGTTGGCAAGACTAGCTGCAGATGGGCAGAAACACACAATCACACACACACATTCACTCACTCACACAGCATACACACATGGCCAAATGCATGATCCTCTCCAGGTCTACAGCTTGTGTAGATAATAAAAAATAGATACTGAATTTGTCCCTCCTGGCTCCCTTACAATAAAGATGGTGGAGAAGCTAACACAAGCGGGGACTGATTCATGTTGTATTGTGCCTAACCGACGGATTAATGGAATTAATCTGCAGATGCTCAGGTTCAAACTAAGACCAAAGCATGTGTCCTGCGACAGACAGTAAGGCTTTTTGTATTTAGCCAAGATGATTTCTGGAAAACTTGAGGCTCCTACTAGCTGGTAAAAAGGAGTGAGGAGTCAGCAGTTAATGACTGAATCACTGTGACCACACATGGTCCCTGAGGATACAGTTATACATGTGTACGCAAAATCGGAGGCTGATTGGTCCAGTAGTTTGTGAGATAAGCCACACACACACACACACACACACACACTCACAGGCACACACACTCTCTCCCTCACTAACACACACAACCAAACGAATGATCCCCTCCAGGCTTATGCCTGTTGACAATAATGAGAAACAGAAACTTAGAGGGAGAGAGAGGAGAGGGGAGAAAGAGGCAAGTTGGGAGCGAGTGCATTCAATAATTCGGTGTTCCAGCTGGATTGCGGCCATTTCGAGCCGGGACTCAGAATGTGGAGGTTTGCTTATATACAAGAACAAAAAGCCTTTCCAACATCAGCAGCTCACTCAGTGTGACGCCATCTCCTCCTCTCAGCATCTCATTGTGCTGATTCATAGAGCAGAGTGATGGTAAACGCAACTCTGGCACACATCAAAGGTAAACTCTCCTTTTCAGACTTGACTTAGATTAGATCTCTTAAACGTACATGCAGACTGCAAATTGAAAATGTCAGCGGTTGCTATGGGGATTTTCCTCCCGCACTGCTGAGTGCTGCCAGCTAACATTTTAGGCTAAACCATCCTCTCTCTTCCTCTTCTAAACATTATTTTTCATTTAGTTGCTTATGAATGGACCTGTCTAATGCTGAGGAGCAGCATAGTTGGCAGCTGGCACAAGACACAAGAATGGCATGCTAATGTGGCTAACGCTAACTGAATTTATCATCAATACAGAATATTAAACAGGTTAACAAGAATAAGGAAGCAATTGTCACTGTGTTATACATATACATTTACAATAACAACGGTGGGTGCTCATTATTTAGGTTCAAGCAGACAAAACCAAACTTTTACATAGATATTTACTCATTTATATCGGCTGATATAAAATGAGCATGGATTTCGTGACAGTAATCACATAGCCAAAATATCGGACTCTTTGTAACTCAACTGGATGTGACTCTGTGTGACCTGTTCTCGGCAAACAGACACACAATCGATTGTTCAGGGTCAGTGAACACATGACAAACTCACCCACAGAGGGTCCAGGCCACTGAGTCTGCAAAAGGCATCCATCCACTCGCTCGCTCCTTCCTCCTGGATGCTCCACTTGTTGGGGTCGATCAGCCCTGCTCCTCACACTGAGTAGCACACACTGGGCACCAGCACAGGTGTGTCTGTGTGTCTGTGAGTGTGTGATGTGGGGAGAAAGAGTTTGGTTTGTGTGTCCTTATTAGAGTTTTCCTCTCTAGCTAATGGGAGTAAATCTTGGGTTTAGCCTGTTCCTGCCTGTCTGTCTGGGTGGCACGCTCTGTGTTTATTAGTGTGTGTGTATTTAAGTGTGTCTGCGTGACTTTTCCTCCCCTTTAATAAAACATCTTCTCTCAATGAAACTCTGTTTCTGTCTCGCTGGCTGTTTGCACTGCTGCTGCCCTGAGATCCTGTGTCTTTCTGACTCTCACTCCGTCTGCCTGCTGTTTATGAGTGTGTCTCCTTGTTGGGTGGGTGGAAATCTCTCTCTCTCTCTCTCTCTCTCTCTCTTTCACTCACACCCCTCTCTCCTCTCCCACATCTGCTGGATTTCGATCAAAACACCACAGCTACTCCCCTCAATGGGATGACAGTCCCACACCCAGACGCACTCCTCCCACTTTCACTCACTGCCCCTTACCTCCTTTCTCGCTCCTTCTCCCTCCCCCTTTCCCCACATCCCAAACCAGCCGTCTCACCACACAGTGTCTGTTTGTGCACATACATACCTTTTAAAACTGAGACCAGCAGCACTCAGACAAATGCCACGATTTTAAAGCCTCCACTATACTTAAATCCAGGATATTAGCAGCCTTAGTCACTGCTGTGTGGCAGCTACTCCTATGTATCACCAGCTTGGCGCGAAGCTTAACATATTAGCATGTATGTGTGGAAACCCCTCTGCAAGTGGACACTACTTTATAACATACTGCATGAGTCACAAAAATATGTTTTTTAGTCCAGACGTTTAATGGAAAATGTAGAGCCACTTCAATGGCATAAAGCATCACATGCACTTCCAAGTATTGCAAAAAAACTTGCTGATATGGGAAAAAAGGAAATTTATTTAGTTAATAAGTCATCGCACTGGACTGAAAGTTGCACCATCAGTGGAAAATGTTAAATCACCAGACAACTCTGTCACAAAGTGCCATGTTGAGTTAAAGAGGGGTTAAATTAACTCTGGGGTGCAAGATTATCAGTGCTGTTGAGGACATTTGTGCAAGTCTGACATACTGAAATGTGGGAATTTACAGGGACATACTTGCACTGGCAAAAAAACAAATACAACAAAATCAATCTCATACACATTCTTACACTCCTTTAGCATAAAAACAAGAGCGAGCGTTTCCTCAAAGCTCTTTGTAGTCTGCTGAAAAGCATCATCAGATGGCGTGATGACGGTCACCCTGGTCAAGACACGTGGGAAAACTTCAGCTCAGCAGCTGCGCAGGAAAGTATGACACTGTCTCCACTGGGACTAACACCAACGCGGCCATCATCAGCCGCAGAGAAGAAAAATGGAAAGTTCGGCAGAGAGGCAGACCATCACCGGGTCCTATGTCTCGCCATGTGCAAATACGAGATTATTATTCTTTTAAAAATGACTCATCACTCTATGTTTCTCCTCCAGGCTAGCGGGTGTTTTTTATTCAGCACTTCAGCCAGCTCTTGGTGCAAAGATGATGAGAATTATGTAACCTGTGGATTCATTTGAATGTGAAATTCTATGAAAGAGTTGGATGTGAATGTGTTGTGTTGTGGTGCAATTGGAGGTGACATTAGGGCAGGAAACTGGAGCTATAATTGTGGTAAAAAGACACTGGTTTGAAATAAATATTTTGAACCGATGTTGGGCGTGCTTTGTTATGAGCTGTGGTCAGAGGGTCAGAAAGTTCAAAATTACCTTTTGCTGTCACCAAAGTTTATCCTGCTGGCTTCAGCATTAACCAATGGAGGCTTAAGAGAACATATCTATGGTTTAACTGACTGTTGTGTTTTGTCTCAGTCTCACAGCATGAGTGGAGTGTTGCTACCACCAAGAAATGGTCCGAAACACCTCAGGCAGTGTACCACAGCCAGTGGGGTGGGCGGTGTGTGTGTATGTGTGTGACTGTAACACAGGGTGCAGTGTTTACAGTGCACCTTTTGTCCCAAATAACACTTGGGGTCCAAACACAGAGAAAGAGATTTAGCAACTTCCTTTTTTAAAGGAATGGTGTGTATGATTTAAAGGGAATTAATGGCATCTAGCAATGAGGACTGCAGGTTGCAACTGGCTGAGACTTCTCCCAATTAGATTTCTTTCATCATCAAGGAGGTTTTTAACAGGAGCTAAATTATCCACAGAGGTCTCTTCCTCTCCAAAACAAATAGACCAGGTGATTAAAACCATTAAAAGCACTGAATAAATAGAGTTTTAACTTACAAATCAGTGTTTTCCTGATGTTGTTTGGCATGTTGGAGATGTGTGGCCCACCCACCATATGCACCATATGCAAATATGTGCTCACGTTTTTTTCTCTGATGGCTTAAGGTCCAGACATTCAGGAAGTTTTTGCTGGGAGTCTCCACTTCTCTAAAACAGAGGTATCTGCTAATATAAACCAGTAAAAACACTGAAAAAAAAGCAGTTTAATTTTACAAATCAGTGTTTCTCTGACATAGTTTAGCATGTCACAAACGGGACGCTAGCCCAGCACCTGCTAATGTGTGCTCAGCTTTCTCTCTAGTAACTTAAGATCCAGATATCTAGCAGGTTTTTACCTGGATCTGAATTATCCGCAGAGGTCTCTTCCTCTCCAAAACAGACAAACACAGTAATTTAAACAGATAAAAATACTGAATAAAGCAGTTTCACGTTACAAATTAGTGTTTTTCCGACACTGCTTGTCACAGATGGCTTCTAACTATGTTGGCCGATGAGAAAATGCAGATTGCCCTATCTAGAGCCAGTGTTTGGTTTGTCCATTCCACTGTAGAAACAGAGGACCCGCTCCCTATGTAGATATAAAGGGCACATTCTAAGACATTGAAAACATGATTCTTCTTTTCAGGTGATTATACACTAAAGAAAACATAGTTATTATATTCCATTTCTGCCAACACGTCTTCCTAAATCCTACACACTGGACCTTTAACTGAAGTAGCTGACATGCCTGAATCTTTGTGGCCGGGTGTGTTTGTGTTTTAATCAACAGTAGACAGATGACAACATCTGGCGCTTGGCTGCAGGAGGACATTTTTAGAGGTGTGTGAGAACTTTCCTCGAAAAGGGGCCCTGTGCACTCTGGTCTCCCTGGACTGTCTTTGGAGGAGAGATAGTTAATATCCCCCCTGTTGGTTCCAGAATAAACTTTTTTGCAGCATCTGAGCCAAGACTCGTCAGCTGATCGGTCCCAGACAGCAGCTTGAGGTTGGGGGGTGTTGCAATTCATGGAGAAAAAGTAGAACAAAAACAACATACGTGCAGGGTCGTGCATATGCAGTGAAGAGCAAGAGCCGTGCAAACTGCTGGTGCAGACCCAAGACGGGTTAACATATACAAACATACACACATTTGACTGCAAATATGACCAAGATGAGCTCCGTGCCAGCCGATGGCCAGACAGCAGACTGTTTACACCAATGGGGAAAGAGAAAGCACCCAGCATGGATCTGATGAGAGGCTGGCACTGGAGCAGGGCCACTTGTGGTCATGGCATGTAGTAGTAGTAATGTGGACCTGGCAGGCAGTTGATGCAAAGGGTGGCTGCGGGGGTGGCAGTGCCCCAGCCAACTCGTGGTGAAGCAGTGGTTAACCAGTCTAGGTCACCTACACTTCCTCTGGCCTCTCTCCATGGGAGGAAAAACAGTCTAGTCAAAATAATGGTGTCATTTTGGCCTCTTACGTTTGAGCAAGGGGAGACAAATTTAGCAACAGCAAAGCAAAGGGAGGGGCCTAAAACAGATTAAGAAACAAGTGAACAAAATATCTGCTCTGTATTTTTTTTCTCTCTTCGCTCTTAAATAAGCAGTTTTAGATGAGTGGCACAGCTCCAGTGCAGCCTGTAAATTCAGATGTGTCAGCCTACGCACGCAATTATAACTGGGCTCTGTCTTCCACTTCTCTCCCTCCCGCTTTTACCCACAGTGCCATCTCAATCGGTCCTCGCAGCTTCGCTCTGTAGACGAAACTGACCTTTGACTCTGACATGCTTCCTTCCTGTCTGTCAGCGGGACTGCTGTGCTGTGCAAGCATGCTTGATCTGATGACGAAGATATAGTGTGTGTACTGTATGTGTGTAATTGTGTGTGTCAGACCTGTTTCCTCAGTGTGCAGTCTCCAGACCCGTCTCACATGCCTCTGTGAGTGACATGAGCCTACAAGTATTTATCACCTTACTGCCTTGGCACCTGCTGAGGAGTCATTCATAAGAAGTCCAAATACCCACAGCTTGATTACTGACATACTGTATCCACCTCGTTCCAAGCTCCCATCATACATTGTGTGAATTATGGGTGTGACTTCCGGTGCTGAACTGGAACCAGTGTTTTACAATGGCAATTGTATCTAATGGTGCACTAATCCTATTTTATAGAGTGACGGGGAAAAAAGACACGGAACACACCAAGTGTTAAACCTCAAACGAGATTGTGTGATCAAATCTACGTCATCTCTGACAGCCAACCCAAAGCACTGGTTGTTTACCTTTTGTAACCAAGCGTGTTGGCGATTAGCTTGACTTGCTATGTTTAACATACAGTTCAATTTAATGGAGCCTGAACTATAACTTACGGTAAACATCTGCTCCTTTTAAAAGATGATTTATGATTTCTGACAACTCATAAACAGACACTAACACGTTCGGCATAACACATTTAACATAACTTAATATTAATTTTAGCTCCATATAAAGTGAATAAACGTGATGTTTCCCAGCTAATGCTCTGTTTGTCCATCTTGACGACACAGTTTACACATTTTTATAACTTCTGATTTATTCCACATTTTGTCATCCCAAGTCGTCACATATCGCCGCTTTGTCAGTGGCCTTTCATATCCTTCTGTGGCTGTTAATATTCCAGGATGCCGCTACCAACTCCAGGATGTCAACAAAAGCACGTGGTTAGGTTTAGGCAACAAAAGCACGTGGTTAGATTTAGAAAAAAAACATCATGGTTTGGCTCTACATTCTTACAAGAAGTGCACACAGGCCTCCCCGGTGAAAGTCCAGGGTTTGTTGGGCCCTTCCGCCACCCCTTCCGCCTGCCCTATAGGAACTTTCTAGCTCCTTATAATACATTGTTACTGGCAGCGTTTCAACCTGACGCCCTCCAGTGGCATATCATACCTCTGCAAAAGGTGGCTTTTGGTGTCAAGTGTCTGATGCCGAAATCACTGACAAAGCGGCGGCATTTGACAACTTCGTAATGAGAACCAGCTGACTTATTAAATCAGAGTTCTGTGGTGAATGTGTGGTGAGGTTTAGGCTTTAAACACCTACGTTTGGTGGCACAAAGGATGTTGACAAAGCAGAAATTGTTTGGTCAAAGACATCCAGGTTTAGTGGCTCAAACGTTACTAGGATATGCCGTGAAGGGTTGATAAAGACACCAGGATTGGTGGCTCAAACGCCACTGGGAAACTGCAACGAACTGCAGTGAGTAGGTGTTGTCACAGAGAAGAGATTTTGGAGCAATAAACGGTTATTTTTAGGATAATGGGCTGTCGGACAAATGGACATTTATCGGACTTATGGGACTTAGAAATTTCTGGACCATAAGAACAATAGTATGACACTGCTGTTTCCCTGTTATCATTCTCTATGCTATGCTGACTTTATATGTATACATTAGTTGGACAAATGTGAGAGCACTCTTGATCTTCTCATCTAACTCTTAGCCAAACAACAAATAAGCACGTTTCCCAGAATGCTGAGCTCCTGCTGTAATGGAGGACCAGACTCATCAGACAAGCTCAGAATTTAGCCTTTACCAGCTTTGTCTCTGGGCAGACGACATTTACTCAGAATTTTAGTTGCATTATACAACATTAGGAGACATTTTAGTTGCATAACCAATTTAGAACTACTAACGTAATTGCCAGGCCCCAGTTGTTGTTTTTTTTTAGTTGTTGTGTTTTCTTTGGTAACTCTAATCTCTGCCCGACATCTCCAAACCTCAGACACAGTAAAGATGCTCTTTTTCTCCTCAGACAGCAGATGGCTTGCCATCATTTTCCCAACTGCCCAAGAACCAGAAGGTGTCTGAATGAGACTGTGCTGTGATTACCCTTCAGAGGAAAACCACGCAGGATGACAGCAGGCCAGAGGAGAGGCAGAAGCGAGGCAGGATTGGTTTGGAGCACTCAGAAAAACAGTGTAAATAAACATGTCAATGTCAGCTATTTTTTGCATTCATTATGCTTGCTTGTGTATATTTATATGTTTAAGAGTGACCCACTTATGGTAAGATGCACATAGTTTGCTGTCAATAAAGAAATGACTTTTGTATAATTAGAAAATAGTTAAATGAATGTTACTTCTTTATATATTGAACTGTGTTGGCTGCTTAGTGATAAATCCAATAACTTAGGACAGAAGAGGAAATTCAAGAAACTGAAACTTTGAATGTTTCCCCAAGTTAGTGTTTTCCACTTCCTACTGAGTTTCATCACAGATTCCCAGAATGACAGACCCGTTTGGCAACGCGTCACCCGTTAAGAGTACATCACAATGTGTCATGTGCTTATCTTAGTTTGATTTCACCTAATCTAGAGATGAGCTCACCCAGTTTTTGCAGTACAAAGGCTGTGTTTAGTTACTCTTCTACAGCTAAGATTTAAACTGTGTGGATGCTAGTTTAGTCTACAAACTAGCATGATGATGATGATAATGAGACACTGAGCAAAGTATAAAACTGTGAGCTCATCTGGTGTGTTTTCTTCTACTAACCAAGTCCCTTGTTTTGTCAGTATAAATCACCCAACGCGTCCTAAAAACTAAAAATTAGTGATATTAGCTATTTATTTTTCACTGTAATGACCACAGACTGTAGAAATAATCAATGTAGCCACCGTAATGTCACCCATGAGTTTGTGGACAGTCGATTTGAAGCCTAAAGTTCAGCATATTGGCCATATTCATCTTGTCCTTTTTTTTTAGCCAGAAGTGATCATATTTGGACAAGAGGTTGGAGCTGTGGGGTCGATCTGACTCACAGAGTGTAGCAACGCCTCGTAGACAGCCTGTCACTTTAATTTGCGTAACTTTGGATCTTAATAAAATGTAAACAGATGAGTTATATAAATATTCACCCCCAGTACAAAGTACACAGTGTGGAGTTAAGCATTTTAACATGAAGGTCTATGGGGAATGACTCGCTCTTGGAGCCAGCCTCAAGTGGCCGTTCAGTGAACTGCAGTCCTTGGCACTTCCACGTTGGCCTCATTTCTCAGCTCTGAAGGTTACCGCTTGGGTTCAATTCAAGCCACAGGCACAACGCTGGGTCGCTGTGCTTTATGTGTCAGCAAGTGGTGAGTTTTGGTTGGGTCTGGCTGTGCCTCACAGCTGACCCAGCCGCAGTCCAACTTGGTTTAGACAGCCTCTAAACAAAGTAGAAGCACTGGATGTGAGCCAGGAGGCCACAGCATGCCTGGACTTCTGCAGCTGCAAGCAAGGTTAACTATCATACTGCTTCATGTCTGCTGTGATTATGGGAATACGGATGAAAAATATCCTTACAATGTGTATTTATAGCAAAGTTTATTGATGTAATGTGTTTTAAATATAAACCAATAAAATGAGTTTTGCCCTCAAATTTAAAACAAACATAAGAAATTGTGTAAAGCACAGTTTAAGTTTATTTTTGTAAAGCTTCTGAAAGAGGTGTGTATTAAGGCAACATAAAAATTAAGGGTAATTCAATCAAATCCAATCATCCATCTGCAGATGACCAATGAGCTCAACTAAGACCAAATGGATTGTGAAAACAAATACATAAAATCATCATAGAATCTGATCTGACACAGTATAAAAACAACTATATTAGTTATTTGTGTATCAGGTCAGACCAAACTGCTGGTCAGCGTTTATGACTTCATTCATGTAATGTGTGACATGGGCTGGAGGGGTTTTGGTGAATGTCCACTGAGCAGCTTTCATAAGAATGAACTGATCTCTGTCACCAAGGCTGTATCCCTTTCTTTTCATATGTCCATGCACAAAATTGATCTTGGCCATGACATCCAGAGCATGGCACAGCTGTGCCCAGTCGAATTATCCCTTCCAGCTCCCTTACAGTGAAGTTGGCCGCTAAGATAACAAAAACAATTGACTTAAACATCTTGCATCTTGCCTAACTTTAATTGATTATAACATATAGAAATAATCTGCAGATGCTTTGGTTCAAAATGAGACCAAACTATTTTATGGTTGCAGTTTTTGAGCCACGAGGAAGACCAAACTGTGGCCCTCAAAAGACAGTGGCTCGTTGTAAAAATCTAGTTTAACCCCAATGATTTTTTTGGATTCCTGAATGAGTCTACTGGGCACAGGCTCAGGGGCCCGAAGTGTCAAGGACCCCCCTGGGCTTCATCTGAAAAATGTCACTCATGTACCAACAAGGAAGAGACTCAAAATTAACTCAAAGAGACAGAAAAAATCCACAAAGAAATGCAAAGGAACAGCAAATAGACACAGACACAGACACAAATTGCAGTGAAGAGACACAAAATGACCTCAAAGAGACTCAAAATGACTACAAAGAGCAACAAAAAAGACAAAATTCATTCAAAGAGACAATAAATACCTCAAGTAGACACAAAATGAACACATGGACACACAAAAGTCTGCATCTTGGTGTCTTGCTTCCACCTAGAAGAGGTGGTGGGGCCTTTTGTATATCTGTGCCCAGGGGCCAATTGTCTTATAATCCGTCCATGTGGATACTCTACAACACAAGAAAATAACTGTATTTCCTAAAGAAATTCATACCTGCTTATTACTGCATGGTGGTGGATGCTGCAGTTGTACAATGACTTCACTCGAAAACCCTTCTTGCCACTATCAAAGCCTGCACATCCTTCCTCATACACTGTTCACAAACCACTGGTAGCTAATGATTGACACTGGCCATCACTGTCAGACAAACAGGACTCCATTTATCTACTGCAGATAAGGCCATGGGTCGCACCATCAGCTTCAGAGTTAAATAACAAGAAAAACACAGCGTCAACCAGGCAATCTCTCTCAGTAAACACTGCCCAATTACTTTAACAATGCTTAATAGGATATTGTGGCTTCTCCCTAAACTCAAAACAGACCTGCTGCTACCCTAAAATAGCAGCGAGTGGAAATCCACGGGACTGTCCCCCGTCACTAGTTGCCCAATAACCTGGGTGACTGGCTCCCCCCTTAATAGACCTTGGAGCCTGACTCCCACTCACCCTGGCCTCTCGTGACGTATGGAGGCACCAGCTCATCACGAGTCACCACACTGAAGTGGTAAGACGAACATCAACAAAAACAATTCCTCGCCTTTTCGCTTGCGGATTGTGGACTGTGGCCATCTAAAAATATCACAGAGGAAAACTGAGGGGGAGGCTCGGATTGTGTTTGTGACATTTATTAAGGAATCATCCACTCCCTGCATTCTAAAAAAACATTGTCTTTTTCAGGATGGAAAACAAATGGGATGAGTACAATGTGGTAAAAGGTTGACCAGCAGATCTTCTACCACTGGCTGCTGCTGTAATGGTATTATATTTCTATGCTCTGACTACCACAGAATTCAGCCACAGCCATAATCCTGGTCTGTTTCGCTTCTTATTTTATGTCTTTTGGATTTCTGCCAGCTGTTTAGTGCTCATTTGAGTCATGGCTGTTTCACAATAACAGCAACAAAGAAAGTTAACATGTGCTCGCTAGTTACTGTCCCTGCAGCACCTAAGTGGCAAAATGACCTTGAAATATAGGAGAGCTGGGTCTGTTGGGTCAGGGGGACAATTGGGACAGTGCATGTTTAGTTAGAAAGCAACTATGCCTTTATCATTTCAGAGCATGTCTGTACATACAATAAACATATTGGAGAGCTGATTTCCTGGCTTATTGGTCAGTGTTGACTTTAATAAAGGAAACTAAGACGAAAATGATTCTTTAACCTTTTTTTCCATGATGAAGATGAGACACTGACGAGCTGAAAATAAATTTTGCTAACAAAAATTTTGACAAAATCCGTTTCATTTTCATTGACAAGACGAAACAAGATAAAAATGTCAGTGGTGAACTATTGGACGTTTGAAATGTGAGGAGAGGAGGACGGTCAACAACGACCGTGCTTGCGATTATTTTCTAATGCCGCATGAGTGGTGTGAGATTGGAGCGCCGCATGGAGCTAAACTCCAGTAAATAGTCTGCACCAGGATTTTTTACTAGCCTGCAAACACAATCACTGGAGCAGCGCAATTCATTGGTGCGAGCTGTAATCCAGCAGTAAATAATCAGCCGTGTGTGGATGGTGGTGCTGTTGAACGGACTCATGGAGTTTGGTGGATGCATGTTGTGGACCAAGCACAAAAACACAGGTTTGAAATTCAACAAATTTATTTTCCCAAAAAATAAATTTTACAAAGCAAATGACTAAAGGTAACAAAATTTGAGTTATAGGGCTCTTTTTTTTAAAAGATTTTTTTTTGGGCTTTTTGCCTTTAATGAACAGGACAGAGTGAAATGGGGTGAGAGAGAGAGTTAAGGTTGACATGCAGCGAATGGTTGCATGCCGGGGTCGAGCCTGCGGCCGCTGCGGTGGGACATCACCTCTGTGCATGGGGCGCCGGCACTATCCACTACGCTACTGACCCCCCCAGAGTTATAGGGCTCTTAAAAGACGGCGATAAAAAATAACTCTACTAAAAAAACTCAACAAACAGACCTATGGGGCAACATAGACCAACTTAAACACAAAGGGGAGAACTCCCCCCCATGACATCACAGCTCTCGGTGCAGTCCGTGGGACACCCTTTTCCATAAAAGCAGGCTCTGCCCTAAGCCCCGCCTTTTGCCCAGCTCCAGCCGGGAAGTGACTTCAGGTAACTCAAAGACAAAGAGAAATTAATTAATAACTTACAAAAGCAAAAAGCAAAATGACAAAACAATGTAAACCAAATGTGCGTGCTTCATCTAGAAAACAGTGTGTTGTCAAAACGCTAATACACTTCAAACTAAACAAACTGGCATTGTGTATATTTTAAGTGACTGCACATTAAAGGTAACTGAACGTGTGGTAATGGTGTGGGTGAGCATGGGAATCATTCAGCCTTTTGTGTGGTTGTAGGCACGGCCATCACAATGCAGCAGTGGCTGTGAGCAGTTAGCTCTGCTTGTTAGCCAGTGAACGGCAGCGGAGCTAGCAGCCACCAGACACCAGCCTTCACATTTGTTCCCCGTAGGACTCCACTCAGATCCTGACTATCTGTAAAAGGGTTAGGGTTTGATTGCTGTTTGACAGGCAGGTAGGAGGGTCAGTTATCTGTGGGTGTAGCTGTGCTGTATATAAACAGTCTGAACTCTGCGGTGTTTTCTCTGACACAGCTGAGAGTTTCATTTTAATCCATTTTTTCTCAATTTTTTGAGACCATCAATAGAGAGATGTTGAGCTTTTCAAATACTGATTAGCATTAGTAAATGCTCGTAAATCATTCCTTAAACCTGTCGAAGACTCTGCTAAAGAAATGCAAGTTTGAAACTGTAGGAAAAAAAAGATTTCTAAATGAAATTTTTATGCAACCTGTCACCTTGATTCTAATTTCTGATTCCTATATTATTCTAATTTGATAAGTTGAATTAGAAAAAAACAACCTTGACTAAAAGTTAACAAAAATGTCATTAATCTTCATTGACTTAAACGTTTTGAGTTATCGGCAACTTAAATTAGACTGAAACATAAAGGATAAAAATGATTAAAATGTGGTTAAAACCAATAAGCATGTTTACCTCTAAAGACCATGACTAAATCTAAAATGGCTGTCAAAACAAACACTGCTGTTGGTTTGTGCCAACAAAAGGAAGGCGAAAACAAGACAAAGGCTTTTCCTCATTGAAAATGACCCACTGTAAAGTCAGTGAGTGAATGTTTACAGCATTAATTTCATATTCACTAAAAAAACTCAATAGCCTACATAAACTTAAAGGCTGTAGGTAGCCTATGGCAGCCACATTAAGTTGATAGTTGCCACTATAAAACAAAACAAATTACATATCTCACTAATTTATGGGGGAAAAAAACACCATTTTCACCCAAAGAATTATGTGAACAACTGACACTGTAAATATAAAGTGTTTAAATTACAATTGGTCAGTTTAAATTATGTTTTTTTAGCCCAAACCAAGGTGTACCAACCATCCTGAGGAGTCAGATTTTGGGGGGAAATGCACTCCTTGTATATTTTACAAAACTGTGCCTGAGGCTTGGGTTAGGCTCTAAAACACTTGATAAATTGTTAGCAGACACCTGTATCTGGTCAGGAATCCATTGATTTTTATCACTGTTCAAGTAGTTTCTAATAATGGAGGATTATTCCATGTACAAACAAGAATGTCCCAACTGACCCCGCTCTCCCCTACTGATCATTAGTCTTCTCATGATTGGTAATCAGTGATCAGTTTTCATCTTAATACCTGAACTTGGACTCCAAATGCGATTTTTCACCCCCAGCCTGAAAACCAAGTAAACTTGTTAACCTCATGCAGAGGCTCATGTCATTGTTTCCATGCATTCATACTAATCTTTACTATTTTCCTCCGTTTAAAGTCAGTCATAAAAATGCTGGGAAAATGAGAACCATACACTACAGTACCGTGCATCTGCCCACACGGCAAACCCAAAACTCAACAGGAGCACTCATCACTCAACTTCCTCTTGCAAGGCCATTTGTACAGTATGTACTCATGCACTGGGAACCCACAGTTTGCAGTCTGTAAATCAGAGAGTTCAAACACGACTTCCGGAGAGCCATATAGGACAGCAAAGGCAGAGCAAAGGGAGCCACATCCTGTGGCTAACAGGAAATACTGGTTAAATGACAGGTTTGCATAAATGAAGGGCTGCTGGGCTTGCCATCACACCCTGCAAATGGATTGTTTCCCTAAATTTGTCTGCGTCTGTGTTTAAAAAGTGTAAATATGAAAATGGTGATGACTCTACCCGAAGCTACTGTATGACAGATGGGTCCTTCCTGTTACGCTGCAACATTTCCTGTCCACATGAATTACTTCCTCATATGTTCTTTTAAATATATTTATAACAAATGGATTAAATTATAGATTAAGGCCTTCCTTGTCACATTAACACAGAATAATGCACATTAAAAATATTTAGTTTTTACACAAATGTGCTCAGTTTTATGAGCCATACAATTATGAAATACTCTCTTCGGCTTCCAGTTCTATGAGTTTGTTCTTTGCGGATTTCCTGTTTCAAGTGGATGTTTTGTTTCTCTAAAACATCACTGTAGTCCAGGGTTTTCTTGTACTTGTAATCATAGATCTCTAACTTGTCCGAGTTTCCTTTGAGAGCCTGGAGTTCCTGCTGCAGGGCATCATTTTAGCAGGTCATTGCCTCTTCCTGATGTCGCACTGCTGCACACATCTCCTCCTTTTCTTTCTCAAGGTCCTTAAGTTCTTTAATGTTCTGCATATTATTTTTCCTTTTAGCATCACAATCTGCTTGTACGTTATCAAAGGTGCTCAGCTTATCCTTGAGGTCCTGGAAACTTTGGTCATGACTGTGACAGTGAAGGTCCATCACCTCATTTGACCCTTTTGTTGTTTTGTAGGTTTCATAAATGTTGCACTGGCGTTGGACCTTGTCAGTGAGCACCTCCACTTGTCTTTGAAGGGAGACGTATATTTTCCTCGCAGATCTTTCTTCTGCTTTCACCACATCATATTCTCCCTCTGAAATTATACAGCTCCTAAACTGTCTCTTCATTGTGTGAATTTCTTGGTGCAGGGTCTTGAGCTGTTCGATGATGGCCTGTAGGTTCACGGTCATGGCATAAAAGTTGCAGTCCACATCTGTCTGTTCCTCGTGGAGGTCAATGCTGTCGTTGTCCTTCAGGGAGTCCAGAGGAGTTTTGATGTTTTTTCCGCAACTCATTTTTTGCTCTCTCAAAACTTGAAAGTGAAAAATACTTCTCTGTTTATCATAGAAATACAGTACCAAGCTGTATTGTCAGTGCTGAAGTGATTATAACCAGTGCAGTGAAATCGTGATGAAAACACTGTGTATTAGTACGTAGGAGGCAAACAAACTTGAGTTCGATTGAACCGAACCAAACTGGACAGGTGTGAAAGCACTTTTAAATCTTGTGAAATCCTGTCATTGAAATGAAGGGTTAAAATATATAGGCCTACATGGTTCTGTTACAAAAATAATAAAATAAAAATATTCGATAGAGTAAGCTACCTAAATCCAAATCACTCACAGAGCTAAGGTTACTTTAGTTCCACCCTGATATCTTTATAAACCAAATATGAACCAGTCCACTCAGAAGGATAATTATTTAAGTGTTTGATATTGACGTATAGGTTTTTCTGACAAATAAACTTGTCCCTATTCCTATATTGAAAACAAAATCGGCAATTATGACTCCCAGATGTTGCTGCATAATAGCAATGCCCCAGATATAAACAACAGTACATCACATTTCTTGGTTCCCATACTGAGCACACCTTCTTTGAATAAACTAGCTGATGTGTCTGAGCTTGCCATTGAGTTAAATCTAATTTCTCTTAACGAGGCTGCGCTCTTGACTCATTTTCCCAGGCTTGTTTACATGCTTCCTTTAACAGTCTTGCGTCGGTGGGCCATGAATGTGTTTTCTCTGGTGGCTTCCTATCTGAAAGAGCAGTTATTATCTGACTGCTTCATTCAGAAATCTCTGTAAGTGTCTTGATGAGGATTGCCTGAACACGCAGGAGTTTTCAATTCCCCGACAATAAGAAACAGATTTAAACATTATCTCCCATCCCTTTGGTGTAAAGAAAAAAAAACAACAACTGAAGGAATAGTGCCAGACAGACAAGGGCCATTTAACTTGTACCAGACGAGGCTAAATACACTCTCCAGTATCCATGAAAACAGGCGGTTCAGAGAGTGATTTAACTAGGTCTGCACGGTGCACAAGATAGATTTTAGAGTGTAAACAATTCAATAATGGAAGAGAAATCACTTTCCTCTGGTTTTAATCTTGTACAGCCATCTATAAAAAAGGTTACGTGGTGGTTTTTAGCAGACTTGGTGAATTTAAATCAGAAAATGAATCTCTTTTTTTGTACTATTTTATGGGACATCTTGCCTTTTCCAGAGGGATACCACCAAACCATAAAATGGTTGGCTTTTTAAAACAATGTTGCATAACTTTAATTTCTTTCTCAACCTAGTTTTGTAACAATTTGGGTGGAATAACTGTTGTTTTCGAGGGAAATACCGTGCAGTTAAAGAATTTATATCGTCAAGGGCAGCCTGACCAATATTTGTGAGCATCAACAACGCTCCGCCAAAGTCATAAATAGAAGTGACATGCAACCCAAACTGCACAGGACATCTGAGGGCACTTTCCTGTTGCTGATCTTGCACTTTGACCTTCCAACTAAGGAGGTCAGAACCATAGACTGTATAACAAAATCAACATAGTTACCGTGACGTAACCCATTGGTTTGTGGACTGCTATTTTGAAGCCCCGAGTTCAACATTTTAGCCGTCAACATTTTGGTTCTTTGGAGCCAGAAGTGACCATATTTGGACAAAGGGTACAGCTGTGGAGGAGGCCACGCGTTTAATTATACGTAACTTTAAGGCTTAATAAAATACAAAGGGGTGAGTTAAATTAAAATTCACCCCCTCACAGTATTACCTATAGAGACCACAACTGTTTTTTGTATTAGGGTGTAAACATGTTTATTTCTGCAGTAAAGTTGGGCATTTTAACATAGGGGTATATGGAGACTGACTGGCTTCTGGAGCCTTTCAGCACTTTTCAGAATTTTTACAAGGAAGCATAAAGAGTCCTATATCTTGCAGGCTGATTTTGGCACCAGACTCAGTAATTCTCAAACACAAAAAGAACACGCAAAATCCATGCAGAGCAGACAAAGGCCCAATAATAAAACACAGATGACAGTGCTACTTAACCGCTGCATTGGCCACTGTTCTTTCTGTGCTCATGTGCATTTCCCCTGAGTGCTCCACTTTCTATTCACAGTCTAAAAACATAGGTTTGGCTAACTGGAGCCTTTTCCTTAGGTGTGACAGTGAATATGTTTGTCCTGGGATAGAAGCCAACCCCCAGCTGTGACCCTGAATTAATATAGGAGGCTGTAGAATATTTATGAATTAAACATTTGACTGTAGTCGTGGACACGGCTGACCCATGGAATAATTACCTTTTTTTTTTTAACTTCTTTCGGGATAGCTGGGAGGATGTTTATTTTATTTCAGTTTGAGTTAAGAAACGAACATTAAAGTAAAGTACCAGTCAAAAGTTTGGACACACTTAATTTACTTGAATGGAAAAGTGTGTCCAAATATATGAAATATATAATGTAAAAATAAATAAATAACACAAAGCCTGTAATGCAAACTGGGTGTGTTGGGTTTAAAAGAAGACAGCATTTACCCGACAGTGAGGGTCTCATGAAAAATGTTATCATGTTGCATCATGGGAGATATAAAATCCAGCATTTTTTGGAGTTTGACCCACATGAATAAAAGTCAGGATATCTTAGCTCCTTCATATTTGAACACTTAGTAAATGGACTCTTGTTGAAGGGTAATAATTCACATTAGTTTCACCCATGGGCCCTTTTTAAAGGGAACCTTTTATGGTCATTTTATTATTTATGGTATTATGGGTTCTAACAGATGTTGTTTACATGCTTTATGTTAAAAAAGCCCCACAGTTTTCCTCATACCGTCTGTGCTGGAACACCTGTATTCACCATCTGCCTGACATGCTCCATCTCTTTAAGCCACCCTCCCGAAAAAGCCCAGTCTGCCCTGACTGGTCACATTTAAGAGAGGCATAAAGAGAAATGGATACAGCGTTAGAAGCAGGGCCCTGTTCATGCCTATGGAATTAGCTCAGTGACACATGAAGTGATGCGAAAATACCTGGATCTCCCACATCATGGGACCCATAGAGCAAGTGCACTCCGGTTTAGTGCTCTGCCAACTTGAATGTGAATAAAATGATTTAATCTTGCGACTCTCCCAGATTTTTGAGATGTAATAGGACAGAATGGATCAAATCCTGATAGTGAAACGAGTCAAAATTTATCCACTGATTTACAGACCTCTCTTTCACAATGTAAGTCAATGAGGAAAGTCTTTGGGCCCAATGGCATCACCTGATGGACCTGGCCATTGTAACTGCACATTTAGCCATGATGTAAAATTGGCTTTAAAACCCAGTGCTGTTCCTGGGGGCTTGGTCTCTGCAGCATGATTGCAGCCAGAGGAACAGCTGTAGTGACACTTTCTAGTGTGAAAATCCCCAATAAACACAATATTCACAGCCTGACATGATCCCAAATCAGGGAGACACTGACAGCATCAGCAACATCTTTCCATGGCGTTAGCATGTAACTATATGTAGCAGTTTATGTAAGGAAACACTTACAGTAGCGAGCCCGGAGCAGATGACCATATAAAGAAATTTGTCATGAGCTGACGTCAGCTTGTCCGGAAAGTAGAAAAAAAGATGACAGTAATCAGAACAGTCTGAAGTCTGAGGATTTTGCTCACTGGGACTGCTTTTACAAACTCAATATTTGAAATTCTGGCCACATTTAAGATTTAAATACATACATCCAACACTGTAACATCATCTGTATATATGACAGATAGTAAGGAAAAGCATAATAGCCCCTTTAGTCCCCTTTAAACACTTCTAACCATCACGACAATTAAAATTTTTATTGCTTTCTTCTTGTGTGAGAGAAATATGCACACACTGGGCCAATTCCACAGACGTTTGAAAGTTTCCAGTTTGAGGTGATGGAGATGTTGACCCCGAAGGAAAATATCCTCCAGCGCTCAAAACGGCTAAATCTGGCGCTGCCCTCAAAGCTTTTAACCAAATTCATTCTTTTCTTTAATTTTATTTGAGGAGAGGGTTGTCAAGAACAATATTACATGCGTAAGCGCAGACACTGACGCATGTTGCTGTCATATACTCTACATCTGGGTAAATAACAAATTTGACTTAAAATCAAGCACGCCACACACACACACATCCGCACACACAAGCTTTGGGTGTCCCACCACACTAGTCAGGGACCAAACGAGACAAGACCTATCATGTCTCCTCTCAGTGAGAGCAGACATTGTTGACTCACTGTAGTCTAGAGGCGCTCAGCCTGCGTCCCACCACAGCTATGCACTGTCTGACCAGAGCCTCGGAGCAAGGGTGTGCAGACTCACACACGTTTATGGATGCAAGCAAACATTACACAAACACGGTCAGACGCACATAGCTACATACAGGTACAAAAACACATATGCTAGTCCTTTTCTCCAGCTCTGCGGTTTGCTCTTTAATCCACTCAGTCACAACACATTCAAGAGCAAAAAAACCCACGCTCTTTCTTTGGTCTTTTGGTCTTTCCGTCCTTCAGTTGCACTTAAGATCTAACTGTTGATTACTTCATATATCCGTTATGCAGTAATCTGGGAGGCAATGTTTGCTCTTTGGGGATAGACATTACACCTGTTAGACACTTCTGCAAAGCCTTTCTGAAAACCACTTGTGATGAAGGGCTCAGTTTTCTCTCCACAAATCCTCCAGCCATGTGCCTCGAGTGTGCCAGACACACTCCAGTCTGTCCACAGACACCAAGCCCCCAGTCTCAAGCTCCACTTAAAGGCTCATTAGACCTGACATCATAGTGAATCGAGTGATGTTCAGGTATTCATGCAGACTCCTCACTCCCACGCTTGGATTAACCTGTTACGCCCCAGGCAAAAAAAAAAAAACATGCAGTTAGGCCCCCCATTGGCCCCCCACCTCCCCTTCTTTGTGCACTCTGTATGTACACTTTGCCTCCACTAATTACAGTGCAAAGAGCAGACTATAAATGGCAGCTTCATTATAAGTCAAGAGACCCAGAAAACAAGCACTATTCCTGTGCTGGAATAATACAACCTGGCCCCAGGTTTTTTGTGTATGAATTTGGGGTAATTTGATTAAACACAATTTTAATTAGGAATGTGAGCACAATATTAAGTAAAAGAATGAAGGTCTTCTGTGTCAGTTAGGTGCTGCATCTCCACAAAGTTGGGAGGCACAGAAAAGACCCAATAAATGGGAGTGGGAATCACCAGAGGCCAGGCGATACGATATTACCACAGTTTTAAACATGTTGTTATATGCTGAGTATTATGATGAAATATATTGTGATATATTGTGATATATTACCTCTTTTGAACTGCAAATTATGTCCCCAATGGTAAACTCTGTAAACATCTGTTTTATCTAATAAGATAAAGTCTGTTCATCTCACTTCTGTCATTTTTATTGCAGCACAGTGTATCTAGTAGACTGAAGAGCAATTGATTTTTATCATTCTAGTAGGCAACCAAGAGTTGAATTTGTATTTGTAATATAAATATTTTATGTAATAAAAAATCGGTACTTGCCGTCAGTGTGACAATACAATATTGCCCCACAAATATGTTGTGATACCATGATGTATCGATTCCACACCACCCTTACTGTTAAAATAATATATCGAATGACAATGTGAAAGGAATTATGCTGAACTAGAGAATCGTCACTCAAATCTGCAGCTCCCCTCAGTTTTGATGTTTTCAGCTGCAGAAGGCAGCGAATTGAAATGAAATGAAACAAAACAAAAGGAAATGAAACAATTAAAGATACTGTATGCAACTTTTAACATTTATTAATTGTTTTTTTAATGATGTGAACATATTGTAATGTAACTTTAAAACTGAGAACTTACCTGACTTCCAAGGCTGACTGTAACAGACTGACTTCTATGCAAACTTGGGGCCAAATTTCTACAAAAATCTAAAGGATGTGATTTACCTTAACTAAGAAATCCTTTCTGGCAGAAAGCCCTCAGACTTCTCCCAACAGCGTGCTACAACTCTCTTCAGCCCTCCTACAGTGCTAACAGTGTGCAACAGTAGCTAACATTACCATAGAAATGGAGTCTGCTAAACAGGGGCGTAAATGTAGACAGTGCATGTGGTGTGGTTGCACTGGGGCCCATGGGACAGGGGGGCCTGTAGAGAGGGCAGGCCCTCTGACAGCGTGTTGGCCAGAGATCAGGCTCTTGTAGCTCATTGAGAAGACCAACTCAGAAATACACCCATGTTCCAAGAACACCTCATTCAATTAAAAAAGTGGGGCCAGCTGCTATGTATGCTGTCGTAAAGGTGAACCCATCTCCATCATGGCTTCTTTTTTTCCAGTCAGTATTAATCTATTATACAATTAAATTAGATGTTTACTTCACAGAAACTATAAAACAACAAATAAACTAACTAAAACTAAAAAAATATTTAATTGAATCAATACTTTATTTGGTATTTTTGTCATATACAGATTTGCGCTGATGATTGCTGGGTAATATATATGTTGATGTTGCACAGTATCAAGTTGTAGCTAGTTCAGACACAAAATCTTGCACTAGGGCCCATTATAATATCGTGCACTAGGGCCTGTCCTTACTACCACACACCACTGCTGCTAACATCGACAAATGACCGGCACCCACCACAGCACAGAGTCCACACATGCTGTGTTTCTGTGTTTTGCAGTGGTAGCCCGGAGACAAATTGACTGAAGGTCCGTCTCTGGAGCTGCTGTTCACGTTCCTCTGGGCAAAGTCCTCCCTGAGTGACGGGGAGTGAAGCAGAGGAACAGCATGGTGGCTAACTAATTCTTGTGTTATTTATGGTCCAATAAAGAGTAACTTCATGCTTCTTAAAATTCTCTAACTCTGACAAATTGATTGCTAGCAAATGTAGCATAATAGGCCTACTGTATAGAGTGGATAATATCAGCTAATTCATCCAGACTCCCGGGGCTGGTTAGCAAATTACTTAATCAGCTATGAAGCAACTAATGACAAATCCATGCAACCAACAGCAGATCAATGCAATGTAGCTAAGTTGCAAGTTACAGGTCACTTAGGTAACTAATCGTAACCTAAGTGAATGTTAGCCAGCAAGCTGTAAAGCTAAGCTGCATGAATCTGCTGTCAGTTGCTTTGTAACGTCAGCTGATAAAGTAATTTGCAATTGGCACTCTAGTTAGTATCATGGAGGCAATGGCTCAAATGAATATAGGAACATACAGATAGTGATGTTTTTCTAAATATGATTGTAATTTATTTTCCAGGTTGTTATCAACATGCTGGTCAATCAAGGTCAGTCTTGTAAGTCACCACTGTGGCTGATGCAGGTGCTCACTCGCGGCTGACCTCAGTTTACTTAACGGTCTCAGAGAGACGTTTCATTAACAACAAGGATCTTCTAAAAGTTACATACAGAATCCACAAAACCTGCTGTATTCCACCTGCTCTGCACCACCTGGCAGACATTAACCCAGAGTATTTGGGAGCCATGGGGGTTTGGGTCCCCAGGGAAGTTGCCCACCTCGCCCTGTTGTGAATCCAGCCTGACTCCCACCTGTGATCTATACACACATTCGTGCACGTACGCAGAGAGGACAATGGCAGCCCACGCTTACCGATGTGCAGCCACACATGCGTAGCCACCCACAGTCAGACAGACAGATAGGGAAACACTTAACCGGTGTCTCACCACAAACACACACACAGACAAAACCGACACACCCCGCCATTCACTGTCCTGGCCTTGTTTACTCATGACCATCACAGCTCTGCAGCACTCAACCCCATCATTCCACAGATTCCTGTGTCCCAGCACTATTTTATGAGCCTTGCAGAGAGACTTGCGTTTTTTCTGTGCTTATCTAACACAGCAGTCACACAGGCATTAATCATTAATGCTGACTAATGAAATGAAAGTGAATGATGGTGACAGATACTGCGGGGGCTTGGAGCAAACACATCAAATATTAAGATTTAAAGCTGATGTTTTTACATATTTCTGTCTGTTTTTTGCATTTTAAAATGTGAAATCTAATTGTTCTGAATGCTGTCTTGTATTGAGGGCCACACTGCAGTGACACACATTTGACTGAAACTGAACTGATCATGAAAACTGGGACCAACTGGAGTTTAAAAGGTAAAAGTGGCCTCAGAGGGCGTTTATCTGTGCAACACCGCCATCTGTAGACCATCAACACTGACTCTGATTGCTCAACACTCCCTCATTTTCTTTGCTTAATTGTCTTATTGTCAAGTTCGGTGTTACATAACAAGAATAAACAAAAGACGAGTTATGATTTGTTTGACACAGAGAAGCAGAGCGTGTCTGGCCAAAAGGTAATTTTCTTTATTTACTTTATTCTTTAAATGCTTGGTTTCCTCCCACAGGCCGAAGATAGGCCAGGTGCACTGAGTGAACTCTAAATTGTTTGCTAAGTGTGGATTTGTTTGTGTTGCGTTAGAGCCCAGTGACAGACCAGTGACCTGTCCAGCACGCTGACCTTGTGACCCTGCACAGCAGTAAGCAGCTACAGAGACTGGACAGATGACTGTACAGTGGATTTCACGCAGTCCTTCGGATTCAGATAAGCCATATTAAAAAGAAAACATTAAAAACAATGATTTGATGATTTTGATTTGATTTGATTTGAAAATTGATCTCTTTTTTTTACTTCACTTATTGACTCCATAACTTTTGAAATATATCTAAGTTAGTTAATGTCTCAGTTTTGTTTAACTTTGAATAACAAATTTAAGGACAGACATTACGGGTGAACAGAGTAAGACTTTTAACTAAAAGACGTCAACATGAAACTTCCCTCGTCGATTACTCACATGAAGACCTTTTTTTTTTTGTTTACAAGTTTCCTGAAATTTTATGTTCAAATGTGCAAATATGTATTATCTACCAACTAACTAACATTTCCAGAACAGAAATTTGAACATTGGAAAAGGTCAGGTTCAAAACTCATGTTTCATTTTGTTGATATATGTAGAGTCAAAGGTTTTTGCAGAGCAAATCTCTTTTTATCACTCGATAAATCACAAAATACTATCAACAGACAAGTTTTTAGCAAAAATAAAAGTTATATAAATCAGGCTATGAATGATAAAAGAACAAATCCCTTGCTAAAAGCATTCCAAATATAGATAGGAATAAAACTGGGAGGTTTGGTCTATGTAAGTGCTACCAAAGTGGTTTAAGATTTGTCTTGCAAAGTTCCATAAATTCTTACAACAAAAATGTGACACTACAGGTTGTTAAACAAACAGATAATCCATTGCTCATTATTATTATCATTTATTGCTGTTACTTGTATTTTTTGTACTTTTTTGCATGCCTAGTTTTTTAAGTTTTTAAATTTTGAAATCTTTGATCTGACTCTTTCCCCTTGACTGCTGTAACACTGGAATTTCTCAATTATGGGATCAGTAAAGGTGTATCTTATCTTATCTTATCTTATCTTATCTTAGATATCACCATGAAATGAGTTTTCCAAAACGTTAATATTAAATATGCACTTTTTGCATTAATTTTCACAACAAAAATCTGAAGTAAAATAAACACCTAAATGCGTATTTTCAATGTTTTCTTTCCACTACTCTGAAAAAAGACATGTTGTGGAAGCAAAATAGCCCAAAATCTTAAGACTGACCAGTGCATGAAAAAGTGTTTTGACCTGTAAGTATCTCCACAGTGCTGCCTGGGCCTTTGTGCAAATCTCAAGTCTTTAACATGAACATGAGAGAAAAATAATGCCATCTAGTGACAAACCCTGGAGCTGCACAGGCTGACAAACTCAGAAATGAATCATCTGTCATAGTATATCAGCAGACATGATGGTTTTACTTCACTGTAGGGACATTCTTTTTTTTTAAGCACTCCATCCACATAGACACAGTAATGAGTAACAGCTAAAACAAACAAACAAAAAAATCCATATGTCAGCAGTCAGATAACAATTCACTGTCAAAAAGAGCTGAGACAGATGTGTTCTACTGTTTATTAAAATTATCACAATGTCATACGATAAATTCAATGTTTTATATCTCCTGCTGGAACACACATTTGTTGTTGTTGTTCATCACAGTAAATGGTTCACCATAGGGTAAAAGTAAGTGTTGGGGACAGGTCAGGGATATTTTGATCTACGTAGACCCAAGGGACCTTCTGATTCTTTTACTGCATTAAGTAACAGTAATCAATGCTCTGTAACCTCTTTCACTGTATCATGTTCAGTTCATGTAATTATCTGTAAACAAAGTTACCTATACACTTCAACAAGACAACAAAAAAGGACAAGACAAAACTACATATACGCCTATCATGTAACAAGCAACAAAGACATTAAAGAACAGTAAGGTTAATAGTAAATAAGCAGATACACCGCACACAAAAGGGTCAAACTGCTTCTTCTTTTATTTAGTCGTCATTTTTCACTTTCTTTATTGTGCACAAATTCATTTAAAGAAATACAAACAGATACATAGACAACAAAAAATAAAGCACAAAATAAAAAGACAGATGCCAGAGTTTTTGTTATGCATCATATTATAATCATTTAATGAATTAAAGGTCTTAATAACTTTTTTGGTCTTGATATTGATAATATGGTGCTATACTGTTGATATTAATTTATAAAGTACATGAAAGTTGGTTTGGTTTCTGCATTCTTTCCAATGAATATGGAATTTTCCAAAAATAAGAAAGAGTTGTATGTTAAATGTTAAGTTTCTTCTTTAGACAGTTGGCAATATCAAACCAAAATATTCATTTATACAATGAAAAAATTAGTGAGAAGTGAGAAATATTCTCTATTTCCAGACCACAGAAATTGCACTTTTTAATAATATTCAGCTTGAATCTTCCTGGCACAAGCTTTATCAGGTAGAATTTTTGTGATATCCTGAAAGATACTTCCTTAAACTTGTTATTTATACAGTATTTAAGATAATCACAAAATGTCCATGCTCTCTCCCACTGTATATGATTAAATAAGGAAGACCAAAAACATCTAGAAGAAGGGATAGTGACATGAGTTATTGTGTTCCTGATATTTTTGTTTGAGCCTTTCTCTTTTAATATATTGTATTATTATCATTACAGGGTGTCTACAGGTATGATACAGTTAAATTTAATGCTTTTTAAGACCCTTTCAAGACACCTTTTAACCAAATTTAGGACAGATTTTTGGACAAATCATGTTTACTTATGTAAACATTGCATGTAAGTATGTGGTCTGTGCAGACGTAGATGTTATGTGGGAATGTGTTTTTTTATTATAGTATTTTAAAAGATTTGTAACATTAGCAAAGTGGACTTTTTCACAAAAAAGAAATGAAAAATGGATAAAATAAGATAAAATGTTTGTAGCAGTTAAGACTTCGCAAATTCAAATTTAAGGCTATTTAATGACTTTTAAGGCAATTTTGTTATAAGATTAAATTTAAGACATTTAAAGACGTTTTAAGAAACTGCAGACATCATTTATTATATTATATTTTTCACACAATCCTAAAAACTAACAGGGAGATCTACAGCACCTCAATGATGCACTCACTTCGCCTGAGGCAGGGTGGGGCACTGTTGCGCAAGTCGTGGCGCTGTGACGTCATAAGTCTGCGCCACGTCCACTCTGACATTTTCAATGACAGTTTACACAACTTTGTTTTACGTTTCTTTGATAACGCGGGTAGTTAAAGCATAAAATGACTACCATGCACAGAGCCGCGCGGACAGCATTACATGGCTGGTCTAACGCAGTCGGCCCTGCGATGATCCGCCAGTGTTTAAAACGCAGAGGTAAGCAGGAGGTTACAGCAGACACGGCTAAGAGCTAACATGCTACACATGCTAAAAACACTTAACACGAGCCATGTGTAGTTTTTTTCCACAACTACTCGTCCTTTCCTTTGTGTTCAGGATGTTTAAAGTTATGAGTCACCGAATAACGAGCGTTTCTGGTCATTATGTTTGCTAACAGACTTGTATGCTAACAAGCTAACTCCGCACGGACATACTATAAGTAGCCCTGAAGTCTTTAAAAGTAAAGGATCCCTTTTGGCATCAGTGTGTGTTGTTGATGTGTAACCTCAGGCTGTTTATATAATAGTGCCCCTGCAGCTGAGCTCACGCGCGTACAGTGTGGTCCCGACCCCGTGCGACAGTGAGGAGAAAGAGATGTTGGACCGAATCCTGCGCGTGGACCACGCTGGTGAATACGGAGCCAACCGCATCTACGCCGGCCAGATGGCAGTGTTGGGCCGATCTAGCACCGGGCCTCTCATCCAGGTATGGACACAGGGCGGCACATGACTCAGAGGAAGGACAGAAGACTAAAATGCATCACTGTTCTTTGACCTGCACATGACACCAGTTCATATTGATGGCTCCAAATGACAAAAATATTTGAAAATAGTCCAATACCCAGAAATCACAGAAGAAACTCAGTTTTACTAATGTGGCTGGTTTGAGATGATTTCTACTGATGGAATCCTAATGGTTGAGTCCAGGTCTCTCCTGAGGAGGAGATGCTGTTCAGTACAAATATGAAATTCACTCTGCTTTTACAGACACTGGTGGATGTTAGGATCATCTGACACTAGAATTTGATTTGCACAACAGGGTGTATTTAGGTAGTTAACTCTCTGAGACCTGCAGGGTTGCTGGTGATTCAGGCTGACATCCCTGTCTTTCCGAGGCTATAGAGGGCTGAGTTTTAAAGCTGCTACTGATACTGGTTTCATATAAAACTAGAAGACCTGATGAATCCAGTTATTCCAACCATGTTATGCTAGCTTCCAAGGAAAAATAATGCTCCAAATGCTTATTTTTGGCAAGGGAAACACAGCATGGCCATTTTCACAGGGTCTCTTGACTTCTTATCTCAAGATATCTGGATGGAAATAGATTCTGTGGGTACCCACAAGTCTCCTCCTGACAGACATGCCCACTTTGATAGTTCCATACAGTTTTGTGCAATCAACCTTTTTTTTTAACAAAGGTTTAAAATCATCATCATAATTTTTGACACATTGTGCTCATGTGTGTTTTTCTTTAGGAAATGTGGGATCAAGAAAAGAAACACCTCAATAAATTCAATGAAATTCTGTCTGAGAACAGAGTTCGACCCACAGCGCTGTTACCCCTCTGGAACATTGCTGGGTTTGCATTAGGTTGGTACAGCCCATAAGCATACAGTTATAGGATTGTAACTCATTTTGAAGAACAAAACAAATGCATGAAATCCATAAAATAATATAATAGGTATAATATAATATAATGTAATATAATATAATATAGTGTAATAATAAGTTGAAGTTGTAACTGCTGTTGGAGTACAGTAAAATGTTGTGATTATGTTGCATTTGTACACCCACATATTATAATATACACAGCCAGGTGTTGCTTAATGGAATCTCAGAGTTGAGTTAATTTCGTTTGAAATTTCCTCCAGGTGCGTCCACTGCACTGTTTGGAAAAGAGATGGCCATGGCCTGCACTGTGGCGGTGGAGGAGAGTATTTCCGAACATTACAACAGCCAGATCAGAGCTCTGATGGAGAGGGACCCCGAGCGATACACCGAACTGTTACAAGTGAGTCTGCCACTGTTTTCTCTCTTAACACTGCAACTAACATTGACAAAGGCTTGATTGGCATTTTATTGCTTGGAAATGAGATGAACACACATAGTCAGAGCTCAAGAGTGTTCTGAAGGTCAAGAGTTTTCCCATTTGTTTCAGATATTCACTCAACACAAGGGTGTCTTTTTTAAGAGTGATTTCACCTGTTACTTTGCCTGATCATATTACATAAAATATTTGGGCTGCATGGTTGGTTCAAGAAGCTAATATGAAAGGAAATAGAGAAAATAGCTTCAGTTTTTGGAGAAGTTCGGAGCAATTTTCACATGTGAGCTATATTAATAAGACACGTTTAAAAAGTAGTGCTTTAAGAGGAACAAGAAAGACTAATCATGACTCAATGACTTCTGGGTAGACAATCCCAGCGCCACGTACATAAAATGAAATTTTGCTGCTTCTGGTTAGTTTTTAGTCATTTGAAAAAGGCCACCCTTAAAAAAATCAGTATCAGTTAAAGTGTACGCTATATTTATAATATTTTCACCCCTTTACCTTGTTGTCAGACAGTCTTTAGAAGCCACCAGACTCCCCTGACGAAAGCAGTAATAATACTAAGCAGAATACCCAAGAATTGCCGGTCTGCCGCTATCTTGATTGATTAAAGGTAATGCAGAGAAAATATTCTTTTCTTTTTTCTTTTTTCTTTAAAGATTTTTTTTGGGCAGTTTTTGCCTTTAATTGATAGGAAAGTCGAGTGTGAAGGGGGAGAGAGAGAGGGAGTGACATGCAACAAAGGGCTACAGGCTGGAATTGAACCCGGGCTGCTGCGGGAACAGCCTTGTACATGGGGCGCCTGCTCTATCCACTAAGCCACCAACGCCCCAGCAGAGAAAATATTCTAAATATAGTGTACACTAATACTGATTTGTTTTAGGTGGGTCTTTTTAGGTGGCTAAAATATGTATTGCTGCAGCCCCCATCCAAGGAAGTACATAGCCAAGCTTTGATGCTGATGAATTTAGCTCATCAAAGATGCAGGCAAAGCAACATTGGTCATAAAATAAGTGCAGTAGAAACGTCAGACAGGGTGGACCACCATGTTTATTTTTGATCATTAAATTTACAGCTGAAAGTAACAGAAATAAAGTTTGCCTATTTAACATATCTCCACAAATGAAATCAATTGCAAGCTGTTTACCAGGAAGTGACTGTTATTGCTATTAGTGCAGCATTACTATTATTTGGTCTCACATGTTCTTGTTGCTGGCCTTTTATTTTCTGAATAGGCTTGATTATTTAATGAATGTTCTTGGGGTTCTATTTTAACAGATTATAAAGGAATTCAGAGATGATGAGCTGGAGCATCATGACACAGGACTGGAGCATGATGCAGAATCAGTGAGTATATTTCACTTTTCTTTCACTGCACAATCCAAACAAATTCTTTGATTCCACAAAAACATGATCAGAGGGCTCCCTATTGTATCAAAGTACACTAAAATAAATCAAAACACATAAATATCAGTAGACTTATGTTAGTTTGTATCTGTCCTTGCAGTTTTAATGAATGCCATGTAAAGTGCTGCAATCTAAAAGTGTTTTATTTGTTTTTTGTTTTAGGTACCTGGATACTGGCTACTAAAAAATGCAATACAGCTTGGCTGCAAAGCTGCAATATATGCCTCTCAGCGGGTCTAACGTCGTGTTTAGAACAGTTAAGAATTTTCACTGGTGGATGTTTGTTATGTGGACTCAATTTGTATAAATGATTTGAACTTGAATGGAAGTTTCTGCTCCATTGTAAATTAACATATATCTTCGTACTATTGCAAGATGTAAAGGTTCTGTATGCGACATTCGGAGCATTGATAGCAGCAAACCAGTATTTTCTCTGTAAAGATATAGTGGAGTAATGGCGACCTGAGCAGAGAATGACGTCACTCTACCTCTGCGTGAGCTGTAATTCGAGCTTCTCTGTGGTTTGTTGTGGTAAGCCGGTCCAGCCATGCATGCCTGTTAATGCATGGGTGTATTCCTCTGGCTAGCTCATTGCTTCCACTTTGCACTGTGGTCAGACAGTGGTTACCACTGATTTTTGCTGACAGCTGCATCGCATAAGTGTAGCGCCTGGTTAACACTGTTAGCTCTGTCAGCACTGCTGCCATTGTTTAGTGCTGTTCATGGATTTAGCACTGTTAGCTGCTAGCTGCCAGCTCAGCCACCTCCGTGTTGAGAATCGTTTTCAGACATCTCATATGCTTTTAATTTCACATAGAGCCACTTTAGTCTTGTATACAAACATTCAGTTATCTGCATTAACCAAAATTTTACTGCTTTGTACAGTGTATAATACATGGACTAGGGATATCCCGTTCTGATCTCATAGATTGGTAACAGGACTGATCAAGTAATTTTTTTTAACGGATCAGGATCAGCCAGATTATTTAGCGCAGTCCGATCCTTTGTTTTGTGTCAGCTGTCACACTGGTGCTTTTTTTTCATGAAGCTTTAATGCGCAGCGATAAACAGTGGAACCGTCGTCAACTCTTCAACTCTCTGCTGTCTGTTTGGCTGTCCACTCCGTGTGTGTGTTAAGAGCGGGGGCTGAACCCCTCTTGCAGTGAAACACCACACACCATAAAGACAACAAAACACAGCACGAGACTGTTTTTCAACACAGACACTCACAACACCACTTGAAGTGCAACAAAAGACCTGCGAGCAAACTGCCAGTAAGAGTAATTTGTGAATTTAATCTGCACAAAAGATGTACAGATGGCGAAAATAAAAACTCAGTGGAATACCATTCATTCCATATGGTCATTGGTTTATTCAGGTAACTCAGGGAAAAGCTGCACCAAAGCAACAAACACTGGAGAGTAGCCTACTCTCTTTAAGGGACAGAAAAAGTCCCTCAAGATGCCGACAGGGCCAAAAAGATAAAATAATGGTGGTTGGTTTGTTGATTTATACTTCATTTTGTAAAAAAAGGCATTTTTTTAATGCATTGCAGAGTCATTCAGTTGTCAAGCATATACATTGGATTGATTTTAGTCACTTAAGTGTACTTTAAGTGTGCACTGTGCAGCTGTGTTAACTAGGACAATATAAATATCAGATCGGGACTCGGAATCGGCAGATACTACCTACTGAACGACTTGGAATCGGGCTAAAACACTTGATCGGGACGTCCCTATCATGGACTGTTTTAATCGGTGGAGGTAACCACTCCTGAATTAAATAGCAGATCTCTACACTGTTGTGTCAGCGTAAATCCTGTCTCACTTTTTTGTTGCAGTGCTACCCCTGAGAGGCAGCCTGTCTGATAAATGATGCTGGTGTGAAAATTGGTTAAAAGAAAAAAAAAAGACTTTTGCATAAACAAATGGGAGTTAACAGAATAAATACTCCAATTAACAACTATGTGATCTTATTAATGTTTGTTTCTTTGATATCTGAGTATTCTAGTTTCCTGACAGTGCAGCAGTTGACAAAAGACAACCATCTTACGCTTGCCGTTCACCAAAACGAATACCTAAAATACTGTAATGAGTACATATTGTAACGAGCATACACAGCCATCATACCCTTCAACAAACTCTCCTGTTTCACATGTTATAGTTCATATATCAAGCTGAGCAATGAGTTGTCATCCTGGCCTAACTGCTAAGCGCCCTCACACAGCTGTTCTGGGACATTGGGTCACTGAGAAAGAGGGATTGACTCAGGCTTGTCCAGGGGCCCCTAATCTATTAGGCCTTTCAGCAGGTTGAGCAAAGTGTTCATTCCCCTCCTAGTCAATATCAGTTTGTCCTCACTGTACATTGAGCACTGACCCAAGGCCTCTTTACCCGTGGTTCAGCCTTTTCATGCACCGGGGACATGATGATGTTGTGATTTATGGGCAGTGGTGGGGGCTGATAGGACTTAAATGAAGTCCTTTGATGGTAATTTGTCTCTCTGCTCTAGCAAGCAATAAGGTGGCTAAATTGAAAACCTCTCACTATATATGAACACAGGTAGGTGACAAATGAAAGGAAAAACCAACATAATGTATCAAAAGGTTGGGCCACCATGAGCTGCCAGAACAGCTGCAATCTACGAGTCTGTGGAAATCGGGACGACAACAATATTCCAAAAAATACTCCCGCATTTGGTGAAAATCTGGCGACTGCAAAGGCAACTGCATAGTGATTCATTCTACCACTGAAAGAATTAGCCCATTATTCAGCTGATCGACAGAAAATCAATTTGCAGCTATTCTGATTATTAGTTCAAGTACTTTTTGGCAATACTAGCAGCGTTGGCACTGCCAGTGGAGTGGTTGGCCGGTCTGTTGATCTAAAGTAGGCTGCCAAACAAGTTGAACTAGAACATGTATTTCCTACAGAAAATGTGTGTGAGTGCTAGCAGCTAAAAATGCTAGAAAGCACTGCTGGAAATGCAGGGATCTTAATGCACAAAGGCACTGCTGAAAAAGCTGGACACTGACATGTATATTCTGCAGAGTTGGAAGCGAAATTGAAAGAGCTAAACATTTTGATAATTGAATAGTTTCTGTAGCTGAAGGTATGCGGAAGTACTGTAGCTGGATGCCGAAAAAAGGCGGAAAAGGATGAAGATTCAGATAAACATAGCGTGGACGCTGAATTAGCATCCACCCAAAAATCTCAACAACCATTGCATGGATTGTCATGTTGAACCCCTTTCCCCCCAAAAAACCACTACTACCCTCTAACATCTGGCTTCTAAATTTAAAGGGAACGGTTACCTTTAAAGGAGAAGTCTGGTATTTCGCACTTTGAGCCCCATCTCTGGGTTGTTTATGATGAAATAGAGTGGTTAAGACCAAACTTCTGACGATTGCTCCTTTTTGGAGAATTTGGCTTTCCCCTGCCTGGCTTAACAGTGCTGCCTATGGCCATGTGTGAACCTGTCCTAAAACCACCCTAAATGTTCGTTTTCAAAGCCATGAAACTCACCGAGTGGTCAGTGGTGTTCGTTGATGTTCTGACATAAAAATCGTAGCAAACTGTGGTTTCCATCCGTGATGGTTTATTTGACATTTTGTGTAATCCATTGGCTTTCTATAGGCAGCCTCATTGTTCGTTGGTAGTAATCCACCACCGGAAATGGAAAAGGGGTTGTTTACAGCAAGGTTTTAGTCATTGTAGTCTTTTAGCTGAGTGAAAGTGCCGGCTCGACAGTGCTGTGTGCGCTCCTGGAGGAAGAACGAGAACGAATGAAAAAGTTTTGTAATAGGTTTAAACAACTGCACAATGGATTACTCGCTTGTAAACAACCTTCACAGTATGATGCCTTTGAACACAACGCCAACCTTCTTCTGCTTCTTCTCTGTGTCCCATTACATTGCCATGGTTTCCTGCTGGTTGGCGACACCCACGTAAAGGAGCATTATCGCCATCTAGTGGGCTGGAGTGTGTAACGCTTCAGGGTCAAACGAACGATCGAGCGGAAGCGGAATACACGGGTGTAAGGCAGCTGAAAAAATAGATCCACAATCAAGATGAATAGCGAAAACACGGATGGAAACCAGTTTGCTACGATTTTTATGTCAGAACATCAGTGAACACCACTGACCACTCGGTGAGTTTCATGGCTTTGAAAACGAACGTTCACACATGGCCATAGGCAGCAGTGTTAAGCCAGGCAGGGGAAGCCAAATTCTCCAAAAAGCAGTAATCGTCACAATTTTGGTCTTAACCACTCTATTTCATCATAAACAACCCAGAGATGGGGCTCAAAGTGCAAAATACTGAACCTCTCCTTTAATTCCCAAGAAAAATGACTGCAGTAGTCTCGGGTACCCAGCTCCAATCAGTGGATCCACACCCAAGTGGCTGTGCTAATTTCTGCCCCGTTTCCGGCATGATGCGATAACATGGCACAGCAAAATATCGTCTGCCTCTGTCCAACCAGCTCTTGAACATCATGCAAAATAAACACCAAGTGTAAAATAAAGACTGAATAAGGGAGAGATGTAATGTCATGCTGCTTTCTACTGTTTACTAACCTGTTTTCCAGCTTGTCCGTGATGTCAAATGTGACACCAAAGAAATAAATAACAGGATGGCATGCTTGTCTTCGGCAGAGCTGCTCACACAGCTCTGATTTTAGTGGGTTTTCCTGTAAAACCCAGCATACATGGTAATTATGGTGGAGAAAGGGTATCATTATGTTCAATCAATCTATTGGGGCTGTGCTTTGCCACTAACACTTACTTATTTAAGCCAAAATGTCAAAAGGAGTTAGATCGTATCAACTGTGAGAATTGGCTGCTTTAATCTTATGTCAGACTTCGCACTGTTGGTCTAACAGAACAAACACTGTGGCGGCAGAAGCTCAGTCCGTTGGGACTTGGGTTGGGAATTGGTGGGTCTCCAGCTAAAGTCCCCATCCTGACCAAGTATAGAGTGTGGGCTGGTAGCTTGAGAGGTGCCAGTTTGCCTCCTGGGCACTGCCAATGCGCTCTTGGGCAAGGCACCAAACCCCCAACTGCTCAGGGTGCCTGTCCATGGGTGCCTCGCTCTGACATCTTTCCATTCAATGCATGTTGGTCCTGTTTGTACGTGTGTGCGTATTATGGGCCTGTGTGTGTATGACAACACAGTGAAAAAGTTGAATTTCCTCTCAGGGATTAATAAAGTATATCCTTTTCTTCTTCTTTGAGGATGTCCATGGGCTTTAGGAATTTGTTAACTGCCTTTTTTTTGGATCAAACAATGAATTTATCAAGAAGACAATCATTTCATTAACTGATAGTCTTTCGTTTAATTCATCACCTGCCAGTATGCCAGTGTCTGTAAGTGTCTGACGGAGGTGAGCTGTAGGCCAGGTTCACAGGCTCTGATCTATTTTGCCTAGTATGAGGTCAGAGGAGTTATTTTAGCTGGGGTTGGGTTTGCATATCAGACCTGACCTCAGGGGTTAATGTGCCGTATGGCCTCCATTCCTTAAAAATAGGGCCTTCTTTACTACCCATCAGGCAGAGCTAAAAAGAAAGCTAAAGTTAAACCCCATCTCCATCATGTTTGTTATGATGGTGGACGTGATCAGCTGGATGTTTAGTGCAGGCTGTTGAGGGTAAATAACCTGAAATTAAATGTATTGCATGTCTAGTTCAGTGATCATAGGTCATTTCTGCACACCTTAAAATGAGTCATTGCCCCACTCTGTATTTAGTTATTCCTTAATTGTACTAATAATTTCTTTGTTTGGTTGACCGTATATTTATTGATTAGTTTTGCTGCTGAGGTCACCCACTATGCATAAGCAATATGAGACAGTGAGCAGCTTTGCAAATCAAAGGTGGAGGATCATAAATTTCTCTGTGCCTCAGATTAATAGTGCTGACAGTTATATAGCGAGGTGCAACTGTTTAAATAAAGCAACAAAGTACAGCTCCATCTGTAGCACCATTTTGGGTGATGAAATTACCGGTAAATAAAAACAGGAGTGATGACTCAGTCAAAATGCAAGTGTTAATAACCACACACCATCAACTTCACATCTAAATTAGCCGCCATTGTTTAACTATGGATGTAATACTTTTTTAAACGTCTCTTTTAATTTTAATTTCACTAAATCAGAGTTACTTTCTGTGTCTGTCTATGTCCATCAGGAGCTGATGTGAGCTGTATAGGATATTTTCTGAGAGCATCTCAAAGGAATCTGCTGAAACACTGAAGGAGATATTGGTAACAAGAATTTGAAAAGCAATAAAACTTTAGTAAACTGGGACCGTCTTTCTACCCGTGAATAATTGCGGTTGTAAATTTTGAGCAGCACGCATAATACTAATCTTCATAAGTCATAAAAGCTTTCGGATACAGATTGTATTGCTTTTTGGCCTGGATGTACGAGGACTGTCAGTCAGCAGGCCTTTCTGGAGTATATGGTAACTAACGGATAGCATAAGGTCCATCTGTAGCGCTGAGTAGCCTCTGGGGATTTAGTGGATATTGAATCACTGTACAACAGGACTGTGATGTGATTTTGTAACAGCACTGATACATTCATCTTCCATTAGTCTCATTTTTTAGCCATCTAAAAAAACAACTCCTGTTCTGTGGTTAGATATAAGCGTGTCCTTTATGAAGTCAGATCAGAAGACTGAAAAAAAAAGCATACAGGGAAACAATGAAGGCCCAGTGACCCAAGATACATAATGTTCCCTTATTCCTTGAGGACATTAAATGGCAAGGCAAGGCAAGTTTATTTGTATAGCACAATTCAACACAAGGTAATTCAAAGTGCTTTACAGAGACATTAAAAGCAACAAGATAAATGTAAAATCTCTGGAATTAAATAATGATAGAAATAGTCTCTTCTGTATTAGAAAAATCAACTTGTAAAATAATAGCTATCTTTTCAAGTCTTACTGGACAAATAAATAAATAATATGAAATAATGTTCTAAATAATACCTCTTCTGTATTAGAAAATCCAACTCTGAGCTCCCTGGCACCTTTATTAGACACACAATCACATGTGCCAGCTTTGCACACGGTGCACTCATCCTCCCATATATGAGTTGGGAATTTTTTCTGCAGTTCATCTGTGAAGCTGCACTTGCGCTTTGGCATCTTGGAAGCTTAGAATAATGCTGCGCCGCTGGTGTCTGCTGCTTCCTCGTTGTGAGTGTTGGAGATCCGCTGATAATGCAGCCTCTAGGGGATTACGCACACACACACACACACACACACACACCCAAGGAAAACCGGACATTATCATCAATTTATCACCCCCCGGACGCCCCGGACAGGACGTGAAAAGTGGACATGTCCGGGCAAAAGAGGATGTTTGGTCAGCTTAATATTTGTTCACATTATCGTGGTGTTGTAGCGAGGTCCAAATAACTGTTGTGTTGGTGGGTGCAGTTTGTGAGATTGTGTTGAGTAGGCATCAAACCATAGACTGTATAAAATAATTGACATAGCTATCATGACATCACACATTGGTTTGTGGACACGTCCAGGAAGTAAACAAAACGTTAAAGAAGAGTACACTTGCAAGATAAATGTGACACTTTCTAATGTCACAATGGAGGGACAACTACGCAAGTTGATTTTAGCGCTGCTCATCGTGGACTATATTGCTGTCATTGTTCATTTTAGTCAAACCATACAGTTTGAAAACGAGACGTGGCTCCAACTAGAAAACAATGTTTTGATGCATTGGATGTGCTGAATGTGCATATTAAGGCAGTACAGGAGGAGGTGCACATTAATAATCCTCCAGGACTGTAACATGCTCATGTTTAACCCAAACAATGTGTCATGTGACTGCAGTTGGTTCACATCCAGGTCGGAACACATTCTCACCACAAACTAACCGCACCAGAGTTTGTTTGTAACCGGACTGAGTCCACCTCTTCAAGAAGGTCTTGATCTCAGTCTGGTTGTTTTGGTGCGCACCTGAGTGCAATTGCTATGTTCACACCAGCCCAAACACACCACACTGAGGGGGCAAACAAACTTTAGTTTGTACTTTTATTATTGTGTCAAGATTCCCTTTCTGTACTTTTTCTGCCAGGAATTTCATTACTTTAAGCCCATTATGATGCAAAGTTTGTGACTCACTCTGTATCCTGACATGATATGGCTAAGCATGGACATAATGATTTTATGTTTTATCTGATGAGCTCATCCCAGTTGACTCACTGGGGTGATAAAGATAACACAGATGCTTACTGTCATGTCACCATAAATTTTTATGTATAAATCACGTGCATACTTATTAGAGTATGCATTGCCTTGACCCTTTAACAAGGGGTTCCCAGAAGTGAGGGGCCATTAACTCGAACTGACTCAGTGGAGCTTTTCTTATACTTTTGGTTATCCAGGTCAACTATTCACATACAGCAGCATGAGCTGAAAAACAGCCACACTTAGACGGTCAACGCTATAAATAGTAAACATTTTTACTGATCTGTGGTGTGTCCATACGCATGAATACCTGTAAAGTGATGTCACTGTATGTTTTAGATTACTGTGTTACAGATCACAGATATTGTCATGGTTAGTTGGGTTTTTTTGTTTCTTGCTCGTGACATAAGAGCAAATATATGTTAAACTGCTCTGCTGAAAGATGCATGTGTGCATGTCCATGTGCATCTGACTGCTTTAACCCATGATAAATCTTTTGGGTGACTGAGGGGTGTGTGGCCTGAAAGAGCTGTGACTATATGTCCACATGTCTTCACAACACATGATGCAAAGGGCTGACATCACTTCAGCAGGAATTTCTGATTTACGGCCCGTCACACAGTGCCGTCCACCAATCGCTTTGGAGAAAGAAAAAACATGCCAAGGTCAGTCCTCTAGGAAGGTTAATCAGTATGAAATTACCAAAATTTAATCTTGTGATGAAAAACGGTGTGTTGCACCATTTTCATTGTATCACCGCAACAAACAAACAAGCAGGAAATAACCAACACCCATGGTGATAAAGGAACCCTGATCATTTTAGATTTTTTAAGTGCATGTTATAGCTTGCATTTCTGCATGTGCATGTAAAAAATTAATGCTTCAGTCTTTTGGAGTATGTACAGTATGTAAAAAAGGTTTTAGTGTGTCGATTATATTTTCATTTCAATGTGAGGTATAAGCAAGCAGTGACCTCTGGGGGTGAAAAATGAAGCTTAAGTGCCAAAAACTGCAGTTCCTTGAGTGGCCACTTGAGGCTGGCTCCAAAAGAGAGTCAATCCCCATAGACCCCCATGTTAAAATGCTCAACTTAACAGCAAAAATAAACATGTTTACAGCCTGGTGCAAAAACTGTTTTGGTCTCTGTAGATAATTTCCTCCTTCATGACAACTGCACGGGGAGTGAATTCTTATATAACTCACCTGTTTACATTTTAATAAGCCAAAAGCTGCACATAGTTTAGGGCATCACCACAGTCTATGAGTCTGAGTTCTACCTGATCATGTTGTCAGTCCACCACTGAAATAACTAACCAACTAAAAGCTCTTTTAGTTGTTAGCAGTATGTGCTGAGGTTTTGATAACAGACAATGTGTGTGTAATGCCCCACTATTGAAGGGGGTACAAATAGAAACACATCCAACATGCTAACCCACACCCGACAGCATCTCCCAGATGTGCCAATCACAAGATGAGGACATGGCAAACTAACTTGCCTAACTTCCTAATCCCAGACAGAAGCCTAACTTCTGATAACCGACACAAAAAGCAGAAAAGGATGAAAACAAGAAAAGTTTTATTTTTCATTCTCTTTATTTTGTATTTTCAATTTCATAATGAACATGGAAAACATACTTGCTAACCATGACTATATTAGCATTTTCATTGAGAGCATCTTAGCATTAAGCTCAAAGCACCACTGTACCTTGGGACAACCTCGCTTGGCTCTCATGTTATCACTTCAGTGACATATTAAATCATAAAGACCTACATTTTCCTCGCAATTCACAGCCACACTGCTCAGTTTGGCTGATTTCTGATTGCCACATGAAGAATGAACAAGCGTTTTTGAGGTTTAAGTGAAGGAGATTCAAATAGGCTAAATGTGCACATACAAAAAACATTTAATGCAGGTGCTGGACCAATAAAACATAGCAATAACCAACATGAAAAATGGTCTGCAGGCCTTTCTTCATGTTTAATTACACCATAAGATAATAGAAAACAAAACAGACATCAAGGTGACATTTGTCTGTATCTTCTCTTATCAGATGGGGCTCGTGCGACTGTTTCCACATGGTGCTGTGTGATATACCGTATTGTTGATCAGGTGTGAAGACTTATGTGAGGGACCTATTGTCGAGTGCCTGAGATGAGCATGGCGTGACCCCATCGCTGGTATCCATCACTGCACTGACAGGCCTGCTGGTTCATTCAGCATGACTCCAAGGCCACGTTGCTGCTCCACTGTGTCATGAGCCCCAAAGACAAGCTGTTCACTCACTGTTCAGTATGCATCCACCCACCCCCCTTCAGAACTGGTGGCCCACTTAGGCAAAAGAACAGCATTAAACAAAGCCCTGATGGAGAAGGTAACATCTTCACGGCTGGACTTGTTTGGGGAAAAGCAGCATATGTGTGGGTTGGATAATCTGCACACACTAACTTTTGTGCTGTGATGCTGTCAGTTCTCTAATCTCACAATTTGTCCTTTACACATCTTTGAATGTTTAGGATTGTGGTTGTGGCATTCGTACTCGAGGCGGAACATATTTTGCTTGGATGAAGGTGCGTCTGGCACGCCAATAAGGTGGACAGAACACATAGTTCGGTTTTGAGGGGTTCAGCAGAGTGGGCTGCAGCTTCTCGCAGCACACACAACGTACTCACTTGTCAGCTATCCTTTCTGTTACATCACCTCCCCACCCCTCCTGAATCCAACACTTTGTATCCCTGCCATCGACCCCTCCTCCATCTGTCACACTGATGCATTGGCAGTCTGCAGAAGGTTACCACGCAAGGCCTCTTAACACCTGGTTTTAGGGATAGTTTTTTGCTCACCCCACCTGCTAGCCTCCTGCAGTGGCCCAGCACTTTACACCGATCCTGCTAAGACCCCGCCTGTCGTCCTCACTGATTGAATGGAGAGCTCTGGCAGTGTTACTCCAGCCAGGTCTCATATCTCTGCGCCTGAGGCTCGTTTTCATGTGGCTTGTAAAGATGCCACTCTTATCTCCTATTAATCATGGGCCTCTTTCCCCAGCTATGCTCCCCACTGCTGGTGACAACATAGATTCAGAGTGATGCCGTGGCAGATTGTCAAATTACACGCAACATGGCAGGGGAGGCTGCAAGGCATGAGTGTGGTATGGATCACAAGGTTTTGTTGTTTCATTTTTGATTTGATGCTGTTCGATTTGTCTTTAAACAAGAGATTTTTGATTCAACCACTCTGTGGTTTACAAGTGTTTTTACACTGTTGGACTTTGGAGTTGTTACCTGTGAATTGGAACCTTTCTACGGGCGCAAGAATCCTGCACATGACTGCCGTCTCTGGCTCGTTGTTCTTTGAAGCTGTCAGCCGACAAATATTCTAGCTCACGGCTGGGCCCTCAGCTCTTGAGGCTGGTGATGACACACATGCTCAGCAGACAAAGTGCCAGGACCACCCGGGCTTTAGGTGTCCTGACCTTGGAGGTTGGCTGTGAAAAATAACAACACAAGGGGAGAAAGAATGCCTCCTATGCTGCACAAGGGGTCAAGCTGTTGCCCCTGTCAGAGTGAAGTTCAACATGTCTCATGAGCCCCTTATGTAAAATGTTTGTTTTTCAAAGGTAAAGAGACAAATGTAATAGACTCCACAAGTGTGTCTCACTTTTTCTGCCTGCTGTCTGCTGTAGATGCTAAGAGGGACAAGGTTTGACCCAAGACAAGTTGAATCACTGAAAGTGCAGCACACAAATACACTTAAATCCACTGATCTGAAGCCTGCTGTGAAAAACGTATCATTCTGTCCAATCCCATATCAAAGAAAAACAAAATAGCAGCAATGCCATCTCTCTGTTCGTGACATTCTAGTGAAATGCTGATAGATTTACAGCAACTTCTTTCGCTTTTCAGCTATTTGAGGTATCTGTTAAACAGATTGTTGCATTGATTTCTGGGAAGACAGATGGTGGTGTGCATGCTTCAAGACAACCGGAGGAATGAAGAATTGTTCAGCTCAGTAGATCAAATTCAGTATAGTTATGTCCTTAGGGTAGATTTTTATTGCGCGTAGGTGTATATGATCTCACAGGCATATTTTTGAGTAGCTTTGTTTTCTTTCTGGCCATACTTGAAAGTAGCTAAAATAGCATGAAATGCTTGAAAATGAGACAGAAATACCATTTTATCTGCCAAAGCAATGAGACAAACCTTGATAAATCTGTCTGCCTTGTATTTCAGTCTTTAAATGGTTAGGTGATTACATACTGTATGATTTTATGTTTCTTCTGCCAAAAAAAAGAAGAGATGATCCTCAAAAAACCAAAACAAAGACAGTTATTCTGGTGCTCAGTTTACAGTACACCTTTGACCTATAATACTGTTTTTATGTGTGCCTTTGAAATTGAAATCATTGTATGGCCCTTCATCTGTGTCATATTTCAAGTTTAACTGTGTCTGATCTGTTGTCAGTGTGTCCAGTCTCTTAAGGAGGATGTGAACTGCTTTAATTGTATAGATTTTTTTTCTTTTATTCTTTGCTTAACTCATTTGCCTGCCACCCTGCAGTCCCTTCAGCCCCAGCAGCCTCTGGCCTTCCAAGCGATCATTATTTGATGTGATTGACACGACAGGATGGTGTGCATTTCATTGCTGAGAAGTTTAGAGCCTTAGGCCTCGTGATCCTTCAGTGATCAGGGGTGCGTCACCCCACAGCCATCCTAGGGGCACAAGGCTGGATTACCAACCAGGCAAACTAACAAATACTAACCCTAACCCCAACAGTTTACTAAATGTCATTTGAGGTTTAGACAGTTGAATTAATTGCAGATTTGTAATTTGAAATTTGCACCACACTGAAGTCATTAAGTCTGACCATCTTGTGGCCCTGTCTTCTTGAGGGATCCTGTGTCAAAATCTAGGTTTGGTTTGTATTGTTGCCGTTTTTTCTGTGTCAAGTATTTAACACACACAAAACCTTGGGCATGGTTGTATTAATACATCATAGGAGAGCTGTAAGCAGGGGCGTAGCTTTCGTTTCAGCTCTGGGGGGCACACATATGAAACAGGGGTTTTGGGGGTCATCCCCTAGGAAAATTTGAGCATTATTTGCTGCCTTCTGGTGAAAAATTCTCCTCAAATTAGTGCCTTTTCTGCATCAATTTATGATGGAAATGTATTTAATTTTGTCAAAATAAAAATCTACTCTACTACTACTCTACTACTTTCATGTTTCTATTGGGGGAGGCGCTACAAATGCACGTTTTAAATATTGAGGAGAATGTGATGTGTTCCCTGCACATTATGTTCGTAACAAACTTATTTTAGGCCAAACCATGATGTTTTTTCTAAACCTACTCACGTGTTTTTGTTGTCTAAACCGAAGAAAGAAGACTTAAAAACTAAGGGTTTTTTTAACCTACGCTCCGAGTTTATTTTGCAGACAGACTGCATGCATTTAACAAGCAGATATTGCATATTTCCCATGACACAATGCATGTAACGTGCATAACTTGATACGCTGCCCCTGAATGTCAGAAACTGCCATTGTAGGAGAGCGTCATAGTTTGACGTGTAGGGCCACTGACCAAGTGTCAGTATTTGACGAGTGGGAGGTGAACATGTGTTGTTTTATTAAATGAGCAAAGACTACAATTTTTTAAAATTTCAATCATTGTGTATTATTGCTCAATAAAAATATTGTTAGATAAAAAAGCCCAGTGTGTATTATAAAAATCAAATGCCATTGGAAATTAATTTTTTTAAGTGGCTTAAAAAGAAGAAACTAAATCAAACTTTTATACTTGGTTTGCAATGACAGTTCTCCAGTAGATGGACACATACATGGAGGAACTATTATTTGGCAAATTTCTGTTATTGTTACTATAATAAGAAGACTTTTTAAATAAATTTTGGGCTTGTGCCACAGTTAACTAGTGTGTCCACCACCTTTGCCTTGAGAGTGTCCGCTGAACTGTTGACCATGTGGGAACCTTACGGTACTACTCATTCCCGTGTCGCAGAGCGTTGAGGTGTGTGCTCCAATGACCTCAGGGTCACATACCACGCAAAGGGGCTACGCAGTTATGCTAACCATGTAGATGTTTAAATCAAAACAGTGGCAATCAGAGGTGGACGTTGGGAGGGAGAAGAAGAGAGGCAATAGTAGGGGAAAGGAGAGCTCGTTCTTGAACCGTGGTCAGATGGGAGAGAGCTAAGTGGTGGGTGTGTGTAAAGACTTGAAATATGTTGAAGAGACGCGTGTGTTATCTTTTCTCCTCGCCACTGGCCGTCCGGTACCTCCCCTCATGGTGTGTCGTCAGCAGTTTATCTCAGGGCCTGGCTGGAGCTGCAAGGGAAAATGGGAGGAAATCTGATCCATATGGTGGCACTATAAAGCTCACCGCTGATTTGCAGGCTTCATCAAAACCTGGTCAAGGCTTCATTACTACTCATGACTGATATCCTCCTCCCACACCTGGTCACTGCGCTCTGAAGCTTCTCACTCTCTCCTCAGCAGCAGTAGTCGTCTGCCTGACCCCTGGGGTGCCTCACGATTTTCATAGACTCCTCACAGAGAAGTAAGTAAATTCCCAACCTGATAAGTGATTTAGTTATGGACAGTTAGATTATATGGAAGATGTTATCCAGATTTCATGTTTTGCATATGCATGTATGAAGTCAGATTATGATGCATTGCATGTATCTGTTTTTCTTATGTTGCCTCAGATATGAAGATACTGGGCAAGGTTGCTTTCTTGCTTTTGCTCGGGGGAATCTGGTGTCAGAACAACCGTAATGCTAAAGCTACTGGCAAGTCCACCAAGAAGTCTGCTGGGAACCAGGGAGGTGATGTTGGCCAGCCTGCCCCTGTAGCTGACCTGACTCCTGGAAGCACAAGAGGCACTGGAGGCACTGGAAGCTCTAGAGGCACTGGAAACACTGGAAACTCAAGAGGCACCGCAGGCACTGGAGGCACTGGTGGCACTGGAAGCACCAGAGGCACTGCAGAAGCAGCTGAAGCAGGGCAGGAGGGAGCTGCGGGAGCTCAAGAAGCTGGACAACAGACGGATGACATGAGGCTGCACTTCCTCAAGAACACCCAAGTTACATGTAATGATGGAACAGCAGCTGGGTGAGACGTTCTGGATCTCATATGTTCTCCCTCTTGTTTTCCTAAAACTCTTATATTTTGAGATTTGCTGTCTGTTTGCTGATTAATAAAATGATTTTAGAACCCACACAGAGCATCAGTGTGTCCATACATGGCTGCTTTATCTCCACCATCTCCTCATGCCTGTTTATTTGTGGTACAGGTTTTACCTAAAGGAGTTCAGAGGAAGCCGCCGATGGCTGTTATTTCTGGAAGGTGAGTATTTAAAAACCCAACTGGTTAATTTGGTCCCCAAAGGTCAGCTTGTTTTGGCGTGACGCCCTCATTGGAATTTTGATGGGGATGTCATCTTGTCTTGTCATCTTTAGTTTTTCTCCTTTTTTGGTTGCTGCCTGTCACTTTGATAGACTTAGGATGGGGGAAATTTATGTGGATCGTCCTCCAGCTCAACTTATGTGTGTATTCTGAGAGCATAGGAGGGGTATGCGTCACATTTCCCAAACACAGACATTATATCTTGCCTTTTTTAACAAGATTTAGATTGTATTATTCTGAGCATTAAAGCCTAATAAATTAGTTTTGCTATATTTTATTATGTTAGATTCTCTCCTTCAATATAATATACGTCAAACCACTTTGCACAAGCTGAAAGTCAATCAACAAATCATCTGCTGACAGCTTGCAAATTAAAGGAATCATTAATCTTTTTGTCCAACTCTGAATGAATATACAGTCTTGTTAGCAGACCGGGCTGCAGGTGCATTCCTTTCCCTCTCCATTCCTCACGAGCCTCTGTGATGGGCTAACAAGGGTCCCCCTTGCTGTGCCTTATGTGAACGTCTAATATTAGTCCCTATTATTTTTAGGTGGCTGGTGCTGCCACAGCAAAGAGACCTGCGATTCCAGGTACCAAAATATACCCCGACTAATGAGCTCATCAGGGTGGCCCCAAACAAAAAGAGGTAGGTCAGCCGGCCATGTTTAAAAATGCATGTCATAAGTGTTTTATGTAATCTTTAGTGAGACAAAAGATCATCTGTCTGATCTCTGATTGCTGCATTTACAGGGACTGGAATTTTGTCTTCTCAAGCAGAGGAGAACCCACACTGGCATAATGCAAACATTGTGTAAGTATTGTGTCTTACTGTGGCTACTGGAGTTGTTACATACATACGGACTTTATTTATAAATGCTTGTGAGACAGGACTTGCTGGTCTACTGCTGCCTCCAATAGTTATTTGTTTGTCTCATTGTGTGACTTTGGCAAGGGTTAGCTCAGATTCACTAAAGTCACACAATAACACTGGGAAACTAATGGATCACAGCGGTGGTAGACCAGCAGCTCCCATGTTCAGCAAGAAAAAATTGCAGTTTTTGTCAGTGGAGTCTGGTGGCTTTGACGAGCGCATAGACATAATGGGCTGTCTGACGGAAAGGTAAAAAAGTGAAAATACTCTTAGATGACTCTTGAATGGGACTTTTTTAGATGGCTAAAGTGCGTTTGCTGCTGACTTCTGCACTTTGCAGCTTTTGTGTCCACACTCATGCCACTTTTCAAAACGGGGGGCTTCCCGATAGACATTTAAAGTATATGATACATTGACTCTGGATAAATACCTCATACAGCCCCACTTCAAAACAGTCCAAGGTATTCCTGAAAAGATGCTAAAATGCCCCCTACAGAATTGAGGGGAACTGCAGAGTCTTTGTGTCTGTGTGTCCTAGTTCATGTTAGACATGGTCACTTGATCCAGTGTTAATATGAGTACATTGATTAGTGCAACTGTAAAACAAGACCTTTTAAGAAACTGCAAATCTTATGAGCAATAAAATGCACTTTTGCTCAGTTCACTGCACTGAGGGGTTTTGCTGTTTCAGCATTACTTGGTCTGCTCATAACGGCTAATACAACTCTGCAAATTTCTGATATATGACTGAAAAGTTGACTTTCCTGGAGGAGAGATGGAGTTGTTCTGATTGCCTCAAGCTTGAGTCTAACAAATGTGATTGTCTCCTTTTCTGCAGATTCATCCCGTACTGTTCCAGTGATGTATGGAGTGGCACTGGGCCTGCCCCGACCCCTCCCCCAAGGCCACGACAAGGCAGAGAGAAAGAAAGGGACAGAAATACAAATACAAGTAAGTTTCTTTCTCCCTCATATATGACAGACAGATGACAGATGACTGTGCCTCCTTTGGTTATAAGAAAACATGATTTATCTATTTTTCTGTTCAGTGTTGAGCTCCCAGTCATTTGATGTGTGCATTTGTTATTAGCTGAGTACACCTTCATGGGAACCCTGATCATCCGCGAGGTCATCAAAGACCTCATCCCCAAAGGAATCAAGCAGGCCAAGGTTGTCATGCTGTCTGGCACAAGGTGAGTTTGTTTTATCGCCTGCCGCCTGGTACTTACCGCAGCTTTTGGACAAGTGCCTGCATCCCCTGTACCATCTGGACCAACTCTGCACCTATCATTAAACAAGAGAAGCCCTATTTTGGTCGCATCCTCGTGTCAACAATAAAGATGTTTACAGTCAACTGTGAACAATGACATAATGTCTATTAAAGGGCCTTGCCCTGTAATGGTGAACATTCCTCCCAGGTTAGCAACATGGTTGTTGGGTTCCCCCTGAGCCCTAAAACGGGATCCACTGTCTGAATGCAAAGCTGCTAAATTTTGACATCCCTGCTGTAAGCTGGCATGCACTGTCATTTTGATACCCTTAGCGAAAATTACACACTCAAAGCCAAACTATTTATTGATTGTCTTGGCTCTCCCTGCAGTGCTGGTGGAACAGGTGTTTTGCTGAACATTGAGAGAGTGGCCAGTCAGCTGGAGCAGCTCGGCGCAGAGGCTCAGGTCCGAGGCCTCGTGGACTCTGGGTGGTTTCTAGAGAGTAAACAGCAGAGGTCACCTAACTGCCCTGAGACTATTTCCTGCTCACCTGAAGATGCTATCAAGATAGGACTCAGGTTAAGTCATGCATCCTCCAACACTTTCATAGGCCAGAGACAGAATTTGAAAATCTCTATTTTGCCATGCAGTACTGTTATATTTGTCTTTATTGTGTAATGTGTCAAAGTGACTCAGCAGTAGATTTGTATATATTGACAGTGTGTGTTGTTTTCTCAGGCTGTGGAATGGGGTAGTGCCTGATAGATGTCGGCAGCTTTATAAGAGAGGAGAGGAGTGGCAGTGCTTCTTCGGCCACAAACTGTACTCAACCTTGACCTGTGAGTACCGGCTGCAGCCTCATAAATATATCATGATATTGGATTAGTATGCTACAGTATATATTTGACTTGAGCTGTCCAAGAGAAATGTGCACTGAAATATGTGAGGTGTGAGTTTAATTTACTCAGAAGCTGAAAAGTGGACAGACTTGCCAAATATACCAGTGTGGGTGATTTTCATGCTTGTACCTCAGCGGAGGAAGTATGTGGTCTAGGACATCTGCAAGTCTTGGATCAAAAACCCAAAAGAAAAAAAACATGGTTTGCAAATTTCAAGACAGTTTTTCCTCAATTCCTGGACAGCTGATATTTTGTAGATCTGACAGCCTTGGCAGTAGTGGAAACTCACATCATCACAGCTTAGTTTCATCATAGCAAAGCTTAAGTGGACCAACCCAGGCCCATGAAAAACCCTGTCACATGTAAGCTTAAAGGTACAGTAGGTAACATTTATAAAAGTAACTTTATGTAATATTTGCTGACACTGACACTGTATCTTGACAGTGGGCCATGAGACAAATAATCTGTGGAAAAACTATATTTCTCTGGCTTCCCCCACTGCTCCCAGTATTACTTGATGTGTTCACTGTTGTGGGTAATGCATGAACGGTGACTGACAGCTGCGTTAGAGAATTCTCCTGGCTCTGATTGGTTGTTCTCATTCACAGCGAATCCTTGCAAATGCCGTAGGAGCACTAGAAGGAGCCAGGGGGACACAATTTCCTGTCTCATGTACCTCTGTCAGGATACAGTGACAGTTTCAGCAAATATGACAAAAACTTATTTTTCATAAAAGTTACCTCCTGTAGCTTTAAAGCCCTCATATGTGGAACTTGACAATTTCTGACTCTGGCAATTCTGAGCTCTGCTATCGTAAGAGGCCCCGGGGAGAAAGCAGCACAGATTTAACCTGGGATTTCTTTCTTTTTTTTTCCAGACAAAATAATATATTTTTGCCTACTTGTGGGCAACACAACAACAATCTGCAAAGCTGACACACTGTATTATCTTCTTATAAAGCTGATAAGACAAAATTGTCAGCAAAGAGTTGCCTGTTTATACATCCAAAAGTTATGCAGCAAAATTTGTAAGTCCAATAGTCACTTTCCTTTTAGCTCTGGTTTTGGTCTCCACCAACTACTTTGCTGCTAAATGCTTCGCTGTGTTCATCAGCTGGCCGCTAACTTTATCTGTTTTTCGCTAAAACAATCTGTTCTAATTGCGCCAAAAACAGATGCTTTAGTGTCTCATAGGGCTCTCTTTAGTGTCTTTATGTGACGCAAATTGTGAAAAGGACGTGGTTAAGTTTTGGCGATGAAACTACTTGGTTTGTTTTAGAACAAAGATCATAGTTTGGGTTAAAATAAGTATGCACATGAGTGACATAAATTACACATTACATTAATAGAACGCTGACTTTTGGCTTCAAAAGGAACACAAACTGTGGTCTCCTGGGTGAAAGTCTTTTGTTTGACTCATCCACCTCCCCTTCTTCCCAACCTACACGGACTATCTTGCTCGTAGCATCAAGTATTGCCACGGATGGGTTTACACTAGAGTCGAAAGCCCAGTGCGTCTCATAAAGACACTGAAGAGTGCCTTTGGTTTCAATATCACACTGTGGGGTGTGACAAAGTGTCAGTATTTGAAGACATAGCAGTGAGAATGGGCTGGCTGAAAATGGCTGCTCGCTGCATTTGGAAACAGCGCTGATGAGAGCCGTGAGACTGAACCAAAACAGTAAATTTGTGGGTAGTAAAACCAAAACAATGAGCAGAAACAAGCTATAAGGCTCCGTAGAACTGGGGGATTTGCGGTTGGGTGACAGATCTACGTAGGTTAATCACTATGAGCATCCCATTTTACATTGCACATAGTCATCTGACCCATTGTCAATATAAATATATTGATTAGAGCAGATTTAATAGTGAACTCTGTGTTTCCCCTGCAGCTCCTCTGTTTGTAGTGCAGTGGCTGTTTGATGAGGAGCAGCTGCGAGTGGAGAACATCTACATGGGAGGACAGAGTCTGTCCGAGGAGCAGTGGCAGTACATACAGAACCTGGGCAGGGAGATCAAGAACTCACTGACTGATGTCACGTAAGTTCCCAAAAACCTGTTTAGAAGAGTAAAGTGATAACAGTAGATCTAATATGCACCAAGTGTAGAAATTGATGTATTTCTCTCTGTGTTTTTGTCAGGGCTGTGTTTGCTCCGTCCTGCCTCTCTCACACAGCCATTACCAGAAGGTAAGAATGGATACTTGACTCCTGTGGTGGTAATGCACTTTCACGCCTTCCACTTTATTCTTGCCTCCACTAGTGGTCATCGCTACCTAGTGAGCTCATGCTGCTGTTTTTGCTTGCTCGTTCATCATGCCGCATTCTTCGTGTCACCAAATGCCATTTCACACTTTCCCTAACCCCTCGGTACCCCTTGAACACACTCATTATTTTGCTGCAGGGATGGACACTGATGGGTCAGAGCAGTCTTCGGTAGTTGAAGAAGTTAGGTGTATTTATTGAGGGTAATGATACCTTATGGGAGGAGCTGAAGGTCTAAGGTCATTGTAGGTAATTTAACAGTGGCTGTTCTCTGATGTAACACACTTGCTGCACCACCAGGATGACACTTTCCTGGTTCTCAGTTTCTAATCTCATCCTATTCCTTTGCTTTCTGCCAACATTTTCCCTCACTTTTTGTTCTTTTCTAGCTTTACCTCTGTTTATTCCTAATCCCTAACTTCCCTGTCTTATTGTTCCTCTAGTAACTGGATGAGTTTCCAAGTTAAAGGCACCTCTCTGCCACGGGCCCTGCAGTGCTGGGACAGGAGTCTGGAGGCAACACGCAACAACAGAACTCCTGCAAAAGGCTGTCCTTTCCACCTGGTGGACACCTGCCAGTGGCCCCAGTGCAACCCCACCTGCCCAGCCTTAGTGGACCAGGCCACCCAGCAGGAGCTCACCCTGCTCCAGATGCTGGTAGCCATGGGCCTTGACCTCCAGAAGCTGGGCCTGGATCCCCAGGGAGACGCAGATTCTCTGGCCAGCATGGTCAGCAATGGTGGCTAAGTGTAAATGTGGATAGCAGCCTATAAGAGAAAGCCATGCAAAGGCTTGTTAGAGGAGAGAATGGGTTGAAATTTTATTGTAACCACAGAATTAGCATAGAAATCTGGTTACTACGTCTCGTGCTGCTCAGCATTCCATTATGCTTCTTGTGTCGTCTGTTAAATAAGTGACTGGTGGGTATGTCACTGCATCTGAGTCTGAGTGGTTTGGCTAGCGGACACCAGAGGAAAGAGCTTTGGGTCTGAATCAAAGGTGTTTCATCTGTACTAGTTGAATTAGCTTTGAGATTTAGCAGGTGGCTGGACATACGGTACCTCCTACAAAACACTTTCATCCTGATCACTCTGCATGAAAATCAGACTTCGGAGCATGGCAGTAGAGTTGAATACTTTTAATTCTCTACTTGCACGATGTAGTGTGACTTATATCTGTTTTACAAATTTCACGCGTGTTCACTTCCTGTCAGGGCTACGGCAGCATTACCTACGTCTCCAACCATAGTGATCAAAGTGCTTTTTCATCTTTAAGTTAGTCAACGTTACCTCACTTTCAGTTACCTTTGTACATATTGTTAATTGTACTTACTTTTACTTTTGGTATATAGTGTTGTTAATCATTTTTATTATCACCTCAGTGTCTGAGTTAACTGTTAGCGGTGTTAGCTACTCTTATGTGTTGCATCACAAAAGTAAGGTGTTGAAGTAATATTCTACATTTGGCAGTAAGGAAATAATTGAGACATTAGTAGCAGGATTTCAGGTACATTTACTATGTCACGTAACACATTACCACCCAAAATTAGGTGTTCATTTGTTATCTTGTTTCATTGATCAACGCTGCCCCACTTCTGCCAGTGCGTCACCAGCAAAAAAAATATCCCCGACGGGTTTTGTGTCTCGTCACGTCATTATAAGCTACATTATAGAAGGGTGCCAGTGATGGGCACATCTGGGTGATGCCTTCAACGTCTACAATGTATCCCGTGCTGCTTTTGCGTCTAAAGGCTGCCTCTTATACACAAACTCTCTTTCTGTTGCTGTTGCAGCTGACTGGGAACTGGCAGGTGGGTCTTCCAGCTCCGGTGTATTAATTTGCAATCATCATAGTAAATAACTTGTATGTCAATCCGTTTGATGTGCTAACCTCAGCATTTGTCTATTGTGTTTCATATGATAGGCCTATAATATTAATCCCTCTCTGATAATTGATCAGATTTTGATCCTTTGTCTGCCTGTCCATCAGTGTGTCCATTTTATAATGCCTGATCGTACTTATACAGTTATTTTGGCGAAAGTAATGCAAAAGCAGTGTAACCTAATACTCCAGACAGACAGTGATATTGTAAAGTAGCTTATTAGTTTCAAATGAATGCAACTAGTAATATGTAATGTATTACATTTTAAAACTTGTCCAACACTGCATGTCGCTCATGCCAAAAATATTATAAAGTGACTGTACATTGTCTTGCGAAAGTAAGCTAACCACCCTCTTCATAAACTTGACGTTGCTTTTCTTTATTTTAGTAGCCAGCTGGGCTAGCTTACTGGCCAATCGAGCAATTTAAAGACACTGAATGAATTAGCAAAATGATCAATACACAAATGAATGGTAAATACTAATCACTCTATGTACAATGCTTGCTGTGAAAAGTGAAGTAACTAACTTAAGGATGATAAAGCGCAGAGGTGAAGGTAATGTTACGGCAGAGTTGTCATGAAGTAAACAGACATGAAATTTGTAAAATGAATATATGTCACACAACATTGTGCGAGTAAAGAACAGAGGCTCCCACAAAATGCCACAGGCACAAACATGTTGCTTTGACAGGACTCATAAAACACATTTACACACCATATACTGTAGTTGTTAGCATCTTAATTAGCTTTAAAGAAAGATTTACTGATGCTCTTTCCAACAGTCATACTTTTATACATAGTGGTTATTCATGATGTGCTACATTTTGAGTATTCTGATTTTTACAGAATAAAATACAACTCAGAACACCAGAAAAACTAAACTCATACTCACTCAATAGGTTTTTTTTTGCACACACAGTTCCAAAGACACTGATTGTGATTTTTGTGACTTAGTTTTAGTCTCTAGCTCCTGATGCTATCCTAACTTATATATATAGTATTACATTATATATATGTAGACATATTTTATGTGCATGTCAGACAAAAGTGTGATTAGTTATTGATATTTTTCTGTGTAGGCCAGCAGGAGTTTACTTAATTCACCAGTTAAGTGCGATAATTAGAAAAAAAAACTTCCTAAATAAACAATAACGCTGTGGTTCTTCACCGCTCAGTTGTCAGCATAATCTATAGTGGCATACATGGACACAATACAGACTATGTATTGCAATCCTTTATTGTTATCAACATTTAAAACGTCTTTCACAGTGTAATGCTAGTTTTGCAGGGCATTTACAGATGTTACTGTATGTTTTATTTTCATCTAGGTACTGTAATAACTCTGTCAACCCATTAGAGTGTGACAAGAATTGTACCTGCTGGTAACAAGTATCAGACTAAGTTGTTGCTCATGTTGAAATGGGGAATAAAGATTTTAATTGGCTCTGACGACATGGACTTTTGTTGTTCATCCAATGCTGTTTATGCATTCTCTTGACATCTTTGTTATGACGCAATCATTATCTGTGAGAGGGTGCAATAAAAGGATGCATTAGGCAAGTCCTTTGTTTTCTTTCAGACTGATAGAGAGATAGAGATAGAGATAGATAGAGATAGAGACTGGTAGAATTTCTGTTAGCACATTGATAGCTACCATGTGTGGAGCCACAGACCTGCACTCAGTGGGCTATGTGTTGCTTTAGATGAAACAGCTGGTATATGACAGTAAAACAGGCCACTTTATCTGTACATTTGCCACTAAAAATGTTCTCTTTTCCTCTGGTTTCTCACAAATTACCCAAACAGTTGTGGCAAGGCCAAATGAAAGGATACATACTGTATGTATGCAATTATTCATCCTCATCACTAGATGGCGCTGCTTAAAAATATGACACATATTTACTGATGATTCTGCACGTTTTTGTTGCTGACATGGGGATGCAAATTTAATTTTTTTTCAATTATTTGGTATAGTACAGCCTGTTCAGAAAGGTTCTTTGGTTATAAATGTATTGAAATATACACAACAATACCTTTCAGATAGATTCTTTTTTTTCTGACAAAATGATAATGTACAAAACATTAATTAAATAGCAACAGTTCATGTAAAAACAAATATGATTTACATTATAAAATGACAGCTTTTAAAGACAATGATATAAATCAATCAAACAAACAAAAAAGATAAGCAAAAAGATAAACAGGTGTACATACATACAAGAAAAAAAAAATCAGTTAGAAGATTCAGGGAAAAATGCCCCATTTTCCAAAAGCTTAACACTTAAAAAGTAGGAAGTGATAAAGAGAACTGTTTGTGAATAAAAAATATAGCATTTAGAATAATGAAATTAACTGGATATTCAACAGCACTATTTTCTGGATTATCATTGTAACAAAAAAAAAAAATAAAACAAACAAAAAAACAAACAAACAAAAAACACTCTTTGGCCTTATTTGAGATATAATACTTTTAAGTACAAAGATTAAATCAAAGAAACCAGGTTATATAAACCTTTGCGGGACAAATTTAAGCTACATTACTGAAAACTTGGTAAATGTGCAAATACTCTTTGTGTCTTTAAAACTGATAACAACCATAAAAGCACAAAAATTAAATGATAGTTAAAAAACATTTTATCACTACACCGATAACTAAGAAACATTAATATTTTCCATGGCATGCTAAGTTATTTATTTAATTTTATCTTATCATTATTATCATTACTATTTTATTACTTTCCCTCCGCTGTTGTTAAACATTACATTTCCATTTAAAACTTACAATTAAGATTTACAATTAAAAACTGAATTTCTAAAAAAATAACATTTAAAAAAGCACTTCCTGTGTAATTAACTTTCAGTCTTGTATTGTAAGATGTCTACATTTGTTTACTATATTGTTGTTCGCTTTGAATTTATGTAAGCGTTGTCTCACTCACATTAATTAATTGTTCTGTACATTTTCAATTAAACTCAAAACAATCGTGTCGGTGTGTAGATCATCTCGACTTGAAAAACATCTTGGATTTTCCCCCATAATGCATTGCCGGTTGTTGCCACTTCCTCTTTCCGCCATATTGCAGAACCGGTAAGATGCCTTTTTACACTGTCACCTTCAATCTTTAACGTATCTAAACCATCTGAGCGTTAAATGTCCCACTAATGTGATCATCTTGAAGCTAAAGTACATATTAATGATTCGAGATAATTATCGTCTCGATTAGAGAGACGAGTTAAACACGATTGGACTACAAATTTCATCCATCCGAGTCCCTCTGCTCGGCCCCGGGGATCGGTGCGTTCAAGGCGCCTTGATAACTGTTAGCTTTGCGAACACAAAAGTGTCTTTTCACTTATTAAAATAACACCTGTGAGGTGTCAGTTAAAATACGTGTGTAAAAAATGTTGTACACTATCGACACTGTGGTGACCGTTGTTCCTGACAGTGCCTAGGGGATGCTTAGCTTTGCCAATGTAGTCGGCTAGGCTAGGTGGCTAATATGTGAGCTCGTGAAGGACCATGCTTTTGTGGGAGTCTCTACGTTTTACTCATAATGTCATTAAAGGAAACGCCGCGTTACCTGTTGGCCGTAAAACTCGGCTGGTATTAGAAAATTAAGCTAATGAACTGACGTAGATTGCTAATGTTAGCCAAGTTGCTAACACCTGTATGTTTGAATGGTTTGCGTCGTGACATAATAAGGACTAGCCAGGCGCTGCTAACTGGATACTGCGTTTTCACTTCTTGTACCTTCATTTATAATTTGTAGAGAAGATATGTGTGATGTAAATGTGTCCCATTAAGAGCAACATCATGACCCTGCTGAATAATATCTGTTTGGATGCATGAGAGCCATCAGTTGGTCTTCATCTGCCAAATTTGACTGTGAAACTGGTGTGTGAATACTGGTCAAACAGTCCCACAGAGGAATATGAAAATAGGCATCGGCAGGTTATATTTCCTACAGGTTCACGTATGTCACTGTAAATATTCATGGTCATTTTTTTTTGTGTCTGCAGGCATCATGGTGCGCATGAACGTTCTCGCGGATGCTCTGAAAAGCATCAACAATGCTGAGAAGCGTGGGAAACGCCAGGTCCTCATCAGGCCCTGCTCCAAGGTTATTGTGCGCTTCCTAACCGTCATGATGAAGCACGGTAAGTGGCTGATCTTCCGTTTGACTGAGAGGGGTTTTGACATCATAAAATAATGTGGCCATATGACAGTGGCAGCATGCTGGTCTTAGTATACTCACTGTAAATCTGGAATGAGGTGCAAGTTTCAAAGGAGTGTACAGTTTGTCAGCATCTACACAACCACTGTTAATCATTCAATCATCTGTAGCATGGAATCATATATGGCACAACTCCACTTAAATATGATCCCGTCAGCTCCTCTAACTTGTGCACTGTACTGTAGTCCTTTTTGCATCTTCTTATATTGTCGGTTGCTTCTTTATAGTTGTCCATGGTGTCTGGTTGTGGAATGATTTAATTGTCCACACATTCAAAACCTTCATAAGCTGTCCACATGGTCGCTCCTCCTGAACATGGGCAGCAGTGATTCACACCAGGACTAGTACAGCACCTCATAATTCCACTGACACACCAGTCTGTATTCACTGTAAAGCACATGCCTCTCTGTTCGCCAGAGTCCTATATAGTAATAGTCAAGTGGTTGAATGGTGCTATTGAAGATCCAGCGAAGTTTCAGTGAATCAGAGGATATTAAGAGTTCCTGATATCTGGTTGGAAGCTTATGCAGCACAGAGGTCCAGTTTTCATCTGCGGCGCCTGTGCAATGGCTAGCACCTCTTTGGCAATGCTGCTGCCCCTAGAGTTTTGAAGAGTGATAATGGGTGTTGAGCTCTCTATGGGATTGCATCAGAGACAACAAGCTCATTATAGTGTGACATGAGCTTTACTAAATGATTCTTCTTTCTCTCTTGCACCTCCAGGTTACATTGGTGAGTTTGAGATCATTGACGACCACAGAGCCGGAAAAATTGTCGTCAATCTCACAGGCAGGCTGAACAAGGTAAAGTCTCTCAGTTGACCCAGCTCTGCAGTTACCTGTATGCTGCTGCTATATTAGCTGCTAATGCTAATTGTGTAAGAATAAGCTGTGTTGAAACTAGGGTTAGTGAATTACATTTTGAATTACACTACAAATAAAGCTCTACCACAGCAACCATTCCCAAGTGAATAGCGGGATACAATGATTTTTGAAGTCCAGTATTGAGAGGCAAAATAGGCTGTGATGTCATCACTGCGGGCAGTTGAGCATCGTCAGTGTTTAACCATTATAAGTGCTTGTTTCTGTCACTAACAGGCTCAGATTGTCATTAGAAGTGTCTGACAACATTACAGAAAGTAATGAATTGTTTTTCTAAACCTTTCACTGGTCTGATTGTTATTATGACCCAGTCTTGCACAAGGACGAGTCTCGTTCTGAATTCTCACAAAGGGGCGCAGGAAAGTGATGGAAACATTGGTGAGAGTTGGAGAGAGGGCTGCCTGTCAGTATGTTGTGTTGGAGTACAGAAAGTTTAGTGTTATCTAAAGGATTTTCAGTGTCATGGCTGAATATTTGGCTGGTTTTGATACTGTCAAAGTCTGTGAGATTTTAGATTGAGACTTTTCCTTGAGCAAGACTAGGTCACAGTAACAAATGTACCAGATTAAGTGAAAGGCATTTCATGTATCTGTATTATCCTGATAATTTTCTGTAATGTTGTAACACACTTAATAACAAATTTAACCTGTCAGTAGCAAAAACAAGCATTTTTATATTGCGGCCGTTTCTGTGGTTGCAGCAGTCTCTCAATACTAGACAAATCCCAAAAGTTGTAACCTCTATTGGTCACTTAGACACAAACATGGGAAAATAGAGTTTGGGTTAAAACACACTGATGTTTCCCTTTAAAAGAGCCCTTAGATATAAAATGTTACTTTTATTGAACTCATTAGTGTAACAGTGGGTTGCTCTTGCACATATTGGTAGTATGATAATATTTTACAGAACACCTGGCTTGTTTTTGTGTGGAAAGTGGTAAATGCAAAAGGCTTCTAGTTGAGGGGAAACTAAAGCTTATCACAGATGGTGCATCCTGCAGTGTACAACCTCTAGCTCCTTGTTCCCGCTTGAGTGAATGTGAAGTGATAATCAGTGTTTATTTTTATCTTTCAGTGTGGTGTGATCAGTCCACGTTTTGATCTCCAGCTCAAGGATTTGGAGAAGTGGCAGAACAACCTGCTTCCCTCAAGACAGTTTGGGTAAGAATCACAAACACCAACTTCTTAAACTGAACAGTGGCAGTAATGTCGTTATGAACTGACTGAAGAGGAGATTTAAGAATTTTTTAGTCGCACCGGTGTCTAGTTATGCTCTTTATCAGTTACTGGAGTGACTTGGTTTTGTGCTCAGCCTGCCTGCTGTGATGCTCGCTTTTGCTTGGTCATCCTGTGTGGATGCTCTAGTTTATTTGGTATTTCATTCAAAAGATTTGAACGTAGTGTTGTCAGTGATTTTGTGCTCAGAATCCCAATAAACACGCTTGAAACAGTTGTAATGTAACAAAACTTAAGTGCTTAGAACAATACAAAATTCCCCCGTCTTCTCTACAGTGGTCAGTGGTGTCTTGAATGAAAAAGGATAAGCTTGGTGTTTTGATCAGTGGTTGACACTGGCACAGAGCCAGTGTATGTGCTAGTAGGTCGCTGGAAGTAGGTAGGAATGAATGAATCGAAGTCTCTCAGAAGCTGTGCATGTCATTCTGACCTGCAGGCAGGGATTACTGCACTGCAGATAAAGAACATGAGATACAGCCTCAAATGCTTTAATTTGTCAGAACTAGAAGTTAATGTGTGGCGAGTGAGCAGTGTTCATGCATCGCTTTTATATACCCAACACTTTCTGCGCCACAAGGCTAAAATTGAAATTACACACAAGACCTTGCTGAGGCATTAAGGACTTGTATGTTAATTTGACTAAGTAAACCAGGGCTGTGCATAGACGTTTTTGGACACACACACACATGGCCCTGGTGCTACAGAGGTTGAAAGTTTTGTAGCATTAGTATAAAAGTATTAGTAAGTCTTCTGTAGTTTGAGACTGTTCAAACTCTGCGTTCAGGGTAGTTAGTCATTTTCCACGACCATTCAAATAAATAAAGTGCTGAAAAAATACAGACATGATTTTGAATAGCTTTATTATTATGTATGCGCATAGCGTGGACACAGGATTAAGGGGTGCTAAAGGTCTTAAAACCAGGTATTACAAAAACACATCGATTGATAAAAAAGTTTTAAATTTAGTGTTAAAAATATAGTGTTTCACCTATTTTACTGGGATACAGGCTGTTTGTGTAGCTAACAAAGTCTTAAAATATCTAAAATGAAATCTTATAAATGTCAGGCCCAGATAGCCTTATTCATTATGCATCAAGAATCAGTTATTCTCAGACAAGGACATTTAAATCTAGTGATAGTTTTGACTGGCAGTTTAACACTACTGAAACATGGACAGTTTGACCACCTTACAGATTCACTTCACAAGATTTCAAAAACGTAAAGCATCTGAAATGGTTTCAAAGTTGCAAAGACGACCCCAAAAAGTAGAGTGCCAGGAATGCGAAAGGAAACTGGTATTTCACACGTCTAAAACGAGCTGGGCGATTCAAGTATTCTTTTTCTAGCTTTATTGGCTAATGATGCAGCCTGCATGCTGACAAAGAAGAGAACAATTGCCACATAACTTAAGGTCGTACCCCATCAAAGTTTTTGTTTAATCTCAAGTATTTTCACTGAGGCTTCGATGCCTAAAAATGGGTATATGGGACAGCCCTAATTGCCACAAACATTTCACCTAATTTCATTCATCCATCTTTTCATTTGTTTTTGTCAAAAGAAGTCGAGCTCTTCCTCATGAAAATCTACATCTCCGTGCAGCATTTTTATAAATTCATTTGTCGCCTGCATCCAGGCAGTGATAGGCTATGGATTCACCTTAAACAAACAAGCGGCTCAGTCTCGCACAGACATCAGAGTTGTATGGCACGGGTGCTGCTGCAGTAATTTCCATTCATTGCCCAGATGATGCGACATGCTGCCCTGTTTAAACCCATTTACTAAGTTGATGACAGACCACCGTCACACTGAACACACTGAATTGCTGTTTTTATGCAAGTGTTCGTTATCTTAAGAGAAGTTATTGTATTGCTGAGGTGCGGGAACGTTTATCTTTGTGTAGCTACAAGAACTATTGTCAATACATGGTATTGAAAGTGCTTTTGTATAGAAGTCCTGTTGTCATTATTACAACAGCTAAGTTGTCAGCATTTATTGGTGCAGCCCAAGATAATTTTGTTTATTGTAGATGTGCTCATGCAGTCAAAGGAGTATTAAATAGTCCTGTGTGAAGTCTTTGTTCTGCATTGAATGTGCATTTAAGTGGCATTTTTGTTTTGTTTGAGGATGTAGCAGACAACAGGAAGTGGCACGTAAAGCTCATGAGAGGGAAATCACATTCATGATTACAGGATATTTTTTAAGCTGGCAATTATGTTTTTCCCAGCAAATTAGTGAGTTTATAACCAAAAAGACTGGTTTTCTCACAGTTTGATTTTTGTTGCCTGTAGACGATCATTAACGCAGTGTTGGTCGTGGTTGGTTACTTTCAGAGTTGCAGTTTTATTTGTTTTGATTATCTTGATTTGTCTGGTCCCACTGTACTCGAAAAAGCTTTCCCATCTGATGTGCAAAGCTTTTAACCAACCTGTCTGGAGTTGAGTTAATGGTTGTTTATCTGTGGAGCTGTATATGAGGCAGTCTGAGATGCTCTAAACACCATCATATAACCTGCCGACTAAGAATCGACCCACTTGTACACAGCTTTTCCTCTAGAGTACTTAGAGGAAATGGAGGTTACGAAGTCTGTTTTCATTGCAATTATTACTTTGGCAAATTTACTAAAAGGGCACTTCCTCATAAATGTAATAGAGTTTGGTCAGTTGATTAAATGTGAAGGTGTTATGTTGCTTTTTGGAGTCTTTTCAGTGTATTGTATTTTGGGAAGCCTCATTATGTTGCTACTCTACACAAACTAGACGGACAGCTGGAGTCGAGACAGTATAAAATGTTGGATTGTTGCATTGCTGCTGCTGTCGGCTTCTCCGTTTCTAAAGACTGTATTTGTATGATCTATGTAAAAGATGTTGAATTACGTGTCGCCCACCTCCTGTCTGGCCTTGAGCACTTGCAGTGTGATGGATGCATCTGAGCTGTATGGTAACACGCTGCCTTGTCTCCACAGATACATTGTGCTGACCACCTCAGCTGGCATCATGGACCACGAAGAGGCCAGACGGAAACACACAGGAGGCAAAATCCTTGGATTCTTTTTCTAAAATGTAAAGAACTGCAAATAAAAAACAACCAGGTGAAAGCTGGCAGTCTGCTGTGACTCATTTCATACATACATACCGTGGAGAGACGGCTTTTAAAAGGCTGCAGCTTTTGTCAGAGGTTCATAACAGTCCTTTGGACGAGACAGAAATCCTTGTAGAATAGACCAGGCTGCTGTTATGTTGTGAATGTCTGATAAGGACAGAATTCAAAGTATGTACTTGTATGAATACTAGAATTTTGTTAAGCATGGTTTTCCCTCATAAGTAGACAATATTGTCTGGGTATTTTTAGGTCTAGTTTTTAATTTAATTTCAATTAAATAAATGTTTTTCCACACTTAGTTTTAGTTATATATTGTACCCTTGAGTCAGAACCCATGTGAAACCAAAAGTCAAATTTATAAGTGAGGGGGAAAATGGGATATAAATTCAGGTTTATATCAGCTATGAAAAACATCAGCACTATAATACAGTGGTCTTTAAAGCAACCTGAGATGACATATCTAAAGCCAATAGCTAATGTACATTCAGAAAATATATAAAGTAATTTGTTGGACTCAATTAGCCAATGTGTACATGAGATGCTCTTCAGACTGAAAGCGCAACACCAACTTTGAGTACTTAATGATTCAGTGATAAATGGAGATGGAAGAAGTCCATCTGTGTTCACTGCTTCTCACCTGATTCAAAGAGAATAAGAAAAAGCAAAGACAAACTTTATCAACCTGTTTTCTCCTCAGCTAAGGCCCTTAGTCAGGGGTGTCAAACTTAACTTAGTTTATGGGTCAAAGTACAATTTGATCTGAAGTGGGCTGGACCAGTAAAACAAATGCACAATCTATAAACAGTGTTGCAGGGTTCCCACTGTAACGGAAAACCTGGAGAAGTCATGGAATTCATAACAATCCATGAACGTTTTGGAGAAGTTGTGGAATTTTGTGTAATGACATTATCTTCCGTGGACAACCTTCAGTGTGACATAACGGCACCTCGGTTATGTGTCAATTTGATAACTTGTTTGCCATCACGTACATTTCTTCCACCTTCTCCTCTGTCTCTCTGAACTGTGCCTGCTAGTTGAAATTTTGTTTGGAGAGAGTTTAAATCTGAGAACGTCAGACAAAGTGATGGGTCCTTGAAAAGTCATGGAAAAGTTTTTAAATCTCCATGAAATGTGTGGGAGCCCTGGTGTTAGGAAGGTTTCTTTTGAAATGTAAGAAGTTAGAAATTATTCTTGACCAATGTTGAGCAGAATTTAATAATACGAATACTGTACAAGTAAAATGTGTATCTGTACTCATAATGTGGGGAAATCCTCATTTGGGTACCTGTGTGCAATCTGTCACTCTTGATCAAACATGACCTGACGCTCAGTTCTGAGACTGTTGTATATAAATAGTTTTTTAATAAATAATAAATATAGCAACTTCTGATCATCCCATATTAATTTCAGGCTTAAGATAACAACTTCTGATTAGGTCCCACTCACTTTCAATTTAAACCCACCCACCTCTGGTCGTAACCCTGCCCACTTTGAGTACAGATACACATACAGATAATTTAGTTGGTTTACCAGATACAGATAATGGTGTACTCCCTCAAAATGTCATTAGTTACCCTGTAAAAATGTAATGAGTAACTAAAGTATTTTTAGTTTTATTTTGCTTTATTGTCAGAAAAAAAACTGAGCTACAAAGTAATGCATCTTATTATATTTGATTACTCTGATTATTTTTTTAACAAATGTTTTGGACTGGGTAATAAAGCTGAAAACTAATCAAGTTAGATTAGTATGTGTAGTTTACTTACAATTTTTTCTCACTAACAGATTACAATTAATTCATGTAACTCAATTACATGTGACTAGTTCTTCCCCAACACTAATAAAAACGTCGCCCTTTTTAAGTATAAAGAAGTCCAAGTACACCCTGAAAACTTTCATCCATTAATAAAACAGATGATGAGCAGCCTGAGATGTCTTAAGAAAACACAAGTGCAGGTTCAACAATATGTCTCAGTTTTGCCACACTCAGCCTGCTACTCTCTGTCATTACATGTGCATTTTTCCTACATTTCCTCTCCTCAGCAATGATGCAGGCATCACCACCATCACTGTTCTGAGAGTCAGTCTGCCCGGCCTGACCCGTAAACAATCAATAACGTTGATCAATAACCCAAACCCAACCAGCACACCCACAAACAGGAACTGAAAGTTCTGGCACTGACCATCACTAATAACAACTGCACTTGCATTTGGCGATATTGTCTCATTTCCAGTAAACATCACAATATAAAATGTGTTTTCTGTTTAAAAAGTATAAAAGTTGGAAGATAGCAAGTACTCACCCAACATGTAAGTGGTGACATCTAAAGTATGACCTGAAGCACACAGCTGATAGGTTGGCTACAGGTTTTAAACATGACGTTACAGAAGTGCATATTTAACAGATTCAAAGTGGACAGAGACACCCTGGCTAGTAGGACATGGTGTTGGGCATACACATTTGCAGAGGGAAAGATTTTTACCGAATGTTACGACTGGAAGGGTACAAGGGTGTCGGACTTCAACAGATTTTCCTGGTGAGAAGCTGAGTAACAGGTATGATGATAAAGCTGTATGCTGTGTGAGAGGCCCTTTTTACACAGAGATGACACCATTGTGCTGCTATGAAGTCCCTTCTTTGTAACGCCTTTGTATTTTTACACAGAACCAAATGACAGCAGGATAATGCTGCTTCAGTGTGTGATTTTTAGATAGCATGCGGGCATCGCAGAATCAAAAGAGGCATGACGGGCTTGACGTTTAACACGAAAGTGTAAGCCTCTACTGTGACATGTCTGCAGCACTTTGTAAACAACAACAAGGGCATAACATTGCAATAACAATCATTTATCGTCCCTGTGACATGGCCGCTGACCTCGTCCTCTGCTTGGAGGGTAAGGAGCTTACGGGCCTCATTGTTTTTTGGCCCAATTTGCAGACATTTTCGGCTGCTGTTCTTTGAGTTAGCTGCTGACTGCTAACAGCTACTTTTTAAATTGGTGATCGCATGCATAACCTGTGCTGCCCACGATGCCGTCCTGCTGGCTCTCCCATTTATACATATATCGTTTTGACGCTGTTAATACCACCAGTGCTGGCCCAAAGGTGAAACAACTCTGTCCCCCATTCCGTGATTGTACCTTTTTTTTTTTTTAAGATATTTTTTGGGCGTTTTAGCCTTTAATTGATAGGACAGCTTAAGTGTGAAGGGGGGAGAGAGAGAGAGGGAAGGACATGCAGCAAAGGGCCACAGGCTGGAGTCGAATCCAGGCCGCTGCGGCAACAGCCTTGTACATGGGGCGCCTGCTCTACCACTAAGCCACCGACATCCCCCGTGATTGTACCTTTTATGAAGAGTAGTGAGATGGCATACGACTTGACATTCCCACCTTTAAGAGGCAGTGTAAAAAGGGCTAGAGAGACAGAGGGGAAGAGAAGGTGAAAGGTGGACTATTGCAAAGTGTTCTTGTAAGTTATTAAAAATTTACTCAGAATGCTGCTTTGTCACGTGATGACCTGCCTGCCCAACACCCATGACCTCGTGCATTACGACTACTCACTGCATTACTTGCTCCTGAAACCTGGCACCTCACAGCCATTGCAGGTGCATCAGTATTAATGTGTGTGAACTCATCCAGTGGGCCAAATTGGACCCTTTGCTTTGCCAGTTCTGGCCAGTGGGCCGAATGTTTGACACCCCTGCTCTAAGTGGCTGTGTGTAGAGCTGAGAAAGTGTTACTACATTTATCAGTGAACCCACTGACAGCAGCTGAGGAGGAAAAAGCTACCGGTACATGAGAAACATGCGGATGCCCGTTGAGACCATGAAACCATTACAGAAACTGTACTGCAAGTGGTTATGTGACATGGCTGCACCTCAGAGGGCTACATCCATAAACACTATAGACCTGACCGTGTACAGAACCTGTGCTCTAACTCCAGACAAACCTCTAATAAGGGCATCCATGTTGTAGCTGTGGCCCCGGCAGCTATTAAGAGCCACCACATCTTTGCTACACGGCTGCCAGCTTGTAAAAAGCCCTGGCTTTCTGCCCCTGCAATCCCCTCACCAGCATGACCTTTTCCGGGGTCCTCGGTGTATTTTGTCTTGTCCCCATCGTCTTTGGAGTCTGGCTGCTGACCTCACATTAGACTCTGAAGAGGAGAGGTAACAGCCTGCTAATGCAACAGCTCTGTCCAAGTGCTCCTTGTGGGCTAAGAGCAAACAGTCTGGCTGCCTCCCTCATGGGTTCACAGCACTCAAGCGCTGCCTTGTAAAAGAAAGAAAAAAAGAAAATAGACTCTTATGCTGCTGCTGTTTTAAAGATCATGGATGACAGCCAGGATACCAAGCTCAGAGAGTACGACTTTCATGCTCTGTTAGCAGCAAGGATTTTGACATTACATTTTTTCTTAAATGTTTACACATAATTTGTGGAGCAATTCAACATTTTCTCAAATCTTCATGTACAACTTTAAAAACTCACACTGAGTGACACAAAGATCAAACTTCTGTAACACTGTGAGGATGGAAACAGAGGACTCCGTGGGGATGGAGCACCTGCCGCAGCAAGCGAACACACTGTTTGTGAGGATTTTGACTTGACCAGTGGACTTCACTTCAAAGTGATTGGCTGTTGAAACAGGTGAAGTGCTTTACTTTCTAAAACCAGCCGTCTGCGATTTGACCAGCTGAGTTGCAGGTGACACCATCAGCCGGCTCAGACTGGCCACTGCAACTTTTCTCTGCAACATTTTAAAATAGTTTTGTCTTGTCACGAATCTTTGGTATTAATACATCTACTAGAGGACAGAGTCAGAAGTTTCAGACCACAACCAAGATGACAGTGCTGTAGATGGTATTGGACTGCAAGGCCATTAAATACATTGCAGCATGTGGACGGAGAAACACAGAAGACACGAATAAAAAAGACCAGATGCCGAAACTGTCGCTGCAGATGGCGAGCTAGCCATGTCCAGTGTCAACAGCCCAGTTGCTGAGCATGGGAGCTGAAGGCAAGCGGGCAGCACTTCTGCGTCCAGTGTGAAACTGGTGTAATTCAACCAAAGACAGACTCCACAAAGACATCATCACAGGCATCTACTATTGGTGGAAATGCTGATGTTGTCACTTCAGTGGGAGACTACCTATCCTCAACTAACTGGATTTGAATCTCTCTCAAACCAATGACATTACCAGTAATCACCATATTCGACAGCCTCCTGCTCAGCTGTGACAAGTCTCTGCCTCATGGACATAATAAGAGAACTGGATACAGTGTTGAAGACGCGGCCCTGATCATTTCTATGAAAGTTGCTCAGCAGTGCATGAAGCCAAAAAGTTTGACTTCCCAGGTTTGAAATAACTGGATCCTCTGCATTGTTTGACACAGAGAGACAGTACACTCGAGACTTTTGCCAGCCAAGTGGCTAACGTCCTGTTTTGTTCTTTGAAATGTTTTTTTTGTTTTTGTTGAAGATTAAATTTTTTGGCTTTTTTGCCTTTAATGACAGGACAGTTATGAAGCGTGAAAGGGGAAGAGTGATAGACAACAACATGCAGCACAGGACTCTGGGCTTGACAGCGCCACTGGCTGCGTACATGTGAGTTGTTGACGGTGACAACTTGTGTGTCGGCTTTTTCGAGTGTACAAGTGCAGCTCGATGCTGGTATATGACAGCAAAAAGACGGGGACCTTGACACTTAAGAGGCACGTGACGAAGGCTTGCTGTGGAAAGAAAGACGAGAATCAGCCTTCAACGTTTGTATCTTTAAAACAATGTTGATTTTAAACAGGGCTCTGGCTCATAATTACAGTTAAAGAGATGGGCCGGGCCAGGCTTGGACAGGGTCAGGCTAGATTTTTTTGGCTGGATTTTTTGGGCCCGATCTAAGCTCTACTACACGACCCAAAGTGTCAAGTGCCCCCTGGCCTTCACCTTCAAAATGTCACTCAAATTAACACATACTGATCGGGGAGACACAAATAGACCATGAAGAGATGCAAAGGAACCACAAAGAGACACACAGTAACTACAGAAATGGGCATTACAACCACAAGAAGAAACATAAGGAGACACAAAATGACTATAAAAAGATATAAAATCACAAAAAGATGCATGACGACTGTAAAAAGCTGCAAAATCACCACAAAGTCTGTGTCTTGCTCTTATGTAGAAGTGGTGAGACCTTTTACATATCTGTGAGCAGGGGCCCACTGTCTCATAATCCACCCACAGTCGTGAGACTCAGAAACATTTATCCACTGAATAACACGACTGCTTTTGTGTAAGGATTTTCAGAAGAAGTTCTGACGATCAAAGCGTGTGGAAACAGGTGAACAGTGTTTGTACTTTTGGGAAATGGGTCTGTGTATTCGTAGATAGCGTCACGTTTGAGATGTTTAGTCAATAGGCCCTGAGAAAGTGCATAAGCAATTGAGAAAAACCTGAGGAACATCTGAGGTCAACTATCTTGGTGGCGAGAAATAAACCACTTGATCAGATAGCTTGTAAACAGTTTGATAGCACTTGCAGTTTTTTAAGTGTATGGATGTTGTTAAGTATCAAAGACGTGCTCAGACCAAAAGAAGCAAGGGCAAATTCTTCCAGAGAGCAACTTACCGACTGATTTGTTCAAAAGCTCTGACCATATTGTGGGTCTAAAATCTGTCAGGAACCTTGAATGCCTCTAACACTCCCTCTCTCCCATCAATGCTTTATTTCCCTTCACTTTGAACCTTCTAATAAAGAATGTCTGAAAGAGCACTTTGCCAGAAATTCAGCCAGACTCCACAGAAAAGATGCTCCCCTGGGGAGAAATTAGTGAAAATCCACTCTTAAAAACTAATTCCTCGTGAGCTTTGGATAGTGGTATTAAGGCTACATACTCTTTCAAGGGAATAAAAAGCAATAGATTTTAATTTCTTACAACTCATTAAGTTTAGTAAGATACCAAGGGGCTAAAAAATGAAGCAAATGTGGAAGTGCCAAAAACTGCAGTTCATCAAATGGCCACTTGAGGCTGGCTCCAGAAGCAAGTCAATCCCCTCAGGCCCTATTTCTTAGAGTGCTGTATTGGGAGACTTTTTTAGCTCCTGTTTCAAAGTAGGTACTCTCCCAACACAAGAGTAACCATGAGTGATGTAAGTGTATGTTGGTTGGTAAAACCAGCCAATGCGGTACTCGCAAACTGCCACATTTAAAAACCTGTTAGCCGTGTAAACAGCAGACAAAACAAAACACAAACAACAGCTGTAACAAAAAAAAAAAAAAAAAACAGAAGACAACATGGACAAAGGGACTTACAGTGAAGTCCAGACTTTATTGAGCATATATGTGATGGTGGAAATACAACGCTACTTTGACTCAACAAAGTGAAAGTGACATTGCTAAACCAACTGCTCGCCGGCTTAAAGAACTTCAGTGTTACTACTGGCGACACACTTGTAAACAGAAAAAAAGCCCTTGAAGGTAAATAATTCTCGAGGTAGCTCCTCTGTGGGCAGTCACTCTTGGTCAGATCCACCCCTCACTCCTCCACAGCTCCACCCTCTCCTCCAAATATGGCCACTTCTGGCTCCAAAAAAAAACAAAATGGTGAAGGCCAAAATGCCGAACTTAAGGCTTTAAAACAGGACATCGCAAACCAAAGGGTAACGCCCCGATAGCCACATCCATTATTTTTTTGGTCCATGTATGTTACACAGTTGTTATCAGGTATGAAATGAAATACCACAAGAAACAGAAGAACTTTAAAATATCAAATAGAAATGTATGTAATTAGCAAAGAGCAAAAATGTCCACAAACTTTTTCTTTGTTTGCCATTTAATTTATTACCGACAAATATTCTTAACTTTTCCGGCATCCATGCAAAGCATCAACAATCCCATAGATCAGTAGACACACTTTAAGGTACTGCCACGCTACCTGCAGATGCCATCACAGTCAAAAAACGGTGCCTCCCCTGCCATGAAACACACCTAGCTGCAATACAGTGCTCCAGGGATGACATTTTTTGTAGGCTGATGCAGAAATTGACATCACACTGGTTCCCTCGTCAAAAAGTCTGTGGGATTTTTCCATTGAAATTTGGAACATTGCCGAAAATAAGGTCTGGCTAACAAAAGTTTATGATACTGACACGTTTTGTTCAGCAAGATACTCTTCACAAATAATCTCCACTTTCATGATTATTGAAGCCCAAATGTTATTATCTACTTATTATAAGTAAAAAACTAACGTTAGGCAATAAACGAACTACACTAAGGTCACGTGACCTGATGTCACCACCATGACAAGACAACACAGCTGTGTTTGGTGCGGCTCAGCATGAAGACGCTGTACAGTCTCATTTAGTCACTTGTTAGCAACCACCTTTTTTAAGACACATAGAAGCTTAAAAGATCATAAGTGTGGTATTTACTAACATATTTTATGTCGTAGAACAAAACACGAAAGTCTCTTCAGCTTATGTTAACCACAGACTTTATTTCAGGCATCTAACCAGAAACCCACTGACTTTGAAACAAAGTAACCGTGAGTGGTAAAATGCTAACTCGTTTCCAGGTTTCAGGACTCATGCCTTGGGCTATCTATTACCACGCCTGTATAACTGTGTTCCATTGTAGGTTACTGCCACCTAGTGTACAGAAAGTTTATTACACTAAAAAATAAATACAAAGGCAAACAAATGGATAAATGGCTCTTCCAGAGATAACATCTTTTTATCACAATTACAATATGTCTGCTTATTGGAGCCTTCAATGAACACCATTTCCCATAAGCCTGAGAACAAAGTGAATTAAATATCACTTCACAGAATGAGGTGAATCTCAGGTGTCCAGGGCGAGTTTAGAAGTTAACAGGGCCGTAGCCAGGTGTGTCGAAAAATGTTCATGAGCCCCAGTGACCCAGTGAAATTTAAGTGGAGATGACTGTGGATCATTTGATTTTTACCTGAGGCATTATATGGCATTGCAGTCAAACTTGATATTCAGCCAGATTTGTTGGATGCCAGCAGGACGCAGTCATCTTTCAACAAGCTGTATACTGTATATGAGTGAATGTTATTCCATTATTTATTAGCCCATATCAAGTGTAGATATGGCAGTAAACACACTTCAAACCCGTCTTATCTCCCCATGACATCCAGCATAGCTGTAAGCAGCAGTTAAAGCACCTCTGCGGCAGTGAGTGGAGACAAAAGTCCCCAGGCTCTTTCAAACTGAAAATTGGCTTGAGGAGAAAAACACGTGAAGAAACGCATTCTGAAAAGCCTCCCTCTTTCCTACAAACCTCTCAGTGATCCTGCCACATGTGACAGAGTCTGTTTGAGGACAATACGCCACCGTACATCTGGGGATCAGTGTCCACAGCCTGGCAGCCCCCAACATGTTTCTCCAGTCTGCACCATATGTCAGCTGGATCCCTGAGATCTCCCTGAAGGGTTTAGAGCACCGCTGCGGAGGAGAAGAGGAGACGTGCAGCTCTCAAAACAAATAGAATACATTAATATGGAAACAAAAAGTCTGCTGTTTGGCCCGCTTTGATAGAAAGAGCCAGAGGCAGAGGGAGCGGGAGAGCAACTTGGTCATGTCTTATTGTACTTATGAAAACATGATGGCATACTTATTCTGAATATTTTATTTAGCAGAGACTATATGTAATAAACTGCAGTAGAGATGGTCGAACCATTTGACCTGCTGGTAGAATGAAGCAAAAATGGTGGGAAAGTTAAAGGGTCAGTTCGCCAAAATCTAAAAAAAAAAAAAAAAAGTAATTAAACAAACAAAAAACAAAGCACATTTTCCAACTTAAACACAGTAGTATTTTTTCTTATTTAATATTTAATTGCAATTAATTTGGAAACTTCTGTCAATCACCCATTACAATAATATTAACAGATGTCTGAATAAACATTGATTTGCCGAATTACTGACCCGCAAATCACCAGATTTGGAATTTTGCAGGTTAGAAGAAACCACTAAAATAAATTCAACAACTTTTGAAAACCTGTATTTCCAATGTGAAGCATGTTTTAACTACAGATTGAAATACAGTTATTATCTACACACTGAAATATAGTTATTGGCTGTTGAAACAACTGTTGCGTGTAAACAATACTTCAGCCATATTTAGCTTTTAGTTTTAGCTTTGACGTCTGGTTGTCTTTTGTGATGCAAATCCCCAAATCAGTGCTGACTGGCTGATTTTTGTTTGTGCTTCTCAAAACATTTAAAAGTCACATCTCATTTTTTCTTAACAGAATCTTGACTGCCTGGGAGGATCCACAGCCAACAGTTTTAGGGACTATTTCAACTGCAGAAAGTAGATCGCATGAAAAGGTGGGTATGAACACCACTGTATATCACAGGTGTTTTTTTCTTTTATCATTTGGGTGTCACAGAGCTCATCTTGATGCAGTAGTTATGAATAAATTAACTGCTGATTTTAGAGGCTGCATGTGAAATTTTGGGCGTATGCACACAAATTGTCTGCACATGGTTCTCAACATGAAGGTGTTGAGTCGCCAGCCAGCAGCTAATAGTGCTAACTCCATAACACAACAGTGCTGACAGAGCTAATGTATTAAGCAAGGGGAACTGGAGGGTGGACTCTACACTTCCGCAAGAACGCTATCTCAGTATCAGCAGTAATCACTATATAACCATAGTGCAAAGGAACAGCGATTAACTAGCCAGTCAGATTACAGCACACAGAGGTAGCGTGACTTCATTGCTCATCATGGGTAGATTATGAGACAATGGGCCCCTGGGCACAAATATGCAAAGAGCTCCAGCACCTCTCCTGCAGGAAGAAGACGATTCAGTGATTTTGTGTCTTTTTTGTCTGATTTATGGTCCTTTTGTGTCTCTTCCTTGTCACTACTTGTTCATTTGACATTTTGCTAGTGAAGACCAGTAGATCCCCTGACTGAGCCTGTGGGCCTGTGCTTGGTAGTCCTGTTCAGTATTCCATTCATGCTGCTCAGGACTCCATCACTCCACTATGTTTTCACATAGCAAATTGATGTTTGCTGCTATATAAAGGAACATTTTGTAAAATTTAGTGGCATCTAGCTTCGAGGATTGTGGATTGCAACCAGCTGAAACTTCTCCCATGTGCCAAGCATGAATTCCCAGCTAGGATTCCTTCAGTTTTCATTGTTCAGTATGTTTTAGCTTGGAGCTGAATTATATGCAGAGGTCTTTTCCTCTCCAAAACAAACGGGCCAGGTGATTAAAACCAGTGAAAACACTGAAGCAGTTCATTAATTCATCTTCTAACCGCTTTATCCTCTTGAGGGTTGCGGGGGGGCTGGAGCCTATCCCAGCTGACATCGGGCGAGAGGCAGGGTACACCCTGGACAGGTCGCCAGACTATCACAGGGCTGACACATAGAGACAAACAACCATTCACACCTACGGACAATTTAGAGTTATCAATTAACCTAGTCCCCAATCTGCATGTCTTTGGACTGTGGGAGGAAGCTGGAGTGAACCCACGCTGACACGGGGAGAACATGCAAACTCCGCACAGAAGGGCTCCCACGCCCGGGATCAAACCGGCAACCCTCTTGCTGTGAGGCGAGAGTGCTAACCACCACACCACCGTGCCGCCCCCACTGAAGCAGTTTCAATTCACAAATCAGTGTTCCTCAAACACTGTTCTTCTTGCTGCAGAGGGGCTGCTCACTATGGTGGCTGACGAGAAAAAGAGCATAGCCCTATCTAGAGCCAGTGTTTGGTGTGTCTGTTCTGATCTACTGTAGAAACATGGCGATGCAACGTGGTAGTCTCCGTAGACGAGGACCTGCTCCCTTATATATATATTAGATATAAACAGCTCATTCTGAGGTAACGAAAACACAGTGATTCTTATATTTAGGTGATTATACACTAAAGAAAAGATTAATATATTCCATTTCTGCCAATATGTTCCCCTAAATCCAACACACTGGACCTTTAAGTGTTTTTCTAATTATTGGGGTTGAAAAAAAAAAAAAGTTTCTGTCCATTTCAAGAATTCCAGTCTACATTTTGTCAAACTGTCACAGTGTGGAGTAAATGGGAGATACTTTGTTCCCCTCCAGTGTTGAAATAGTGCTGCTCTATCCACATTGATTTTTGTTCTCCTCGCTAACCTCTGCCTTTCCTGTAGACAAAATCTCCATCGCTTCGAGTAATTCCTCTTTGCCACTCGGGCTGAGAAATGAGAGCACTGTGAGATGATTTGGTCTCTCGGTGTTCTTTCCCAGTGTGATGTTGATGGAGCTCGAGCAAAGCAATTCAATGCTGCAAATTCCTGGCAGGAAGAAAGCATTTTACAGTTGACACCGAGGTCCTTGTGCAAACATCACATCCATTACCGCAGAAAACTGAGAGACAGACCATTGGAGTCTGGAAACTTATTAGCTGCTTGCTATAATGTCATCAGTTTTCACAGAGCCCCGTTGTCCAGCTGCACTGTGGATAATAGATGGTGTCAGTAAGGTCTAATACCAGCAGCTCTATTTGTGCTTTGATTGAAGGTCCCCTACTGAACACTTGAGGGCAGTAGAAATACGTCTCATCTTCAGTATTCGTCCTCCGGTGCTGGTCCTCATACTGCATTCAGGCCAGGCTGGTTGGCAAGCAGCAAGACTAATTATGATTGATTCAGAGATAACAGAATTAATATTAGAATAGCAGTATGAAAGTATGAAATGTGGATTCAGTCAAAAGAGAGAAATTTCTTTATACTCGACTCTACATTGTTTTCTGCCGCCATAAATCACTTAGCGGGTCACAGTGAAATGAGGGAGAAAAACAAAGACGATTAAAAAGTGAAAGTGAATATGCAAAAGTGAACTGAGGCAATTTTCTTTTAAATTTATACATTCAATATACTTTTAATATCAAGATTCAAACACAAAGTCTGCTGGATATTAAATCTGACTCCCTGACAGACCTTTAGCTGTTTCTGGAAACAATACGGCTCAGTCAGGGTTTTTTTTTCTTTCTGACTATAAATGTGATAAAAGTCGAGGAATTATTTCAACTTTGATCAACGCAATAAATCTGCATTTATGGGGAAAGAAAAGTAGAAACCACAATCAAAAGCAGACCTTTGCATCAGTGTAAACAACAACATAAAAGTGTTTTTAGTTTGTAAGGTTACACAGTCTCAGGCTACCAAAACAAAACACATGAGATCATATTTTGCATTTCACTTCTACTTCCAGCCATGTGATTTATTCCACCAGCCCCAACACAGCTCCGACAGACGCCATATCTACAAAGACCCGGGGAAATTCTGGAATAAATGGTGACCAGCTGAGAAGAAGATATGAAAATGTATCTTTTGTAGGGAGCGAGAGGAAGAAGAAGACTGTTGTCTCCCCCAGTACGAATGAATTCACACATTCCAAGGTGAAATAGAGGGCTGTGCATTGTCATATGGTCATTTCACTGATACACTTATCTCATGTTTTTCACTCTCTGCCCTATCTCTGTCTGTATGCCTTATTTACTAGGACGAACCAGGGAGGCAGGAGTGGTGGGTGGGAAGTGTGTGTGTCTGTGTGTGTGTGTGTGTGTGTGTTGGTGTATTCACGGTGCGGAGGAGTCTGGTGTGCATATGATGAATGAGATAGTTAGGAAGCAGTGAATTTATGGCTGTGAATGCAGCCATCCATTCTGCCCTGCAGTCCCTGGCTGTCCTCAAGGGCATCGTGCTCCTCCGGGTCCCATCTTAGGTGGATCACTGGGGATCCCACCGCTGCTGCTAACGCTGCTCTTCTGGAGAAGACGTCATCCAGGTAAACGATGCAGCAGCCATCCCGCACCTCTCACTACGTGTCAAGCAAACGGTTAATTAGCTGGCAATGAACACAAGCTGTTAATGTACATATAATAACATGGAGGCCAAAAGGTGCCAGTGAGACGCTGCTGTTATTAATTAGGCCTCTCATTTGTCCGCTATAGATCACCTTGAGCATTATGCTGCAGTTAGGCCTCGTATGTGGATGATGTACAGCCTGGCCCGCAGTAAATCAGTGTTAGAAATGATTACTGTTTAGACCTAAATAATAAATGAGTGAGCATGTATTGTTACTTAAGGTGCAGTCATCGTATCACATCTAATAGCATTTTACTGGACCCAACAAGAGCTCCAGACTAAATGAAATAGGTCGGCTGTCACAGCCTTTTAAAACCACCGAAGTGAACATTCTCTGATCGGACACCTCTATCAGAAGGACATTGGAGAACGTCTGTTACAAACTCGTATCTCTGGTTTATGACAATGAAATCTCATCTCTACTTGTCATACTTTGCCACTTGGGTAGAAGCCCAGAGTGTTACTTAATGACGCCATGTTGTATCTTCATACAGAAATGGTCTGTGGTAAGAAGGAGTTGATGGTTAGGTTAAGGTAACAACACTTACTTGGTAATGGTTAGGAAAAAATTGCAAATGTAGCTTAAAAAACGTTAAGCTTTGAGTGACGCAAACACTTAGGGAAAGGCAGTTGTGTGACGCTTAAAAAGAAAACATCCAGCTTTAAATGCAGCAACGTAAATAGATGTTGGTTGTTGGCCACAATCAAACTTAAGTCAGGAGTTTGGTGTCCTCAGCGTCATCATAGTGCTGCCCAAACGATGTAGTTTTACTCTCTGGGAGGGAGACAAAGCTGTTTCTTATCTGCAGCAGGTTGGTTAGACTCCCAATCTGTTTTCCGCCACCTTGACCATCTTACACGTATGCGCTTTTGTCAGTAACAGTTCCACCTTGTTGTTGGTCTGAGTAGAGGAATCTCTAAGCTAACTTTTTTGTCATCTCTGCAGTATTTTCTGTAACTAAGCAACCATCCACAACGGAGACGATCCACTTCCTGTTTACATTAACTAGTGCATGCACACTGTACATGAATGGTCATGTGATATGTTTCCAGGCGTTAGTATGGATGGATATTATTACTGAAACAGTGCTAAAATCCTTATGCCATTTTAAAATAAAAGTATAATAATGTGGATGTGGCCACAGATGTTTTAGACTATTTAAAGAGGTGAGTTAATTAAAAATTCACCCCCTGTACAGTACAACCAAACACTGAAAAAGTCTTTTTAAGGCAACCAAAATGTTAAAATTAATGTCTATGAACTGAAAACACACTGAAATAGCGACAGCTATGGCTACGCCTATACTCTCCGAACCTGGGGTTACACCATGGTTACCAGTGGTGTAGCAGTAATTGTCTCCTTAGAGGTGGGTATACCCAGTAAACGCGCGTATAGCCTCCACTAAACCTATGACAGTTACATTACATAACTAACATTCATAGCGACTTGTCAAGCAACAGTAACATTAAGCCTTTATAACATTTAAACGGGCAAGTTATATAAAAAATTCCACCCTTCTACAATTGTCATTAACAGGGAAATTAGCTATAGAGACCAAAACCTTTTGCACCTGGCTGTGAATGTGTTTATTTCTGCTGTAAATTTGGGCATTTTTTTACATGGGGGTTTGTGGGGACTGAATTGCTTTTGGAGCCAGCCTCTAGTGGTCATTAGAGGAACTGCAGTTTTTGGCACTTCTGCAATGGCCTGTATTTTTCAGCTCTGGATGTTGCTGCTTTGTCTGGATCAAAGTGGTGGACTGGCTGGACTCACTAAAATGTCTTTAGGGCTGGTGGTGGATGGGATGCAAATGCTGGTCTCCTGTGTCAGTGTCATAAAATTGTGCTCCCAATCATCCACCCTGACCTCCTCTCTAAAAGCTTCTGGTTCGAACCACATCACTCTGCTTTTACCTTAGCTCCTCACAGACGATAGTCCACACAGCCACAAAAGGTATTTGTAGGGCAAATGTTAGCACAGGTCGTCGCATGCATTTGAGGAAATTGCTCAGTCAAGTCATATTCATAGTACAATATTGTACAGCACTGCATCTCGACTCTGCATTTTATAACATCATCAGATATTAGAATCTGCACTCATCAAACTATACTAGAAGATGATTGTAAAACCTAATCGAGGTGTCATAAAACTGCATCTCCTGCTAGTCCTCAGCTTCCTCTTGCATCATATACTTGATGGACATTTTCTGTGCAGTTACCGCTGCAGGCTCCCATCTGCCAATATCCGAATCAGTTTATTATTCGCAGGTGGTGAATCATCCTATTTAAGGTTGAATATTCTCCCTCAAAAATAAAACTTTTTTCTTCTATTATGCCCCCTGAACTCGAGTATTTTGTTTACAAAGATTATGAAACTACCTACTACAATAAACCACTTAGGATTTTCAGTAAATATGTTAATAGTTTCAACATCCCAATAAGCAATCTGGGGCCATTACAGGATGAAATACTTAGAATCTTATCTGGAATTGCAACAATAGCAAAACTCCCTTTGTTCACATTGGCATCTCTCCTTTGACTATATTGTCTTTGCTTTAGAACAGTCTGCTGTGGGCACACTTGTTGTTTTGGCATATGTTGTATTTAGTCACAGTTATTGTACTATTTGTTGATGCTTTTACTCAGAATAACTTGCAGTGAGCACGGGTCTGGCATCTTGTACGAGGACTGGCAGTTGATGGATACACAGGAACTGAACCTCATGTTAACTGACTCTTTTTCTAACCACTTAGCCAGACAGAGTGCTGCTGCTGAGTCTATTTGTGGTAAGATTTTTCAGTTAGGATGCTTGTGTAATTTGGCCTCTGCGCTGCTGTCAATGCCCTCTCAACACTCCAATGACATCACTTCCCAGTGACATCATCCTGTCTTTGCGGGCAAAAGAAACACATAAATGTCGCGGGCCAGTAAAGCCGATGAATGCTTTGACTTTGTGTTTGATGAGTGAAGAACACTAATGGTCTGAGGGCCAGTGTAACAAGATGTGCGCACGTACACGCACGTCAGCAGGCACAACTGGAAGCGTATTAGTGCTCCAGGGCATGTGTGAATGTTTGTGCTTTTATGTTATTTCATGGAAGTGTGTGTGAGTGTTTATGTATTTGTGTGTGTTTGACAGCGAGAGAGAGGTAGCAGCTGTAGGAGCCAGGGGGCCCCGGGGCTCTAGAAGACGTCAGACCCAGCTGGACGCCTCCAGGGGAGGTCAGGATGTGTTGACAGCTTCCTGAGGCAGACGAGAGAGCAGAAGTGGCTCTGCTTCTCATCTCCAGCTTATGTGGATGTCTCTGAAGATGGCATAACACATCACATCAGGTTTCATCTGTAATTAACACTTTTCAAGGGTTTGTTGAAGGGTAGGTGTGTCTGATGGGGGTTGAGAGGTGTGTGTGTGTATGTGCAGGCACGTGACATCAATCAGCCCGGTCTCAAAGAAATATGTGAAATCAACACAAACTCACAAAATGTGTTAAAATTGCCTGCTGGCAACACGAAAACAATGCCAGTACAAAGTCAGTGAGGATCTCTTGTCATGGCGGGCACGCAGATTAAAGCCACAGTAGGTAGAAATATGGAAAAGACAAATAACGGCAGAATTTGAAAATACCCCCTCCGCCTGCAGCTCTGCCCTAAGCCCCTCCCACCAGATGACCACAGGCATATGCACGTCTTCATACAGTAACTAACTGTTTCTCATACATTGATTTATGTAATCTTATTTAATGGTGGAATTGTGCCGCAGTTCACTTAGTCCCTTCTTGCCCCACTTTCTCTCTCTGTTCATCAGACCCCAAATTAGACAAGCGTTAGCTAGCTAGCTAGTCTCTATATACAGACTCTACATTCAGTGAATGTAGAGTCTGTAGGCAAACCCCGGAGATCCTGCCTCCGGAAGAAGAGCGGAAGAGCCCTGGTTTCCGGTGCTAGGCTGTTTGTAGTCTGCGTGATATTGATCAATCACGTTTGAGCCGGCTGCAGTTGTTGCCAGGTCAAACTCTCCGTGCGGTGAACTAACGAGGCGGAACATAATTGGCGTCACTGCAAACTCTGAATCCATCGCAATGTTTCAGCATATTTACTTATATATAAACGGAAGTCGGAAACGAAAATTCGCCTTCTCCGCCCAAATCAAACCGGAATGCCAAAAAATCGGGGTCTGCCCCCAGAGGCTGTATCGCCATCTGCTGGAAGTCAGATGCCGAATACAGCTGATGGGTTCCAAGAATGCTAGCTAGCCAACCCACAATCCCCATGTCTCACTCTCCACTGCTGTTTCTCTGGGAGGAAGTGGGCAGCAGCTGCGGGGACAGACGGTCAGTTTTTGGCTAGCTCAAACTCCCCCAGCACTGGCTGCCACCTGGGACTGTTGGCCAGTAGCAGCACCGGAGCTGGGGTTTGCGTTAACCGGAATAAGGTTTGTAAAGCCACTGACTGGGGGTCTGTCTCCAGAGCTGCTGCCCACTCTCCTCCCAACAAGGTGGTCTGTAGAGGCGGGGAGTGAGGCGGTGGACGCACTGAGATTTGAGGCTCTAGCTAATGTTTGCTACATAAAAGTGAACATGAAGCTGCAACTGTGAGCCTTTTGCTTGGCTTTAGTTTAAAGCTAATCTTGATAACAATTTCTCTCCATCTCTGAAACGCTTCACTGATATCCACAAGTTTTTTGTCACATTTATTGTCAGACTCTCGTCAACAAGCTGTCTTCCCTTTGGGTTGCTCTGAGTGTAGGCAGTTGTTGCCAATGCTGGAATAGCAACTTTCTATGCAGGAGTCTCCGCCATTGAATCAGGCTTTCTGATTATCGGCATCTATATTTGTAGCCAACAGGAACACCCTCTTTTTGAAATGACCTGTGATTGACCAAAGTCTCCTTTCACAGGCTAGCTTTTCTAAAGCCAGAAACAGAGCCAAGAGGAGGTGCAGAAGTCTAGTTTTCCCTCGGTCCACCTGAATTACAGTATGCTTAAAGTCTATTATGGGATTTTTACCTAATGATGCCACGATGAAACTGCCTAACCCAGCTTTAAGTATAAGGAGCGAGAAGGTCTGTGTAGGGTGGGTGGGAGTTGTGATAGATGGGTCAAACAAACATGGACTTTCACCTAGGAGACTGCTGTTTGTCTCCCATGTGAAACCAAAAGTCAACGTGGTTATGTGACTTTATGGACTTTATGCAATTACGCAAAGCACTTTCCGTAACTACCCAAAGTATGTACGTTAACATCACTCACATCCCGTGTGTAGTCATTTTAACTAAAACCACAACAATTTTTCTAAACTTAAAGTGATTTTTGCTCCTGAAACGTAACCAAGTGTTTTTCTTTCCCTAAACATAATCAAACTGCAACCATTTCATAATGAAACTGCGAATGTTCATGATAGACGTTGCATTGCAGTACGTAATTTCAACTCAAAGGACTGCAGTTATTGTGCTAAAGTGTGCGTACGCAGAGCAGATGTGCACCCTCTGCTTTGATGTCTCTCATTCATTTGAAAATAGTGCCCTTGGTATGTATGCTTTCATGTAAAGGTTACAAGGTGGACACTTTGTGCTATCGAAAAATCACTCACCCTCTCATGCTAATGGCTGTTTTAAAAGACAACACTTCATTTTGAACATCAGCTCTGAGGTTTTATCCCCCCGTTCAATTATCTTAATGTCAAAGCAGTTGAGTAATGCCAGATATTATTACCTCGCCATCGCTCCATCCTTCTCTCGCAAAGAGATCGTCAGTGCCACTGGCCCTCATCATTTACAGCCTTGAAAAACTACCTCCAGGTGCAAAGGTCACAGGCAGCTGTGATCCAGGCAGCCATCCCACGATCTAGGTGCCTTCCCTTCGCTTGGCAGCCTCCATATTGATTTGATTAGTTACTAATTAAAACTTGGCAGGCTGGGCCCTGCACAAAGGAGATCGCTCAATTAGCGGGGTGTCAGAGAATCTAATTCTCCCTCTTTCACCCTCTCTCTCTTTCACTCTTTCCCTCCCCCATCCCACTCTATCACACATCTCCATTCTCTTTAATGACTATAAAGGATGAGTGAAAAGGGAGGGAGGATAACTCTCTGAGGAAAGAGATCGAGCGCTCTCAAGGAGCTAAAAGCATCCAGCCCTGTAATCCTTGAGCTAATCTTTGCTTAAAGATGCAGTTTGTAAGTTGTAAAGAAAGCGCCGGCTGCCAGTGGACGTTTGTTTGGGCATGTTGCCTCCAGCACGCCTTGATGCCTGCTACCTTCTCTTCTCCTGGCAAGACAACCAAGTCACACACAAGCTGTTGCAGTTTTAGTGGTGTGCCTCTGGGAGATGGAGTTATGAGCTTTAAGATCCTCTCTTTGTGTTTGTCAAGACACCAGCTTTTCTATACCTCTGTAGATGGGAACAGTGGTCTATTATGTAGGCTGTTTTCACTGAGGAGCTTCATGTGTTGATCCCGCTCATCTCACTGTGACATTTGACGTATTTTTCTGAACTTACATCTCGCAAACTGCGTCTTTGAGGAAACATCTCTGTTTGAATAACAAGCTGCGGCTCCGGGGTCCTTTTGGGGTTGAATGTGCTCGTTGCTGAATTCATGCATTTATCCAAAATGACTGACTGCCTGCTATCTTAGATCCTTGTCTGTCTGTGTCTGCAGCCTACACAGAGGAGATGACAAGAGGAGGAGGTAAACTCTTTAATACCATTTTTATTGAATAGATTCCTTCTAGACAGCGAATCGGGTCAATTTGAGGCTACAGGTGGATGTGCAGACTCTTCCCAAAGTTTCGAATCATATGCACTCCAATTTTGTAAACTACATACAGTGGTGTATATGATGCAGAGGGAGGCAAGAGGGATGTATAACTGGAACTATTTGTTTATGTTGTTATCAGTTAGCAGCAGGAGCCTTGGCTTTTCTGATTCCGCTTTGCTTCCAGCGACTCTGCGTCTCCAGAGTCAGCTCCCACGTGGACCCTGTGGCTTTTCAATCAGCTCCCCACCAGCTTAAACAGGGAATGTCATCATCGTCAAAATGGATTTAGATACAGCATGTGACTCTAATGTATGCCGACATATACAGGCAAACACATTTGGCAACACTCTGAGATTTCAGGATGGATAAGGAGAAACTTTTGGCTGCTGAGAAAAGAACTTAAGAGCCAGGGAGCAAAGGGCAGATGCATTTTACAAATCATCCATCATATCTGGTTTATGTAACATGTGAATTTAGTTTTGTTAACTTTATAAGCCTGTAAGGCTGCAAACACACCTCCCAAACACACCCACCCACACACACACACACACACACACACACACACACACACACACAAATACATAACAGCTCTCCTAAATGTCCGTATTGTTAAGTCTTGCTGTCATCATCCTCTCGCTGCTGCCAAACTGGACAGGGCCTGCATTCATTAGTCCACCTCATACTCTTATATAATATTTACAAGCAGCAGTATATGTGACTGCAGAGACTGGGTGCTTCCAGTGGAGTCTGTTCAGAGCGCTGACTGCAGGAGAGCTGGCTCACCTCAGACCTGATTGACTGTGGCTTTTATACTCTTCCTCCATTTTGCAGTAGAGCAGCGCAGCCTAAAATGTCAGCAGTCTCCAGTCGTGGGTGCCAATGGCAATCGCTCATAGGCTGGCACTGATTAGTTTGTATAAGCCTGAATGGCATTCTGGTCTGTGGTGTACATAGTAGGCTATTGTCTGGTGCCTGGATGCACACTAGGAGGATATCCCCTTGACATGCATGGATAATGTGGACAGCTTAGTCCTATCATTCACACAAAGGGACTCCTACAGATTATGTCACTACAGTGTACCTGAGAAGCTGAGGGCAATATGCAGATATATTATCCATGCTGTGGTGTGACACTATATATCGTTTGTGATTCTTGTTATTGTAATATTGTAGTTTAGCTGAAATGACATGTTTTCTCACCTTAAAGGGCCTGTACATCTATTTTCTCAATCAACTTTTTACGACAAGTGATGGAGCTCTACATAAACATAAAAGTTGCTGCCCCAGTTTGAACAGTTTCGATTAATATTGATAAAAGATTTGTGTGTTTGTGTGTTTCTTTGTGCTCTTTCCACTGGTTTAAGCGGGGTTTATACTTCTGTTTTGCTGTACCTACGCCGCAGCCTGACGTGCAACTCCCCAGAAATGCAAATACACATCATGGCGACATTGATATCCTATTATTTTTGTAAGCTGACTCCATTTCCCTCAGTGGAGACAAAGCCTCTACTTACTTTAAATCCACAGATAAGAAAATATGTTGCCACACAGCAAAAGATCCTGGTTTGAACCCAGAGTGGGGGGTTCAAACCTTGGGGTGGGGGAGCCCTTCTGTGTGGAGCTTGCATGTTCTCCCTGTGTCAGCGTGGGTTTTCTCTGTGTACTCCAGCTTCCTCCCACAGTCCAAAGACATGCAGGTTAATTGGTGACTCTAAATTGTCCGTAGGTGTGAATGTGAGTGTGAATGGTTGTCTGTCTCTATGTGTCAGCCCTGTGATAGTCTGGTGACCTGTCCAGGGTGTACCCCGTCACTCACCAAATGTCAGCTGGGATACGCTCCGGCCCCCCCTGCAACCCCTAACAGGATATGCAGTTATGAAAAATTTTATTGTGAAGACAACAAGGCCCCCTAAAAGAGCATTTTGTGTGTTATCCTGTCTTCATATAGAGGAAAAACCTGCTAGCCACTAGGCTAATATATGCAATGGGAAATGTCATAGGTATATGCTAATAACACTAGCATGTTGTATTTGTGGGGAAAATGTGTGTAGCATAAGACAGTATTCTGTGAACCTTGTGAGTTATAACGGAGCCAAATTATGTACTACGTTTTATGTGTTCTCTGTGTGTGAATCAATCCAACTTTCATGCACTTCACAGGAACTCAGCAAGGCAGCATAATTAATGTTTTGGAGGTGTAACTGCAGAGCGACACAGACACACCACTGCAGAAGTAAAAATGCTCACAACAGCATAGGCCACTTGTGTATGCAGCTTTTCCAGCTGCTTTTCAGTCCCTCACCCCCAAACATGGGTGTAAAATTAGCACAACCTTTTGATTATTTATTCAAGAATATTTAATTTCAGAGAAAAATCCTTAAACCTGCAATAATTGATTTTGTTTGGCCTCTTGGGGGCAGCAGAAACAACCTCTTAACACAACACTGACATACAGCATTATCAACGTTTAAGCTCATGTAGGTGATAGTGAAGCAACCTATTTTTACATTCTCACAATTTTCACATATATTTTGACATGTTTTTATCATAATAATATATTGATTTTAGCTCCTTTAAGATTTGACATCAGATTTTTAGGGGCTTTAAGGGTCATAATTAAATTGTCATAGCTGTGTAAAATCAGGAAATAGTCACATCCAAAGTACCTTCTCAATCATGAGCCCAGTCAACTGAAGAAAATGTTGGTATTTCTGCAAACCACTTATACATATCATATCAATGTTTTTAAAGTGACGTAGCATATGAACTGACTTTGTCATCGAGAGGTGGAAGGCCTGATAGAGACCACTGTTTGAGACCAACAAACAATAAAACTGGTTGCTTTTTAGCAAATCATTGCTGTGTTTCCAGCACCTTTTTAGCCACCAGTTGTGGGTGCTTTTTTTTTTTTTGTAAATATGTTTTACTGATTTTCACATTTTTATCCCACAAAAGGTCAGGTAATACAAAAGCATACTGAATTTCAGTTCACCTACACATTTTTTCAGGTACAAAGACGTAGTTTTCATCAAGCATGTTGCAAGATAGAGCTTTCCATACCTGTACCCAAACTCGCCATACCACCCACATTCCCTCAGGCTTGCAGGCTACAGAATATATCGATATAAAGCAGAAATATATAGTCAGATAATTAAGTATGAATTCTCCAAAAAAAGAAAGGAAAATAAGTTGTTGTGGGTGTTTTTTAACGAACCATGGCTGTTTTTCCAGCAGAGGTAGTGGCACAAAAAGCAGCTGTTTTTAAACATCACTGCATTTCCTGGCAGGTTTGTGCCCCCAAAGTGGGTATTTTAAGCCAAAGCATGATCTTTTCCAAACTACAACTGTTGTAGTTTTTTTTTGTGCCTAAACATAACCACATGGTAACCACAGCGATGTTGAAACACATGTCCACTACATACATTATCCTCACGATGAACCGTCTGTAACAGCTGACGAATGTCAACAAAGACAGAGTCCCGTGAGGGCCAAAAGACATTTAGCCAATCGCGCAATATTAAAACAGAGGCAGTCAAAACTTTTTCAAACGGTGAATCATGCCCAAATCATCTGGAACTCTGAAACAAAACCAAACAGAATTTTGGGAGGACATATAAATATCAGAAGCATACTACCAAAAATAGATCAGATACAGAACTTACTTATTGATTCTAACTTAGATTTTCTGTGTATATCTGAGAGTTGGTTGACTAGTAACGTTCCCACTGACCTAATTAACACACCAGGATATACATGCTACAGGAGAGATAGGCCCAAGGGAATGGGAGGGGGTGTTTTAATCTATATTAGGGAGCATTTTAAGAGTTTAGAGCTTGAATTGAATGTGAATTTGGAGTGCCTAGGATTGAATGTAATTCTCTCCCCAAACATGAAATTTAGTATAGTTGTGCTTTATAATCCCCCATCTCATGATGTAAATTTCTACAAAGAACTGAAGAATCTTGTCTGTTGTTGACAATTGTTGGGAATGTATGCTGTTTGGGGACTTCAACATTAATTGGATGGATAAAAGTGGCAAAACAAAACTAAAATCAATTATGGAAAAATTTAAATACAAACAGCTGATTGATAGACCTACACGAGTCACTAGAAAGAGTGAAACCCTTATAGATCTGATTTTTACAAACAGGCCAGAGAGAGTAACAAAAACATACAATCTTATTACTGGCCTCTCAGATCATAACATGACACTGATTATAAGAAAGCTAACTAAAAAACACCTAGTTCACCACAACAAAACAAAAAGTCACATTTTAACAACAGGAATTCCAAAGTCAAAAATGGCTGACTTTGAACATGATTTAAAGGAAGTCAACTGGGAAAGGGTAACCAAAGAGCCAGAGTTAAACCATAGTGCAAACAATTTTGCCTCTACCCTTTGTGATTTAATAAGCAAACACACAAAAACCTGGAAAAGTAAACCTAAGAAAAACTCTCTTCCATGGTTTAACAGTGACATCCTTCAGATCACCAAAGAGTGAGATCTTACTCTTAAAAGGTCTTTAATAACTAAAACCAATACTGACCACCTTATTTACACTGGCTTAAGGAACAAAGTGGTGTCTGAGCTGCAGAAAGCCAAGACTAATTATTTCACCAAACTCACTGAAGAGGCCAATGGCAACAGTTCTAAACTGTGGCAACATATAAATAAACTAACCAACTCAAGTAAGCAAAAGCACCCTAAAATAAACTGCCTCAAAGTTTGTGATAAAATTATTGATAGTAATGAGTCTATTGCAAATGGTCTTAATAGTTTTTTTATTGAGTCTGTACAAGAATTAGCAAGTAATTTTAAATCTACTGAGTCATCTCCTGAAGAATTTGAGCATGATCACACAGACTCCTTTTACATAAAAGAGGTATCCCATGATAAAGTTAAAAAAGTGATTGCAAACATGAGTAACTCCATGTCTAAGGATACCCATAACTTAAATGCTGCATTTATCAAGAAATATCTGAGCTGTCTGTTGGAGCCAATTACTTACTTAGTAAACCTGTCAATACAAACAAAAATCTTCCCAGAGAGCTGGAAAACTGCAATAATTACCCCAGTTTATAAATCAGGAGACAAAGACTTAGCAAGTAATTACAGGCCTATTGCCATCCTCCCTGTAGTCTCAAAAGTTCTGGAGAAGATTGTAGCTGAACAACTAATGGAATACTTAGAGTCTAACCAACTGCTTTATCCACAGCAGTTTGGATTTAGTCAAAAATATTCCACAGAAACTGCAGACTGTTATCTGCTTGAGAAGATCAAAGCCTCTCTGGATAAAGGAAATGTTGTAGGGGCAGTGTTCTTGGATCTAAAAAAGGCCTTTGACACTGTTAACCATAGTATTTTACTTAAGAAGCTAAATCAATTCAAAATGTCACCTGAAGCTTTGAAGTGGCTCAAATCATATCTGGGGGGGAGACAGCAATGTGTCAGGGTCAATGGGGTGAAGTCACATATGTATGCAAACAGCATGGGAGTACCGCAAGGGTCTGTTCTTGGTCCATTGCTGTTCACAATGTATATCAACGACCTACCAAGCTGCTGTCCAGATGTCAACTGCCAGATGTATGCTGATGACACGGTCATCCATGTGTCCACTAAAACACCCAGCCTGGCAGGTGAGCATCTGACGCAGGCTTTATTGAACATCTCTGAATGGCTCGAGTTATCCCATCTAACTCTTAGTGTCAAAAAAACTGTATCCATGTGCTTCTCCATGCGTATTAGGCCCGCATATGATGTATTTGAGGTCAGGATTAAGAAGGAAATCATCGATGAAGTGAATGAAGTCAAATACTTAGGCATCATTTTGGACAAGAACTTAAAGTTTGATAGTCAGGTTAAGTACATCTGTAATAAGGTTAGACCAAATCTTAACTGCTTTTGCTTTATTAGAAGGAACCTGTCACATCAAGTTGCAAAACTGTACATGCATGCAATGATTTTTTCCCATTTGTCATATTGCATCACATCATGGTCACAAGCTTCTTCAACCACATTAAAACCTATAATCTCAATATACAAGCAAGCAATAAAAATCATGGACCGGAAACCAATGAGATGGCATCACTGCTGCATTTTAAGAAAACACAACTTTCTCACCTTTGAAAATTTTATGAATTTTAGTACTCTTAAATTGTTTTTTAAATGTCTAAATAATCATGTGTCAGTACTGTTTTCTGAACTGGCCATCAGGCGTCAGAGCTCTCACAGAGCGACCACGCGAGCCTCCACCAGTGGTGATTGTCTTGTCCCAAGATACAAGACTTCATTCTGTCAGTCTGCTCTTTCTGTAAAGGGGGCAAAACTTTGGAACTCTCTACCCACTAATCTAAAATTAGAGACCAACAGTAATGCTTTTAACAAAGGACTTAAACAATGGCTAAAATCAAAACAACAGTGCTCACATGAATAGTTTTACCTGGTTGATTGCTTGATCATGTTGCCTTTGCTTTGTAGCTTATGTATGTATTTTATTCTGAAAAATTGCTTCTCTTTTACTGTTGTATGTTATTGTACATTGCATGTTTTTTTCCCTTTTACATTTATTATTTTTATCATTTCAAAAGCCTCCTGTGGACAAGTATTGCGAATTAGCACGTGTGCTAAAACACTCAAACAATGCATCTGGTCTGTCCAATGCAATTGTGATGTCCACATCAAATAAACAATAAATAAATAAATAATAAAATGCAAATATAATGTATCCGTGATTTGAAATGTCAACATTTTTTCCTGGCGATTTGGTTGCAGTCACCTCAAAAATACATTGGAAATTTAGTGTGACATTTTGTGACAAACATTGAGCTCTACAGTCACAATAAAAGATATGTTGGTCCATCAGTATAACAAAGATTCAGTTCACCAAAATTACACACACACACACAAACACACCCACAGAGAAAAAAAGGAAAAATGTACCTGTAGGGTTATTTAGCCATTTAAATATTGTGGGTTTAATTTGCAGAAGCTTTGAGATTTCTGCCTCCACCCCAATGCCCGGGATGAATTTAGTTTCGTATGCTCACAGCACTGGGGGAAAAAAAACAAAACCAAAACCCCAGCAACATCTGTTTTCAGAAACAGTGTCTCTATTACTGTGGATAATCCCCAGAACACACCATCAACACATTTCCCAGGAACCATTTCTTCAATAGAAAGCAGTTCCAAAGAAAACTGTTCACAGCGAGGACTTCTTCTTTCTTCTTTTCTATTTTAAGCAGATTGTGTGTAAATGTAACGGATCATGAAAACACAGACGAGAACACAAGCTCTGTAATGTCACTGTGGGTGTTCATCATCTTAGTTTAAAAATACAATCTCTAAGAAAGTCAGAGTGTGTGTGTGACAGGGAACAAAAGGACATGTGAAAAGGACAGAGATAAAGCCAGTGTGTGAGAGACAGTCCATGGGTGTAACGGAGATTGTAAGAACAGCGAGTCATATATGAAAAGAGAAACTGAGAGCCCACACAGACTGAGGTGTGTGTGTGTGTATGTGTGCGTCAGGTGACAGAGAGGGATGGGGACATGGGCAGGTCCTGTTAATGAAGGACTGATAAGTCCCTATTTCCTGGGCCTGGGTTAATTGTGCCTACAGATAAAGGGTAATAAATTGTCACGGGGTAATGGCAGGAGCCTGGGCTGGGCCCTGTTCCACATTCATCATGACTGGCTGGGCCTGTGAGCCTCAAGAGCAGGCAGGGCTGAGAGACTGGAGCCTGGCAGGCAGAGAGGGAGGGAGAGAGGGAGGGGAGACAGGAGGGAGAGGAAACCTCACAGGGATGGAATAGGATATGATGCTGGTCTGTCTTACTTACAAGGCTTCTGCAGCGGGCTGTGCAGTGTTGGAGCAAGGACAAGAGATGACCTAGTAATGGAACTTATAAGAAAAATGAGAGGCAGATATGGTAACTACTGTGAAAAGGATAATTAAGGTATTCCAGCATTAAAGGATTAATAAAACAGAGTCTTATCATAACCTTCAGAAACTTAAAATGTATCACAGTTTCTGCTGCGTACCGACTGTAAACAGCAGTAGTGGTAGAAGTCCTCACATCCTTTATTTAAAAGCACAGTTCACCCCCAAATAAAAAATACATAGTTTTCCTCTTATGTGCAGTTCTATTTAATAGTCTAGATTGTTTAGGTGTGAGTTGTAGAGTGTTGGAGATATCAGCTGTAGAGATGTCTGCCTGCTCTCCAGTATAATGGAACTAGATGGCACTCAGCTTGTGGTGCTCAAAAAATTCATTTGAAAAACTTAAAGTTATCTCTCAGTAGGCTTTAATTAAAGGTCCAGTGTGTAAGATGTAGGGGGATTTAGTGACATCTAGCTGTGAGGATTGTAGATTGCAACCAGCTAAAACTTCTCCCGGTTAGAATTCCTTCAGTGTCCATTGATTCGGAGGTTTTTACCAGGAGCTGAATTATCCTCAGAGGTCACTTCCTCTCCAAAACAAACAGACCAGGTGAATAAAACTAATAAAAACACTGAATAAAGCAGTTTCATGTTACAAATCAGCTTTTCTTATACCCTGTTCAGCACATCGTAGACAGCCCCCTTGCCCAGCATCTGCACATGTGTGCTCACCTTATTTCTGGTCCAGACATTCAGGAGGTTTTTCAGGAGAGCCGATATAACCACAAACATTAACAAAGAAACATTACAAATCAGTGTTTTTCCGACACTGTTTGGCTAACCCAGCACCTGCTAATATGTGCCCACCATTTTCCTCTAATAACTTAAGATCCGAACTTTCAAGAGGTTCAGACACTGATGAAAAAAGCTGTCCTTTCACATTGGCATAATATGCGGCTGGTCGCCGTTATTGTGTAATGGGGCTCAGCAGCATCAGGGGGAAAAGTGGGGTGACAACAACATAAGTTAAGGGTCGAGAATCCAAGAAGGGTGGTGCTGGATGGGTCCAACAGCCACTGACTTGGTCCACTGACTTTCACGTGGAATATGATTGAAAAGCCAAGCCCTGTTATTTTTTTCCAAACCCAACCACATGTTTTGTTGCTTAAACCTAATCACATGCGTGTGTTGACTAAATTTAACCTTGTGTGTTTGTTTTTGAAGGACAAAAACGTCAATTTGCGGTGTTGTACTGACATATTGCATTTATTTTGAAAGAGACGTATACAAACTGTACATTTCCTGAGAAAACAGAAGTGTATTTTCAAAGAAGACAGTGCATGTAACAGGCTGACGTTGACACGGCATCCCTGAACGTCAACAACCCAGGGTACCGTGCACGTCATATGTTGATATGGAAAGTCTGTGACTAAACGTTGATATGTGACGAGGTCAGAGTGAGCATGTGTTGATCCTTGCAGAGGGGCTGCTAGCTACGAAAGCTGACGTGAAAACATGAAAACACAAATGGCCCTACCTAGAGCCTTTGTTTGGTTTGTCTGTTCTGGGCTACTGTAGAAACATGGAGGTGCAGCATGGTGATGTTCGTAGATGAGGACCCGCTGCCTATGTAGATAAACGGCTCATTCTAATATAATGAAATACAATTCTTAAGCCCCTTTTACACTGCCAGATTTTCCGCGAAGGTTGGGCTGTTTGCTGTCAAGCTGCGAGCATTTATACACACAGAACCGGATTGGCGAGTTGATCCGAGGTGCCCAATTTTCTGCCTCGTAGGGTAGTCATATTGGCAGAACCCTTTTAGTTTAAATAGACCAAGGCGGCCTTCCGCAACGGGAGGGGCTGTTGAAGACTTGTGGGAGGAGCTGTTGATGACGGCGCACATGCGAGCCACTGGCGGTGGATAAACAGGAAACAGCTGATAGCAGGAATTAGTGAGCAGCTAGTAGCAAGAGGGAAACGCGAAACCTGACAGACACTGTAAAGATGAGCAACTGGGGAGACAAGGAATTGCGCGCCCTCCTTGTCCTCGCAAACGAAGAGGCCATTAACCGTCAGATGACGGGGACGGTGAAGAACGGGCCGACTTACGAGAGAATCGCCAAAGGACTGACCAGCCGCGGCTTCCCTCCCACGTCACTGTTTATGTCACACGCTGAGCTACACATTTTGTTACTTGCTCACGCCCCCCATTGCCCCGAAAAAGGCACATTCTGTATGAACAAAAGTAGGCAGGCGGCATTTTGCCGCACTCCCCAATTTTGTTTTTATACTGCAAATGCTGCAAATTTGCACAATTCCTGTTTATAAAGGGCTTTATTTTCAGGTGTTTATACAATAAAGAAACATACTTATTATATTATATTCCATTTCTGCCAGTATATCCCCCTTCATTCTACACACTGGACCTTTAAGTGTCTGCGCTGTAAATCCTGTACCTTCTGTGCATCACCCTCTCAGGGTTCATTCTGCATTACATCATCACTAAGTTGTTGTGCTGTTGGCTCTAAGTGTTCCTGTACGTAAATCCTGTTCAGGTGAATATATGTCTTAGCTGATGTGCTGTGTTGGCGTTAATTGAATGTAGCTGCGTCCTGCGTTGTAAAGCCTGTGTTAATGAGGTACAGGTGCATTTATTTGTAGTAATTGTGCTGTTGGCTTTGAATGTTCCTTTCATGTAAATCCTGTTTAGGTGTAGGTGAATGTATGAATTGATAGAGTCAGTGTACCTGCCCTGCCCAGGAGGATGGGGATGTTAGAGGGTGAATGGGTACATTCAGTACATTGTGACATCACTGTAGGGTGTGGTTACAGGTGCAACACACAGAGATTAAGTAATATTCAACATGTATATCTATAGAGAATCAATTTTATTAACTTGTCTCACAGCATATGATTAGTGTGTGCGTTCAGGCAGCAGTGGTGCACAGCGTGCTTGCAGCTGCAGTGCAGGATAATAGGCTTCTATCTGTTCACAGTGTTCAACAATGATGTCGCTGGCTGTTAGCAAACCTTGTGTTTCTATTTTCTGTAATTGTTTCCAGGTCCTTAGATATTGGAAGATCGCGTGTAAGAAGTTTATGTGACCCACTGTGCTCATAACGTCTCTCCAAATCCCATTTAGTAATGTCAAAAATGCATCTCCATCTAAATAAAACCCAAGGCTGATTCTTAGCTCCTGAACGGTGGATCTTGGAAAACCAGACGTGGTGATACGCTTATGTTACATGTGCTGATGCATGATGAATATATTCAGAGCAAACAGTCACACATGGCGTCAGTGAGATGTAGTTCATTAAGAAACAATTCACAGTGCATGTTTTAGTGGGACTCAGTGTGCCACCTTGCCAGCGTGACAGATCACTTCTTCACACTGAGGGATTGTGGTGGTTGGAGGTTGGAGCTGCGGCTGAGGAATGATGCATCCCACACATTATACAGCAGAGCTGCTCCCACGGAGGAAGTTGATGTCCCCACCATGCGATGATGACACTCAGTGCAGTGTGACATATGATGTGTGTACAAACAGTAAGCACATAGGCTGGGGCCTTTTGACTGTTTGATGTGGGTCACACGCAGTGTACTGGGGCGCAGCGGGGGAGAAAGGACGTTTTTCATGCAGCCCATAAAGGAAGGAAAAACAATGCCCTTGAGATGTGACTGCTTGTCTCAAAGGAAATCACCACACGGAGTTATGTGGTACACGTCCGTGACATTGAACCATGAAAAAAAGTCTTGCATGTTCCTCCTTAACTGCATTCAGTAACCTTTCCCCCTCTCTTTTCATTACATCTTATTTTGCAAACCAGGAATGTTACAAGAGTCTTTTAACGAGAGGGAAAATGGTGTGCAAAGCAGAAGTGAAGTTGCATTGCAAGTCTAAGCCTTTAGATTTTCCTGTCATGTGGTTTGCGTTTCTCCTCGGGGAATGAAACCCTGTGATCACAACTTTTGGCACTTACAAGGAGACTATCAAAAAATATGACGGCAAGGAAAATTTTGGTCATTTGTAAGAGATTAGTTTTTGAAAAGATGGAGAAGACGAGAATCTGAAGCATAAGAAAAAAAGCTGTGAAGTGAGAAAAGTCGTAGCATGAGAAGAGAGGAGATATGATAAGTCTTTGGCAGTCAGACCCCATCTATTCCAGGAAGGTGGTAAAGACATAGTAGATCAGGGAGCACCCCTGTGGAGTCTACACACTGGTCGTGGTGTTGATAGTGATGAGATGAAGAGGGAGCTGAGGATCTGGGTGTGAAGAAGAGTGGGGTTTTGACGAGCATCTCCTGGGTGATAAGGTGACTGGAGGTGAATGGGGTGGAGGAGGGCGTGATGTTTCGGCCTAAAATGACAGCTGACAGGAGCAGAGAGGAGAACAGATTTAAAGTTTGTCAGCAGCAACATGAATGGCTGCAAGAAATCATGGAAAAGTTTGATTGGCCAACCAGGAGAGGGAACACCCAGAGTCAGCTGATTGGTGGGAGCAGTGGGAGTGGGATTGAGAGAGAATTGTGAAAGCATAAAGAAAGTCTTCCTGATTGAACTTGCGCTGAGCTTCATTTTTAAAAAATAAAAATAGGCCTAATAATGATTATTTAAATCCCCAGATCTAATAATGTGTCATTTCTTTCATGCATTAAAGCTCTCAAAGTTAATATATTGTTAATCAAAAATGCAAGTTTTGGTCCTCTGTGTCATTCAAGCAGAGCAAGAGCTCATTTTAAATGCTTTATGTACTGCTGGGTTGTTTAATCTATAATCATACATCATCATTTCTTAGTTTATTAGATTTTGTATTAATAATGTATGTTTTCCAAGTAACTAAAGCAGACAAATAAATGAGGTGGAGTAAAAAGTGCAACGTTTCCCTCTGAGATGTAGAGGAGTGTAAGTATCAAAGAGCAGGAACCACCTCAAATGTCTCAAAGTTTTAATCATAGCAGTTGTGAAAAAATCTGTTTTTACTCAATATGAATTACTGCTACTCATATTTTTAACATCACAATTCATAATTATGCTGTAAAATAAAATAAAGTAAAAACAGTTTTTAGGAGTAAATAAGACGTCACAGTTTATTAAAAAAGCATCAGAATAGGTTGGTAATATTGAGAGATTCTGCGCTAAGCCCCCCATGTCCTCAAATCCTAGAAATGCCCCTGACTTTGCTTGTGACAGAATATTTTCACTATGTAATATTGCTACTTTTACTGAAATAAAAGATCTGAGAATTTTTTCTTAACTGCCAAACTATTGCGTTTCTGAATAGTCTAATCCGTCCTCAAAATAATGAACAACCTGCTTGGCTCAGACAGTTAGTGGCAAAACACAGTGACAATTTTGCTTTCAAGAGAATAATATAATTGCTAAACATTAATTAAAAATAATCTGTTCAGCTGTAAACTAATGTTCACTGAGTTCAACAGAGCTGCATGATGCTCTCCTCTGATCCTTGTCCTGATTCAGTGTTGTTCTCACAACACAGGAGTTTTTCTGTAGAAACAGCAGAGGTAACACCAGACTGCTGGGCTGACCAAACCAGACTCCTGACATCAGCAACTCACAGCTGACACACTCACCCACCGCCCAAGAAGTGAACATCGAAAAAAACAGCAAATGTCTCACAAACCTGAAGAACGGAGCTCCCGTTATGGCCCAGTTTTGTGGTTGTTGTCCCTGTCAATGATAACTCCTTACATTACTTGTTATATTACTTTTCCTTGCACCCCACAAAATTGATAAGAGCCCATTCTCCTCAAAATTCAGACCTCCTACGTGCCCCTCTGTAATATCTGGTAAGCACATCAAAGGCTAGAAAGACTGCAAATTATTTTTTAACTGGGGGTCTTCTGTTGCCTGTGACCGGTATTTTCCCAAGGATCTGCCTGAAAGATGGAGAGTAAGTCGTCCACCACATATCCAGCCACAAGCATCATTAGTTCTTTGTCGCTTTTAGTCTGCAGCTGTCCACGATCAAAATCCAGTTTTTGTTGTTTAGCCAGAGTAGGGCTACTGCCATCATATGTGTTGTTGTGTTGTCGGTCATAGTGGGTGTTTCAGGAGGTTTAAGAATGTGTTTTTCACAGTGGAAATAGTCTTAGTAATACTATCTGGAACAGCAAAGTTCTTGCCATTGTTCCTCCAGACGAAATCAAAGTAATTGGAATATTTCCAAGTGCTGAATGTGAGCGTTTCCATCTTTCAAGCTAGTTTGCTGTGTAATGATAAGGAGAGCCCGGTCTCACTCCAAAGTCGTCCAAATCCGGTGCTTGGGCAGTGACTTGCAGCGTCAGAAACCAATGAAAAAGGCCTTCCTTTAATGTCGGCATGACACGCAGCCAATTGCCGTTATAGATTAACAGCGCCAACAAACATCGACTTTCACCTGAGAGAGCGGTGTTCGCATCCCGTAAGATTATAAAGCCATACCCTGTTCTGTTTTCCTAAACCCAACCATGTGTGCTTGTTGGTGAAGGGAAAAAAATGTCAATTTGTGGTTTTGTACTGATGTAGCGCATTTATTTTGAAAGAGACTGTATGTAAACGTCAAATTTCCTGTGAAAACGGAAGTGTATTTTTTAAGAAGACAATGCATGTAACAGGCAGAACTTGACATGGTGTTCCAGAATGTCAACAACCACCACACCCAGGGTACCTTGCAAGTTGTATGTGGACGTGGAAGGTCCGTGACCAAATGTCGATATGTGATGAGGTCGTTGTTGATAGAAGAAGAAAGTTAGTCTGGGGATGTGATTGATTTTTGGTTTACAAATCATAGGGGAAAACAAAAGTTATTTGTTTTTGGGGTAACTGTGACATTATTACTGAGATTTTATTGGTAATTACACTACTGGAATTTCTCAATTGTGGGATCAATAAAGGTGTATCTTATCTTATCTTTTCTTATCTTATCTTATCTTATCTTACTTGTTGCTGGAGCAAGTAATATTATTACTGTAATGTGGGCACAGCACTGGAAATACCCTCATCTTTGACAGACTGATAATGAGAAAGTTTGCCCTGGCTTGTGGGTGATGCTTTGTTTCGGCTTGACTGTTTCCAACATGGCAGCCGGGTCACAAACGTTCTCATTTTACAGATAAACAGTACACTAAAATATGTTTCAGATGGGAAAAAAGGCAATGCAGACACAGAATCTTGGTTTGTGTCCTTCCAGCTGCAGTGGATTCTTGGAATTGCCATTAGAAGCACTACAAGGAGAAGAAATGTGATTATTTGTCTCATGTAACACTGTGTGGATACATTGACAGTTTCAGCAAATATGACAGAAAGTTATTTTTATAAAAGTTACCAACTTCAGCTGTAAGACAAAAACACGAACATAAAAGAGGAGAGGAGAAAAAGAATCAGTTGTTTTGGACAAATAAAAGAAGCTCGACTGGAGGAGAGGAGAGAGAGAAGAGTTTCACAGCACAGAGGAGATGACAGTGGATATCAAGGGAAGGAGGAGGAGATGAAAGTTAGAAAAGGAGAAGATGGAGACCCAATGAATGCTCAAATTCATTTGTTCTCTGCCTCTCTCTACCTGGTTGCACACACCTTCTCTCCGCTCCACCAGCCAGTGTTCACAGCTATAAATCTTGGAGTGGCATTTTGGCCGGCGAGTCCCGCGTAAACACGGCCGGCGAAATGTCAGTGCGGAAGGCAGACAAGCCTGACTTAGGAAGAGGGAGAGTAGAGGCAGTAATGTCACCACACTTTAACGCACCCGCCATCAGTCTTCATGACATTTAAGAGATCTATCCCTCGATCCCTGTGGCCACGGCACACAGAGGAAAAGTTTGGAGAGGAAGCTGCGAGGACCTGATGAGTCAGGGGGTTTAATGGGTTGATCTGATCACAAACAAAAGGCTGTTGCCCTGACTTCATATGTAATTTTTCTCATTAGAGCAGTCAGCATCTTTCTTAGCCTTACGACTTAAAGGTCCAGTGTGTGGGATTTAGGATCACCTGAAAATAAGAATTGTTGTGTTTTCATTACCTTAGAATGAGCTGTTTATATCTACACAGGGAGCTGGTCCTCACCACCATGTTGCACCGCCATGCTGCACCGCCATGTTGCTGAAGCCCAGTTCAGACCAAAGATTTGCAACGAGACAAGTTGAAACATGCAGCTACTTACAATGCGCCATTCTGCAACGTTCTAAAAACCTGACTCTTCACACCAATACAACTAGATGAGACTGTGCATCATCTCTATGCAACAACTCTCTGTACTTCCATTCTGATTTCCAGCTTTTCAGGCTCTTTATGTGGTTGAATATAATTTGTAGCTCCTTAAAATATGAATGCGGATAGTGATGGTGAGATACTGGCTACAGCTGCATTTGTAGTAGTGATGAAACGGAAAAAACCTTCACAATATGAGCATCAGATGGACGGTATTCATAATCAATATGCCACAATAATATAAGGAAGCAGCACCGATTAGTTAGTCAGTGAGAATGTGCATGAGGGAGGCATAATCACAAACAGTAGCAGCAGTAGCAACCCACCGTCCAACACTGGCAGACCTTGAAGGCAGAAACACCTGCCGCAGCAAGTGAACATGTCATCTACGGTCATTTTGACTTGACCAGCAGACTTCACTACAAGCCAACTGGCTGTTGAAACAGGTGACATGCTTTACGTTCTAAAACCAGCCACCTATGGTTTGATCAGCTGAGTTGCAGGTGACACCATCAGCCAGCTTGAGTCGAGCTCAGACCGGACAGTTCATGCTGTTGCAACTTTTCTCTGCAACGTTCTAAAACGGTTTCATCTTGTTGCAAATCTTTATTCTGAACTGAGCTTAAAGTTGCTCTGAACCGACGAACCAAAGACTGGCTCTAAATAGGGCCATTCACCTTTTTACATTTTTTTACGTTTTCATGTCAGCCACTATAGTTAGCAGCCTCTCCATAACAAGCAGCTTCAGAAAATATTGTTGTTTTTTTTAAGTGAAACTGCTTTATTTTGTGATTGTACTGGTTAAAATATCGGGTCCATTTCTATTGAAGAGGAGGCAACCTCTGCAGATAATTGAGCACCCATTAAAAAACAATCAGAGAAAAAGTGTCAGCACACATCGGCAGGTGCTGGGCTTGTCTCCACCATCCCAAACAGCATACATGTAGGAAAAACACTGATTTGTAACATGAAAATACCTTATTCAGTGTTTTTATTGGTTTAATTCATCAGGTCTGTCTGTTTTGGAGAGGAAGAGACCTCTGCGGACAATTCGGCTCCTGCTAAAAACCTCCTGAATATCTGGATCTTAGGTTATCAGAGGAAAAAGGTGAGCACACATTAGCAGGTGCTGGGTTGCACTAACCAGTGTAGGAAAAGCACTTATTTGTCTCTATATGTTACACAAACGCACATCTTGGACTGTTATCTCTGCATGTTGCATTTTATGTTATAGTACTCCATCTTTGTCATATTTTGATTGTACCTTTTCTATCAATATTTATGATCTTGAGTGTCGCAGTACTTACCCTTAATTATCGTATGTTTAATCTATGCACCAAAAAACAAAAATTCCTTGTAAGGGAAACCCCACTTGGTAATAAATCTTATTTTGATTCTGATTTACCAGTTTAATCACCTGGTCCTTCTGTTTTGGAGAGGCAGAGACATCTGTGGATAATCCAGCTCCCGCTTAAAACCATATTCTAACCAGGAGAAGTTTCAGTTTCTGGTTGCAATTTGCAATGCTCACCACTAGATGGCATTAACCCCCCCTAAATCTTACACACTGGACCTTTAACAGCAGCACATTAGAAAATAAGAGTAAGGGATCACTCTGGAAGGTAAATCCATGATGTATTTTTAATGTTATTTTTACAACCTTTTTTTTTATTTTTACTACCCTGTCCTTAATCCAGGCAGGTAATTTAAGAACACATTCCTTACACAACACATGTTGTTTTGTGTCTCAGTCGTCAGCTTGACTTTATCTCTGCCATAAAACAGCACCGAGGACAGTCCGACCTCTCAGGCCACGACATTCGCAACCTTTTCGTTCAAATAACTGGAGGGCCAACTTGTCAGAGAGTACAGTGAAGACTGTTCAGAAATCGCAAGCATCCAAAGCTAAATAATTGATCAGAAATTAAAAATGAAATCACGTGAAATTCTATCATCTCCTCTGACGTTCTTTCTTTTACCTCCCTCGTTGGCTGCATGGGGGCTGTATTGATTTCCAAATGAATAATTGAGAAAGCCTGCTTAACTGCCCTTTTCAAATCTCCCCGGCCTCCTCTCTGATTCACTTCGCCTCCCTCCCTCTCGTCTTTCTACCCCCCTGATCTACGTCTTCTCCTTATCATCCCATCTCCACCCTTCTCACCTATTCTTCTTCTACCCTCTTCCCTCCTCTTCTGACCTTCCCCCTCTCCTCCATTCCCCTTTCTCATCTCTCTTTCCTTCCCTCTCCTCTCCTCTTGTGTGCTGCTGATGTGGATCCTGTTCTGTGACGGGTTGTTCAGGAGGGAATGGGTTGCTCGCATGGCTGGCCAGCCGGCCTCTGCGTATCATCCGTCAGCAAGACACGCTGTTGTTTTAGAGTTCTGCTTGGAGCTGTCTCCTTGTCTCTGTCTCTTTCTCAGTTGCTTCACCCTCCTCACACACCCACACACACACACACACCTTCCCTGTCTCTCTGTCTCCGTCTCTCTGCATCCTTCTCAGTCTCCTTCCGTTCCCCCCTCCTGACTTATTTCCACTGTACATCTTAACTCGAACACACAGCTGATCAGCATTTTAAAATCGACCTGAGGCTCTTTGCTCCGACTGAATCGATGGCTGAGTTAGACTTGGACTGAATAATCCTAATGTGTTAATTCAACAGAGTGAGCTTGGGGAAAATGTCTGCTTTGTTTTAGGATAAAGGCTGTTAGAAAAAACAACTTCCTCTTGTCTCTCTGCTGTACAGGTGCTTCAGTTTAATAAGCAGCAACATTTTTTAAAGGTGTATTGATCTGTTTTTTACACCATATTATTGCATTGCTTGGTGTTATCTACATCAAGCTTATTCCTCAGCCACGCTGCCTGCAGCATGTGTGCATCATGGAAACGCTTCCTTTTTATTTCACCATTTTACTGTAACAGTTACGAGCAGCCACACTGCCCGCGTAGTCCTGCCGCATCACTGTTGTGCCAATAATGACGGTAAAGCTCACCCTCGAGAGTAATATTGCTTAATTAAAAGCCATTAAAATTCTAAAAACTTTGTCACCTCACAGCAAAAGGATTACAGGATCACCCGCTGGCCGGTTAAGATCCTCCTTTGCATGTTCTCCTCCTGTCAGCAGGTTCCTCAGCTTCCTCCCACAGTCCAAAGACATGCAGGTGACTCTAAATTGTCCGTAGGTGTGAATGTGAGCGTGAATGGTTGTCTGTCTCTATGTGTCAGCCCTGTGATATGTCTGGCGACCTGTCCAGGGTGTACCCTGCCTCTCTCCAAATGTCAGCTGGAACAGGCTCCAGCGTCCCTGCGACCCCAGGATAAGGGGTGAAGGATGGTAAATGAATGAATTTTTTTATTTTAAATTTGAGTTTCACATTTAAAATAAATAGATATCTCAGTTCAATAGTTCTACTTTGAATTTGGATTGGGCTTCAAGCGGCCCCATTTTGTTTTCTAGCCAATAAGTCCCAGCTGTAGTCATCCAACACATTCTCACTCCGACCTCGTCACATATTGACGTTTGGTCATGGACTTTCCAGGTCCAGATATTACATGCAGGGTACCCTGGGTGCATTGGTTGTTGACTTTCTAGGATGCTGTGTGAAGTTCTACCTGCTACATGCATTGTCTTTTTTCAAAATACACTTCCATTTTCACAGGAAATCTACCGTTTGCATACAGTCTCTTTCAAATTAAATGCGTTACGTTGGTACAACACCACAATAACAAACACACGTGGTTGGATTTAGGAAAAAAGAACAGGGTTTGGCTTTATAATCTTACGGGAAGCAAACACAGTGCTTATTGGACTCATCCACCACCACCCTACATGTACATTGGCTGCCTTAACTATCATTCTTGTCCTGCCATGTTTCCCCCTGACGCCGACGGCAAGCCGAAAGGATGGCTTTTTTTGATGGTCTGACACTGGAAGTCACTGACCAAGCGTTGGATTATGAAAACTTCGGAGTAGGACTGGGTTGATTCATCTACAGGCCTCTCTTTACAAGAAAATATTAAGGCGTAGATGCACAACTTCTACTCCAATGTGTTAAATATTATATTACTCAGTGCACTTACAGTAATTCTGAGTGTAACCATGCATGTATGTGTAGGCTGCCAAAAATGAAATTAGAACAACTTCCATTTTACTTTGGGTATGTCTCTGATAGGCATTTTAGGTAATTTTACAGGAATGGGATTAGTTACCATTTGTGTGCTTCTTCAAGTGACGTATCATGTCACCAAACTTAGACCAAACCAAAGTGGCTTTACTGAGAATTAACCACTAGTTCATGAATGACACAAGTGGTTTAATGATCAAAATCATCATATTCAAAGCAAAAATGGTCTCGAGAATTAGGATGGGTATAAGATGATGTTAACGAAGTACAGCTGACTCGCCACTTGGATGACAAATTTTCCTAATAATCTCAAACATTTTAAGGTGTTTGAAAACTGTGAAGTCATTACTTAAGTGTTAATGGAGTGTCATTTTTATGTGGAAATATTCCCCGCCATGACGTATGTTTGCCCAGCCTGGAAATAACCCAAATGTAACAGTTCATAAAAGTTCAGTACAGCATGATATTACATATGTCTGTCAGCCATGGGCCAGGACGGACTTATTCCTGGAGGATGACGTGTATAACTCATGCCATGCTACAGTTTGCCATGTCTGGTGTATAGAGTTATCTTTCTAGTTAACGTCCCCTGGGTTGAAAAACACAGACGTAAGATAGAAGATCAATGTGAAAGGAAGACACTGTTGTTTTTTTCCCCCCTGAGATTAAGGGTGTTACAACTGGATTTATTGGCACTTCCTGGGATGCACAGGGGGCAGAGTCTGGATGAAGGATGGGTAAGCAGGGGAATAAACTGCCAGATTGTGTTTCTGTGGTTTGCCCACTGTTCAGGATTTGGGCCCAGACTTTGATATGTATGCTCATACCGAACCAGGCAGCATGATAATAAATGACAGCTTCTTGTGTTCCCTTAAAGAAAATGTGGATCTCCATCCGTCCAACATCTATACACCTTCTCTGCTGTCTTTCAGGTTTCATGTCTGCTTGATGTACGGCAGACGTCTCAGCGGATGCTTCCCATTTTTCTGCTACATACATACATTTATGAAAACTGTGTATGAACTCGCATTAATCTCAGCTCACCTGTGATCATGTTTCCCGTGAGAGGAAAAGCTTGTCTACCGCTCACGCACACCTTGTACCAGCAGGTGTATGAGTGGAGACTCGTCGGATGCCTTCCCCCAGCGTCTCTGATCAATGTGCCATGCGGCCTTGGCCCCACTTCTCGCTCTTAACGGTCCTGGTGTTGTTATCCGTCCGGCTGCTGATGTTTTCAGACAGTTCCTCATGTAACGCTGGCACCAACCTGTCACCCCTCGCTGCTGCTCCCACAGCGTCTAGCACCAAGCCCTGCTGCATCTCCTGCTCGTTTGCTCTCTTTCTCGCTGTCAGTGAGCTGTTATTGAAATATTTAGCACCCACTCCTGCTCACAAGCATGCACTGCCTTTCTTCTGCCTGGCTGGAAATACAGTATATTGGCCCGGCAGTATAAGTCGGAGATGTGCGACATGGAGGTGCTTCAAATTGGATTTGACTGTTTAGGATCTTTTTCTAGCGTTGGGCGGATGTGCAGCTGAGAGTCTGCTCACTCTCCACGGAGCAGCAGGAGCATGTTGGCCCTGAAAAATGATGTCATTATTCTGTCCACTAGAGAAAAGATAGGAGAGATAAGTGTCATTACCAGCCAGCTGGTGATCAAAGTCTAACCATTTCCATCTCGTTTAAATCTTTTAGTGGCTGGTGATAGCGGCTTCAAATGGTAGTTTCCCCAACCCACAGTTTCAGATCGATTCTCATCTCAGCTTGAGTGTTTCACTGGCCACAGTGTAGATTTTTAAAAGTCACAAGGAAACAACATTTTCAGCCGTGCTGCTGAATGTTGCGAGGAGGAATTGTTCAGAAAGGCATAACAGTGGGGTTGGACCATAACAAACACGCAGGGAGAAACTCAGTGAAGCTCATCGCATATTCAGTGTAGCTGACGAAAGAATACATGCACACCCTTGAGCTGTCACAAATTCTTCAAACTGAATAAATTTCATCCTCTCAGATGCATCAATAGTGTCCTCGGAAAAGGAAACCCTGTTTGGGGGCATTCAGTGAAAAATGCAATGTCACTTTGAAAAGCTTCAGGGTGTGTTTGATTGAAGGGGGTTGTTAAAGACTGTAATGAGAACATTTCCAGGGAGTAAATAGAATGGCCTTTTGATATTAAAATACAACAAAATATACACATTGTGCATGTTTTATTAGTGTTAAATATGGTGGTTGTGTAGTAATACGCGGTAACAGGCTTCCTGTGTTGTCTGATGTATTTGGTGTATTCTGATTAGTGGATGTGTTAGGGCAGGGAAACTCAACTTGCTTTGCCCAGCGGCCACTTTTGCAAAATGACAGGAGGCCAGGGGCCAGTTAATAAGCAATCATGAATAATATTTATCAGCATATATAGTCAATTAATTGCCTGTTTTCAGCCTTTTAACGTTTGCTGTCCTCAGTCATCTTTGCCAAGAGGCAGCTTCTCTGCACTGGCTCCCTGTAAAATCCAGAACTGAATTTAAAATCCTTCTGCTCACTTACAAAGCTCTAAATGGTCAGGCTCTGTCATATCTTAGGGTGCTTTCACACCTGCCCTGTTTGGTTTGGCTCAATTGAACTCAACTTGTTGGCCCCCTAAGTGTGGTTCGTGTGGGCAGGTGTGAACACAGCAATCCCAATCGGGTGCGCACCAAAACAACCAGAACAAAACCTTCTTGAAGAGGTGGTCTTCAATGAACAAGACATTTTATCTAGTCTGCTTGTAAATGCTGCCGTGGGAACATGAACTAACTCTAGGCAGTTATGCAACTTTGTAACAAAATTAGTCCCTGATTCAGACCAAAGCAAGACAACTCTAGGTCTGTAGGTATATATAATATACCGTGACAGTCGAAGTAAATATGTCAAAAAGTTGTTTTTTACAGGTTAAATAATGGCAGATATTCATTGTGTAGACTATATTTTTTTAATGTGAACCTGTAACTAAACTAAATTAAAAAACTTGAAATTGAAACTTCTTGTCACCATGAGTGATATGACACGTATACACTGGGAAATACATGGCACATATTGTTTGTGAAGTTTTCCACCTTCACATCTGTTAATTGAATTTGCAGTGCAGATGGCTGTGAACTAATTTGGTTTTGAGAGTTATTTGGTTATTTTACGAGGCAGCATTATTAAGCAGCTTTCGGTGAACTGATGCATACATCAGGACACAACCCGAGCTCAGTCTGTGATTGGTATGCATGTGTTCGTACATAGCAGGGAGGCTCACTCATAATCTAAGATTTGAACAAAGCAAGAACACAAAATGTTACATCAGAAAAAGACAAGTTTTAATATCAAGTATGGCTCTAATTTCCTTTCAAAATAATGTCAGATTTGTAAGTGCTGGGTTTGGAACAACAGTTGAATGACTCTCCAAACATGGACAAGAATCAAAAATCGGCCATCTGCGTGTTGGCAGGCCGACTGGCACTAGTGGCCAGATGGACACTTGATGCTTTCTTGGACTGACACTTGACTTGGCTGCGAGCTTCATGGTCAGACGGCCGCAAGTTTTACTGATAAAGTCTCCATTGTTTCCAAACGCAAAGTGGCTTTTCAAAGTCTGGACATCAAGCACAGCACAATGACTGAGTTGGAGTTAGAAGAATGTTAGAACATTGCAAACGTCTTTGTTTTCTGAAGTATACTCTTGCAAGTTTCACTGTAACAATCAGCTCTGTTTTTGGTGTGCTAAACAATTTAAAAAAAAAAAAAATCCTCCAAATAAAACAGCATTTCCAGTTTCAGACATTGTCTCTTTTGAATGACATTCATCTAGATCTCCACTGAAGTGGTATGTTTTTCACTGTTGTTTACAATAAATATTGCATTAAACATTGTTTTGTCTTTGTTTGGGCCTTGAAAACACGATTTGTAATTGTCATGAATTTTTGATATTTTTCATCATTCAGTGTACCGTGAGGATGCTGGCTTGGTTTGAAGATAAGTTTGACTGCAGAACAGTTTTGCCAGCTGGGATGTGAAAATCTTGATGCGCAGTATCTCAGAACTGCAGGCTACATAGATAGAGGATGAGGGATGAGAGGTGAAATCAATCGAGTATCTCACTATTTGATGGTGTATTACTGACTTTAAATATAGGCTTATTATACTGGATATAAAAAATATTGTTGGAGAGAGGAGGAGTGATGTGCACATACTGTGCATGATGCTATACATCACATTGATAAATTTTTGCACAAGGCAGTTATACAGTATGATGGAGGGAAAATAGAATGGTGGGAGCAGAAAAGAAAATCAGAGGTAACAGAAGAATTTATAAGAAAGAGGAGTGAGGAGAAAGCTGTACATCAAACAAGACTCTACTGCCAAGAAGAATGACGGCATCTGGACCTAATAGCTTCTGATTTATTGGAGTTTAACAGAAGAAAGTTTTGTGATAGCTAGTTTTCAATATCTGTAAGGCAGGAATTGTGTTATACAGTTTGTTTGGTTTTAATAAGTTGGCTCTAAGATCTGGAATCAAGTAGTCACTTTAACCTAAACCACCATGTTTTAACCCAACCTTAACAAAGTACTTATTTTAACCTGAAACTGAGCAAGGTGTTAGTTCAGGCAGGACACGATGTCAAGCTCAGCTCACATCCCAGCTACATCAGCTGATCTCAAGCAGCCTGATCAGCTGATGGAGCAGCTGACCCCAGCTCCGCCTTTTCATGCTGTGTCTGACTTATCAATGTTATTTCTGTTTGTCATTGATGCTGCTCTATTCTCTGCTCTCCCTGCCTTAGGCTTTCCATGTAGGCACATGGAAGGGCAGAGAGGTGTACTCTCTCTGCCTTAGGCTTTCGTTGTGTACACATGGAAAGGCAGACAGGTGTGCTCTCTCTGCCTTAAGGCTTTCAATGTAGGCACATGGAAGGGCAGGAAGGTTTTCTATCTCTGCCTCAGGCTTTTGTTGTGTGCATGTGGAAGGGCAGACAAGTGTGCTCTCTCTGCCTTAACTGTGCATTCACACCAAAAGCATCATGAGCGTCATAAGTGGCCGGCAGCCATTCATTTTCAATGTACGCTTGCTATGAAGGGTGTTAGGGGCGTTGGCTGCAGCAAGTGGCGTGATGCCAGCGACCGGAGCGTCAAGTAGCAGTTGAGAGAAGCTGAACTTTATGCAAATGAGCAGCGCCGCTGCCGAAGCAGCAGCCAATTGCAGACCGAGATTCGGGTACGGAGGCCTGGGCTCTCCCGGAGCTGTACGAGCCGGTGAAATTCACCGTGGAGTTGCCGGGTTTGCAGGACTCTGCGGACCCAGACAGCCCGACGGCTCCGGGCCCTGTGTTTCCTCAGCAAATACGCTGATGCAGTACAAAGGAGGCTTCCGAAAGTGCGATTAATGAGCTCTCGCTTATTTACCACCAATTACATTTCTCAGTGGTCCTATGTGCCAACAGGAGGGCAAAATCATAATTATAAAGGACTCATAAAGGCTATATTGTGTTTATTAGTGTTATTTTAATTGTGCAATGAAAGTCATGGATAATACAAAATGAAGACATAAATGATATATTTGTTCATCCTTGTAAAGTGAACAGCTGTGTCAGCCTTGATGGACACATCTGCAGCAGCCGGCCCCGCCCCTTTGGCCGCTGCAAGCGCCTGCTGGAGCTGCTGCCAGGCAGCGCGATGCCAGCAACCTGAGCGACCACTGCCGCTCATGACGCTTTTGGTGTGAATGCACAGTAAGGCTTTCAATGTAGGCACATGGAAGGGCAGGGAGGTTTGCTCTCTCTGCCTCAGGCTTTCCTCATTGGCACGTGTAATGGTGGAGAGGTGTGTTCCCCTTAAGGCTTTCTGTGTAGGCCTAGGAAAGGCAGAGAGGCCCCAGAACAGAGCCATATCGCCAAATACAATACTACAAATGGAAATAAAGTTTTCTATGACTAAAGTGGTCCTGATTGAACCATGTCCCTTTCCTTAACCTAACAAAGTCAAGCCAAGTGGCAAACCCTAACTAACACTAGGGGCTTTGGTAGCGTAGTGGATAGTGCCGGCGCCCCATGTACAGAGGCATTGCCTCGCTGCAGCGCTCGCGGGTTCGAGTCCGGCCTGCGACCCTTTGCTGCGTGTCAGTCCCCACTCTCTCTCTCTGTCTCCCCATTTCACACACTGTCCTATCCATTAAAGGCAAAAGCCCAGAAAAATAATCTTTAAAAAAAAAAGAGGCAGCACTGCATACCAGACTTCATCACTGTAGTCCAGTGCAGAATGGTTTCTTAATTTTAATATACATAACAAGACTTCCACATTTATCAATCTGCTACTCTGCCAGCATGGTACTTCAATGTAATTACTCCTACGATAATGAAATACATGCTTTTTTTTTCTCTGCTGCTCTCAATTGTCATTTCAGGACGATTAGATGCGACCCATCTCCACCCCATTCACCCCCAGTCTTCAGCATATCAAGTGCCCAGTCCTGCTCCACATCACATCATCCTCATCCTCAGCCATCTCTCTCTTCACCTCCACCACCAGTGTCCAGACTGCATCGGGGGAATATTCCTAAACTAACAGTGGCGCACATGCTGCCCCTGAATTTACACAGCATGATTGATTCTAATAGCCAAAGAACTTTTCACTATTCATCTTTATTGTGCACTGTGTCATAAATTATTGTTCACTGTAAATGAAGTCTCTCCTGATTGAATTAAATGAAGTCTGTCCTGATTGAAATACATTTATATGTGACTTGTCAGCCAGTGCAACAGCGTCGCCCACGGATGTGTTTGTGATAGAAAGCGGCAGAGGAAAAGAGGAATAAGCTCCATCAGGCTTTATCTACATGTGCAATACGTAATAGATGGATCAATTCATTGTTTATTTTGGTCTTTTTCTGTGGGTTTTGTTGAAAATATGAGAAATATCAGACCTAATATTTAAATAGTTTGGATAGAATCATACTTTTCTTCGATTACATTTACATATTCACAAGAAATAATATTCTAATACTGAAATCTTTATAGTAATAGTGCAGTATTATCAGTTAACATGGTTGTAATACAGGTGTAAAATGTGCAGGCTATTTATTAGAAAGTCATTTTATTATCATTGTATTATGATTTGATGAACTCAGTGGTGACAAACGTGTCTCCCCCTTCTCTCCCTGTGCAGATGGCCATGTTACAGATGTGAGAGAGCTGCCTATTATCACTGTTATTACAGTCTCTCCCCGTTTCAGCAGTGCTAATTAATCAAGCAGCATGTGTGTCATTGAGCTCGAGTTAAAAGCTGAGAATGATCATCAGAGTGTTTATCTGCCATTAATCCGAGTCATTTCCTCCCGACATCAGCAGGATGGCTTTTAGTGTTTCACATCGCAGTCGAACAAACATACCGCTCATCCTGCCGCGGGTGAACAAGGCCTCACATTTCTCTTCACATCCGCAGTAGCCTGGCACGCCCACACGTGTATGTGAACCTGCACGGAATGTTTTTTATTTCTCACTTAGTGACTAGTGACTCACTTGATCACTCAGGAAATGCATGCACATACATTTACACACACGTAAGCCTACAGCAGCGTGAGTTTGGACTAATTAGGCCCCAAGTCCCAGGTCTTATGGGACAGTAGATGGGATCTGTTGGCACTGTAGCGTTCTTTTGATCAAGGCCTGTCAAACACTCAACAGTGCTGGGTTGTGGGAGAGAGAGAGAGAGAGAGAGAGAGAGAGAGAGAGAGAGAGAGACACCCACCCACCCACACACACACACACACACACACACACACACACACACACACACCAAGAGCTAACAAAACATTAAAAAATTCGTTTCTCTCTCTTTTGACAGGTCTCTGGTTTTGTTCTCAGAAGCTGTAAGAAAAAGAAATGTAACTGCACTTCATAACCATATTTATGTGTGAAAAGCATGACTTGGGTTGTCCCATTTACAGAGAGTCATCATTCAATTGAATTCCCTGTGGCCGCATATTAAAGAGCTGTGTTATGAAGTGGGCGTCGGGCGAGAATCTCTGTGAGAGGACAATTGTTGAAGCTAATTTGGTGGAAAACATATGGGAGCAACTAGCTGTGCCCACAGTTAACAATTCAACTACCTCAGTTTAACTGAGGAAAATACTTTAGGAATGAAGTGATGGTTAAAGCACAAAATGATTTCCAACTGTGAGGTGTATAGAGATCAGACTTCAGGGAACGTCTCTCAAATATTGAGTTTAATAGTAATTTTGTGTTATGTTGCTGATATTTGTTGTGTATGTATTATTGTTGTTGCTGAGACATTGACATGATATATGACCTTGCACAGCTGCTATACTGACATGTTAGGTAACAGTTGCTTATTTACACATTTATGAGACAGAACATCATGTTTCTGACCACCTGACAAATAAACGTCTGCTATTCACCCTTCTTATGGGTGAGGTTTCTCTTCACTGACTCCTGAGAAAAACTATGTCTCTTTAGCTGCTGAATGCTCCACTATGTTTACCAGATAGTTGCAAACTTTGTCTGTCTGCTGTCTGCTGCTGAGCAGAGAATGTACAGTAAGTTCAGTAGAGCTTATTTTGCTGAAAACAATTCTGATGAGAGCCATGAGCATGAACCAAAACGGTTAAGTTTTAGGCCCTTAAGGCAAACAGTTCAGTTGCCGGAAAAAATACTGGTATTGTAAGTTTCTGCAAACAAAAAACATGTTACATTTGTACGTTTCATATATGTCTTACAAATGTTTCTAAAGTGACATAGAATATGAGCATTTCCTGCCAGAGTGGTGCCACAGAAAGCATTGTTTCTATTTTCCCCAAGACATCTACAGCTTCTCAAGCTGTGATTATGCCACCAAAAGAAGTTGTTTTTTTTAAGTCCAAACATGATCTTTTCCTAACAATAACCAAGGATTACCAAAGGTGTTGCTAAGAAGGAAAGATTTAATATATTCGCAATGCAACTTATCCAGGGTTTAAAGAGGCATACAATGTTAGCATTTTTGTCTGACAACTGGATTGTACATAGTATACTATGTCATGAATTTCATTTTAAAAATTGACAAAGTATATAGTGTGTAATAAAACAACTCATCAAAAATGTCATAGTATAGCATGTCGTCAAAAATCATGAAAAAACTTCACAGTACAGTATGTCATCAGAAATCATGAAAAAATGTCATAGTACAGTATGTCGTCACAAATCATGAAAAAAACGTCATCATATAGCATGTTGTCAAAAACCATGAAAAAAACGTCATAGCATAGCATGTCGTCAATAATCATGAAAAAATGTCATAGTATAGCATGTTGTCAAAAACCATGAAAAAAATGCCATAGTATAGTATGTCGTCAAAAAACAGGAAAAAACGTCATAGTATAGCATGTCATCAAAAATCATGAAAAAATGTCGTAGTAAAGCATGTTGTCAAAAATCAAGAAAAAACATCATAGCATAGCATGTTGTCAAAAATCATGAAAAAATGTCATAGTATAGCATGTCATCAAAAATCATGAAAAAAACGTAATAGTATAGCATGTTGTCAAAAATCATGAAAAAAATGTCATAGTATAGCATGTCGTCAAAAACCATGAAAAAACGTTATAGTATAATATGTTGTCAAGAACCATGAAAAAATGTCACAGTATAGCATGTCATCAAAAACCATGAAAAAACGTCATAGTATAGCATGTTGTCAAAAATCATGAAAAAACGTTATAGTATAGTATGTCATCAAAAATCATGAAAAAACGTCACAGTATAGCAGGTTGTCAAAAATCATGAAAAAATGTCATAGTATAGCATGTCGTCAAAAACCATGAAAAAACGTCATAGTATAGCATGTTGTCAAAAATCATGAAAAAACGTTATAGTATAGTATGTCATCAAAAATCATGAAAAAACGTCACAGTATAGCAGGTTGTCAAAAATCATGAAAAAATGTCATAGTATAGCATGTCGTCAAAAATCATGAAAAAACGTTATAGTATAATATGTCGTCAAGAACCATGAAAAAACGTCACAGTATAGCATGTCATCAAAAATCATGAAAAAACGTCACAGTATAGCATGTCGTCAAAAACCATGAAAAAACGTCATAGTATAGCATGTTGTCAAAAATCATGAAAAAACGTCATAGTATAGTATGTCATCAAAAATCATGAAAAAACGTCATAGTATAGTATGTCATCAAAAATCATGAAAAAACATCACAGTATAGTATGTCGTCAAAAACCATGAAAAAACGTCACAGTATAGCATGTCGTCAAAAACCATGAAAAAACGTAATAGTATATAGTATGTCATCAAAAATCATGAAAAAACGTCACAGTATAGTATGTCGTCAAAAATCATGAAAAAACGTCATAGTACAGCATGTCGTCAAAAATCATGAAAAAATGTCATAGTACAGCATGTCCTCAAAAATCATGAAAAAACGTAATAGCATAGCATGTTGTCAAAAATCATGAAAAAATGTCATAGTATAGTATGTCGTCAAAAACATGAAAAAACATTATAGTATAATATGTTGTCAAGAACCATGAAAAAACGTCACAGTATAGCATGTCGTCAAAAATCATGAAAAAATGTCATAGTATGTCGTCAAAAATCATGAAAAAATGTCATAGTATAGTATGTCATAAAAATTCTCATCAAAAATGTCATAGTATAGTATGTCATGAAAAATATCATTTAAATGTTATAGTATAGTATTTAAAAAAACAAAACTCACCAAAAACATCATAATATAGTATGTCAACAAAATCTTATCAAAAATGTCATAGTATAGCATGTCCTTGAAATCTCAGAAAAAATATCATAGTATAGTATGTCATGAAAAATCTCATTAAAATGTCATGGTAAAGTGTGTTATAAAAATCTCATAAAAAAAATAAAGAGTATTGTATGCCATACAAAAAGTTATTCAAAAATGTCATAATATAGTATGTCATGAAAAATGTCATTAAATATTGTCATTGTACAGAGTGTTATAAAATTCTAAATCTATTTACATTTGTTTACCTCTGAGTTAATAAAAAAAATGTTGTATTAAATGCATTTAATTCCCCAGTTAAATGGACTTGGACTATATTTGATAAGCAACTAGTATTTGATAAGCAACAGCAGAGTACTGGTGGAAAGATGCTTCAGCAGGCTTAATGTTGAGTCCACATGAGCTGTTTTTCCATAGAATTTTATTTCCAAAAAGCAGTCAGAGAAAAGTAAGACAAGCCAGTCAAGTACAACAAAACAAATCCCCCAAAGGGAAAAAATAAAAAAGCTGATAAAGACAGAAGGCCTGATGATATATACAACAGCAGACATCTTTTTGGTGTTGCAGTACCAGTGAATCACTCGACAAACTCATGGTATTCTTCACATAAGATCAAAACAAATAACAAAATAAAGGTTTTTCTTTGATGGACAGAGAAGGTTCTAAAAGTCAGCTAAGGCACACAGAGCCTCCCCGGAACAAAATAACGGGGAAAACGTCAGTTCAGAGAAATTTGTGCAACAGTTGCTCGACAATACATTCCAGCAAGAACAACAACAATCTGGCATGTGATTTTTCTCTGAGAGGCAAATAGGACAAGGTCGCTGTCACAGCTGTCCAAAAACACTGAAACAGGTTATGTACTTTGATCAATAAACACCATCAATTCACTCTTTGTGCCCAGTTACCGACACTTCAAAAACTCTTAATAATTCAATGTCATTTTTAACCACATCTGTATTTACATGTACAATACCTTTTAAACAATATTTCAATACAAAATACCTATGTACATCCTCTTCATTTGTTAATCATTTTGTTACAAAATAGGACTTCCACATTGAGTTACACTTATTTAATTCACCTTTTTCCAAAACTGTCATTGAGCTTACATCATAATATGTATTGTGTGAAGTAGTTGTTCTGAGCACGGTGGCACTATAAGTTAAAAGGTGGCAGCAGAAGCCAGCCAGTGAAAAAAGAATAAAACAAAATTGTCCTTTACAACCCCACCCCAGAAACAGTGTAGATTTGAGAGGGAAGGAGTGATAGCAGTTATAATGGACACATCCGAGAGAGAGGCAAGGTGAACTTGACATTAATGAACAGTAATGTCTCTTAATTAGCCTGTGCAGAAACACTCACTAAGCTCGTGTGGTGGCTAAACAATGTTGACAATCACAGACTGAACTCCTAATTGGCTTCAGATGAAACTTATTTCAAAGTAAAACAAATATCTCTTGTTCAGGATGAGTTGCGGTACAGAGCCACCCTCAGGGTAAATAAATGTCCCAAATGTCCAGAGATTGTCTTGATGGCAGAACAAGGTACTTCAAATGTAGATAGAGTTGATCGAATAAATTATGCATTTTGCAATCAAGACACGATATAATATCCACTTGTTGAAATTGTACATTATTGTCACAGCAGGAAGATCACTACCACTCACTATCATTCTCAAACTGACACCATAAAACACCAAAAAGCACAGTTTCTCCTTCGACTCCAGACGTTGTCCAATGTGTTCGGTTGTGAAGAGTGTTTTTGTTCACCTTCGCTGTTTGTTGAGGTTGTTAGGTAGCTGACCTCAGACCTCGTGGGTCGGGGTGGCTTTCTCTTGTGATGCACTTGGCAAACAGCCGTGTAAGAAACCAAGACAAGAAGATCTTTTCAGACAGGACAACACTGACTAACACACAGGTGCGGGCCATAAAAAGGTACAGTATAAGTTTGGGGTGTTGGCCTTTGTAAATAAAGGCGGCTTTCTTTACAAAAAAATATTTATCATGCTGCCAAGGCAGCGTCGCAGTTATTTAGTCACTGACTAAAAATATCAGTATTAATATAAACTTATAAATAAATAGCGACTCATGGACTCACCCCCCCCTCAGCCCTCATTCACACAATTTTTGAGACTTCTTGTATAATCATGTACAACATAACGTGTCATTGAAATGACTGGAAGAAAGTAAAAAAAACAAAAAAAACAGATGACACTGAGAACAAGAATGAGATTGTTAAGGTCAGCTTGAGATAATTGTGTTTTCAAGTTTGAGGCAGGTTGATAAGAGATGGACAAAGCAATTCTCTCTCCGTCCTCTGCCTGTCACAACATCTGGGCTTTATTCAAATAAATCTACACTATGCGAATGTTAAGTCTTAAAACACTATTGTACAACAACCACAAAATGAAGCATTTATGAATTTAGAACACTAAACTGTCCTACGTTCAATTTCTATTATAATCCAAATAGTTTTCATTATTCTGAGAAGGCCTCTGTATTTGCATTTCTCTTTTTCCATGTTTACCAAATGTGACTGCAGCAGATGGTTAGCTCGGCCACGGCAGTTCCACATCCTGATCAGGCACTGAACTGAAAGAAGTTGTGCTGCTGTTACTGATTTATTCTACTGATTTACAAACTGATCAGAAACTCAAGAAAGTGATTGGCTTAAATAATGCTAAAATATTTGTGGCTCAAAGTTTCTCCATGAACGGGAAGTTTGATTTTAATGGTGCTGCATTTGAGTTGTATCAAAATAATCTTTTTTTTTTTTTTAAAACTGGGTGAATCTGAACACTCAGATGTCTCATTTAGTTGACGCACACGTAAGGAGGCACATTTAACTCAGTACCAGACAACCTCCTCATGTCTGTCTTACAGCTAAGGCCTTTTTGCAACAGAACTTCGTCTGCTACCAGTGTCGACAATCCACACTCACAAGACCGCCGTGCCCCCGCGCAGGGGTTTAAAAGCTGACTTCATAATTCATTCAGCAGCAAAATAAATGCTCGAAAATTGCAACCTTTGATCACAGTAAAACTCAGCCTTGAGAAGAAAAATAAATACACTGAGAAACTGAAATAGCAAAGCCAGCATAATCCCCTAAAAGGAGGAACCCCGTGGGAGGATCTGAAAATCATTCTCCTCGCTCTCCGTCCAGACACCCTCACCAACCTCCCAAAGAAATCCACTCTTTCTTTTGTTTCCTTCTTCTCCCGAGACAGAGGAAGAACATTTCCCCCACCTGCAACAAACCCCTTAAATAAATAAAAATAAACAGTGAATCTCCTGTGCCGCGGCCTCCTGTCCAGCTGGAGGCCTCGCTGCTACCTGATGCGCCCATCTGCGCGCGGTGTTCCCAGCTGGGATTTGGGGTCTGGGCTCAGGGAGCTCCAAGGGTTCTTGGGGCAGGCCTGCATGACGGGGCAGGCGGTTGGGCCCATGGCGCAGATGTCAGCCGCCTCCCACAATTCGCCCGTCAGGCTGTCTAACCAGTGCTCGAGCTCCGGGCCGGTCAGGGCCGCGTTCCTCTTGGCCTGCTCCACGTAGCCCAGGCTGACAGGGATGTTGAGCACCGGGTTGAGGCCGTGGAAACTCTGCTCCATGTAGCTGTTCTTCGCTGGCCCGTTGTGAAGCTTCAGAGTATCCTCTGGAGAGACGTGGGAAGGAAGAAAAAGAGAGTTGATAATCAGTGGTCAGACAGAGAGAAGGGATTGTAGGAAGGGGAAGGGAGGAAAAAATGAGACATGAATGGTAAAATATCAAAGCAGAGAACGTGATTTGCTTCATCATTATCTGAAAAGCTCAAACTGTTTGCTAATTTGCTTGGATTGATTTTTTACGACTGGACTACCTAAATCCCATTCTTTGATGTGGTGTGTGAAGCCACTGCAATGCTGACTTTATGGAAACGCTCAGACGCGCCCTCATTCTTTCTTCCCATGACGGTCAAGCCCAGCAGGAAGACAGAAAGCGTAGACACAACTTCCCCTTAAAACACTCTCCACCCTGAGCTCCACTGAAGCTGTAAATTCCTCACTGGTACTCTAACTGGGGCGCTAGCCATCCTCTCTCAGCATGGCTGAGCAGACATCAGTGCTTTTCATGCACTGGTGACAGAAAAGATGCAGTCAGACATGAGGTGCTCCGCCAGGCAAGGCGATGTCTGTAGCATGCCAGCTAGGTTTGTGGTAGCGGAGTGTGTTATGAAGTGCATCTGTGTAGAGTTCGGTGTTTGTGTATAAGAATGTGTGGTTGTGCATGTGTGTGTGAGCATGCATCTGCCAATGCGGGTGGAAGGCCACGTCATAAAGTTTTGCTGGCACTGCATGTAGGAGGGAAACCTGGTGCCAGACATGGCAGTAAATTAAAGGAGGGTGGATGGAAGAGCAAAGATGAAAGCACATATTACAACACAGTAGACAAGCATACACACAATTATTACATGAGGACTATAAACTCTACTTAAATGCAAAAAAGTAATAACTATATAATATTATATTCTGGAGAGAACTGCTGTATTTTACTTCCTGATAAAACATTTAAAATGGTTACCTGTTATATTATAAAATCTAGAGTAACAGTAGCACACATTAGCCATCATAAGCTACTGGTCACAGCAGATTAAGTGAGGCTGTAGCAGGAATATTCTTAGGTGTGCTGAATCTAATAAATGAGCATTTTATTGCTTATGAATTAGCTTTTCACTAACAAGGGTATGATTGTGTTTTTTCTAAATTCAACTTACACACTCTCGCTTTAAGTGTGTAAAACAGGGCTATATATGTTTTACTGTGATCAGTTAAAGCAGACCTATAATGCTTTTCCTCATTTTATGTCATATATATGTAATTTTACAATGTTGGATGTTCATATTAAATGTGGCCAAAGTATCAAATAATGAGCTAGACATATGTAATTCTTCTGAGCAAAAACCGCAGGCTTTAGATCATTCTCAATACTTGTTTTTTCCAGACAAGATGACGTCAGCTCATGATGGATTTCATTATATGGTTATCTGCTTCAGGCATGCTACTGCAAGTGTTTACATTACATACATTGCTACACGTAGCTACATGCTAACGTCAGGGAAACGTGTTATCATTTGAGGATGTTTTAAATATTCCCTTATTTTGGCTCATATTTCTGCTGCAAAGTGCAGTTGTGAAGATTTTGATTTAGAAGCTGTCACGGCAGTCATAAGTGACCTTGTTTGCAGTTTGAGGTGTCCTGTTTACAGTTTCACAAATGTCTCCTTTATAATGGTGGTCTATGGGGAAAATGCTTTTTGGGCCACAGAGGAGTTTTTTCGCTGCAATACCTCAAGTGGCCACTGGGAAAAATTGGAAGCACTGCTGAGCGGTGTTCCTGGGGGCCTGGTTGGTGATGTTAAAGGAAACATTAGTGCTAATTAAAGTTCTTTTAAGTCAGGAGAAGTTGTTTTTGAATGGGGGCCAGATTAAATAATGTGAAAGAACCTTGGGGCCAGTTACTTCTCACATGATACGGGTTACTTAAAAAAAATCAAATGAGAAAACTGCAACTGTTTCATCTTTCATTAAAAAAGTATTCAACTTTCCATGACTCCTGTAAGCGGTGGCCCTCTCTGTCAACTTCATGCTCCTTTCTTTATTTGTTTGCTTATTTATCATACCTTAATGAAAGTGCACTGGTTCTGCCTGCGTAGTTCCTACTTGGTGCATGTCTACCGACTGTTTGATAGTCTTGACATGAGTGGAAAAAACAGAAAAAATGAAAAGTGATCTTGCTTAATTTAACCAACAATATGTTGGGCTGCGTATAGTATTTCAGTCAGAAACACTTTAGTCAAAGAAAAAATTTCCATTTGCAGTATTATATTTGGCCTGGCCTCTGCAGAAAGCCTCTTCCACACGCCTACGTGGAAAGCCTAAGGCAGAGAGAGCACACCTCCCTGCCCTTCCATGTGCAAATGGAAAAAAGCCTGTGGCAGCAGCAGCAAACCTTCCTGCCCTTCCATGCGCCTACATGGACAACCTAAGGCAGCGAGAGCAGCAGCAAAGACCCCCCGGGAACAGAACAGAGCAGCATCAGTGACAAACAGAAACGACACTGATAAGTCAGACAGCATAAAAAGGAGGAGGTTGGGTGGAGGCAGGTTGCAAAGCAGCTTGCAGAGGAAGCAGCAACAGTAGGCAGGCCAGAGCAGTTTAAATAGGGTGCCATGAATGAGATTTGCCAATTGGTTACATAGAAAGGAATCATGTGATCAATCAGCTGCTCCATCAGTTGGTTGGGCTGCTTGAGATCAGCTGATGTAGCTGGGATGTGAGCAGAGCTTGACATTGCGTCCTGCATGAACTGACACTATGCTCAATATCTTGAAAGACAAGCCGCAGGCCATTTAAATTCTGTCAGAGGGCCGCACTTAGTCCCCAGGCCACACTTTGGACATGCCTGCATTAAGTAGAGTGAGAGCACTGCTTTCACCTCCCGCAATAAATTCTACCTTCCTGGGGGTTATAATGGTCAGATTTGTCAAAACTGTTTCAGAGAGTTGCTGATTCAACTTTATCGTCATTTTGGGTTGGAGTCTGAATTGTACTGCTTTATGACACTATGACACAACTAATCTTATAACTGAGCTAGCTGAACAGCACTGTGGGGAAGACAGTTGATAACAGAACAACATGTCATGTTAACACACAGTTAAATTAGCACCAGGTGAATTTCTCCACCCAAACACCAATAGCAAGCCAGAGCATAAATTCGTAATGCAAATGAAGCTAAACAGCCGTAACTCAGAGATGAATATTTAACTCACACTGTCGCATAACAGTCCTCCCACGGCCCCGCTGAGACTCAGGTCGTACACAAAAGCTGTAACTTTATTTGTTGTTTCTCTTCATCATTAAAAACGGCTCAGTGAGATTATTAAATGAAGAAAGACACGATTAAGCCGAAGCTTGCATCTCAACTCTCATGTGATTTCAGAGCAAACTGACTGCTTACAGACTACAACAATGGAGTCTTGCCCCTTATCCATGCTGGTTGATTGATTTAATTGTGTCATTGTTTTTGGAGGGCTAAGCGTGCTGTTGTTTAACACTCTGTTTAGTGTGTATGAGCAGCTCGCTGGGTTATTAAGGGTGACTTGACGACAAACAACCAGGGTCTGCAGAGGCCCAGAGGCTTGATTAGAAAGGGCATCACTGCAAATACAAAGCTCTGTGTGAGTGAATGTGTGTGTGTGCAGACATTTCGGAGCACCTAAACCAGCAATCGTTATTTCACAGTGAATGCAGAGCCACTCTGTGACACTTTATTTGTGCCAACTGAAAAGAAAAGACCAAAAATGTACACTGAATATAGAATTTGTCTGCCAAACATAACCACTATGTGTATTCAAACTCTGTATTTTCATGTTCAAAATCCTGTATATGGACTACTAGTAGATAAAGGAAGGAAACTGTTGTGATTCGAAGGTAAAATAAGCCTGTCAATCATGTGTTTTTTTAGTACACATGTAGTGGTCTCAACTCTGCAATAACTTACAACAGATACTACCTTTGTAAGGCTGAAATTGCTCACTGTGTTCAGACTGTTGTGGACTGAATGCTAACAATTTGTGAAGTCTTATTTGTGGGAGTGGGAATCACCAGAGGATCCATGATACAATATTAAAATGATACTTGATTCATGATACGATATTTTTGCAATTTTAAATATGTTGTGATATGCTGATTATTATTAGGGATGCACGATAACTTTTCTTTTAAACCGATACCGATAACTGATAACTTTCAGCTCCTAAAGGCCGATACCGATAACGGATAACCAATAACACACACACATATACATTATATATATATGTATATATATATATATATATATATATATACCTAAGATCATGACATCAATACTATGAACAAAACCAAAACAGTTTTGACTGAGTTTTTGAAAACTATTGGCAAGCATCTCAAACATTTTCGAAAAGATATCAAACAAAAAAACTATTTGATATCTCAAATGAACATCAATTTAAATAAGGTGCATTACTTACTGATATAAAAACAAAGGCCCCTTGAACTGATGCAAATACATGCATCGGGATTACAAACTGAAAAAGTTCATTCCAGAAGTTCAAAAAAATAAATATGTATAGAAAATGATTGCACTGAACAAGTTAGACTTGTCTATGTAAACAAACTGAAAAAGTGCATTCCATAGTAACAAAAAAATAAGTTTAAAGAATTTTGGCTTATGGTTCCATTCAAATGAATACCTTTTCACTAAGGTAAATGGGGTTCAGTTGTTCTTTTATCTCATATTAGGAAAGAGAGAGAGAGAGAGAGAGACAGACAGAGACAGAGACACAGAGTCTGTGTGTGTATGAGTGTTGTCACGGTACCAAAATTGGGACCCATGGTACGACACCAGTGACAGTATCACTATACCACAGCAAAAATGAGGCAGTTGTGCCTTTTGTCATTTATAAAATGATAAATCAATTTTCTATAATACATCAATGATATTTCAAAGGAATAAATTACTTATTGACTTATTCATACTTCAAAAACAGCATCAATAAGTGATTAACATAGGGGGGATCAAAATAAAATAAATAAATGAAATAAAAATCAACCAGCCACCCTCCTCCCCTGACAAGTCCCTTCATAAGTAACGAACAGTCCCTAAAGTTTCTCCTCTGATACGCCACATACTGTGTGCCGCCGTGGCTCAGCTGTTCAGGTACTTTTGGGCAGTCATGACAACAAGTTATTCACCTGGAGCCGGACTTATTCGCCGGTAAGCCGTTATAATGCACCACCGTATTTGACAGGAATTAGTATTCCTGTCCGTGTCTGTGACCCCCGTTCAACCTACAACCGGTGGGATTCGCCGTTACTGTTTATCGCCACACTGACGACATTTTACCCTGTCCGTCACCGCACGCTGTTTGATTGCGTTATCAAAACACGCTGCCTTGGTTTTCACTTATTCCACCGAATACCGAATGTGTGTTTTTTTGCAATATTTGGCCAAATAGCAGCGGCGACATGCCGCTAAATGAATGTAGCGAAAACACTGATATGTACTGTGAGTTTTAGTGCTGCGGTCTACCGTTGGTACCAGTATACCGTGCAAAGTGTAAGAGAGAGTGTGCGCATCTGTGTGTGTGTGTGTGTGTGTGTGTGTGTGTGTGTGTGAAAGAGAGAGAGTGTGCACGTCTGTGTGAAATTATGACCGAGTTAACGAGTTGTTTTCCGACATGAAGGGGGTATTCTTGAATTTTCCCAGTCAGAAAGAGTTTTTCTGATTATGCCAACGTCACTTGAACGCAGCATTCACTGCAGGCCATTCAGGTCTCATAGTGGGAGCGGGGCACTGCCGTGCTGACAAAATTATATATGTTATTGGGGCTATTCGTCATGATATCGGACTTATCGGAATGACGTAATAATTTCCTGTTATCGGCCCGATAATTATTGGCCCGATAGTTATTGTGCACCCCTAATTATTATGATAAAATATATTGTGATATATTGCAATATATTAAAAAGTAAGCAAGTATTATCAAAATGAACCGTAAATATTAAAAGCAGTCATTCTCCAGAGTGGCCCCTTTCATAGTATAATTGTACTTTAACTGTAACTACTTTAAATAATGTTATGATCATATTGTGTTTTATACAGCAAAAAAATAAAGACATTTGTGAAAAGATCCGTCAGTCTAGTTTGTTACTTCCTATCTGTGTCCAACAGAAATCTACTTATTTCAAAAATGTTCTAGAAATAAATGTCTGAAAATTTTGATGGAAGACAAAATAAAGGAGGCCATTGCTCTAGAATCAAGTAAATGATGAAACCAGTGCTGTTAAAACATGTTGAAACAGGTTTTTTTTGTTTTGATTGTTTTTTAACTTTTTGTTTACGTTTTAAGACAAAAAGTAACTTAGATTTCAATAGGACAAAAATTACCTGGAGAACATGGAGATTTTTGCTGTGTGTGGATTATGTAAAATCTTAATCTACTAGTCCATACCCATTGAGTACAGCATACCATACCATGACTTAGTCATACCAAAAATTAGAAAACACAAAACATTGGGCCACAGGGGGAGCCACAGCGATCGGTCGCATTTTAGCCATTTTTAAGCATTTTTCTGTTGTTATAGCGCCACCCAGTTGCCAATTAGAGTTAAATTTCTCCAGTCACCTTGAGGTGTCCTGTTCTACATATCTACCAAGTTTAGTAAAAATCGATATGGCGGTTAGGCCTAGATAAGCAATTAGTTCTCTAGCACCCCCATTTTGTTTGATGGGGTCAATAATGGAGGGGTCCCCTCAGATTATGTGTGGTCATATGCCTACAAAGTTGTGTGGTGATCGGTGAAACCCTTGAGATGTTATACAGCTTTATGTGATGAGCCACGCCCTCCACAATATTCATTGCCTTATAGAAGCTCAGTTTTAGGAAGTTTTACAACTTTTGCCAAGAGAGAACTTTAGATATTGGTCCCTAGATTATGTTCACAGAGTTTCATGCAGATCGGTCAAACTTCCTAGGAAGAGATCGATTTTAACTGTTCTTCAAAAAATTCAAAATGGCGGAAAATCTATATAACCGGAAGTTATGGGTTCTTGATGCAAATTTGTTCCTCATGAGGAGAGGCTTCTCTGTGCAAAGTTTCATGTCTCTACGACATACGGGGCATGAGATATGCCCATTCAAAGTTTGCAATTTCAATCGGTTGCTATAGCGCCCCCCTTTGGCCAATTGATGTAATTGCTTCATTCGCATCCTCCCATGACCTTCTACCACTGTGCCAAATTTCACATGGATTGACCAAGTCAGTGAGGAGAAAAATGTGGAACAGAGACACCCACAGACACACAGAGTTTCCGTCATTATATAGTAAGATGGAGTAACTATAACTGTCAGATAAATGTAGTGGAGTACAAAATATAATATTTTATCTCCCTTTAAAATGCAGAGTAGCAGAAGTAATAAGTATCATACAATAAAAATATTTAAGTGAAAGACTGATGATGCAGAATGTCACAGAAGGTTGGATTATTATTATTGATGCATAAATGTGTAGCAGCATTTTACTGTATTAGCTGTTTTTTTTTGCTTTTTACAGTGTTGCTAAGTCTGGATCACATTTTAAAAGGTGATCTTATGTTTTGTATAAAACAGTATAAAATGAAAAATGCTCATTAAAGGACAAAAACCTCAACATCTTTACAGTACTGGAGTAGATGCACTTAGCCACTTTCCACCTCTGGCTACACTTCACAGTAAAATAATACAAAAACCACAAAATACAGCCTCAAAAATTACCAATCATCTCCTCTGTGACATGGTGTCAACAAAGAGTCATAAGCTTCACAAACACAGGTTTTATTGCAGGGCTGTTGTGTTGGATTGCACCGTGCCGCTCTTATTTCACCCGGGCAGTGTGGAGCTTCCACCTTAACTAGATATGTAGTGAAATGTTTGGCATTCAGTCGAATATCTTAAGTACTTTTTTGATGAACGATTATCTGTTGAGGAACAGCACAGGAGTGCAATAAGATTAAGAAGGCTATTTGTACAAATAACACAATCAATAGTAATTTTGTGTTATGATGAAGCTGAAACAAATGGTGAGTGCTAGTTAGAAAATAAGCCTCATGAAAGACTGTTTAAATCTCACTCACCTTGTCGTATGGGCTGGTGCTTGTTATAGGCCAATGGGGCGATAAGGAATCGCATCTCAGCCACAGGACTCCAGTGATGCAGGATGCGAACACTCCACACTCCAGGTCGCAGAGGCTGGTTGAGCGGTGGGCGGTAGTGGGTGAACTCGGCGCTGGCATCGATCAGAATGTCGTAGGTGGCAGCGATGACATTGGTGGGGTCGATCCACACGACTGTGACGGTGACATTGGGACCCTTGCTCCACTTTTGCATGCCTACTGTCTCGTCCATTGGGCCCATCAGGCCGCCGAAGTTCCTGAACATACGTTCTTTGGCATCCCACTCAGTGCCGATCTGACAGTGGAAGAGGAGAATAAGGAAATGAGAGGGAGAGAAAAGACAAGAGTGAGTGACAGAATGAGGTAAGAGGAAAGACAAGGAGAGAAGCAACAGCAAAAAGCACAAGAGATGGGTGTATATAAAGTCACTCCTGCGACTGCTGCATGGAGTGAAAATAAATAAATAACACACTCTGTGCATGCAGCACCATTTGACTATCAAGATAACCAATATCTGCACTGAATCATCATGGGAAATAATCTTCAGTATGCATTTTTCATCAAACGGCAGCACACTCCAACCCAACCTTCCGCACAGCCACTGTATAATGTTACAATGCAGAAGCTGACGAGCCTGATTGTTGCGTCCTTCATGTTTGGGTCTATTTGTCCACAGTCTCTGGCACTGTATGCCTGAGTATATCTTTGACAAGGAACATGAGAGGCAGGCTGAGGAAGGTGTATGACTAGATCCCAACCATATCCCCTTGGGGCAAAGATCAAATGCACGCTAGTTTGCTCTCTGAACAGATTTCAGAGATGGAAAGAGAGAAGAGGCAATGAACAGCAGAGCCAGTGTGAGCAGTATTTGTCCTAAACATACAACAAGACTAGGTCAAAGCCTACTATATGGCTGGACTGTGTTTGTAGCTAGTTTTTCCCCCGCTGTTGAGCTCCAGCCCACGTTTTGTAAAACATCTTATCTGTGATGATTAATTGGCCAAACTGACTCAATGGCTGATCTCTAGTTACAGGTACTTACTAAGGCAGCAGCATCTGTTCAAAAGTATTATTTCCACTTTCTCCTCTTAACGGTGGTGGCACCTGTTCCCACATTGTAACTCATATTATGTACAATAACGTCACTCCTAAATTTTAAGGCTTCATTAAGACACGTCTGTTCCTTAAATAAATTGATGATGTGATCTTTCCTCCATTCCAAACTGCCATTGCGACTGCGGCTGGCTAGCTAGCCTAGTAATTCCGCCATGCTTTTATGCTAACGTAAAACTGGTTATAGAAAATAAGCCAAACACAATTGCAACTCATCTGACGATAGAAATGTGCTTTGCTATGCTGCAACATGTAGGGTTGGGTACCGTCCACAGTCAAACCGTTACAGGCACCGGTGCTGGCACCTCGAATTTGGTACCAGTACCCAACAATACCCTTTTCTGGTAACTTACTTGTTCTGACCAAGCTACAGTCAACAGGTGACACTGCTTCTCTGCTTGTTTCTAATCACACATACAGCTACGTCTCTGTCAAAGTCACTGACAAATATGTGGAATAAGTATCCAAAGTAATTTAAAAAACAAAATCACAAACAACAGCGATACCATGATATCCTTGAAATCAAACAGAAAAGAAAACAGACCAGATAGACAAAAACTACTGGTGCTGCAGCGATAATTTCAGGTCCCTGAACCTGACTTGACTTCCACCTCCTTTCCCAACTCAGTGGCTTTGCGGAGCTGCATTGTCTCCACCGCAAAGTTCCCCACGCATTTCTGCAAGTGGCCTTTGAGCATCGGGGCGCTTTCCGATGCTTCCGACTCCTGTCTAAACCCAGCGTTCTCACACAGGTGTGCTCCTACGTTTGAAATTTGGCACGATTCATTTGACATGAATTAGTAACCAGTAGTACTGATTTAATTTGGTTGGTATCCTTCAAAGTCGGAATGCACGATTATATCGGTATGTCATCTGTGTATGCTGATATTGGCTTTAAAATAAACAATCAGAATCGGCCAATGTGCTTTTTCTTATTTTGCACAATGAATGAATATTACATACATTGAAAAGCATTCTATTTCATGTCTCCATCTGCTGGTGGGCTGTCATGATAAGAGTATGCATTCATAATATGATGTTAATTCCACTACATAGGAGACCTAACATAAGGTGGGGAAAAAAGTGGATATATCGATATCGGTATCACTTATCGCCTAAATAAGTTACTACATATCGGCATATTGATATCGACAAAAAACTCAATATTGTGCATCCATGCTTTAAAGTAGTTGTTACCCAACCCTAGTCACAACAGTGTGTAGATGAAGCATTAAGTTCTTTAATTTTACTCATGTAGCTAATAGCTAGGTTGCAAATTCCACCACGCTACCATGCTACACTGGTGACAGAAAATGAGAAACAGAGTGATACAGGAATATCAGTGCCTATTTATCTTGAAACAGCAACACAAACTACTACGCCATCAGTCACTCTGAACAATGGTGTAACTTTATTACTCTGTCACTCACTCACTCATTAATTAAACTTTCTCATTTTTAGATCTGGCTTCACATGCTGCTGTCCAGCCAAAAAACCCAGCAGAAGAAGACACTGTACATACTGACATTATATGCAGAAACAATCTTTTGAGAGAAAAAAACAAGTCAAGGGAGCAAACTTCCATTAAAAAAATGGATTTAGTGCTTCAACAAAGACGGAGTGTGCTGCATTCCCTGTGACTATTTTGAGACAAATAAACAGAATATAAAAATGTAACAGATAATACCAAAGTCAAATATATCTCTGGTGAATTATGAGACGTACAGTGCCTCTGGCTGCAGAACACGGAACTAGCTGCCAGCCTGCCACACACTGGAGGACTGCCAGTGGAACATTGAGCCAATTTAAGATTATTACGTCCTGTAAGCTTACATAATTAACATTTAGCATACACATGTTTATTTGTTTGACTGAGAATTTATTGGCCATGTCTTTTGAACTTATGATTTCACAAGATTCTTTTACTCTGTGAAGACTCTCCTCTCGAACTGAAATGAAGTAAGGCAAAAAAAAAAGAGCAGAGGAGGAAGAAGAGCACATTAAAAGAACATGATGAATACATAAGCACAGCTAATTGCCTTTAATGTCTTCACTGCGGTCAGGACTGTAATTGAAGAGGGGTGATCTGTGTGTGTGTGTGTGTGTGTGCTGGACTGCGGAGATTGCGAAACTGTGTGGTATGCAAAATGAGAGACGTGGAGCCATAGAGATTGATGGGGACGAGGGGTGATGGAGAGGGAGGCAACACACACATGCACGCACACACACATGCACAGAGAGTGAAAGATGTCCGGGGTGTTGGCAGAAATGTGAGAGGGATGGCGGCTTTAGGAAGCGCTCATCCTTACAATGGTGGCTGATTAACACAGCCTCACCCTGCTGGACGATCAATGACTGACTGGAACTGACTCTGTATTACATCCTTTGAGAATTCAGATTGCAGTGTAACAGTATAAATAGACATTACTTGCATAAATTAGACAGTGTGTGTGTGTGTGTGTGTGTGTCTTGGCCATCTGGAAAAGACACCTCACTTTCATCTCAATTATTGGACTGACCTCTGCCATTTCTGCCCCTTGGACCTTGGTTCTATTTCTCTTTAAATAACTAATCAACTCTCTTGTCTGGCACCTCTGTATCTCATTACTTTATTCAAGGCTGACTCGCTGGCACACTCTACATCCCCAATTGATTGGCAGCACTCTCGTTCGGAGCCCCAGAAAGAAACGAAGGGATTATTGACAGAGGAATCTCACTGTAACCCACTGGGAGTGCGCCTGCATAAGGCAGAGTAAAGTTAAACTTGTGAGAGGGAGATCCGGACAAGATTCACATGCTGTGGGAAGGAGGGGACCCCCGAGAGTTGCTTCTGGTTCTAGCCCATAGTTTATTTAGCAACAAACATCAACTGCATTTCCACTTTTTCGAGCAGTTTTGAGGCCAGACGAGTGCCTCCTCACCGTCTGCACCAACACATACATATGGATTATAATGCGCACGCAGGCAATTCCTACCAAACAAATTGTAAAACACATAGTACTACATATTGACCTATTGTGCTTCTATGCATAGAGCTCGAAGTCCTAATGCCCACGCAGCTACACAGCATTGTTTTCACATCAGCTGAAGTTTGTAGAAACATTTAAACAGCATTCGCAAAGTTTATCACCTAAAAGGTGCAGTGTGTAGGATTTAAGGGGATATACTTGCAGAAATGGAATATAACATGGTGAGTATGTTAACCTTAAATTAAAACTGTGGTGTTTTCGTGACCTCAGAATGAACAGTTTATATCTACATAGGGAGCGGGTCCTCATCTATGGAGATTGCCATGTTGCACCACCATGTTTCTACAGTAGCCCAGAACAGACAAACCAAACACTGGCTCTAGGTACGAAGAACATAGTTTTACTTTACTCAGTGTTCATGTCATTCTAAATCACTGGGTCTGTTTGTTTAGTGGAGGAAGGGACGTCTGCGGATAATTCCACTCCTGCTAAAATCCTCTTGAGCGTCTGGATGTTAAAGGTAAGGTCTGGAGGATTTTCCAGTTGCTGTTTGTAAACACACATTCAAATTCGGCCCCTCCTATCAGGCTCAACTCTCCCGGGTGTGCAAACAGAGTCACCACACACATGAGTAGAAGCCCATAGGTGATGATTAAGCAGGATTTCATTTGTACATATCTATATTTTGTTTTGTTTGAAAATCCTCCAGATCCTACCTTTAAGTTATCAGAGAAAAAAGGTGGGCACACATTAGCAGGTCCTTAGTAGTGGCCCGTGTCCAACATGCTAAACAGTGCTGAAGAAACATTGATTTGTAACGTTAAGCTGCTTCATTCAGTGTTTTTTTTTCTTTTTACCAGTTCTAATCATCCAGTCTGTTTGTTTTGGGGAGAACGAGACCTCTGAAGATAATTCGGCTCCTGGTTACCAAACACTGAAGGAATTCTAGCCGGGAGAAGTTTCAGCTGGTTGCATTCTGCAATCCTCACCGCTAGCTGCCACTAAATCCCCCTAAATCTTACACACTGTTCCTTTGAATGTTGCAGTTATTATTTTCTGTGACTGAGGTATCGCTCTCTTCAGGGCATATATCTGCAGCTAATACACAAAGCCACCAGTAGCAAGCAATCCTTTCTTCCAGTACGACAGTGGGTCAAACAGGGATTAACTTGTGGCCCATTTCAGCCTCCAGCTTACGATGACCTCCACACTCAACCTGTCCCTTGCTGCTTCCACCCAACAAGCTTTGGCTTAAGACCAATACCCAATCAAGCCTCATGACCGCTCACCAAGTTGGAGGCTTATGACCTTCTTTCGCTCACAGCTATACTTAGAAGAACATGCTTTTGAGGAACTAATGCTGATCTGGCAACCTTATTGTGACCTCTACCCCCTTTTTTCAGCGACTCCCATCTCTGTTTATTCACACTGTTTACTCACTTAAACCAATTACTCAGACTTTCCGTTACCAGCAATTACTGACAACCACTGTTAATTTAGGGAGATTTAACCCACATTCACTCAGAGGGAAAAACACACATCTGATAATGACTCAGACGTTATACATTTTACTTATCTCTTCATATCCTTCATTGCTTTTTTCATCTTCTGCACAATTCCCTGCCAGATTCAAAAGAAAGCATAAAATGCTCCCATGTCATCATCCACTTCTATTCCATTTCTTTCTCCTGACCTGGCTACCCTGCAGACCTTTTCACCACGTCGCCGGCTTGCTGGCGCCCACGGCTCCATTAAACAAGACAGGTCAATTTAATCAGGCAGTGACATGGTCAGTCCCAGACTACATCTGGTCCTGTTTAAAACCATGGGGCTTCAGTGCCCCTCGAGGCCCCATTCAGAGACTTATTAGTGGCACTTTTTGTGAGGGTAATCAAACACAGGTGCTCACCAGCAGCACCAGAGGACTCCCCCGGGACACGTTTACACTACTGAGGGACTGTGGGTAAGACGGCTAGACGCTTGCTAATAAAGACACACTGTAGAGTGAGCAAGATGCATCAAACCAGACTTAAACGACTAGTTTGACATTTTGGGAAATGTGCTTATGCACTTTTTTTTATCAAGAGTCAGATGAGGAGATCAGTACCACTTTAGGTCTGTAGAATAGATATGAAGCCAGCAGCTGGTTAGCTTAGGTTAGCATAAAGACTGGAAACAAGAAGGAAGCAGCTAGCCTGTCCTAGCCTTTGAAATTATAACTTCCAAACAGCAACTTTCTCCTTGCAGATGAAACAGGAATTAGTATTTAATTCCATGTTCATGAAAAGAAGATAAATAAAAAAACTGTCCTCAAACTGTCTGTGCTCCAAATCAACCTTTCTTTAGACTCAGAAGATGACATCTGTGTATCAGGTGCATCATGTTTACAGCATACAATTTACATTGAGGCTCTGTCTGATAAATATGTGAAATGAAAATTTTATATTTAGGCTCCAACTTTGCAGATTTATTAGTAAATTAAATGATTACTTGATTACATATCTGACTGGATCAGGCCCCTGGGATGATTTACAGTGTATAGCTTTTGTGTACAGGGTGGACAAAATTACAAGAACAACACATTAGTGCTGTTATACCTTTTTAAAAGCTCATACTGTTATTTTTTTGAGACTTGTCAGACAAATGTTTAGAGCTGCAACTAACAGCTATTTTTATCATTGATCATTGATTTTCCTAGAACCCAAGGTCGGTCCTGTCTTCAAATGGTATGTTTAATCCAAGTAGGAACCTCCTAAGCCAAAAATTGAAGCCAGTGCAGTAGTGCCAAAAACTGCAGTTCCTTAAATGGTCACTTGAGGCTGGCTCCAGAAGCGAGTCAATCCCCATAAACCCCATGTTAAAGTGCCTAACTTTACAACAGAAAAAAAAAAAAAAAAAAAACATGTTTACAGGCAGTTAAAAAAAAACACGTTTTGGTTTCTATAGCTAATTTCCCTGTTAATTACAATTGTGTGAGGGTGGAATTTTTAAATAGCTTGCCCGTTTAAATGTTGTTAAGTCTTAACAAATATGAGTAATTAAGGGCATGGCTGCTATGATGTTGGTCAACTACAGATCTACCTGTATGCCCACTTTATCAAGTACCACTACACTACTTGTAACCATAACGAAACCCCAGATTTCCAGAGTATAGGCGTAGCCGTAGCTGTCACTATTTGAGTGTATTTTTAGTTCATAAATGTTAATTGTAACAGTTTGGCTGCCTTAAAAAGACTTGTTCAGTGTTTGGTTGTATTAAAAGACCTTCTACAGAGTTGACTCAGCTAGCATCAGGGTTATCTCCATCCTTAAGTCCAATTATGGTCACTTCTGGCTCCAAAAATCCAAGATGGCGACGGCCAAAATGCCAGACTCAAGGCTTCAAAACAGGAGTCCATAAACCAATAGGTGATGTCACTGTAGCTGCGCTGATTATTTTATACAGTCTACAGTTTTATACAACCAACAGTACAAAAATCAAAAGCTATTTAGTTAATTATCATGTATGACAAAGAAAACACCTAAGAAATGTGAAACCTGCAAATGTTTGTTTTATTCTAATAAATTACTGAAACAACTATTTAATTATCAAAACTGTTCCTAATTAATTTTCTGTCGATCCTCTACTCAATTAATTGACTAATCATTGCAGCTCTACAAATGTTGATTCCAGTCTTTTATAATCTTGTCTTTTATAAACTGTAAGCTGCTGTATTGGGTAACAATTACATCATAATGTGTTCCTGTCATTTTGTCAGCCCATCTATCCTCTAGCACAATATGCATGTGCACATACATTGTGGAAGAACAAGGACTAAAGCATCAGTCAAAGTCTGTCAGTCTGCTGTAAAAAATTTGTCCAACAAAGAGTAATATACCTCTCAATGTCAAATCTGACTTGAGGTGAAATACTAATTTTAACTGTGTGGGCTGTAAGTAGTCCTGCACTAAATCATGCTGTAAAAAGGCCTATAAAGGCAGCTGGGAGGCGGCAATAGAGGAGTGAAAAGAAAGACATATCTGTCTTCCTTTATATCTAAAGGAGGACAGGGAACACATTGTTAAGCCAACCATATGGTTTATCTAGCAAACTCGGGCATATAGCTTTAGTATAATGGGTCATATCTGCTACGTTGACAAAAAGTGCAGAGTTACTGCCGCGACGCTGTGCTGTCTTATTCAAGCTCTTTCTGCTCGCGTTATGAATGACAGATGGACAAACTGACTGACTGACAGCCACTGCACAGTGCCAGACTGTGAATGCTTTCTCAGCCTGAGCGTACAGATAAAAGCCACAGCCCACATCACTTCTCTGTCACTCACGGTTTCATAGGCTAGACACACATACAGGGCTTAGTGAGAGGGACCTGCATGGTGACTGGCCGTCTGGATCACTCTCAGTTAGAGCTCTGATCCTACATGAACACGCACAGTTTCTGTCCAAGCCCTCACCGAGTCCAAACCACAGCAGCAGTTTTGGGCTGGGGCCCGGTTAAAAACCTGAATCTGTAGTATAAAAAAACTGTATCATATTAAATTTTATGTATTTTTTAATGTTAAAACATTTATTACAAGTTTAGGGCTGACGTGTGTCCTGGCACCACTTTTCCTTTTCTTCCTCAGAAAATATGGCTTCAAGTTATCATGGTAGATGAGACTACACTATTTTTGTTCTTCTTCTTATCATACTATTATTGTTACCCTTATTAATTACAATTGCCTTTAAAGGAATTAAAACAGAAGGGTTTCTTTGGTTGAACAAATGCTTTATCATAAATGAAACTTATAACTTCCGGTAGCATATTTTTCAATACTGTCAACAAGCAAATGTACACTGTCAATGATCATATCATGATAAACCTTGAAACCAGTCTACCCCTCCTTATAGGATCCATACTGTACATGTGCTGGGATGCATTGTCATTGATGTATCCCGGAGTCATTGGGTGTTTTGAGTCTTTCCAAACATCAGACACCCTCACCCAGGCTACCCAGCCAGGGGTGATCAGTCCCCGGCTTGCATCCCAGCAGCAGTTAACCACAGGGTTTTCCTCCTCAGCTGGAGCCACCTAGTGACTCTCTTTGCGGCACTGATGATATTCTTGACGGCCCTCTTCTTAGCCAGCCCCACTATTGCGAGGACCCTACTGAGAAACCGCACTGCAAAGCCCAGACATCCCACCTCTACAGGCTCACAGTAGGTGTTCCAGCCCTGCCTCCTGCTCTGCTCCGTCAGCTCCTGGTACCTGGCAAACCTATCAGTGCATCGAGTGCGCAAAGGGATGTGGCATGCAGGCGGTGATCACCGCTCTTAGCTGCATGTTACCACGTCTCTCCCACTGCTGGGGAGGCAGAAGCAAACACAGCCAACCAAGTCCACTTGCAGCCACCGCCACTTTCCCTCTCTCAGTCGCAGTGTCCTCTCTTTTTCTCTCTTTCCCTCTTGATTCAGTCCATTAAAAATCCTGCCATTTACACACGAGAACTGCCAGTTTCATTAAAAAACACCAACAGTAAATTGGTGGGAACCCGGCCCGATTCAAGCCCAGGGAATGATGAGAAATTACAGCCCTACCCGGCCCGAACCCTGCAGATTGGATCCAGCAGAGAATCAGAGCTCTACTGTGAGTTAACGCTGGGACTAGTACAAGAGGTAAAACAGGGTGAAGGTGTGTCCAGGTGTACAAGTGCAGTCTGCCGGCACAAAAAGAGCAAACAAATTCATTTACAAGTTTGTTGACATTTCTGCTTCCCACAAAGCTGTGCATGATAAACCAGAGAGAAAAGGTCAATTTACATTCACTCAGTTAATTTTGGCCTTTTTAAAACGACGCTCTGTGGCTGTCACATCACAGCTGAGCTGCTGTATCCTAAACAGGCGTTGTGGTAAACAGAAACACAGATTAACATAACAAGACAATCAAGGGAAGCATTCCAGTGTGAAGGTGAGAAGAAGTTCTATTAGGAGGCAACAAATAAGCAGCACATGAAGCGCTCATCCCTATAAACTTGGATGAATTCAATCAATTTACATTTTACAAGGCCATTACAGGCGCCGGTTTAATTGTGTGGAGATGCGCAGCTATGAGCCTTGGCAAGGTCGCCATAGCAATGAATATAAGGCCACCACGGCAATGAGCTGTATGTCTCACCTCTAATTATATGCTGAAGAGCTGTGTTATTCCTATGTGGTGGTGCTTAGAGTTTTAATAGAACTCATTTCCTGACACTGGCAATGGCTGACTGATTGTTTTTTGACTCGTGCCAAACAAATGACTTCAATGTAAATTAAAAATAAATGCTACGCCACTCAGGCCAATAAAATGACTCACCTCTGCAAACTGCAGCCTGCTGAATGTGCTGCTGGGAGGGGTGGTTAGCTTGAAGTTCTTCTTGGGTGCCACCCAGGTCTCCATGGTCTCCAGCTTGCTCGTTGCCAGATTGGTGGCATGGTGTTTGACCAGGTAGCCCTGGAACTGGTCTGACTGGAAGTAGAGATGCACTGACACTGGGTGGCCCATGGGGAAGTACCTGGCAGAACACGGAGAAAGCAAGGATCCATTAGCAAACCTGATAAGTGCTGACCTACCTGCTGTGCAACCTCTCTGGGGCCAACAGTGTAAGAGGAGGAGGATATCTAGATTCATCTGGATAACGTCTGGAAGGAACCGGCCTTGGACATGCTAATGTGGCTGGATGCTAATGCGTGCTCGCAGTGAAGGTTAGTAGGGAGTCAATGTGCTCTGTGTGATTGTGTGACATGGTGGACATTAATTCAATGACCTTTAGCAGAAAACCAATTGGTCAAAGACATGTGTCGACCATGCTGATAATTCTCATTAAGCACTACTTGTTGGTTATGATGCCCACACTTGGATAACCAGGACTTTCTTTTTTTTTTTTTTGATAACTACTTGATTTGATTTTTAAATACAATTTTTTAAATCTGCCTATGTACAAAATACATGGATAATTATTACAATTTTAGCATCTAATTATTAAAAATGCTGGAGTGAAACAGTGAGGAAGTAACAACAGATCTATTTCAGCAAAGGAAACCAAGAAAAAAATAGAAACTCTCCTGTTTTAAACAACCTTCATAGCCGTTTGAGTAAAGATTACTGCATTTACAAGTAAATGGTAAATGGAACTGCACTCAAAGCACTTTTAACACTGCATGTCACATTTACCCATTTACACACACATTCACACAGTGATGGCCAAGGCTACCGCTCAATGTGCCACCTGCTACTCAGCTTAAACACACTCATACATGGATGGAACAGCCTTCGAGAGCAATTTGGGGGTTAGTATCTTGATCAAGGAATCTTTGATATGCAGACTCGAGGAGCGGGTGATTGAACCACAGATTTTTTTGATTAGATCCTAAGCTAGGTCCAGTGTAGATTTCAGAGTTTACAAGGTGCACCCGAATGCAGGATGATTTCCCTTTTGCTGTGTGAGTGTCAAATACGTCTCCAACACAGACAGATAGTAGAGGACAAAAGCAGTACGACTGTAGATGACACCACAACGCGGTAAAGACTTTAAGCATAGTTTGTCTATTTTGGTACAAACATTTACCCCCCAGTGTGACAGATAGCTTTACGGGGCGATTGCACCTACAAGGAGCGCTAGAAATGAGACGCCAGTAAAACAATTGATTCCGTATGATATGGGTTGTCTGACTGGTTTTCAAGCATTTTTTATGACGAGCGTCTTTCTGGTGTCTTTTTAGACGTGCGTTCTTTTTCTGGCGTCTTTTTAGACATGCGTTTGTAGACGCTGAATAATCTCAACTTTTGGGCGTCAGGCGCCAGTAGCACCATAGCTCCGTCTTGGGTCCATTTTCAATGTTTTGATCGCCCGGTTGCGCATGCACCCCCGCTCTACAGGCGTGAAAGGGCGTTTCAGGCATTTCAAGCGTCCGCATTTCTAGCGCCACCTGTAGGTGTGATCGGCCCTTTACTCGCTATACAGAAAATCTGCCCACATTTAACGCATGGCGGGTGTTACTTTCAGTCCCTGTTCAGCCTCCATTTTTACAATACAGGGAACAGTATGGCGCCCACTTCCTGTTCACAAATTCTTGGTTTACAGCCAAACAGTGCACTAAAACAGGGGTTCCCAACTGGTGGGTTGCGGGTCCATTCTTAATGGACCACTGTCAAGTTTGTAAAAAACACACTTTATTTTTGAAGGGCAGTGAATTTCCAGCACAAGCTTTTATTTTAAAGTGTCGTGTCCTGTTGTAGAGTGAGTAAATGACAGACAGCTACGTAACAGAGAGAGCAAACTAGCTCGACGACATGGCCAACCACATGGACCTTGAACTAATGACTAAAGAGAAATCTGGACCCTGTGGCTGCACCAGTTGGGAACCACTGCACTTAAATATGTTTCTGAAGACAATAAAGGAAAAGAAAAACAGGCAGTATAGTAACAATTTTGGTTTAATTTGATCAGCACTGCCTTGTTTTACCGGAGTTCGGTCTGAGTTTAAGAGAGAGGGGTAACACTCTCTCTCAATCCGCCTCTATACCCTTTGTGTCTGTCGATTTGAGATAAGAGATGATCACGCAGATCTGTATAACATGGAGGGAAATTTACCACAGTTCATTTACGCATACAACCCACTTTGTTATGATACAAAACTGATTGACATCAGCAAAGTATCCCTTTAATAAACTATTTTTATGGCTGTACATAACTGTTGCAGTATATCAAAGATAAATAATGGACAAGTGAACATTTTATTAAAGCCTGAGTACCTCTAACTAAGTTAATAACAAGCTCCTTCTCTGCTAATTATTGCTTTGCTGTGTGCTGGATGTTTCGACATGTGCTCCGGTTCTGAAGTGGAAATGATGGTTAAAGAAGACATGTGACAGTCGAGACCGCAGTGTTCTGCTTGCTACAGAAAATTACAGAATAGTCATGGGCTGTATTGGCAGCAGATTCAGATTAGTCAGAGCTCTGAACACACACAGACAATCCAACGAAACACATTACAAGTCTGTGTAAAACAAAGTTGAACTGGGTCATCGAGTCAGCTGAAGCCGAGCGAAGGTCTTGCCCCTCTGATTAGTCTGTTGTTTGTTTGTGCATCGCCTCATACGTGGCAGAGGGCCGGGTGCCCTCGGGGGCAGCCAGCCCGAGTGACTTCTGGAAAAACTAAAAAGGGGCCAGGGTGGGCACTGCTGGGGAACGCTCCACAGCTGCTCTCTGACTCCTTTGCGCCCAGATTTCTCATCCTTCGTCTCTTCTGCTTCCTTGAGTTCGTCTTTATTCTCCCTCTTTTGCACACACACACAGATTAACACACACACTGTCCCTCCCTGCTCCCCAGTGCCCGTGGCCTCATCAGTATTCCACTAAAGGACCAAGAGTCAACCCGTCCCGGTAAATGCTACCCTGACAAGCAGAACAGCAAATATTTACACCCACAAGGATAGCAGAGCACACTCCCTCCCCTCCTGCTCCCTTTTCCCTCTGTCTTTCTCCCTTTTCTCCTCATCTCTGTTTTCCCATCTGCCATCCCCTCCACACTCCTCTCCTCTCTTCTCCTCCTTTCATCCTGCTTTCTGTCCTCGTCCCTCGGTTCTCGTTCCCTCTGCCCCTGTCTTTCCCCAAAAGAGATGTGGCTGCCAGTGTGAGAGGCGGTGAGAAAGGGTCGGGGCGTAGTCTGGCCTGCACAGAAGCTCCATTCAGGCTTTTACTCCAGTCTCTCCAATCCAGTCACAGCAGGCTGCTAAAAGAGCCAAATCCGTCTCTGTGGCTGTTTCCTCTCTCCTGCTGCAGTCTCAATCTGAGGCTGACCCATCCGTTTGTTTGGAGCATGTTTTTACATGCATGCAAAATATGTGGCCACACCCAAGCCATAATTCTCACATATATTGGAGGGGAAACATCATTCCCTATATTCAAATATACTCAAAATGACCCCATAATCAATAACAAGTGTAATCTTAATAATATATAAACTTAAACTACTTAATTACTATACTATCAACACTATTGTTAAACTCATTATTACTACCCATTCTAGTATTATGGCGTACTTCAGTTCTGCGTGTAGTTTGTCCATGTGGTGTTGCCGTACCACAGCAAAGGCCTTTGCTCAGCAGTTGTGGGTACATTCAAACATTCTCTACAACAAAAGACGATGCATCACAAGCTGCGCCAATGTTATGAAATGGTGTATATTTCAGGTCTCCTTTGCTGCTTGTTTTTATCTCCTAGCTTAAAATCTGATATCAACCCAGCGCAAGATCATATCAGTCTTATAATGTTGTCTTTGCCCCCTCTAAAAACAGCTAAATATTAATGGTTATAGTGTTATTACCTAAAGAAACAAAAAGTTTAATTTTTTATTTCAGTTTTAACTTTTAATTCATGGTTTTACGCATCAGTCTATGTAGGATTTCTGTTTATGCAGTTGGAAAGTGACGTCAGCAGCACTGCAGTGACCAACTCCCAATGCAGAGAAGAGAGTCTGTGTTGCCAGATCTCGCAAAAAGACAGGACTCGAACATAGTTAATTTTCTCCTGCTCTGTCTGTCCTAAAAAAACTGCTATTTCAGTATCAAAACGACATGTGATAATCAATATGTGGCTTATAAAAAGTGTAAAAATTTAATTTGGTGACTATGGGGCAAAAGAACTAGTCATAATCTGTGCTCGTATTTACTGTCCTCATTGGAATGAACAGACTCAGGACTGCCATTTGTCTTCTAAAGGGGCGGGGCATCAGCGAAACCCACGTGACACAGATACTAGAAATTAATCTAAAGTGAGCCATCTCGGTTTATCAGTGTTCTCTGGTACAATAACTGTCAACCACTGTGTTGTCTCTGTATTTTATTACTTTCACATGGATCAAAAGCGGAAAACTAGAATGTAATATGTGCATGACAGTATGCAGGCTATATTGCTGTCGACTGCGAGCATGTCATAAAAATATCATAAAAAGTCATAGTACAACATGTCATTAAAGATGACATATAATATATCATAAAATGTCATTAAGAGGTAATTTAAAAAAGTCATGGTATAGTATGTCATAATAACGTCATAATGTGTACACCCTTACACACAAATGGCGCTCACTAAAACCCCTGATCTGAGATATATGTTTTAAAATGCCCTAAAAAGGTCAGTTTAGCTGTTAAGTTTCTATTAGCGTCTCCTGGGGGGAAATGCAACCTCTGCACCCCTCGAGTGTTGGGTCGCACAAAGTGTATGTTAAAAATGGTCCCCCCTTATGTTAACAGGTGATTACGGCCTTTGGCCACACACACACACACTATGTGGGGCTTTACTTTGGACTTCAGACCAGGACTTGGATACGAAATAAGTTCACAAAGTGACAAATCTGCTGCAACTTCGTACCTTGATCGGTTTAATTACCTGACTTGATCAGTAAAATTACAGATCAATAAAACACAAATGATGCCACACCAGACAGGCCTTGTATGAGCATGCCACACACATATACACACACATGCACACACACAGTGTATTTAATGATTAGACCTATAAACCAGAGTGCGGCTGAATTAAAAGAAAATCACGAGGCTCATTTTACCTTTTATTTCTCCTTTTTTTTCAGCAAGATTTTAACGATGCCTCACTGCAGCTGTGACTCATCTCACATTATTTAGCTGCAAGTTCTTGATTTTTGCTCACAAACTTCATCATCTAATATCACACACTTATCTTGCAACACATTAGCAATGCCTTTTTGTCTGTATGTCTTGTATTAATGTCTTCTGCCCAGTTGTGCTGCAGTGATTAATTTATGACAGAGCACGTCATTGAGCAGGCGGGACCGGTGCGGGCTGTGTTAAATAATGATATCCAATTAAACATTGGGAAATGTGTATGACAATATTATATGACAGCATATGTAAAACATAACATGGATATGTTGGTTTAGTTTGTGCTTTTCATGTTTTGTCATTACGTTCAACTCACAGAGCATCTGACTTTAAGAAAAATAAAAAGTTGAACTTCATTTGCAGCTGCCCTGATGGTATTCTCAGAACTCTTAAAGTCGGGGGAAAGTAAAATCTGAGGTTTACATCGTAACACATTATGTTAGAAAACACTTGCTGAAAATGTGAAAACACTGGGAACTACACAGCACTTAACTGTAGACTATTAAACTGTTTTTCACCATTTTTGTGTCCAGGATTATTTGGGCAGGGCAAAAAGCCTGGTTGATGACCCAATGAAGCAACCCTTAGCATAAACCCTGCCCCTACACTATTAACGAACTAAAGTCGTTGAGTTTCGTTGTTTGAAAAAATAAAGTTACCATTCTTTGCAGATTGAGAAAAATAAGGTTGACTTTCGGGCAGGTCAGTGTCCTCTGGCTCTGAATCTGATTCTGGCTCAGGTGGCTAAAACATAAATGGCTGCACAAGTCCAACAAAGCTGCTAGATGAAGCGTCCATTGTAGTGCTACAGTTCAAAGAGGCTGCAACTTTCCTACAAGTGGGCGTGGCTTCAGGACATTCAGCAGACACACACCCAGCATCTCAGAGCAGAGAATCCTGCCTATTTTTTTCATTACTTTGAAACATCATTTTATATACATGGCGGCTTTGTTAATCATTCCAATTTGGCTGGGTGCTTAATAACACATTTTTTCTGTGGTGTGACAAACATTTATTTTTGGTTTACCCGTACTTTAAAGACTCTCTTTAACCTTTCTCAAGTTACGACTGTATTTCCTTACCCTTAGATAACAAATATAAAATATTGGGGAAGTGAGAGTTAAAAATCGTTTGTAACTGTGCAGCACATGGAATATTTTTTGGATGCAGGTATTAGTCCTGCTGTGCTACTGGTAATTTCCAAAAGCTGGCACGTGGCACCTAAATCATTATTTTTTATTATTTTTTATCATGAACCCGCCTTTTCATCTGTGTTCACTTAGCATCCCAAATAAAATGCAATAAAAGAATTTGGACTCAGCTCCATAAAAAAACACCTGTTAAACAGCTTTGCCAGCACTCTGACACCTCATAGACTTTATCCTGACCTGCAGTTTGCATACGAGGACTTGAGACTTAAAGTCCCTCTCCGCTCAAAGACGTGTTTTTCTTCTGCTTACGTTTTCCTAAAATGTCTGACCTTGACTACACTGACTTGTATCTGTGCAAAGTTTGTCACCAGAGAGGTGTTTTCACATTCCTTTACTGACGGGGAGGATGTCTGTGCACTGCACTAAAAACTAAGATTCAAACGTATGCTGAGTAGAGACGGTTTAGAGACAAGACGGCACACTTTAGAGTCATCCCCTGTATCTGTTTCAGGGGTTTCGCCTCTAACCCGCCCCTCTAGGAGACAAGTGGCAAGTCCTTGGTCTACTCTGGTTGCACCACTTGCTTGCGCTTCCAGTCCACAGACTGAGAGCATCAACATACCAATAGAAAGTCACTACAGTGGAACTCCCAAGGCGAGTGGCGTCACCTCCTGGCTGTCCAACACCTACTGCACGATGCAAGAGGAGAGATGGCGGGAGACCCCTCGCTGATGGGCACCAGGCATGAGAATGAATTACAGTATAATATTTTTCCCATTTCTCCCTAATGGTCTGAATAAGTCGCTAAATTTGTCGCTAGTTATTAGAGATAAAGCCTCTAAAAGTTGCTAAATCTCATGAGAAAGTCATCAAGTTCTCATTTTCTCACAGGCTCATCTGCAATGATAGATTTGGAGACCCGCCTTCAAAGACAAAAACACATACACATGCATGTATGTGACCACCTTCGTCTGCTCTCGCTCTGTCTTCTAACAGATGCATGAGTAGAAACAGCTGTAGCCGATAGATGGTTTTGAGGTTTAAACAGATGGAAACATGCTTCCTTTCTCTGCTCAGCATTACCCACAGGACTTTACAGAACACCCACAATGCAGCGGGGTGGGAGGCATGCGGGTGGCACTGGAGCAAACCATCTCAGCTGACATGAGGCGATTGCTTTCACGTTGCCTCGTTGATTTCCTCCACAGCAGTGAGTGACTTTGCACTCAAAGATCCCATCAGTCAGTTTCCCTGATGATTTCTAAAACTTTCCTGGTTGGAACAATATGAATCGGCAGCTTGGATGACTACCAACAAAAACAGCAGCAGATCCAATCACAGCGTGTCTCCATATCTTGTTGTAACAACTGCTTTGCTTCAAGCTGTGCTCCGTATATCTTCTGTTATCCTGTCTCATGTGAAGTCATCCTAATTTTGCCGATGTCATTAAAATGAGCATAAAGATGTCATCTCGATGTTTGCTGCAATCTTAGGTGTCGCGTTTGTTGTTTTCCCTTTTGTTTCGAGGTAAGATGCTTTTTATGAGCAACACGGTGCTTTCTCTCACACGTACACAAATTAGCAATTTACACCTCTGCTTTCTGCTCTGAATCAGCATATTTAATTTGTCACTGTTTTTTAATCACGTTGCGTCTGGGTTTCATCGCTGTGCAGAGAAACTAAAGGAAAGCTAACCTAAAATGCTCCTACACCAGATGCTACTGAGAACATATGCTGCTGAAAACCCTGACTGAAGTACACGAAGCTTAAATGTTCCATTTGGCCATTAAATATGAAAGCACAGCGTGGTTTTCCCTCTTCACTTAAACCACATACTGTATGTTAACAGCACTGGAATTCATACATTTCCACTAATAATAAACTGGCCTGAAGGGACAGCTTTCAATGCTGTGACCCATATAGCCTCATTATCTCCGGGATAAATTGAGTGTCGTATCATGTTACACAATGAACAGCATTACCCAGAGTTCCCAGTTGCTGATTGGAACTATTCATTGTTATCCTATTTCCATGAGGGAGACGATGCATCAACAGAAACACAAAAGCATTTTATGTGCAGCATGCTGTGGGTTTTTCATACAAACACAGGTGTGGCTGGCTTTTGAGAGTAAAGTGCACCTCTGGATGTCGGCGCAGGTGTGTCATGATGTTGTGATAAGTGGTGATGTATTTGCATAGAGGCTGACCTGCAGCTGTGATCCTTTGGGTTCCCCTGCAGCGAGGCGGCAGCTCTGGCCAGGCCCAGCCGCGAGAAGGAGTGGAAGTACGTGAGCTGCGTGTCCGACAGACTGGCCACGCCATCCGGCTCGTCGTACACGTTCTCCCAGTACGAGTTCAGGCCCGGCGTTCCCTGGGGCAATGGTCCAAACAGGTAGGCGTCCAGCTGGTTCACTATCTCCTGGTTCACGCTGGCTTCAAACTTCCTGGCAAAGAAGGTGGGCCGCACCGTTTGCTGCACAGGGAGAGGGGAGGGAGGAGGGAGGAGGGAGGGGAACATAACAGCAAAGCAGGGAGGGAAGAGATAAAGAGAAGAAAAAAGGAGAAGATTAGGAAATGGTGGTGTGCCAGGATGGCAGGGGAACAAATACGATGTGTTAGATGTGTGTGGAAGTGTCGTGTGGGCAGAGAAAAGAAAGAGCAGATAGAGCAGAGGGTGCAGAAGGTAGCATATAAAAAGGAGGTCAATATTTTCTGTATGGAAATGTGAATGAATTATTACATATATTAAATTAAAATGACTCTCTCCTTAGTCTCTCTTTTTTATTCATTTGCAGAACAAATGGTCTGTATGCATTAAAACTTCTGTCGTCTATGTCATTGGTTCCCAACCTTTGGGTCAGGACTGGGGCTGGGCAATTTTTCGATAGATCAATCTGTGATATTTAACCTAGATGTCAACTTAGATTTTAGATATTGTAATATAGTAATAAGTATTTTATATTTATCTATCTAATATTTAGATATTGACTTTCTCCATATCACCCAACCCTAGTCCATGTTGCAAAATGAGGTTGAGGGATTTTAAAGTGCCTGAAAGAGTGCTCTACCCCTCACTATGGACTCACTATTTCTGATTCCAGTCATCGTCCTGGTGCCTACATTACCCACAATACAACTCTACTGCCAACAGTTCAGTCACAGATTCTGGTGTGCTATGCTGTTAGCTGCATGTTGTGGTAGCCACAAGCAGAGATGAGGAGCAGGCTACAGAGGTCTTGTGAGGTAACTTCTGTCTAACTATAGTGACATCATTAGAGGTCATTTATCAGAATTTGTGCAGCTCCCTCTGGAGCCATAAAAGGCTTTATACAACTTAATTTACATAACAAGTTAGTTTGGACCCTCCGAGACCTGTTAAGGGAAAAATCGGGGCAGTTCGTCTTTAAAAGGTCAGTTCACCCCTAAATCAAAAATACAAATTGTTTTTCCTCTTTCCTGTAGTGCCATTTATAAATCTAGATTGTTTTTGGTGTGAGCTGCTGAGTGTTGGAGATATCAGCTGTAGAGAGTCTGCCTTCTCTCCAATATAATGGGACTAGATGGCACTTGGCTTGTGGTGCTCAAAGTACCAAAATAAAAATAAAAAAAGCATTTGAAAAACTCAACAGATGTCGATGTCTCTTTCCAAAAATCATGACCTGGTTACTCAGATAATTCACAGACTTTGTTGTGAGCTAAAACACAACTAATTTGATAATACATTATTAAGTTTAGGTTATTTTTTGACGAAAAAAGTCAAATTTCTCTGATCCCAGCTTCTTAAATGTGAATATTTTCTGCTTTCTTTACACCTATACAACAGTAATCTGACTATCTTTGGGTTGAGGATGTCGTCTTGGGCTTTGAGAAACAGTGATTGACATTTTTCACCATTTTATGACATTTTATAGACCAAAAAACTGATGTATTGGAAAGTTGGGAACGTTATTCGTCGAAACAGTGCACTCACTATAATATTTGAATCAACAAGGGAGCTACACATCTTAAATACCCTGCACACTGGATAGGGAAACATACTGTACTACAGTTTACACTTTATGAACTAAATCGTTAAAAAACACAACAAAACAAGACCTTTATTGATTTAGAAAGACTTGATGCTATCTCAGATGTCAAAGGAAGAACAGGAGGAGAAAATAAGTTACCTACTGACAGAGGTCTAAATGCAACTATTGATAAAAGGATTCTGGGTGCTTTGATGGAGCAACTGTGTCAGAAAGCCTCGTTACAGGAATTATTATTAAGAGAGATAAGGAGACAGCTCACACGTCTCATAAGCATCTGTGTGTAAATCGATACAGCAGCTGTACGGCTCTCTCTGTACGGTCCATCTCTGTATTTATCCATCCATTCATCACCTCTTTTCTCAACACTTCTTTGTATTTGTCACTGTCTGGCCTCCTCCACTCCACCCATGTCTTTCTCACCCTTGCTGTTACTTGTGTGTTTGATGGTGCATCATGAAATCTGCCGCCTCCACAGCTTGGCCTACACACAAAGACATCTTTTCAGTCCCAGACACAAAACTATTTGCTGATACCCAGCACCGAACACCTCGGTGCAACCTGCTTAAAAAAAAGTAGGAGACCTAATCAAGAAAACTCTTTCTCACGCCGGAGTGACGGCTGTGGGATGTCGGTGTGGCTTCACACTGCACCAGGTGATGCATTAACCCTCTGTGATTGGCTGCAGATATCAAATGAAACACCAAGGGAGGGAGGTTTTTACACATATCCGGATTTTGTGTGTTGTGACATGCCCTCGGTGCAGCCAGCTGAAAGTACAGACCTGTCACAGCCTGTCTTTCCGACACACTTCCCAAATGCACCTCATTCTCAAACACATTACTAAACAATGATGCACTAAGACAAAAGGCACATCACCACTCTCCCTCTTCAGGACAGCCCCCTCCCCTGGCGAGTGCACTTCAAAATCACTGTGCGGGGGAACTCGACAGTTCTACCTTGAATTACTTGTCTCATCTGCAAACCAAATTGAAGCCTACTTCACTTGTCTGTATCTTCCCCAGTGCCAGGGTTCAAAGGGAAACTCGGATCGTGCGCTCAATGGGATATTAAGTCCTATTAATACCGGGGGCCTGGCTGGCTTTTGGAAGGGCTGCTTTGTTCCCAAGGTTGGACTTCACTGATACCAGGGTGCCAACCAGACCCAGCGGCAGTGCCAAGGACCCGCGGTAATGTGTTGGCACTGAACTGCCAGAGACTGAGGCGAGACAGACGGCAGACGGGGTCTGGCGAAGGGAGAACTGAGGTCAGCTTTGACTGGTGTGTGAAGGACAGGAGAGACAAAGTGAGTCATGGCACTTAAAGGATATGACTCAAAGTGATATTTAACTGTGGCAGAACGTTTTCACTTTGTACCGCAGCTTTTACTTTTTCGGAGCACATTAAAAGTCAAACTGCGATGCTGATTTTCTCTGGGGTCCTGGAGTCACTGCCACTCATTCACTTTCATTTTGAAAAGCTAACTAACCCCCCTCTCCCCTTCATACTCAGGGCAAAGAGGATCTAATTACTATTACATTTTTCCCCCCTCTCAGGGTCACACTAATCGAGACATAATTTTGCACATATTGATTGTGAAAGCTGTGGGAATGGACTAGATGCAAAGAGTGGGAGGACAAACCTTGAGGCCACAGAATATAGAGATTGACTGCTGCTGATTTCCCATGACAAGCTGAGGTGTGAGTGCTGCAAACATCCGCTGAAAGTGATGTAATCTTTTCATTTAAATGTTTGCATGTTTACAGGTTTATCTGGTGTCTCTGATTGCTTGAGGATACAGCCTTTCATCTGAGATAAAAGCACACTATGTTCTGCTGTTAGGATTCTCTCAATCAAAACAACAACAAAAAATGGAGCAATGCCGTCATTGCAGTCAGTTTCTCCCTGCAAGGATTCCTTCAGTGTTGATTGTTCGGGAGGTTTTTACCGGGAGAATTATCTGCAGAGGTCTCTGTCTGTCTAAAACAAACCAGGTGATTTTAAACCAGTATAAACACTGAACAAAGCAGATTTATGCTGAAAATCAGTGTTTCTCCAATGCTGTCTGGCTGCTAGCCCAGCTCCTGCTAATGTGTGCTCACCTTTTGGTAAATTAAAATCCAGATGTTCAGAAGGTTTTTAATGGGAGCCGAATTATCCGCAGAGATCTATTTCTCTCCAAAACAAACAGACCCGGTGATTCAAAATACTACAAACAACGAATAAAGCCGTTTCATTTTAAAAATCAGTGTTTCTCTAATGTTGTTCTGCACAGCAGGGGCTGGAGCCAAGTTGCCACTGACGTTTGCTCAGCTTGTTTCTCTGATAACTGAAAATCCAGACATCTGATGACTTAAAATCCTTCACCTGGTTAAAATATATTACTAGATATGAAATGGAAAATGAAAATAAAAATGGTGCTTTAATCTGGATAAAAAGTCAATTTATGACCCTGACGCATGTGAAAAGGGGATATGACGCCATGGACAGCAGACAGAGACCATGGCCTTGATTAAAATGACAGATTTCTCTGGGTGGAAACACTGTTGGAAACATTTGGGATAATGTAAGCACTCAACAAAATATAAAACATTGGTGTGGTTGTTTTTAGACATATTAAAATCAGAAAAGTTACTTAGTGAATCTTTAAGCCCGGGGCCTGTTTCTATCAAACTAACAGAGAAATTTAGGATTTTAAAGATTGAAGAAAGTAAAAATGGTTTACTTTTACTGATACTCACAGATGTCAGAATAAAGGCTATTGATTTAATTTATTTTGACATAAAAATGCTGTTAAATCTACCTTGAATGTTTATCCGTAGTTCTCCAAAGTAAATCTTAAATCTGATTCTTTTTTCACCAGTCTTTGAGCACAACCTTCAAAGCGTGCCACATCGTATTTTATTCCTTATATTCCACTCCTTTTTTGCATTCCTAAGGGGCTCAGATAACACGACTATCATATATTGCTTGTCTGCATTTGTCACACTATTTTTTTCTAATACACATGCATCATACTCTCTTTAATGTTCTGGTCAAATTCCCTGTAGTTTCATCCCTACAACTCGGAAGCGACTTGTTGCCGCCATCACGTGCTGAAAGCTACTGGAACTGTCTGCAAACACATGTGTCTGCCTTGAATATACATGTGATTAATCATATGATCACTTAAGAGTTTCTCTTAAAGGTTCCTCCTGCACTTTACTGTCTGTACAAGTTACTCAATAAATGTCTTTGTCTCCACTTTATTGAAGATAAGTGAAGGGCGTATGTCGGCTGCTTGAAACAGTCCTCTATTGCAACCTTATATGTAATGTGTTACATTTTATGTGCACATACGTCTTGTCCATTTTCCTAGTATTTAACATAATGTTCTTATGTAGTCCTGAGAAAAAAAAACCAATTTCTTAATTTCACTGAAAACTGCAGTCCAGTCGTCCTTGGTTGGACTGGAGGCCTGCAGCTTTTTCTGTGCGATGACTTTCTTGCTCGTATTTCAAGGAGATATTTAACCTGCGCCATAAGTTTATCATGTATTTTGCTCCTGGTGTTATTCAACAGAAGAGCAATTAACTTCGATTCTAAAAATGTAAAGGAGCCACAAAAAATTTGAAGATACCCGACACTGCTTTAAGCATTCACTTGTTCCTCCAGAACCTTTGTATAAATCAATTTTAGAGTTCTTAGATAATTCAGAGGTGTGATTCTTGATAAATATGGGCCCTGCCCTATCAGCGCCTCAGGCTCTGCTTTGGGCCACTTGATTAATCAAAGACAGTTGCCAAACAAAAAGACATTTCCTCCTTATTATTGTTGTGTGTTAAAGACTTGCATGGGGCTGTTTTCTTAAGGCCTAGACACATCAAATCAACATTAAGGAACTAGTGTTGACAAAGGCCGACTGTTGCCTGCACTCCAACACACTGCAAAGACTATTGCAAATGGCCAACTAGCACATATGCTCTGCGCCCGCGTGAGAGGAAATAACTCTCCACACCAGCAGGTGGCAGTAGTCTGTAGTCGTCATTCAAAAAGGGAAACCTGAAATCCAACAGGACGGATTCAAGACACTAGTTAGCACATTAACAAGACAACCCGATGCGAACAATTACACAAACAACTTTGAACGAATCGTTTCTGCTAAAGAGCTCAATTGTAAAAAAATTTCACGACCTCACGCCCTATTGACTTTAGTCATTTGTTTACTTTCCTCATTTACATTTCTTTTCTCATGCACTGAGCTGAACCGTCCACTGGGTCCACCGCCAAAGGTGCTGAACACACCACAGTGTAGGGTGACAAACACTCAACAATGGTCCAACACTGGCTGATGGATGGATCATCGGCCTGGTGTGTCAAGTCTCTTAATTCCAGTCCCGCCTGTGTGTGGTCTACACCCACCCGTACCCACAAATATTCTGACCATGCATACACAATAGAAAGATGGTCAATAAATTAACCATGGGTTTTATCTTTTTGTCCTGAAATTCTAGAAAACACCTACAAAGTGAACATAACTTTAGACTAATAGTTAGATTTGATTACGTCTTTCAAGACAATTGGTTTCTTTATTTTAAGTATTGTCAGATTTTAATGTCAGAATATTGTTGCATTGTTTTTGTATTGTAATGCTGCTTTAATCTTCTTTTATTAACTTCATTTTTTGATTCCATCCTTTTGGTAAGCGCCAGCTAAATCCCCAGACCCACTCTTTATTTTTTTGACTGCCCGCTCCCGTGAGATTTGTGTTGGATCCCGCGGGACTCCAGTCCCAAGGCAGTCCTCTACTGTGTGTTACTGTTACCTGGAAACGGTGGAAGTCTGCAGGCTTGAAGTCATTCGGCGAGCATCCACACCAGTCGACGATGTGCTTATACTGGCACTTGCAGCCCAGTTTGCGATTCCAGTTGGTGATGCGCAGGTTGTTATCCACCATACTCTCACAGTGGGCACTGTTCTCCAGCACCGTGTGGAAGAACGACTGGAGGAACAGGAAAGGGTGACGAGAGGCAGAGGGGGTGGAGGAGGGAGCAGAGACAGAGAGACAAAATTTGAAAATTGTATACGTTTATTTTTTACACCATTTAATTCACAGAGAGGAAAGCGAGTAGCAGCAGAGATTGGAGATTCACAGTAGCTCATGATAAACATCCAATTTCCCCACAGAGATCATTCAGTTCTCATCCAATCCTTGTATACGGTTGGAAAGTCAGCCTTTACATCTCGCCTTCACTTTATGATTATATGTCTGCCTCCAATATCTTTTCTTCCTGCACATCTTACACAGTGATGAAAAGGAAAAGGTGTAAACTTTCTATATGCGATGCAGAGAAAGTATAAAAAGCTCAACTGTCAGTCGAAGCTTAAGAAACACTTGAACGTGTGAAGGAGGTGTGTGTGTGTGTGTGTGTGTGTGTGTGTGTGTGTGTTACCTCGGCTGGCAGCAGAGTGTAGGCGTAGAAGCGCTTCATGTTGGTGACTAGGTCGTCCTTGGAGTTGATGACATATTCGATGAACAAGCGGTTAAGCAGGAACCAGTCGGAGCCGCCATCCACCGAGATGCCTTCAGGGATCTTACGGTCGCCCAGCCTCCACATGTGGGTGTCACACTCAAAGAACAGACGGTCTAGACCCTGCTTACGGATAAACCTGGCGAGCACACATGAAGATATGGTGACACCACTGACTGCAGAATATGATTAAATACACCAAACAGTGAGGGCTGTTTATTTTTTGTGTGTTTACATGGCAGAAAATTAAAACTATAATACATGCACGTGAAAATTAGACTTTTAAAAACAACATTTACATAAAAACAAGCACTCTGTAGATTTTGTTTTACATTTAAAGGGTTTATAATCAGCAGCTCATTTGTATTTTCTTCCAGTTTTCTATTTACTTTCCGGTAAAATGGAAGTAGGTTGGACGTTTTTAATCAATCTCATGCCTGATTTTCGGACAAATCTTTTACTTTCTTAAGAATTGCAGGTAAATATAAAGGTAGGTTTTATAACAGAATATGATTATAAGTATCCTGTATGCTCAGGTTTGCTGGCTCTCCTCACAATTTCACAGACCTTTTCATTGGCATCTTCTTTACAAAGCTATTCTTGGCCCACTTCTAGCATACTTATGTGTGTGTTACAATTGACAATGGCTATGCTCTCTGTTCATAAAACAGGTCTTTTTGTCTGTACAGCAGGCGGGCATGTATGTATGCAGCTCCTTATATGTGGACTCTTCTGCAGAAGGACATGAAGTTGCACTCATTGGTTCCTCTTGGCCGTTTCAAAGCACTGTTGCAGGATTTTTGAACACAATCTTCTATATGCCGATGTCACGGTGTGTCTTAGCTGGTCTTTGTAATCATGTGTAGTTGCCGTTATTTGCGTTTTTATGGTTCATTTCTAGTATATATTAACATGCTTTTTGGCTTTTCTTTGTGGTAATCTTATTTTGTGTTTTATATTGCTTGTTTTAGAACTGCACATTTTTATTCTGTATGTTTGTTCTATGTTGTGTGTCTGTAACTTATGGTGCTGCCTGTCTGCCTGTCTCGGGCCAGGACACTCTTGAAAAGGAGATTTTTATCCTCAAGAGTTTTTTTTTTTAGTTAAATAAAGGTTAAATAAAGAAAAAAAAGAGTGAGCTATGTTCATATATATTTTGCCAACAGGCCAGTGCAAGTATAAAGTATAAAGACACCATTAGGTTCAGTGGTAGGTTTTAAGTTTTGTAACATTAGAAATGTGGATTTTCACACAGAGGAGATCATTTCGACAAAAAGATGGATAAATGAAACCCTTTAAATTCAAATTTCAGACTATTAAATGACTTTTAAACCCTAATATTTTAAAAGTTGCTTTAAGGAGCTGCAGACACACTGTCTGAAGAGATGAGCTGAAAAAGAGTAGAGTGAAAATATGCTCAGGCGGACACAGCTGAACTGCTACAACAATAATCAATCAATAATGTATATCTTATCATATCTTATAATTAGTTTAGTATTACAATAGTTGTGTGTCCAAACATCACTTTCCCCTGGCATAATTTGTCTCTCATCCTTTGCCTTAAACGACTTGAGAAATGTGTTGTTTGCACTTGTCACTCTGCACTTTTATCAGCAACAAGAAGAGTGACACCCTGCATACATAATGGATGGTGTTACTCCTGTGAAGGTATCGAGTGTTAGATAGAGGGAGTCAAATTCAGGTCGACCAGGTCGGATTGCTCCCTCTGTTACCTGAACGGTGTTGATGTATTGACCTTGTGGCTCGCAGGCACAGATGACATTTTAGAAATACACTCATGCATTTTTCAATTAGTTTCAAGCCATCCACGCATATGCATATAGCGCTGGATTACCGAGATCGTTATTGTTGTTAAAAACTGAAGTAAATCAGGAACAAAACAGCTTCACTCTCATCAAACAGCACTGGATAAAATACTGTGACTGCAAATAGAAAAAGGTACTGCTGAGTCACGCTGACTCATGCATACATGCTGGCTGTTTTTTATTTTTTACGTGTTTCGGGGGTATTTTTGCCCACAGTGTTGAGTGATGACTGGTTTGTCGCGGGGGTGTGATGAGGCAGAAAGTAGAGGGCGGCAGCAGAAAAGGGCGTTCTGGCAGCGACCTCGCTAGCTCACCCCACCAAGAAGGTTAATTAATGAAGCCGCAGATGGGAGCTAATTGTATTATGATTCAGTGACCACGCCGTGCTGGCAGGAGTGCACTGCGTGTGTGCTTAGGTGCTGCTGTGTGTGAGTAAGAGAGACAAACACAGAGAACCGGTCTGTGAACAGGAGAAGGGTTGGGAGTGTTGTGGGGAGATTAAAATGAAGTTTGAAAATTTGCATCTCACCTGGCGTTGTCCCTGCCGTGGGACTTGATGAAGTTCATGTCTCTGTATTTGGACAGGAAGGCTACCAGCTGGTTATTGGTCCTGAAATAGAAGAAGATGACTTACTCTTGACTGGGAAACATATGGAGAGAGCAGGGTGGAACATTGGTTTTGACAAACAGCACATGTCAGAGTTACAGTGTGAGTTTTGGAGGACGGTAATGCAAATGAATCCATTTCTTACTGAATGCTTTAATATAAGAATAGTTCGAGTTCTAACCCTCTGCCCCAATGGTTCAATTATCTTTTTTTATATGCTAAATACATGTAAAAATAAACAAAATATAACATGAAATTTCTTCTACTTTTGATGACTCATCCTGAACTCCAGGGTGTGTACAGAAATGTATTCAATCAAATGTGATTTAGGGGCCACTAGCTTATATTCCCCATCACATAAACCCACCCTTGACTGTTAACTCAGGGTGTGAAGCAGAGCAATAACATGGGTAAGCAGTGTGTGTTTGGATCTCAGTCCACAAACTGTCTAAAACCTCTTTCTCACTGGACAAAAAAAAAACATCTGACTTTTGTCTTTGGTTACAATCTAAATTCACTCCCTGGACAAATGATTCTGCAGTAGTAATGGGTGTTTATTGGCTCCAGCTCTGATCGGCAGAGATAGCAATATGAGACCCAGGTGGACACACTAATTTTCGCTCCTTTCGCCGCTGTCAATAAAATGTGATCAAATCAAACCCAGAGAGTCCTTAGGAATTAGATTAGCAGAGTTTTTGAGTGTGACAATCTTGATACAGAATAATTAAGGACTGCTCCAAACTCTATGTCTGAACACATAAAATACTCTGCTTGGATATAACATGTGTCTGAAATAGTTTTTCCACAACACAGTTCAATTAAAGCTGGGGTAGTTTTATAATGGCGTCATTGAGCAAAAATCCCCAAATAAACTTTGATAATTCAAGTGGTCTGAGAGACAACTACGCTTCTGCACTTCCTCTCATTTCTGGTTTTAAACTTTGACCCCTCACAGATCAGTTTAGAGAGAAGCTGTTCCTATTGGCTGGTCTAAAAAAGCAGAAGCGCAAGCTCATCCCATTGTTGAAAGCCTAATTCAGTGGCAGAAAATCTTGCAGAGAAAGTTGCTATTCCAGTATTGGCAACAACTGTCTACACTGCAGAGCAACCCAGAAAAGGAAGATGGACTTATAAAAAAAGAGAGTCTGACAATAAAAGAAACAAAACACATTATTGGTGAAGTGTTCCAGAGATGGATAGAAAATGTTGCTAATAGTTAGCCTTCTGCTAACAGGAGTCAAAGCTTTGTGCCTACAACTTCAAGTTCATGTTTATGTGACTAATATTAACTAGAGCCCAGATAGTGTGTCCTCCGCCTACAGACCACCTCTTCAGAAGGAGAGGCAACAGCTACAGAGACAAACTCCAAGTCAGCCTCAGCAGAAACCTGAGTCCAACCAGCGCAAACCCCAGCTCTGAGAGACCAGACATCCCCGACTTCCCGCTGGATCAGGAAACTTTCTGTTGCTGCTGTTACACAGGTTAGACCCAGCACTGCAGTTGGCCACCAGCCCACTGTGACACCTGGTGCTGGGGGGTTTGGGCTGGCTAAATTTGAGCTGCTACAGCCACTGACTGAAGGTCGATCTCAAGAGCTACTGCCTGCTCTCCTCCCAGTGAAGCAGTCCACAGGGTTGGGGTGCGAGGCTTTAACTATCAAAAAATCTCTTTAAACTACATTCCATCTCTCTCATCAGATAATTCAAAAATCTATGAATATGTAAATAATTTTTGTTTCAAAAGACACAGGATGTCTTCCACTTCACTTTCATGTCTATTCTCAGAGTACATACACTGGAGACTTCAATTTCCCACATCACAATTCACATACAGTTGCACACTGGACCGGGATTGGCTCCAAACAAGTAGTGATGTAACAAATGATGCTGGTACATCTGCTTATTAAAGTCAGATTTTCTGTGAGCATAGAGAAACTCTCCTCCTGCAGCAGGTGAATGTGAAAACAAACTCAGCACATACATCATTCTGCACACTGAAGCTTAAACATCACAGTGATGCAACAATAAGAAAAGCACATTTCTGAGGGAAGACGGGGCTTTAATGTTACATAGGAGTACTTCAGTTTGGGGCTTTAAGTCACAATTAAAGACCTCGGCTGTTGTCAGTGTCAGCACCTCGGTCCTTTCACGCCACTAAAACTATTTAGGATTATACAAAAGATTGTGCTATCCATGATTTTGATGAATGACTTCCTGCTGCTCTTACATTATAGCGCAGTCTACTCCTTCATACACAGGCCAGACAGGCTAAAAGCTTTGCTCTGCAGGCTATGCCACAGTCAATGGCTCTAACATTTCATCTGTGGTGGAGCTTTTCATGATGGCTTGGCTTGCCTTTCTAAAAGAGCAGCGAGGCTCTGGTAAAAAGCTCAAGGATCATTGGGGGGAGGGACAAGCGCATATTAATGTCATTTTCTCTTCAAGGAGCAATTTCACAGCCTGGGGGGCTTATCTTAGGAGGTCCTGAGCCATAAAGCCTAACTGATGATGTGCTGCACAGACACATGCACCCTTCTCTGTCTCTACTTCCCACACACACACATACACGCTGTGTATCTGCTAGTATGCACACCGACAATGCGATATACATGCACAGGGACACACAAATGCTTGTAGGCACGCAGCCACGCACACACACAGAGCGAGGGGAATTCATGTCAAGCTCCAGATTTGCCACCTGAGTGGTCACCCCGTCCACTGGGTCTAGTTTGCTTACTGTCAGCCCTGTGGCTGCTCTGTCTCACAGTAGGTATTCACACGCACACATTACTGTAACACACACACACACACACACACACACACACACACACTGCTGTGATTTCAGCCCCACCTGGTACTGACAAAATGTGCACATTTTTAATATTATAGCCAAATTAACTTCATCATCATGCCACTGTTTTACTTCCATGGTCTTTCTGTTAAATTAATAATGTTTGCCTTGGTCTAACAAAGATTTTACATGCATATATAATGCCAGATGGGAATAGTTGCAGGTTACAACTTTTAACAACACTTACAGGTCCAGTGTGTAGGAGTTAGGGGGATATATTTGCAGACTTGTAATATAATATAATAAGTAGCCTTTGCTTTCTTTAGTGTATAATAGGGCTGCCCCCTAATAGTCGACTGAACGTTAGTCGAGCAGAACGGTCATTATTCAGCAAGATTTCATGTCATTTATAAAAACCATGAAACTCCACCCTGCTGAGAGGCCACGCTCAGCAGTCAGACAGGAGTCAGGTTAATTTCCAGGGCTGGTACCTGTGGTTATTCCACAGGCTAGTTAATAACATGTCGGGCAGGAAATCCAAAGTGTGGGATCATTTTGAGAAGGTGAAGGATGAACCCAAGGTGATATGTAAACTCATCTTCATTGGTCGACTACAAACATGACGTATCATCTGAAACATGGAAGTAGCTACATGCCCATTAGCCCACAGCGTCATTAACAGGCGGCTCGCTCAGTGTGTGACGTGCACTTGTAGATAAAATATAGGCCTATATTAATGAAGGTTCATTAGTACGGTTTTGTATTTCTCTGTAATGTAGCACAGTGTTAACAATGTTACTGATACTATTCTTTCTCACACCTTCAACTCAAACCATTGTGTTGCCCCGCCCAAAATATGTAATTTAATAATCAAATCATTATCGTAAACATGTGGGCGACTAGTCAACTAATGGCCCTAAATGACAACTTTTAGTGGACTAGGAAAATTCTTGGGCAGGGGCAGCCCTAGTGTATAAACACCTGAAAATAAGAATGGTTGCATTATTGTTACCATAGAAGGAGCTGTTTATATCTACACAGGGAGCAGGCCCTTGTTTATAGAGATCTCCAGATCACCGCCATGGTTCTACAGTAGCCCAAACGGAAAAACCAAATTGGCTCTAGATAGGGCCATTTGCATTTTCACATCAGCTACCATAGTAAGCAGCCCCTCTGTGATGAGAGCGTCAGAAAAACAGATTTTTTTTAAACATGAAACTGCTTTATTCAATGTTTTAATCACTGGGTTTCTTTTGGAGAGGAAAAATCCACTGCGGATAATTCAGCTTCATGTAAAAACCTCCTGAACATTGAACACCAAAGGAATCCTAACCAGGAGAAGTTTTATCTGGTTGCAATCTGCAATCATCAGCGCTACATGACACTAAATGCCCCTAAATCTTACACACGGTTCCTTTCTGAGAGATGAATCATACATCCACCTTTGTCCCAGAAACACCCACGAAAAGTTCTGTAACTTAATTTCAATCTGATAGGTTTTCAAAAAGTCTTTAAAATTACATTTTCAAGCAAGTTGTCTTACTTCTAATGGTTTATGAAGGTTGTTTGCTACAACAGAAAATGACACTTATGGCACAAAGCTTAAATGTGAAATACAACTTTTCCTGAGATGACAAAGTGAAAGAGATTAGAAGGCACGACGCCTGCAGCCAGTCATTGTCTCACAAAGCTCAGACTTCTTAAAAGCTGCTGTAAACTCTATGAAAGGGGCTTTAAAGAAAAAAAGAGGTAAAGGCAAGGAGACTGTGTAGATAAAAGCTGGGAAAGAGGGTTGTACTCTGACAAAGCAAGCGTGTAACTCATCCTCTGGCCTCTCTGGACACACACACACACACACACACACACACACACACACACGCACGCACACATAGTATATCTCCCCCTGGACACACAGCCCCTCTGCTGGTGTGAGGGGCTTGGGTTTGCCTTTGAGAGCCATCCATGCGGCAGGACAGACATTATCAGGGAATTAGAGGGGAAATAATGCTTGTCTCCAGTCCTACTGATAACAACAGCAGCAGTCAGGGCAGCGCGGGGCAGGGGTTCACCCCCCTCTCCTTTAGTGCCTACACCTGCGCAGTTTGGACAGAATGGAAATACGAGTGCCATTTGGAAAGTCTGTCAGAGAAACTACTGTAAAATAATGGGCTTACCTCAAAATAAAAAAACAAAAAGTATGTTCCTCTTATCTGTAGTGCTATATCAATCTGAATTGTTTTGGTGTGAGCTGCTGAGTGTTGGAAATATCGGCTGATGTCTGCCCTTTCTCCAATATAATGGAACTCGACGGCACTCGGCTTGTGGTGCTCAAAGTGCCAAAAAAATACATTTGAAAAACTCAACAGCAATGTGTCTTTCCAAAAATCATGACCAGGTTACAACAAGGTCTGTGAATGATTCCACAGACCTTGTTGTGAGCCGTTTTATGTAGGAACTATTTTCTTTCTACCAGGATTCCCACACATTTTTACAAAAAAATTATATAAAACGTTTCCATAATAATTTGACTCCATTTCCATGACTTTATTTAAGTGGTTTAAAACTGGTAGGCCTTTAAAGTGATACAGTCATACATTATTAAACACGCCCTTCCCATGCATTTATGGATAAAAAAACTGCTAGCACTAGCTAATTTTACTCACTTGTTCCCCACAAGCAAGGAAAGTCCCCACTGCTAACTAGCTGCATATGTTGATGGACCATACTGGCACGTACTGGTACTTCTCAAAACGTCAAGGCCACACTTTTTGGGGTATAAAAAACGTAGATCTCAAAACAATTTTACGTGTGTTCGGATTATTATTTGATAAGTCTGTATGCATTTATTTCTTGTTCAACAAATATTTGCTTTAGGGACATGTCTTACAGTTGTTTTGAGACCTTGTCTGAACTTGAGCGTATATGCTACTTTAACAAATTAAGGCTGACTGCAGTAATGTCCCGTCAGTCTTACCCCATTCAAGTAGATGAAAGACCCAATATGGTGACTTGATATTGCTTATCCAGACTTTATGTGTATAGAAGTCCAGATCATGATACCTGATGATTCAATCAAATATGTCATTTTGACTCAATCACCAGGTATTGTAAGGTTACATGTTGTCAGTAGACCACCAGCCAGTTTGATCTATGGGCTGAGAATGAGTTTGAGACAATGCTGATTACATCACTGTACTGCGGCAGCCTCCTGCACAAGCTTACGTTAGCTATCCATCAGTAGCCTAGTAACTGTCACCAGCATCATTTTGAGATTTACCACACTGAGACTGAATATTCACGGATCTAATGAGCCTCAGATCTCAGTGTTAACTTTGGTTATCCTGCTACGCAACAGCTTTTCGGCATTTTTCTGCTTTTGTCTGATGAGTTAGCACATTTGTTTCCCCAAAAAGGGGGTGCAGCCTTAGCAATGGCACAATGCCGGTACGGTCTATATGTATCACGTATTACTAGTGATGTTTCAATAGTCACACAGCGCAGCACTAGATTTTAAACAAGTACTATAAGGAACTTCTTTTGTGTAACGTTAGCAAAGTATATTCACAACTAGGGATGGGCAACACAAGTAAAAACACTATTCGAAAATCGTGGCAACTATTCGACAATTTTTCGAATAATCGCCCCCCCCCCCCCCCCCCGAAATAAAACGACTATTCGAAATTCGAAAATCGTGACCCATCCCTACTCACAACTTTCCCAAAAACCATTTAAAGGCCTGGACACAATTTTTTTTGGGCCGTAACATTCACAGAATTTGATGACCGTGGGAACCCTGTTCTACTGCACTACACCCGCCAACTGTATCACCGTGCAGAAGCTAATCTTATTGTGAACAAGAGGCTCGTGCTCATGACAGCCGAGATGTAAACATTAATGTCGCCCTCCTCAGCTGGCTGTAACGTTAGCTAGTTCAGTGGTGCTAGGTCAGCTAGCAGTAGATGCACGCTTACTTCTGTGTGGTGATACGGTTGGCGGGTGTAGTTTGGTAGAAAGAAAACAGTTCCTACATGAAACTGCTCACAACAAGGTCTGGATTGTCTTGAGTAACTGAGTCATGATTTCTGGGAAGACACATTGCCGTTTAGTTCTTCAAATATATTTTTTGTCACTTTGAGCACCACAAGCCGAGTGCCATCTAGTTACATTATATCGGACAGAGGGCAGACAATTTTAGGGCTGATATCTGCAACACTCAGCACCTCACACTTACATTAACTAGACTGATAAATAGCACTACAGGTAAGAGGACAAATGGACACAGGTCCTCAATCTGGTGTGGGGACAGTGGGTTTCTGAAGCCATTCGACCATCCAACACGCAGTTGTGATGAAGCACGCTGGCAGCTTAACACATGGTTGCATTTGCAGCCTGGCAGAAGTGAGGCATCTGCTTATTCCAACTTGTTTTTCTGCGCTGTAGTGTGCTATAGTAAGTCCATAATGATAATGTAATGCTGAGGTGTTTATTTCGGAGGGAGAATGTCTCTTTCCGACTGATCTCGCTCCCAAAGAAATCAGAAAGGATTATCAGCGACAAACCAGCTGAATGGGTTTCAGTTTCTTGCTTGAGGACACTCGAGTTTGCACGGATGCTCCCTCTCCCAGGGGTCTGAACCCAGGCCTGCCACTCAAAAGGCCATTTGCAAGTTCAACTCAGTAAATATGCAGTGCGCAGACTTGGTCAAATCCAAGCTGTGGTTACAAATGCACTTGCTGAGCAAAGATACAAGTGTGCCATTTACATATTTCCATATTGCATTGGATCCAAAACATGCAGTTCCCTCTTGTTCCCCTACCCTAACTGCTTATTCTCGCTCCCTCGCCTCTCCCTGTCATTTCTGCCTCTCGGCTCCCTCTTTCGCTCCATCAATCGTTTCGTTTCCCAACAGATGGGACTTAAAACCTCCACTGTCAGCCCTTTTCTCAACAACATCACCCTCATGCAAATGAGGAGGCAAAAGACGGGAAGAAAACAGTGTCCCGGTGCACGCACTCGCAAATACCTTTAATCATGCACTTGAAGACAGACAGACAGGAGCACAGACAGGATGAATATGCACATAAGTACACAAACACACTGAACTATGCGGATGGCAAGACATAAACTCAGGCATGCACACACTAATGCAGAAACACAAACACCCATACATGGACAAACAGACAGCATGTCAGCAGCGTTCACGGATGTATTAAAAAAAGCTCAAACACAACGAGACTGAAGCCGTCAATGTACAAAACGCACATTTGCCTCTGCATATTGGCTCCAGCTGTGAAGACATCAGATCCAGCTTCTTTTTACCCAGTGGCCATTAAAGCTTGTCTAAATTCAACTGGTGGACATCTGGCTGCGCACAAGAGATAACTCTCTCCTTAATAGGAGGATTTTAATTGGCTGCTGCAGAGCTACATCAAAAACCCAGCAGACCCTGAACTCCCAGAAGGACTATAAACTCACATAAAAAGTACAAGTCACAAATTTTTTCCTCCAATAGGCTATTTCCATGACTTCATGTCCAGTTCACGTTCACTCTGTGGCTTTAATTACCTTTTACAGCCTCTTAGAAGGGATGTGTTGGGGTGGAGAGATGACTTTCGAACTGTACAGTACACAACAGGCCTAGAAAAGTCAATAGGTATTGACCCTGAGCAATTAAATCGTAATCAGTTCACCATGTAACCCACTCAATGGAGTGCAAGCGAGGAAGCGTGGACTTGGAAGAGAAGGTGTGAACGAAAAGCAGAGGTTCTACTTCATTGATCTGTTTGGTTTGGAGTGAGTCTTTACTTAAAGCTCACAGTTAACCGCAGGAGCCCAGACCAGTGTGTGTGTTGAATTTCTTCCATATTGGCTGAGAGCAGTCCACTATTGTTGTGCGCGGCTGGTGACCACCTTTGTCACCTGCATTACTGTAAAAGCTTGCTGCTACACCTTGCTTCATTTCCTTACTGGACAACTCTTAAAGAAATTACCTGACTGCCTCCCCCTCAGGCCTCCACTTCTCACCTTTACTGAACTGCTCTAGCTGAGAGATCCATCTTTGTTACCTGATGGGGTAGTCGGCAGCACTGAGGTTGATGAAGAAATCCCAGCTCCAGTCCCTCATGGCCAGCAGGTCAGTCATACTGCGAAGATACATGGTCAGCAGACTGGCACCACCCCAGATGGTGGCCATGCGCCAAGGTGTGACCCTCACATTCGGATACTGGGCAGCCAAGGCGTGCACCTGCCTATGCAGGTAGTTAGAGCGCTGAAACAAATGAAACACCCTGATTAATATTGTGTGTGATTAAATGTCACAAGTTAAAGACTCCCTCCTGTGAAACTAAGTTTTTAACATTGTGAACATTGCCATATGGTTATCTGGTCTGTGCACACGGCATCTATTGCAGGTCTGTTCATCCTGAAAGAGGGATCCCTCCTCAGTAGCTTTTCCATGGCTTTTTAAAGGGGGATTTTTTCCTTATCCACTGTGAGGGTTCAAAGGACAGAGGGATGTTGTATGCTGTAAAGCCCTCCGAGGCAAACTGTGATCCGTGATATTGGGCTTTATAAATAAAACTGAATTGAAATTGAATATGGTGTTTTTTAAATGCTACAAGACATACAAGCAAAATGAGTAGTCAACGCCATGGCGGAGCATTTCCACCATGGAAATGCAGTTCAACACTGGTGGTTACATGATGGTTTCTCATTCGGAATTAAATTAATCTGAATGAAATCATTCGGAATTAAAGTGTTTCCAGGTAGTTTACATGGGAAGTATTCATTCCGAATGAGAGTTTACACGGGAGATCAGTGTAATCACCTTTTAATCGCCTTTATTCGGGTCTGCGCAAGGTTTGGGGCAGGGAAGGTTTCTGATTGGATAGGGGGCGGGGCGGATGTTATGAGTTTATGTTTACCAGAAGAAAACACTGTAGTCCTTGTTCCGGATAACAAGACGCTTGACGACGCTATTCTTTTGCCTTTTTCTGGCTTGTTTTACTTATATTCTTGAAGCAGCAGTATGACAACAACCTTGTTCTGCTAATGCTTCGTCTGTTGAGGAGGAGAAGGGAGGTAGAAGGTCGAAGAAGGGAGATAGAAGACCGTGCTTCGGTGAATGGAAACCGCTTAGTGCAACAAGCACCAGAAGGGCAAGGAAACGAGCATGAGCAGAAAGACTGGAATGAACTTAAAGAGGAATGAGTGTATACAAGTGCGAGAAATTCTTTCATTCGGAATTCGAAACGGAATATTCCAGCCCCTTACATCGGATTGAATTTTCAATCGCATTGGCGATTGAATTAGGTGTTAACAAGATCACTCTTAATAGGAATGAACTTTAATTCCGAATGAAAAGGGAATTAAACTGTCCATGTAAACGCACTCACTGACAATCTAAAAAACACCGCTCAGATGGCCAGGGTTTGATACGTGACATACCAAAGGAACCAGTCCCGTCAATTTGCGGGATGGGGCTTTCCATATGATTAGCATGATGCTACAACAAAACGAGGGGTATCAGAGGAGAAGCCAGGATACATATCGGTATTTGGAAGTTTCACTTTCACTTCAATCAGAAACAAGGTTTATCCAACATTAGCACAAACCAACCTAATAAATGCTAGCATCGTAAGTTTCTGCAAACCACGGTTGAGTACATTTGTTATTTGTTGTACTTACTAAAGATCAAGTTTTGGCCTGAAATACCAGCTTTTGGTGGCACTATCCCAGCAGGAAACACAGCGACGGGTTGCTGAAAAACCCACGTTTGGTCGTCAAAAAGACGCTGGAAACACAGCAATGACTGGCTAAAAAACAATTGGTTTTGATGTTTGTTTGTCTTGAACAGTGGACTGCAGCTTGGCAGGCATTTCGCCTAGATGACATGCCAACCACTGTCCCCTTCACCTCTCGAGGACAAAGTCAGCTCATACTGCATCACTTTAGAAATGAAATAATATGTATATAATGTACAAATGTTTCCGTGGTTTGCACAAACTGCAGTACAATGCCAACATTCTCTTCTGATGACTGGGCTCCACATTATTAGCTGTTGGGTGGTGTAGTCAAGCTGAAAGCTGATGTTTTCTACTACCGTTACATTTCTAATGTTGTAGAGAACGATGAGCAGAGTTGAAGATGAGTGGGTATGCTCGAGCTGCTGAAGGGTGGGTGGAAATGGAGGTGGGGACCAATATGAATATTCATAGATTGTGTCATACTAAATGTGGCAGAGGTGTAGAGTTACATCAAAGCCATTTTAAGGAATGAAAGTTTTTTCTTTTGGAAAAACCCTTCTAAATGTTCAATTTGATGATCAGAGATGAGTTTTCAGGGGTTTAATTGATGCCAGGAGAGGAACTTTAATGTCATTTCATTTTAACCATCTCCCATTGATAAAACTGAGTTGAAAAGACCCTGACTGCTTTCATCACATGAAAGGCACATCCTGTTTGTAGACTCTCTGTGGCTCACCTGATCGACGTGTATGTAGTAGTAGTGCGAAGTGTGGTAGATGGCTTTGAAGAGTCGATGAAACTGGCGGGAGGCTCGTCCATGGACCACCAGGACAAACGCTATTCTGACCGGCTTTGATGGAAAGCTCTCCGCAGAGTCCTCGTCCCACTGGACGTTAGCGTTGGCTTTACCTGTGAGACAGACAGACAACATTTAGTGATACCAGTGAATACACATCTTGTATTAACCACACTTTATCTACACAACATGGCATGGATTCTTCATCAGTAATATAATCAGGGGTTGTTTGCGTTTTTGATTGCCAAATCAAATCTGTTATTTATTTGCTAATCTATGAGTGGCTGCAGAAACGGTGCTAATAGTCAATATATGATAGTGAGCACCAATAAATACCCTCAAGGGCCAAGAAAAGCAACTGCATAATGAGTTTAGTTATTAATGATAATTAAATGTTTTTCTTTCATTAAACAATAAATGGATAAAGCTAAATAACGAGGTTGCTAGGCAACACTGTAAGCAGCAGTTGGAGTGGTATGATTGGTATATTCATAATAATTAGCTGCTATGTCGCCAGTCAACATTTAGTAGGTTCATTTTCTTTTATATTGTCTCTAAGTGTGCAACGGTCTGAACGAAGGAGGTACCTTTCAAGGGAGGAGAAAGCACACTGATCAATTTACAGCCTTTAATAGTGCAAACAGTCTAATGTTTCAACACCACTGTGTCTTCATCAGAGTCAAAGAGAGCAAAGACAAACAGGTACACGCATGCTGTACGTAGTCAGCCTACAGGTGATCAGTTTCAGTGGATAATTGGTTGATGAGGATTTCAAATCTTTTGGGTGGTGAATACACAAGTGGGAGTTGCAATTGTTTGTGCACCACAATCACACAAATAACACAAGAACACAATAATCTCTGTAAGTTACAAATAGAAAACGTATAAAATAGACAAAATAAAAGTACTGCATCCATCACCTGTAACAAATCAATGAAAACAGGGCTCAACTGTGTTAAGAGTATCAATCCAGACTCTGTTCATCTTTCTCTCCATGCCCTTATAAACAGGAGTGTAGTGCTGGTGCGGCGCTCTGGAACAAAATGATGCTTCATCTCTTTTCTTCCTCCAAGTAAGTAGATAAAGCTTAGATTCAAATACATTTTTTAAGGACTTGAAGATGCAATCATTACTAAACCGCATGTAATGCAAAAGAACCAATAAAAACAAGTGGAATAGTCAAAGGCGTCATATTGAGATTGAAGGTGTTAATTCACAATGTCAGCTCCTGCACTGAGTAACATACAAGGGAGTGTACCACCTTAAAAGTTGCCGGTAGCTGGTGGTGTTTTATCATAAAAGAAAGATAATTAAAATTAAAGGTAATAATAGATTATAACAGAATTTTTATGACCCCAATCTAGTGCAGCCACGGCTCTGATATGAGTCTTTAAAGCTCTTATAGTTTGTCCATCATAAACTGGACCAAAGGGACATGTCAGCATGTAGACAACACGTCTGCCGCAGCAGCTCATGAAAGATTTTATGGAGCATTTTCTACCAGTGCATGGATATTTAAAGTACTTGGTATCTGACGAGTTAGAACATTGTGCACAGTGGCTGCACTGAAAAAAACTGTAGGTTGATTATGCAGCCAGGGCACAGTGTTAGGTGGTTTTCTAGCATCTGAATAAACCACTCTGTCTCTCAGAATGCATTTAAACAGGATCAAGAAATGCACTGAGCTGAAGCTATGTAGAGATGCCTAACTTTTGAGGACATTCCAGTGTTTAAGGATAATGTTTTTGACCCTGTCAGGCAGAGGAGAGTGTTCAGTGAAGTAAGTAACCCCTGAGGTGGTAGCTCTTGTTTTCTTCTCTAACTTATCTCCCAGAGGAAGTACCTGTTTTATAACTACTGATCAATATTCTCTATGAAGATATACAGTTAGATAATAATGCTGCCACCAAGTGAAAAACACTGCCTGTAGCAAGCCTCCACTGTTTCATTTAAAGGGATACTTCACCAATTTTCAACCAGCTTTGTATCATAACAATGTGGGTAGTATGTGTAAATGAACTGTGGTGAATTTCCCTCCATCTTACCAGCGCCCAGATCTCCTTGCTCATCTGTCTGTTTGCGAAACACATCATCCAGTGGATTTTTGCTGGCTATAGGGCTGTTGCTTGATTGTATTGTATGGTCCATGCACAGTATACACTCTACTGCTCCGAGAGTGTGGTGCTCTGAATAACAGAGTGTGTTCTGGCATTCAGAGTGAGTATTTCCGAACGCACTCAAAGAGTATTGAAGCAGATTAAGACAGAGCTGCTCCTATCTCTTTCTCACACTCTCTCAAACTCAGAAACGAAACTAAGATTAAATGGTGAAACTAGGCAGTGCTTTTCACAAACAAAACAAGATTGAGATACTGTTTTTCCACGTATTTCTCGTCCAAAATGCCTTGAGGAACATACTTTAGTGCAGTGTTTGGGTGTTATATGAGAATTTGTGAACAAGAAACGGGCACCATACTGTTTCCTGTATTGTAAAAATGGAGGCTGAAAAATCTGGATCTGAAACACAATTTAGTTTTTCATTTTACTGTAATAAGAGATTGTTTCATACCAGTTGGCTGCCATAATGTTTCCTGTGTCAAGCTTTACATCATCCACCAGCAGGAACATTTATTGGTCTGCAGGTTTCCTACCTCTTGAACAAATGCAAATGCTACAGCTCTTTTCCAGTTTTCTCTCCTTATAAAGTACTGATTTCAAAAATAATTCAGAAATTGGTGCTTTTTATAAGTTTTATGAAAAAGACCATCTTTCCAGCAGTGAAATACATTTTTAGATACAACAGATGTTGTCAGGAGGTCAGGATTATGCAGAAAGAAAGAAAGCTGTGCTACAACTGAGACATTAATAAATAAATACATGAATAAATAAGAACAAAAAACTCATACAGCTATTGCAGCCCTGCCGAGGAAGAAAAAAAAGCATAACCACAACACCATGACTTGCTCATCCATTTTTTTATGTGATTGAATTGGAACTATGACAATTTCAACCAGACACTACACACACACTGTAACTACTATCCTCATTCAGACAGGAATCCTATAAGCAATTCCTCTGGGGCTTTCAGGGTGGAGCACGGTTTGACAATGTGCCATCATTCCTCTCAGGCAAAACTCCCTGAAGATGCCTTGGATTTCACACAATGACAACAATAAGCATGCAGGCAAACACCCACCCCGGTCGCGGCCTGCCAAGCCACTATCAAATTAAACAATTCCAACCATCTCTGGAGAGTCACTGGTAACCTCGCATAGCTCCATTGTGTAGTTTTGTACCATCCTTAACCGCTCAAAAACAAACACTTGCACTTCAAAACCTGAGAATAAAAAAACCTCAAAGCAGTTCTGCACCATCAAGTCCCTCAACATTATGGCAGACATTGTTTGTTTTCAAATCTTCAGTTATTACAGCAAATGTGCAGCTTATGCGACATGTTTGTTCACAGAATGTGCCTTAAGGAGATTAATGATTATAATTTGGGACTTCAGTTCCCAAGAGCCCATCTGTGCTGAAGATGTAGAGGAAGCTGAGGGAGGTGGGAGCTGTTTGTTCCCCTGAGGTTACGTTTCCTCAAAAATGCCCCTCCCAGCTCCTTTTCCCGTCTGGCCCGAAGCTTCCTGCAATTACTCAAAATTTAAAGGCAAGTGTCCGACATGTCTTCTCTTTATGAGTCGACAGGGACGGGCCAGAAAGGCCTGGTCCCTCCAGTTCAACTGATGTCATTCATACAAATTTAAGGGCAGGTGTCCAACATGGCTTTGTTTAAAGGTTGACCACAAGGTTGGGGTTAATGACACGCTCCCTTGGCTCCAATTGGCTCCAATTGGCCCCAGTTGGCCGTGGCTTCTGTCAGTCACTCATACTTATTTCTTGCTTCCCTCTCTCTCTTACTCTGCATGTACGTGTGTGCATGAATGTGTGTGACAGCTCAGGGGGGAAATCTGCTGTGGGCCGTATCAGATTGAACGGTAATTGGTGGCCAGCTAAGAAGGTTCACTGGTTTGCTTTGCACACGGATAATTGGCCAGTCGCTTCACAAAGCACTTTGAGAGTGTGTGCTATGCTAGCTAGCTGAACTAATGAGCACTGCTGTGTGTGTGTGTGTGTGTGTGTGTGTGTGTGTGTGTGTGTGTGTGTGAGAGAAGTCAAATTTTACTGTCAGTTTTGTTGAGCATGTGTGTTTATCTGCAGAAGAGCTTCACGTGTAGTATTTTTTGAACAGACTGCACCTGAAGACACCGCAGGCATTTTTTTCTGAAAGAAAAAAAAAGAGAAGCCCTGCTCTTGAACTCATCACTCTTCATCATCCTTCCCATCGCCATCAATCTTTTAAACTGCCTCTCCCTCATCTGCTATCACCCTACTCTCTTCCTCCATCATCTTGTGTAACTTCAGGCTCTTACCCACCCTCCATCTTAACTGCTCATATGAGAGGTTAGAACAAGAGCTGAGCTATATCCCAAAGGGCTTGTACCAAATTGCATTTGAAAATGTCTCGGGGATGGCGTCTGCTCCTTCAAACCATTCACAGAGCCAGGTTTGCAGACTTATAAATCATATCCATGGCTTTGATTTATATGAATACAAAACAAATGTCATTTCCTTTCCTTTAAACCTGTAATGACAGATTTTTTGGTCACTTGGGGTCAGAGCAAACACAACACTGAACACAACACTGACACGTTATCACCTCTGAATATTGCATCCTCTTTTTATCCTGAAAACTGGGAATCTTTGCACATCACCTAGAACACATTTTTGCACATTCCTGCCTCGCTCTTTCATTTGAAACAGTTACAGCATACATATTTTTTAAGTAGTATCTTTTAATATTTTTATTGTAACGTTTTCTATCCTATTTTTAGCTGAAATGACCTGGCCCAGAATCGTCCCGAACTCGGCATGCCGGATGAAATTAGCCGGGCCAGGTCCGGTTGCCCGACTCAGCTGACACTTTGCATGGAAGACGCCCAAGGATCCCGCCAAATCAGCTCGTCCGATTCCTGCTGCCGGCACTGTCATCACTGGGCCATTATCAGAAATGACCTTGCCAAGCTTCGGCCCAAACTAGGCATGCCGGATGACATTAGCCGAGCTGCATCCGGTTGCCTGACTCAGTTGTCCCTTTGCGTGAATGACACCCCAGAATCGGGCCAAACACGCTGGCCTGATTCTGGCTGCGCACACTGCCATCACTGGGCCGTAATCAAAAATGACCTGGCCCAGCATCAGCCCAAAGTTGGCATACCAGATTAAATTAGCCAGGCCGCATGCAACAGCCCGACTTGGCTGAGACTTGGTATGAATGACGCCCCAGAATCTATGCAACAAACACCAAACACCAAATTCCTTGTATGTAAAAACATTCTTGGCAGTAATGCAGATTCTGATCTGATTGTTGAGAGTTTAAAAAAAAAAACGATGACAGATGACTAATATTCTGACAAAATTACAGACATTTCCACCTTAAACTGATGCAGAAAGGGCAAAAAAAGGTGCATAAAAATCACCAGAATGCAGGAAATTAAAAATTTCGTATCATATCTTATGTTGAAACAGAACACCCCTGAAACAAGCTACCCAACTAACAGCATGTTAAGCAAACTAGCATGTTTCTATCACGCTGCTCAACCCACCAAGTAACAACCACACAAGTTTCCTCCGCCATGTCACCTTTAACGAGCTACAAAGCGCACACTTCTGTCTGTCATATCACCTACTAACACCACAGCTAACAAGATGCTAGTCAACAACAACCTGCTGGGTGAAGTATCTGGCTCTTTACTCACTAAATTCTCCATTAGATTCGCAAAAAAATCACTAAGTCTCTGCTGTTTAGTGCGGGGCAGGTAGCATATAAGACCTTCTGAAAACAGCTGTCTGCTGTGGCTGCAAATGGTGGTGATGGTGTAAGAGCGTTAAAAGTGAACCCAAACAGTACAGTTGCAGGCTAGAATACCAAGAGCTTAAAAAAAGCTATAAAGCTCATAGAGCTGAGGGCAACTTCAGATTGTGGTGCTACTTCTCTCTGAGTTTGTCACTACTGCGCGACTGGGTTCGTATAACACATATTGTTATGATAAATATATCGATTATAGCAGCTTTAGTACTTCACCTACAAACTGACCAACTCTAATTACTCCCTGTATGTTACCTGAAATTTGTGATGAGAACTTTGTTTTTCTTGCATGCCTCTGTGGTGAAAAGAGAATCCAAAAAAGGATAACATTCTTCATAAACTGAAGTGAACAGGACCACGTTTAACAACAGCAAAACTATATCAGACAACTTGTGCAGTATAGCAAGTATCAATTATCCAGTAATATGCTCAGTACTTCCCGAACACATGCATTTTCACTAAACACTACAATTTAAAACACATCAGTACAAACTGTCTCACACACGGACGAGTAGTGTGCTTGGGCACGCTCAGGGTCACTACTCGTAGACAGAGGTGTTTTATATTATAGTGTTTAAGAAAAAATACATGGTTTAGCAAAGTACTGGGCATATGACTGGATAAATGAGACTTGGGTTATGCTGCAAGGTATATGTGAGAGTTTCCAAATGGAAGTTCAGTCAGGAACACTTTAGTCAAAGAAAACTTCATTTCCATTTGCAGTATTATATTTGGCTGTATGTTCTGGGGCCTCTCTGCCTTTCCTTGGGACTACGCAGAAGCCTCTTCCACACACCTACATGGAAAGCCTAAGGTGGAGAGAGCACACCTCTCTGCCCTTCCACGCGCTTATCTGGAAAGCCTTAAGGCAGATAGAGCACACTTGTCTGCCCTTCAACGTGTAAACAAGAAAAGCCTTGAGGCAGAGAAAGCAAACCCCCCTGCCCTTCCATGTGCCTACATGGAAAGCCTAAGGCAGGGAGAGCAGCAGAAATATATATTCTTTAAAGTATGATTCGTACAAATATCCTTTTCAGTACAAGGCCATTAGGTTAAAGCTACGTGGGTACAAGGTCACTGCCTGCTACAGTAGTGCCCCTGCTGGAGCAGTGCAGCCCAGTTATATCATTATAAGTCAAGTTAGCATATGGGAGGCAAAGAAATTAAACATGTTCCTCCTGTATTCAATGATGCTAATAACAAAGCTATCACAATTGCTAATCTAGCCGAGGCCTCAAGGACAGCATACCGATCAAATCAAATTGGACAATTTTCTGCTAACAAGGTTAGGACTTGAATTGGGAAGGGGAACAGAGGAGGGAAGAGAGAGAGGGAGAGAGAGAGATAACACATTGGCAGGCAGCAGGCAGGCAGACAGACTGAGAGTAAGAAAGAAAAGTGATTTAATTTAGCTGTCGTGTTGTTACAGCCCAGCCACCAGGGGAAAGCCCTTTTCAATTTCTTTGTCTCCTTTGATCAAACTGTCAGTTTGAGTGGGATGGTGAGTTGCTGTGTGAGATGACAGGAGCTTAGGCACAGACAAACGATACTCCTGCTCTTGGGAAAGGGAATGTACAAAAGTTGCTAAGTCATGGTGCCTACTCGAGTTTTAATAACACGAGCGAGGGCCAGGAAGGTATCTGACTACAACAGGCAGGATGTATAATAGCTTTCTCCTCCTCCCCTGCTGTCCACACACCCTGCATTCAGTCCACTCCCATGTGTGTAAATGCATGTGTGTGTACGTGCTGTTCGATTCAACGCAGTTGCTGATGCGTGCTGCCCACCGATGGCGGCAGCCGCAACAGATTATGTTTACAGAATCCACAACCAGACTGCAGATGTCCATAAATTCTTAGAGAAGAAAAAGCGTGTGTGTGTTTGTGTGCGTCTGTTTGAGAGAAAGAAAGGAGAACCTGTGTTCTGTGGCCAGCTTGACAAAACAAATGAAAATTGAAAACCAATTTGGAGAGAATACGAGCAGCATCCCCATTTTCTCCAACAATTTACTTCACCAATTATGTATCGGCAAAGAAGGAAATTTCTTGCCTTTGACGAGAATTGCAATTACAAGAACAGGAAATATTTGACCATGTAGTAAAGCCTGACAGGTCAGACCACACGCTTTGTACTTAGCTTTGCAGATACTATGTTACTTTTTTGCTACAAAAAGCTTGTACAACAGTGAGGAGGAGGAAACATGTAAAAGCAAAGAAATAGCAAATTATACGAGGAAAGGACAACCTGTCAGCACTGTTTTCAGGAAGTTTTCTATGTATCTTATACTTAAGTAAATCTGCTAGAATAATCAGCTCAAGCATAAACCGCTATCAGTTCATTCTTCTTCTCTTACTAAATCTATTGTGAAGTTTTTTTTGGAGTGTGTAGGATTTAGGGGGGTATACTGGCAGAAATGATGTATAATATAAGAAGTAAATTGTCTTTAGTGTATAATCACCTTAAAGGAGAATCAGTGTGTTTTTAGTACCTAAGAATGAGCCAATCAAATCTAAATAGGGAGCAGGTCCTTGTCTACGGAGATCGCCATGTTGCACCACCCTGTTTCTACAGTAGCCCAGAACAGACAAACCAAACACCGGCTCTAGATGGGTATATCTGTGTTTTTACGTCGTCCACTGAAGTTAAAAGTCCCTCTGCAACAACAGCATTAGAAAAACACTATTTTTAATGTAAAACTGCTTAATTTAGTTTTTTTTTTATGATTGTTTTTTTTTTACCAGTTTTAAGTATCTGGTCTGTTTGTTTTGGAGAGGAAGAGATAGATAGGATAATTTGGCTACCTATAAAAACCTTGAACGTCCGGATCTTAAGTCATCTGAGAAAATGCTGAGCACACATTAGCAGGTGCGAGGCTTACGGCCTGGTTCCAACATGTGCTCCAGTGCTGGACAAACACTGCTTTGTAATGTGAAACTACCTTATACGGTAAAAGTCTCCTGAATGATGAATACTGGAGGAATTCTTATTGAAGAAGTTCAGCTGGTTGAAATCTGCGATCCTCACCAACAGACATGACTTAATCTCCCTAAAACTTACACACTGCTCCTTTAAATCATTTGAGATGAACAATTGTTTAAGGAGTGTTGCAGTGAGCACCTCTTCAGAGTGGCCCCTCTGTCTCATCTTTTAAAATATATTTGTGTTTTTAACTGAGTTATACCTCCCAGACTAAGATGGTAAGTGCTTTAGCATCCTCCATCCACTTACATGAAATGGTTAGCATTAGCTTTGCTATGCTACACTTTTGAGCAACTCATCAGCTCTGTGTACAGATTTGGGTGGTGTACTCCAATCTGCTAGTTAGCTTATCACAGTAGCTTTCGTGCAGCATGCATGGGAATGAATCACAACTTTGGAGAATGAGAATGGGTTGCCAACTCTGACAATAGTCAGGTACTAGCTGTGCACGCATAACGTGAACCAACCTGCAGCACAGTATCAGGTATATATATATATATAGATTCCGGTCCCCAGTGTATCTCCGGTCCCCAGTGTATCTCCAGGATGTGGCAGTCAGAATAGTTGAATTGGTGTGCATGTATTTCACTGTATGTGGTGTTTTGTTTGCCTTCTGTCATTATCTGTAACTGCGTATCTTATTAAGGGTCATGGGGGGGCTGGAGCTTTTCCCAGATGAAATTGAGCGAGAGGCGGGGTACACCCTGGACAGTTTGCCAGACTAACACCTGCATGCCTTTGGACTGCGGAATACCCGGAGAAAACCCACACTGACACAGAAAAAACATACAAACTCCATACAGAGGGGCCCCAGTTGGCCGGCGGGTTCGAATCCGGAACCCTCTTGCTGTGTGGCGACAGTGCTAACCGCTGCACCAATGTGTGCCGTGTGTGCAATGTGGACAGATATCAGTGTCTGTAAAACCCATTTCAATCATCCTTTTCCCGGTGCAATGTATTCTACAAATAACCCCGTATTGAAATCTTATCAGAATCAAATAATCAATCAGATCAATTACAATGATGAACTCACCCTCGATGGGGCAGAAGCGAGCGACCTTCTCAGGCATTAAATGCCCTTCCCTGTGTCTACAGTACACCTCAGCAATCTGTTGCCGGCACTCCTTGCTCTTGGCTCTGGATAGAGCTGAAATGGCTTCCTTCCCACTGATCTCGCACTTGGGTGGCTGGTCGTAGGTCACCTCCAGCGGCGCTGCAGTCACCTGCCTCCTGTGCGGGTGCTGATGTCTGTGCTGTGCCTGGGCCTGCTGAGCCTGTGAGGCACGGTAGTGTTGCCGCGACAGTCCCGCGTCGCCCTGACTGCCTGGGTGGGAGGCGTTGTTACCGACCGCCAGTGGCTGGTGGCCTACAGGCAGCACCTCGTTCGAGCTGCGGCCCAGACTCGGAGAGTTGTCCCGCCAGGTCTGCTGCTGGGCGTGGGCCTTCTCCTGCAGATGTTCCCGCTGCTGCTTGCTGCTGGTGGCCCCAACAGACTGCCGGTGTGGCTGTGAGCGCGCACCAAAATTACTATTGTCTATGTTCTCAAAGTCTTTGGGCACAGAGTTCTCGTTGTTGCTGTCCACTCTGCTTTTCTCCTTCGGCCGGTGGGAGTAATATCCATCCTGGGTGAAGAGACAGGGAGCAGGAGGAGGGAGACAAGGGAAGCGTTGGGTAAGTGGTAGGGAGTGAGAAAAGAGGAGGGGGGAGGACACAAACAAGAAAAACAAGATCAGAATTGAGTGAGCGCGGTGCATATCAAATGTCGGATTAACAATCAATGTTGAATGTATGAGTGGGCAGTGCGGCATTGAACCGTGAGGCATGAAATGAAGTAGCAAGGTATTGAGTGTGAGGACTACAAGGTGCAACCTAACTGGAGGTGATGCAGGGCCGAGGGCTCTACCGCTCCGTGCCATCATCAGATTAGCCCCGGTTTCAATTAAATTCTGCCTCAAATGGGCCCAGCACTCCGTAAACAGATTACCAAGAAGGGATAAAGGGCCAGAATATGACTGTGAGGTTGTGTGGGTGTTTGTGTTTACGCGCGTGTGTGCATGCATGTGTACGACTCCTTTTTCAGCCGAGCCACATGAGGATGTGAAGAAATTGTAGTGGTGTGGCGTGTGACTGGAAAAGGCTGCACTTGTCAGCGCCGTGTGTCTGCATATGTGAGATAGTGTGTACGTGTGTGTGAACGTCTGAATGTACAATTTCCCTATCTTTCCAGCAGAATAGGCTGAAAGCGAAAGGAGGGGCACAGGGGAGAGCAAAAAGAGGGAAAAGGGTAATGAGTGAAAGTGGGGAGTGCAAGGCAACGGAGCGCTGACACGAGGCATGAGTTCTGCTCCCAGGAAGCGCTGGCGTGTTCCAGTGAAATGTGCCACGATACATCAAACGGAAAACTAAGAAAGCTGACTGGCTGCCACACCACTGTTGCACACCTTGCTAGACACACAAGAGAAGAGGCGAAGGGGGGTGAAAGTAAGGGAGGGGAGGGAGAACGGAATGACAAACAGCAGTCGGGGAAAGATAGAGCTCATAACAACGGGGATCCCTGATGTGTTTCTCCATTTACAAGACACGGGAAGAGAAGAGGAAGGGAAAGGAGGGAGGAAGAGTGTGATGTGAGGTGTGTGAGACAGAATGGAAGCAGGAGAGGTGAGGGAAACAGGGAGGCAAGTGAGATGCTATTGTGAGGCAGACGCGGCAGCATGGAAATGTCTTTCCACCCCTAAAGCCAGGCCTGTTATCAGCCCATCAACCTTCCCTCGCTGCAAACACCTTGTACCAGCACAATTACAAAAGGTGGCTGGATGACACACTTTCACACTCAGAGAGACAGGAGGGGGATGATATTATAGAAGTGAAACAAGGAACAAGAACAGGATGAAAAACAGAGGAGGACACAAAACACTACTGTCATTGTCAGCTCCTTTAAAGCTGCTTCCTTGGCAGAGGTCTGATTCTCACAACACCGGATACCTTTAAGCTTCTGCCTTTCCTCTCCATCCGTCCTCTCCTCACTTCTCCTGTCCTCTCCTCTCACCTGCTCTGCTCTGTTCACCCCTGATCCCCTCTGCTCCACATCTTGTTCCCTTTTCCCTAGTGCACATCTCTCACACCTCCTTCTCTCCATCCTCCCTTTATTCTTCACCTCCATCTCCGCTCCCGCCTGTCATAACCTCTCCCTTCCTTGTCTTTCTCTACTTCCTTCACCCTGCCAGTTTAAACAGACCATGTTGTCTGAATGGCAGAACCTGCTAATCCTGCGTGTAACAGCTGCTTAGGCCAGTGATCACCTAAAAAGAAATCCCTACTTGCCGAGTTTCAAAGGGAATGCTTTAGGGGGCTAATCCATGCAGTGCAAGTCACTGGATGTTTGCAGAGGTGAAATGAGTCTGTGTGCATTCACAATTATGTGTGTACAGTGAATGCTTCTCGTGGCTTTTTTTTTCTTCTTAAAGTGTGTGTGTGTGTTTAAGGGAGGCAGAGAGCGAGTGAAGTAGAAGCAGCATGTGTTTGCCCTAGAGGACCGGATACTCTCGCTTTGAGTCCCACTGTGAGAGACATTAGGAGATGAGGGACACAGTTAAATTGGAAAAATGTCCAAGTGAGCAAATGTTACAAACAACAGCACCTGAATGCCCCTCAACCCGTCCCGGTGGAACAAATCTACTTTTCTTACAGCAAGCTGATAAAGCATTCTCCATGTTCTCTCATCACACTATTTACAAAAGCATGCCAAGCCCCTCTTTGCACACACACAGTCTTCAGCATGTCTGTCTGGACTGTATATAATAAAGGACTGATGTAAGGCTGCAACAAATTGGTATTTTAGTATTAATTCATCTTGTTTTCCAGTAATCATCATTTAGTCAAAATGAGATGAAAAAACTTGGAGCTGCTGATTGATGAAAGAGAGTCAGCTGATAGATCACATGATTCCTTTCTATGCAACCAATCGGCAGATTTCATTCAGGGTGCCCTATTTAAACCACTCTGTCCTGCCTACTGTTGCTGCTTCCTCTGCAAGCTGCTTTGCAACCTGCCTCCACCCCAGCTCCTCCTTTTCATGTTGTGTCTGACTTATCAATGTCATTTCTGTTTGTCATTGATGCTGCTCTGTTGTGTTCCCGGGGGCGTCTTTGCTGCTGCTCTCCCTGCCTTAGGCTTTCCATGTAGGCACATGGAAGGCCAGGGAGGTTTGCTCTCTCTGCCTCAAAGCTTTTCTTGTTTACACGTTGAAAGGCAGACAAGTGTGCTCTATCTGCCTTAAGGCTTTCCAGATAAGCGCGTGGAAGGGCAGAGAGGTGTGCTCTCTCCACCTTAGGCTTTCCATGTAGGTGCGTGGAAGAGCCAAATATAATACTGCAAATGGAAATGAAGTTTTCTTTGACTAAAGTGTTCCTGACTGAACTTCAACTTCGAAACTCCCACATATATCTTGCGGTGCCAATGCAGGCGAATGGAAGGGCAGGGTAGTTTGATCTCTCTGCCTCAGGCTTTCCTTGTTTGCACATGGAAGGGCAGAGAGGTGTCCTCTCTCTGCCTTTAGGCTTTCCACATAGGTGCTTGGAAGAGGCTTTCTGTGTAGGCCTAGGGAAGTCAGAGAGGCCGATTATTATTTTTTCTTTCTTCTGGTAATGTTGACTTGTTGCACACCCTTTTAGATAATGTAGCCACTGATTTCATAGATGCTACTGAAGCTGGAGTTGCAGCAAGCAGTATGGCTACTGGCTGGTCAGTCCCTTGTAATGCTGAACATCTGAAATGGATAAGGAAGCAGCAAGAAGCCCTGCAACTCACGTCTTCACTGAAGACAAGTGTTTGGGCGCAAATGGATTCTACAATCTTTGCCAAAGAAGGAGCAGGACTTATTTAATATGGTTTGCAAACGCACAGGCTGACATCAAATGCCATCACCCAGAGTTTAAAGAAGTGGAGCAAGTTTGAATCCTGAATCAACATTTAATCGAATCACAACCCCAAGAATCAAAACTGAATTGAATCTTAAGACACCAAAATATCAAAACCCCTGTTAATCTTCTCATCCAGCTCTTGGCAAGACAGCAATACTTCCCAAAATGTCAAACTACTCCTCTAAGCTTCAGGGAAAACAAGCAAGCAGTGGCACTACATCACACACCAAAGACCCCGTATCTAATAATGAAACGACTGATTTAATCTAGTAACTACACTGATAACAAGACAAGATAACGGTGACATTGATTGATTGATCATATTATATGTTCGCCTGCAGTAATTAATCACAGCAGCACATTGCAATGTTGAGGAAAAAATAAAACCATGTGAGTTTCTCCAAGTACAAAGAGCCCAATCAGTCACAATCAGATGCTGTTGTGTCTTGTGTCCTACCAGCCCTCCAGCCCCCCCAAAAATATTTAATTCACAGTCATGTAAAAAAAAAAAACAGCAAATCGTCACATTTGAGAAGCTGGAAGCAGCAAATGTTTGGTACTTTTGTTTGATAAATCAGCAATTACTTAACTGTTAAAATTATTCTAGAATCTGACCATGTGACTGATTAATCAGGTAATTGTTTTACCATGAGAGTGCTGTGTTTTAAACCACTTCTTTGAATGCATATCAGTCTGCTTTAATTGTTTTTTTAGGAGAAAAAAAAGCAAAATGCATCACAAAGATGTTGATTTGTTGCAAATTAATTGACACGGATAAGAGTTGAGGTTGGGCCCCATGTGGCCCTGAAGTGGAAATGAGTAGAATTTGTAAAGCTGGCACTGAGGAGATTCCTCTGGATAAACAATCTTCACACTGTGCCCCCTCCTCCCTCCCTCTCCTCCCTCCTCCTGTGAGCAAAGGACTCCAGTAGCTGTGCTGCTCTTTAATCTCAGGGACTGGGCTCTAAGCAGGAAGCGGTGGGGCACAGAATTAATAGTAGTGGCGGCCATTGAAGATAGGAGCTGCGTTGGACTGCAGATGGGGCTGGGAGCTGGGGGTAGCTATCGATTGTTACAGGGGATATGTTTTCTACTCCCTGGGAGTGTCGAGGAGGCCAAGCCAGGATTGCTTGGCATGCAGTGTGCTGGTTGTGCACACTCACACACACATTCACACACAAACAGCCCTCCCTAAGCTGAGGAGTGAGGAAAAAGCAAAGGGGGTAAACGTTTATATCATCCATCACTGGCAGGTACGTTTAGAGAGAGGCCTGTGGGGCTGGGACTTTCAGCACCCCCTCCGGGAATGGTTTAGTCCATTTCTCAACACAGAGCTGGTCCTTTCCACTTTCCCCCATTTCCTCTGCCACAGGGGGAAATATTTCACCTGTCCTTTTTTCTCTCTTTCCCTCTCTCTCCTTTTCTCTCCATTCCCCCGAATATCCTGTGCAGCAGAGAGAAAAAAAGGTACATATCTCTCTCTCAGCACCTGTCCAGCTTCACCCCTCTCCTCCTCCCCTGGCCCACGAATCATCCCTCGCTCTAGGAAGGAAAGCAGTTCATCTGCTCCGCCCCCCTCCCCTCCTCCTTAATGCCATCATTTACTGTTGCAGTCCCATGGTAGATGTGAGGGAGAGCTAGGTAGCAGCACATATCAGTTTCACCCCACCCTCCCAGCCCGCTCCCTTTAAAAGACATCATTCCTATGGGGCCGAGCGGAGATAAGCTACCGTGTGTGCCAGCAGCCCATCCTCTGTCAACGCAAGCCGGTGACAGCCATGCAGACAACCACCATATACATATTAAGTTTATTAGAAAATACAGTACTTCCTATGTGTGAGTGGGCGGGTGCTGAGACACCTCTGTAGCGTGCAGGCCAGCTTCTGTTACGACCTGGCTGCCATGTGGCTAACGAGCTCAGATTAATTACCTGGACTGAATCCCTGCAATACTCGGAGCAAGATGTGGCGTCTGGCATGACACGGGAGACTGATACACTGACAGACTTGGTTCACAGCTGCTCTAGCACCTCAGGACACCTCACGGAGAAATGAGCCAGGGTAGAGCGGGGACGACCTAAATGCTTAGTGACTTCTTAGAAGTCTTACTTATCGTAGCTTATCAGCTGGAGAGTTCGGGGGCGAGAGCAGCTGTTCTCTTCTGCTTTCTTAGATTCACAGTTAAGGTATCAAACGCAGTCTGGAAAGATTTACAAAGTATGGCAAAGCAGACCGAGCTTTAATTCAGTTCAGTGACAAATGGCCCCAGCAGGTCTATTCAACTGGCAGCTCGCGGGCCAACTCCGGCCATCAGATCAAGCCAGACTGGCCCGCTGAACAGTTCTGTTTTCAAATTAATAAAATTTAAAACCTGAAGAAAAGAAATCATGCAAATAAGGGTGCTTTCACACCTGTCCTGTTTGGTTCGGTTCAATAGAACTCAAGTTCATTTGGGTATGTGTGAACACAGCAATCGCGCTGATGGCTCGGGTGCGTGGCAAAACAACCCAACAGAGACCTTCTTGAAGAGGTGGTCTCGGTCCAGTTACAAATAAACGTTGCTGTGGTTCATTTGTGGTGAGAACGTGTTCTGACCCCGATGCGAACCAACTGCAGTCACATGACACATTGTTTGGGTTAAACATGAGCATGTTACAGTCCTGGAGGATTATTAATGTGCACCTCCTCCTGTACTGCCTTAATATGCACATTCAGCACATCCAATGCATCAAAACATTGTTTTCTAGTTGGAGCCGCGCCTCGTTTTCAAACTGTATGGTTTGACTAAAATGAACAATGACAGCAATATAGTCCACGATGACCAGCGCTAAAATCAACCTGCGTAGTTGTCCCTCCATTGTGACATTAAAACATGTCGAAATTATCTTTCAAGTGTACTCTTCCTTAACATTTTGTCTACTTCCTGGATTTTTCCCGCATGGAATTTCGGACCAATCAAGAGCAGCTTTCTTGAGCAAGGCATTTTATTTGATCCGCTTGTGAGAACATGAACCAACTCTAGGCAATTATTCAACTTTGAAACAAAATAAGTCCCTGAATCGGGCCTAAGCAAGCAAACTCTTGGTCTGAAAGCCACAACAAATCCTTCAAACCAGGAGAGCACCTCTTTGCGCTTGGCCTATTTGCCGCTGAAACCCACAACCTGCCGACGGGACTGAAAGGCATGGTTTCTTTACAAAATCAACAAAATTACACCATTTATCATAGCCAGAAACTGTAAAAACAAATCATTGTGGCATTTTTAAATTTCTGATGGTCCTTGAATGCATCATGTGAGACGAACAGTCAGGAAATGTACCAAAATCTGAGCTCCAAATGACGGTATTTCATTAAACTTTATTCTACATGTCACACTTAAAATTTGCAACAAACAAACCATTTACATCAACAAGATCCTGTAACAAAAAACATTAAATTCTCTACTCCTCAGCACAACCTGAAAGCCATGAATGACTCGGCTGAGACCAACAATCACGTGACAAATATTGAGTAAAACTTCGACTGAAATGTAGCTTGTTCACACAGAGGAGAGGACAAAAGTGTAGTAGTAGAGGTTTGAAAATGTAAGTAGTAAATGTAAATTTTTATGTTGAAAAATAAAGGTTTTGAAAATGTTGTGGTGTCTTGTGTCAAGTGTACATAGTGAGAATAATAGCTCAGGAAAATGTCTGGCCCATGAACAACATAGTTAAATAGCACTGGCCTACAGCGAAGGGTTTCACGGAGCTAAACTGAAGTTACCTGACAATAAAAACAATCAACTTGAAAACAGGTTTAAAGTATACAGATTTCATAAGAGAGGTCTTGTGCTTGGGTTCACTTTGTAGAGTTTTCACTGCACTCAGTCCCCTAGTTATGAATGTTTCCTGAGCTGCTGCTACCTCTCCCTTTCTTTTTCTCTCTTTTGGTCAATCCCTTCAATCCCCTTCTCCCCCAAGGGCTAAAACTTTAGGAATGCTGGTCACATGTAATGTAAGTGTGTATGTGTGTGTGCGCGCAAATGCACGATTAGCGGCAGCTCTGAATGAACAGTCTGGGTTTGGTATGCACAGAAGCCTCTTGTTGTGTGCCCTGCGACAAGCCCCGGAGCGAAAGTGGTGAAAAGGGATGTGTGTCTTTGTGTGTGCAAAATGTGCTACAAATACCTCAAGAAGACAGACAGCGAGAACCTCTGAAAACTACTTAAAGGCTTCACATTAGGGAAATGAAATTTGGAGAAAGGATGCATTATCTGAAAAGAAAGCAAAAATATGATAAAAATGCTTCTCCTCTGGGAATCTTTTTATACGGATAAATGATTGCAATCGACTACTTACTGCTGAAACCACTGAACAAAGATCAAAGTCTTCCAGAGACAAAGATACTGGGGTTGAGACTCGTGGGTATTCCACAAGTCAGAGGTGACTTCCCAAGCTGCTGTTGAATTTCCACTTCTTTCAGATATTTTTGTGTTGTAATTATTTGGCTTCACTGACTGTATTAGCATGCGTGGATTTCAACTGGCCAAGAACGGAAAAAAAACAAGACTCCTGCCCTCCAGACCACAGAAACAAGACAGACAGACGGAGTTCCTCTTCCTCAAACTAGCCTTTTTAAATAGCCTACAGCAAAGCTGCTGAAAAACTCCACAAAAGACACGTCTGAAGAAATGTATTAACTGTGGAGGATTCTCTGAGGAGCTCCAACGAGACCATAGTGGAATTAAAAAATACTTCTGCTTTCCTCACAGTGTGTTTGCATGCCACTGGAATTCTTCAATCCAGTTGCCAGAAAAAAATGCTGGCATTGAAGTTTTTTGCAAACCACAGATATTAGTACATTATTATGTAGCAGATATGTTGAAACTTTGTATTCCAACAACACTGTGGTTAATGGTGGTTAGATTCAAGCACAAAAAAACAATTGGTTACGATTAGGAAAAGATCATGTTTGGGCTTCAAAAACCCAGTATGGGTGGTAAAATCCCAACTGAGAAGCCACTGAAAACAACCACTTTTTCTGGCACTACCCCCACAGAAAACGCAGTGATGTCTCTGTAAAAAAACAAAAACACTCTCTTGCCACAATCTCCAAAGGAAACACAGTCATAGATTGCACCCCACATTTGGTGGCTAAAAAGCTCCTGGAAACACAACGATGACACACTAAAAACATCAGGTTTTGTTGTTTAGTGAACAGAAAATGCTAAAACTATTGGCACCATATTCCAGAAGATATAGTTAAATTAAACAGATTTGGGTGGTCTTACCCAGATTGGTAGTTAGCCTAGTTAGTTTTCCTACCAAGTAGGGTCCATTTGATATATTTGGTACTTTATTCCGTGACAGAAAGATGTTTTAATGCAAGTGCAAGGAAAACAAAGTTAATTGAAGTGAAAGGACGCTGTCAATCAAGCATGATGTTACAACCATCCATCCATCCATCCATCCATCCATTTCCAACTTCCTATCCAAAGCCAGGTCACTGGAGCAGCAGGCTGAGCAAAGTATTCCAGACACCCAGGGATCCCAAGGCGTTCCCAAGCCAGATGAGATATACAGTATAATCCCTCCAGCATGCCCTGGGTCTACACCGGGGCCTCCTACCAGTGGGACATGCCCGAAGCACCTCTAATGGGAGGCGCCCAGCCAGGAGGCATCCTGATCAGATGCCTGAACCACCTCAACTGACCCCTTTTGACGCAAAGGACTAGATCACGCCCCCGCAACACTAAGAAATGGTTTGAGCAGCCAGATGAGCTGTTTTCAAACTAGGCTTTCCAATAAATATGAATGTTTAGTTTCACTCTGATTTTTGTGGATGCTTAATGAGACACTTCTCTTTGATATCATACAGGCATTTTTACTATTTCAAGTTTTCAGTGGCTTTAAGAAAGTTCAAAGTATGTTTGTGTATGCTGTCAACTGTAGGCCTAGTTCTTAAAAAGAAACTCAAAGTCAGCCAAAACAAAAATTGGCATCGGAACGGAGCAACAGATTATAACTTGTCACATGTTAACGTTTGGTCATGGACCTTTCCTCGTCCAGATACGACGTGGAAGGTGCCCTGGGTATATTGGTTGTTGACGCTCTTGGATGCTGTGGCAAGTTCTGCCTGTTACATGCATTGTCTTCTTAAATACACTTCTGTTTTTACAGGACATTTACCATTTACATACAGTCTCTTTCAAAACAAACGCACTATGTCAGTACAACAATGCAAATTGTTTTTTTTTTTTTCCTTGAACAATTAACGCACGTGGTTGGGTTTAGGCAACAAAAACATGTGGTTAGGTGTAGGAAAAAATAACAGGGTGTGGCTTTATAATCTTACAGGACGCGAACACCACTCCCCCAGGTGCAAGTCGGTGTTTGTTTGACCCATCCACCACACTTCACAACTGCCCTACTCCTTTTTCGCCGCCTTCACTTTCATTCTTGTCCCGCCGCATTTCCCCAGACCCATAGTTTTTGTTCTCAGTAACATTGCAAACAGTTTTTTGTTCTTCCTAGCCCCCAATTCTTCACAAGCACACAGAAGTATTCTTCGCTAACACTCTTCACCATTAAATTTCTCACTCTTTTGAGAATCGTAAATCTGGGTATTCTAGCTAATTTATTTATTGCACTTACTACAGAAGTCTCTCTGCATTAGAGCATCGGATAAATGCCCGCTCACCTAATGGGCCATAATTTAATCTAGAATCTGCTCGCTGTTGTGGAAATGAACTGAAGGGAACACTATGGTGGGAAAACAAGAAAATACCGTAAATGTGTTGATAACTTCTGGAACTTTCCCCATAAATTGGATTAAGAAGAACTGGAGTTGAGAGGTGACCTCGAATAACCTCAGAGATTTATTCTGAGTGTGTACTAACAACAAGGAAACTCACACTGAGAACAATGTTAGAGCTAAAATCCCTAAAGCATGTGGCAAAAGTGAAGCTGGGCTGCCTGAGTCTCACAAGGTTTGATTCGCCTTCTCCCTTTAAAAAATCTTTACTCGGCATCCCAGCAGCTTACATAGATGGATTACCAGACACACACACACACACACACACACACCATCTTCAGACTCACTTGTCCTCAAATACACACACCATACTGTACCCACAAAAGTCTGCATACTTTTTCACACACACACACACACACACCGACTAGTCCCTTGTGAGACTGGTTTAGTGCAAGTCACATTTATCCTGAGGCGTGTGTGTGTCTGTGTGTGTGTGTCTGTGTGATAGAGAGTGTTTGTGTGTAGTAATATACGATTTCTCTGCTGTGAAGGCAGCAGACGCCAGAACCCAGGGAGGGTATTGAGTGCCTCAGTGTTTATGTACAGTAGAGATGGTGCTGAGGTGTAAAAAAGATCAACTGTAAAAGTGAAATTTGCATATTCATGCCTGACATGCAAAAACAGGAGGGCATTCACAAGTATGTTAATGCTACTTGTTAATCCATCACATACAAACACACATTTAGAACGACATGAATTTAGTATTCATGAATTTTCATTTCTATGGCCCCTTTTACACTTCCTGTTCTGGGCGAGAATTTCACAGTTATTCTGCCTCACCGTTCTACAGTCATGGAATGGGGGGACAGAGTTGTCGACAGCTGTGTAGAAAGGACAGGACCATGGATGAGACGGGTGTGAAGTTTTGATGATGTGTTACATGTGCTACCTACCCCCAGAAAATTTAAAAAGCAGCTAGCAGTTAGCAGCTAACTGAAAGAAAAACAGCAGCCGAAAATGTCCACAAATTGGGGAAAAAATGAGGCCTGAGAGCTCCTTACCCTCTGAGCAGAGGGCGAGATCAGCGGCCATGTAACAGGGACGGTAAATGATTGTTATTGCCATGTTGAGCCGTTGTGATTTTTATGAAAGCACTGATGAAACATTATATGTCACACCAGAGGCCAATGCTGTTGTGTCAAATGTCACACCCATCACACCTCTTTTGCTTCTGGGATGCTGGCATGCTATCTTAAATCACACACTGGGGCACAATGATGCTTGTGTTGTTTGGTTCTGTGCAATACATGCGAAGACAGCTTAATGAAGGGAGCGAAATATGCGAATTAAGCTGTGGAAATAAGGCAAATAGCGTGATTTTGCATCATATGCTTATTTGGAAGAGTTGAAAAATCATAACTTCAGTGACAAAATCACTGTGATAGCCAAGAGAGTTATTCCTGCTTACGATGTGAGTCAACACAAAATATTCTATCATTCAAACTCGAGTAACATAGCGCAAAAATTCGCATCACGTTTGGAAGGAACACAATACAACTTATAATAACACTGTGACATGTTTGTTTGACATGGTCAACATGTAATGGTGACATACAAATGTGTCTAATTTGTGTTTAAAAACTGTGTGCATTGTTGTGCTTTGTCCTGGAATATTACATATATAAAAACGATGCAAAGGGGAGGGCGATCTTTTTACATAAAGATGCAAAATGTACTGTTGTGCAACTCTACAGCTGTCAGTGACAGGGCAAAATGGTGATGAATCTTAAAGGTCCAGAAGGCAGAAATGGAATATAATATAATAAGTGTTTTCTTTAGTGTGTAATCACCTAAAAATAAGAATCATAGTGTTTTCATTGCCTGAGAATGAGCCATTTATAATAACACAGGGGGCGGCCACCTTAGCTAGAAGCCCCTCTGTAACGAGCAGCATCTTAACTAAAGGCCCTTCTCCAAAGTGCCAAGCAGCGCTGGAGAGACAGTGATTTAGAATGTGAAACTGCTTTAGTCTTCACCAGTTTAAATCACCGGGTCTATTTGTTTTGAAAAAGAGGAGACCTCTGCGGATAATTAGGCTCCCGGTGAAACCCTCCTAAACAATAAACACTTACAGAATTCTAACCTGGAGAAGTTTCAGATGCAATCTGCAATCCTCACCGCTAGCTGCCACTAAATCCCCCTCAGGGCTCATTTATGCTTAAAGACAGATATGGAAATGGAGACGTACAGAGCCTCCTGTCCATACTTTGCGTTCATTTTTTCCAAATTTGTGCATGTTTTCTGAAAGCTTACGAATACGGATGAAAGGAAGCAGAACCATTGGAACAAATCAGTAGTATATAATAATATGTTGTGAAAATATTCAAATGAATTCTCCAGCCAAATGTCGGGATGTATTTAATGGCTGCACAGGCCAAAGCCCTCTACAACACTGCCCCCGATTAAAGGTACAATGTTACAACCTCCTCCACTGTTGCCTCGTTTATTGTTGCGTGAAACTGTTGACTCTGCCCTCTGGTGCCGTTTATTGGCTGTATCTATGCCATCATAAAGGATGCATGGAAATATGACAGCAGTGACGTTTACAATGTTTGTAATGGACGTTTTTATTTTTGTATGTAAAGGGAGCATAAATGAGCCTCCACTGTTCCTTAAAGTTTTCAAAATCACAGAGCCTGTTCAGACCTTGTATTAACATGTGTCTTGGGGGATCGGATCACAGCTGGACAGCTCCAAGTCCGTGTGTTCACACCTGGCATTAGAATGCGTCCTCACACCAGACACAATTCTAGCTCCAAATGAAAGCATTTCAATCCAGTAAACTCACTGGTTACAGTCTGAGGTTTGCAACTCAATACACTCCCCACAATAGAGTGCTGAAATACTTCTTCTTCTAGTCAGTGTCCTTTTGTGGAGTTCAGTGGAATGATATGTGCCCACTCACTCCTTCAACGAAAAACTCTTTCTTTCTCTTCTATTCTCAAAAACCACTTCCTGTTCTCTGCCTTCCTCTGCCTCCCCACTGGGTGAACCCTGAGAGTTTCCACATGACAACAGGAATCTAAATCATACGGCTTACATACAGTATATTAGGTCCATATTTCTCAAGGGCATGAAAGCCCTTTAACAAGCCATGAGAAGATACTGGCAATTCTCCTACTGTGTCCCTCTACCCCCCTCCTCTCTCGTATACCGGCCTCTTATTTTCCTCCGTGAATAAACCCCAGAACTTTACATCTCCAGCTTTGAATGGGGCCCATCAAGCGATTTCTGAGCCATATCTCACAAGGGCGGGAAAAAAGCCTCACCCTACCCCCCCCGTCTCTCCGCACACCTCCCTGTTCAGCCATGAAATGACACCCCTATTTAATCAATTGTGAATCATGAAATTTTGCACAAGAGACCCCTTTTCTTTGCACTTGACAGTGATTGAACTGCACAGCCATGCAATTCCATTCACCACGGCAATGAGAAGAAAGGGGAGCGGGGGAGGGGCCTGCGCACTGTGTAGTGTGTGTGTTTGAGAGATGAAGGTGATTTCCCTGTGACATCATGGGCCCCCGCTCAATGGCACCGCAACAGAGGGTTCCTTCTGTGCATCGAGGCCACGTGGTCGGGCAGCATAGTGGGATCCTACAGCTGATCTATAGGGGTGCACAGGAGGTGTGTTTGTGTGTGTGTGTGTGTGTGTGTGTGTGTGCCACAGCCCTTCACACAAACACTTTATATAGGCCCCTAAAAGACCAGGGGTCAAGAATAACAGAGAAAGAGGAGAAAAAAGAGGTTTTGAGAGAGAGATTACAAGTGGAGGAGGGCGGAGGAGACAGAGTGAGATCAAGCCTGAGGGAAAAAGTAGAAAAGTGGATAAGAGGAGGAGAGGGGGAGAACAAGGGAGAGACTGAGAGATGGGGTATGAGACCCCAATCCCCTCTCTTTCTTCTGCATGAATGGGCTGGTGGGAACGACGTGAATGTGTGATGTAAGGTCTGTGGCGAGTGTGTCAGGGAACATAGCTGAGATTCCAGGCATCCATGTGACATTGCGGTGACACGGCGTGACCCCGGCGTGACCCCGATGGCAGAGGTCAGAGTGAGTCAGCTCCTTCATGTCACCGCAAGACAGAAAATGACGAGCCCTGGATTTATGCAGGATCCATTCATTCGCTGTGTCATTCTTTTATGGGATGAGGTGGAAGTGTGTGTTTCTCTCGTGTGCATGTGTTTGAGTGCAGCATGCTAATGATGTGCAAATATATCACAGTGGCGAGAGCTTTGGTTTCACTTCCACAATGCAGACGCTAATTCTGCCAACAGGACAAGCCCCCAGAAACACTTTATTGTGCAACGCAAATAATATGGAGAAGTGAAGGATGATTCCCTGATGACCAGTTCTACCGAAAACAAAACAATCTGACATAATCATTCTCCCTGATGTCTGAGTAGTTTCATCTCAGTTGTTAAGGTAATAGATGACAAAATGAATTAGGACTAGACCCAGAGAGAATCACAGAGCTCTAGATTTGATGTTTATTTCAATCGTAGAAAATACATTTCTAACATAACATGTTAAAAGGTGGTGGTGTGGCTGTATGGATGGCAATGTCACTTATGTCCAGACTGAAATGTCTCAACAAACATTTGATGGATTGCCATGTAATTTTGTGCAGATATTCATGGTACCCAGAGGATGAACCCTGCTAACTTTTGAGTTGCCCTGACTTCATCTTTAGCCCCACTAAAAGTGTGACATTTTGCCTTTTTACTAAAATGTCTTGACAACTGTTGGCTGGATTGCAGTAAAATTTGGTGTACACATGATGTTGTTGAGGCTCTCCACAGGATGAATTGTAATAACAACCCTTTTCAACTTTTCATCCAGCGCCATCATCACGAAACTCATGACATCCTCATCAGCCTCAGCCAAAGTTTTTTTGTTTGTCGGTCATCCAAAAAAACCTTGTGCACAGAAACCTTGCACACTGAGTGCGTTGTGTTTTACAGTTCTTTTCGTTGCGAAAATTTGCAATATAATAGTAGCCTACAGCCTCACAGAGCTGCTAGCATGGCTGTGGGTGACCAAATTGACATCAAGGAACCAGTGGAGACAAAGTCCAACCTGATGTTTATAGTACAAAGAATATTTACCCTGCACACACGAACAGTAACACAAACAATTAGGAACTGTTTCTGCTAAAGAGCTCAATTCCTAAAAACATAATCTTACCTAATACAACACATTTGCTTCAACTTCACGCCCTCTTGACTTCAGCCGTTTGTTTACTTTCCTCACTATCGTTTATCTTCTCGTGCGCTGAGCTAAACTGCTTAACAGAGATTTTACTCACTGACAGGCTCCGCTGTCTGTGACGCTAGTCCAACATGCTGAATCTGCTGAAAATAAGCCAACAAGGGCCAACAGTGTGGGACACCCTGCCAGTACTAGGGCAATAGGCGCTCACTGACAGCTTGGTGGGTCAGGGCCTTTAATATGCATTGGGAGCTGCATCTGAATCTTAATATATATAATAATGATAATGACACTAGGGATATAGATGCAAGATTTTGTATTCACATACATGCAGCTACTACAAGCTGAAATAGCTCAGTTGGGAGAGTGTTAGACTGAAGCTCTAAAGGTCCCTGGTTCAATCCTGGGTTTCGGCAGCAATTGTGAATACCTTTTAAACGGCTGTGGCTCAGGAAGTAGAGCAGATCGTCCACTAATCTCCGGCTCCTGCAGTCTGCATGTCGAAGTATCCTTGAGCAAGATACTGAACCCAAAATTGCTCCAAATGGCTGTTCCATCGGTGTGTCCGTGTGTTAAAAACTTGTGGCACCATGCACAGTAGCCTCGGCCACCAGTGTATGAATGCGTGTGTGAATGGGTGAATGTGACTCGTTGTGTAAAAAGTGCTTTGAGTTTTGTGATGACTAGAAAGGCGCTATTCAAGTGCAGTCCATCCATCCAAATGCTCTATTCCAATGATAATCATTTACACAATTTCTGGATCAGCACCTAACAACGCAAATGTGCACCAAAACTTTACACCATAGATCAACTTTCACCAAATGTCACTAAAATCTGTTCACAGGTTTCTGATTTGACCAAACAATCCCAGCTCAATGTCCACTTACTGGCTTGTTCCAGAGCTTTCAACTGTGCTTCCATTCTGCTGATACAGACTGCCAACATGGACGAGAAGTCCTAAAAGTGCTTAGAATCATGGAAGGTTTGAACATCTACACTCTTCTACAACTGAGCAAATTCAATCTGCTGATGAGGAGTGTGAAATGTGGCCAAACGTCTGTAAGGTCTGAAATGAAATGCGAATCTTTCTGAGATCCTCTGCTTATTGACAAATAGGAAAGAAACATTACCTCCTTTTGTGAGATCGCAGGGGATCGCTTTAATTTGTTTTGATAAAAAAAATATCACGTCTCCGATGTCATGGGAATGTAAGGCACCTGTTAATTATATTTATTAATTGCGTTTTGGTTTCCTGGTTGGTCTGGTGACTCAGAGGCACAACATGCACCTCAGCAGGGGTTTCAATGAGGCGTATGCCTTGCCACACATCAGCTCCGTCTCTCTCTCATCTGTATGCAGAGTCAAGAAGAATTCAGCTCTGGAAAAGAACACCTGAATGCATCAGGCCCAGGCAATAACAAGAGGCATTTTTCTGGGCTCACAGTTTTGCAAATGACATAAATTGTCAGTGACCTGTGTCGCTACAATACAAAGAGCACACGTACTGTGTGCTGAGGTTAGGACCCTATCTGCTCTGTTTACACTGCAGAGGAAATTAATTTCTGTGCACTGATAGACTGATGGTGGGGCGAAAAACAAGATGAAAAAGATGGGGAAGATGCACAATGTTCATCACCTGAGGCTTTATGTGTGAGCTTCTCCTATGTGCCCAACTGCACGGACAGCTGCAGGTTACTTAGAGAGCTACAGACTAGAAAGAGTAAGATTTACCCTAATTACAGTTCGGGTACACAGAAACATCGAGCTAAGATTAGATGAAATACTGATCGCCTGGGCAAAACAGGAGGAAAAGACGTCTGCGGAGAGCTCAGGATGGATGACTGAATCATCGAGACAGCTGATTTCACTGTACATACAGGCCTTAGTCTTAATGCTGAGGAAGCTAAGGGATTTATTTGGCTTGCTTCAGAAGTCAGTCACAGACATTCTGGCTCCAGTTTCTAAAAAAACATCACGAAGGACACAAATTAATTAAAAGTACCTACATTTCTGGATTTCTATGTGAGCCAAGCACAAGGCTTAAGGCAGGCCTTAAAGCAGAGGTATGCTTGTAAAGAACCAGCTCATATGAAAAGTCACCCGTCGACGTTAAGTGTTTATAGCTGGCCCAAATGGTGCCACTCAAATGCAAGGCGATAAGCCTGTCATCAGAAAGAGAGGTGATAATCATCCAAACGGGGATAACGGCGCACAATTTCAAACAGTCTCGCCTTGAAGGCTTTCATGGTGTTGCAGGCAGTTGTACACACAAAAGGTGACGGAAGTAGTTATGTAAGAATATAAAAAGAGCTTTAGAGAGAAGTTCAAACCATGCATACTTTCTATCCTGTGCACACCTGCCTGATTGCCCAATTGCAAAACCAAAGTGGTCGTGCTTGTCGGATTGTGGGTTTTGGAAAAGCAACAAAAATTGGCGACCGCAGCCACCTGAATTTGAGCGCTTAGACTGAAGCATATTGACGTTTTCCGTGAGTCAGTCATGGATGTGGGGAGGAGGGGCCAGGTGGAGGATTCTGGTCCTTATGTACTTGAAAGCACTTTGGGGACATGAGATAAGAAGGTATATCCTACTCAATATATTAACCAGTGAATCAGAGTTCTATGCAGTGTGCCACATATCTCATCAACAGTGTTGGACAAGTTATTTGAAAACTGTACAAGCAAAGCACCCCAGACATCCCTCTACCCAGTCACACTTTGCAGCTCCTCTGGGACCCCTGAATACTAAAGGGGACAGAGCGTTTGCTGTCAGGGCCCCGAGGCTCTGCAACAGTCTGCCTGAGGAAATCGGGTCGGCCGAGTCAGTGATCTCTTTTTAAGTAGCTTCTTAAAACATACTTTTATCGGAGAGCCTTTGCTGATTTTGCTTGAGCTTTAAGTTCATTTAGACTGTCTTTATTTCCTCAGCTTACATATACTTAAGTTTTTTTTATCAGATCTATTAAAGGTTGTTTTCATGTCTTGTCTGTTTTAATTATTGACATGTAAAGCACCTTGTGACTCTGTTTTAAAAAGCGCTTTGTAAATATTCTTCTTATTATTATTATTACTACTATTATCAAGGAAACGTGGCATTCAGCTAAATAGAACTGTATCGTGCACAGCCATCATTTCAATAAGGGTGAAACCACGGTTCTTAGGCTGACATACAGGCATATACAGAGGTGTCATGTATGCATAATGCATGATGCATTACAGTGTAAGTGAGGACCCCATAGGGATCCAATTACTTCCAGAGGGAACATTTTGAATTTGGTCACAGTCTTATGATCACATAGAGTCTGTCAGACAAAAACTATTGAGGCTGTGTTGCAGGAATCAGAAGTAGCCCATGGAGACAGTTGTTGCTCGGGTATCCGCCGAGAGAACTGGGGGCGAAAATCTGTCAGGGTGCAGCACAAATGTTTACTGGAGCAGAAATACACTAAAAATTACTTTTTCTAAAGTGTGAATGGTCCAGTTGTTGCATTTACATTTGCTTAATGCATTTCGCATGCCGAGCAGTTAAACATTTGTCTTGAATATAATTTTCCAAATGATTATAATCACTTCATTTGAAAGTCACATCATGTGGTCAGATTTGCATTTAAACAACAAATGCAAGCAACTAATGGCTTTTCTCCAAACAGCTGTGATACTCCAGTGAGGTTATACCGCGCGACACACTGCCAGTCATGCTTGGCTACCCCAGAATGAGAAAAAAAAGGCAAACTCCTATAACAAGCAATGTTTTCAGAGGAATGTAGCTGACAACTTTCTAAAGTCACAGAAATCTGCAGAGCGCATCAGTGTGATGGAATGACAGGGAGATAAAGATCAGAGGAAAACAGGGGTGAGCGAGGGGAGGAGGAGAAAGTGAAGGTGAGGAGTTTAGCACCCAAGCTAGCAATAATGAGTGGAGAGACGGCTGATATGATCTTTTGGACTGACACCACATCATTAAAACATCTAAATGATTGAAGACCCGACTTTCCTGTCCAGCACAGCACATTCTGAGGCAGACAGAAGACTCAAGGCTTGTTTACATGGTTTTAAGGACAAATGGATCCAAAAGAAGAATCAACAGTCTCTTTATAATAGGCTGAAAATATTTTATGGTCATTTTACAACAAAACAAGTCTTGAAGAAATGCTTCACCTGTAACATGACCATTTGTATACTCACTAGGGATGCACCGATCCAACATCTGGATCGAATATCGGCCCCAGTATCATCAAAGTAGATGGATCGGGTATCGGAAAATGCAACCTAAACCTGAGGTGATTCTTTCCCTTTAAATCTACTGCGACGCGAGCTACATCATACTACATCATACGTCATGGAGCGAAGGAGAGAATCTGCTGTGTGGAGGTAGTTCACACTATTTCAACTGCTGTTGCGCAATTGTTTATTTTTGTTAAAAATAAATAGTTCATCATTGCGTTAATCTGTTTCATCTTGTTTCATTTCATCTTGGGAAAGAACTGTGTAGTCATCAATGCCTGATGCCTCTAGTCTTTTCTGTTCTACATGTAAAGGTATATAGCTTTTTAGGTCAACCATGGTATGATTGGATATCATCGGATCGGTATCAGGTATCGGCTGATACTCAAAGCCACAGCATCGGGATTGGTTTCGAAAATGAACGGAGAATCCAAAAAAAACAATCATTCATGAATTGGAGTAAATGGGGACCATTTAACGACAGCAAAACTATATCAGTACATCCACTTACAAACTCTCACACAACTCCTGCAGTTTAAACAGACGCCTTGTTGCAGAAGCTTTACAATATAAAACTCTACCGCCTACGAGTTGTGTGCCCAGAGCGTGCTTATGAGCTCTGAGTTCAAACGCACGCGTGTGCCCAGGAACGCAACTCGGCCTTGCATGAGACTGTTTACTGATGTGTTTTAAATCGGAAGGTTTTAGCAAGTATGCATGTGTTAAGTAAGTACTGAGCATACGACTGGATTACACTGCATGAGGTGTGTGGGAGTTTATCCACTGATGTTTAGATATAGTTTTACTGTTGATCCCATTTACCTTAATTCATGAAGAATGTTCTCCTTTTCTTGGATTTTTCCATCATTATAGAGGCATTCGAGAAAAACAGTTTCCTTCACAAACCCGAGGTAACACGAGGTGAGTAATTGATATACAAATGGCCATTTTGCAGTTAAAGTATTCCTTTAAGTCTCTGTCTGACAGAAGGAGTTCCTCTGCTGCAATAACTACAGCGAGTGTGTTTATCAAAGGAGCTATTGATTCATTCTAATCCTGTTTGGAACGACACTGCCAGAGATTTCCCTGCCTGACCCTGGTATTAATTTTGGCACCATTTACCTATAGTTTTCTATTTTCTTTTTAACTACACTGCTGTGATCAGTGTTTTCCTATCAAAGCAATGGACTTCTGGGGATCAGGTTAATTGCAGATGATCTGGACTCTGAACTGCTAGATTCTCTACCACTGCATCACTTAATCTTTTGTCTGAAAGAGAATACAGGGGAAAAGGGATTTAATTGATTTGACGGGCTCTTAAATGTAACGCTTTTCTTCAGATTTAATGAAAATAATGCAGGTGAGTGATACCTCAAAAGCTTAAACCATCCAGTGACAGAAAGAGAAAAAGATAGAGAGGTGGAAAGCTCTTATTCAAGCACAGATCTCTTTCTGAAACAGTTTCTTGCTGTGCCACGCCCAGCAGCTTAGTTAAGCATGCAGGTATTTAATCATTAGTTTGACCTGATGATAGAGCTGAATGAAAAGACGGGAGATTCCTGAAGTTCACCAAAGCAAATTTCATGTCATTCCATCCAATAGCTGTTGGGACATTTCACACTGTAGCAGGTGGCAGTCGCTAACTGGACAAGCCACAACACTACATCAGACCAGAGGTATCCATTTCTAAAAAATGAAATAAAAAATGCTACAATATTCCACTTGCAGTACAATGCAATATTAAAACAATTAGTTGACGGGCAATTTGGCTGTGAGAACTTGTATGTATGTGCAGTACACATGCCGAAATAGCTCAGTTGGGAGAGCGTTAGACTGAAGATCTAAAGGTCCCTGGTTCGATCCCGGGTTTCGGCAGCAAGTGCGTGCTTTTCCAGGGTGCTCAACTGGGGAGACTACACTTGGACACAACAAGGTTGGTCCAGAGTATAAACTGCAGTAGTGTCACTGCACCAGCGGCACCCTCAAGCAATGCTCTGCACTCCTAACTCATCAGTGCACTTGACTGTGCAGCATTTTGTGTGCATAATAAAAATTAAACTATGCAATCGTAAAATCATATGGGTCTAAAACAAACGCTATCAGATTATTTTCCTATATCGTTCAGCCCTGATCAGAGTTGCTTCTCCCTTCTCCTCTCTCACTCTATCATGACTCTTAATCTCCTGGCAGCCAACAAGAGGCTTCTTACAAATGCCAAACCCTGACTGGACAAAGTGGATTGTCTTCATTAACCAGTGGGTCAACATGTCATTAACTCCTTCTCAACCATGACTACAAGCCCAGTCGTGTTAATTCACAGAGGTAGAGACAAGCGGCGACCCCCAGGGCTGAAAAAGATGAAGCCAGTGATGAAGCCATTCCCCATTGACCGCCATGTTAAAATGCTCAACTTTAAAGCAGAAATAAACATGTTTATAGCCTGGTTCAAAAAACTGTTTTGATCTCCATGGCTATTTTCCTTCTTCATGACAACTGCATAGTTATGCTGGCTCTGAAAAAACAAAAACAAGATGGCGACGGCCAAAATGCCAAACTTGAGGTTTTAAAATGGGCGTTCATAAACCAATGGATGATGTCATGATTGCTATGTCTATTATTTTTATACAGTCTATGGGTAGAGATCATGAAAGACGAGGATAAAGCATGGAAAAGGTGCTGCTGTTGAGATAAAGAAGGACAGGACAGGAAAGACTTATAAAATGTAGGCACGCCACCTTTTCACTGTCACATGTGGTCTTGATTTTCATCACCAAAGACCTACTTCAGCCTAACTTGGTGAATATAACACATTAATATGCCTTCATACGCCATCCAATTCTCTGGCAATTACAGCTAATCAGCTGAACTGTTGAGGCACTGCAGAACAACACGTGTTTTCTTCTCACTGTTGACTTTCCAACACTAATCCCACCTCAGAACAGCATGAAGTCTCTCTAAAATCCCACCAAACCTTTTAACCCCGACATCAAAAGCCATTTGTTGCCAGCAGGGCTGCCGGACCAGGCCACACCCAAAACAAGTCGCAACACAATCTGGTCAAATTACAATGTTCACTTCCCCCATTTCTACTCTTAAAGGGCACCTTTAATATCTCCCCCTTCCACCACCTGGCTGGCATCAAAGCCCAGAAACCCAGTGCTGAGTGGGGAGACACATCAGCAACATTTTTGGCTTTCATTTCCTTCTCCGCAGCGGGGGTGCACAGGGACATGCCAGGGCCCCGGCTCAGAGTGAGAGAGAGAAAGACAGAGGTAGACAGGGAGTCTCTTTTGCAGCCAATAATGTCTGTAATTTGTCCACAGATTGAGGAGAGAGCAGACAAGAAAGGCCTGCAGACACCACTCATTCAGCACATTTAGCACTTGCGTGTGTGTGTTTGTATTCATGTGTGTAATTAGCAGCGCTGCGTTACAGCTCCCTTCCTTGGTTGACGCTGATTGAAGTTGTTCATAAGCTCTACACTGTACCTACGCCGTAGTGATGTTTGCACTTTTGTAATGGTGTGTCTGTGGCGCTCTGCAGTTATACCTCCACAATGCTAATTGATGGAGGGGTTTCTCTACAGATGTGTTTAGTTTCTGTGAAGGCCTGTAAAGTTTGGTTGATTCAAACCCACATTAAACACGACTAATAGCAACAATATCAAACACAAGTACAAAATTCGGTTCCATTATAACTCACAAGGCTCACCAACAAAACGCTTAGCGTGCTTTCCCTACATATATAGCATGCTAACATTATTAGCACAAGCCTATGACATTTTACCTTACATAAATTAGCCTATTGGCTTGCAGAGTTTTCCACGACTTACACGAAGCCAGGTTCAACAGCAATGTTTAACACAGGTAACGTTACAAAATTTGGCTCCATTATAACTCACAAGGCTCACTGACAAAACATATATAGCATGCTAGCATTATTAGCATAAGCCTATGACAGTTGCATAAATTCGCATAGCGGCTTGCGGCTTGAGTTTTACCCTACTTATGTGAAGCCAGGTTCAACAGAAACAGGTAATGTTACAAAGGTTCACAGACAAAACAACTGTCTTTTACTATACACATTTTTCCAACATATACAACATGCTAATGCTATTAGCATTAGCCCAAGGTCTAAAATGAACACCCGCCAAGCACCAAATGCAGGTAGAGTTTCTGTTTTGCTGGCGAGTAAATCTTGGAGGGCTATCCCCACACTGGCGGGTAAATGTTTGTACCAAAATAGTCATGTAAGTTAACCAACTGTTGTGCTGAGAGTCATTTACGGACGCACTGCTCTGCTGCTCCTCTGCTGTTAGCGTCAGAGTTTGACATACAAAAACACACAAACACATTACATTTTTATTTTTATGCGCATCTAAACTGTGACGCAAAACCAACCATTTCACGTGGCACTAGTTTTGCGGCACTGTAAACCAAACGAACATCAACTGATCCACTAAACCATCATATACCGCCATTTTGAAGCTACCCACTGTTATGCTAATGTATAGCTGAGGGTTATGAGTTGCACCCATAGTTAGGAAGGTAATAAAAACAATAACATGGAGGCTCCGTAGTCAGAACCAAGACAGCAGACTTTTTATTGCCTCCCAATGTCGCAGCGCAATACAACTCCACTCCTTCTGTTCTTACCTTTCACAATAAAAGCCCTCGGCTTACATCACTGATTATTAGAAGGAACTCATTCATATGCTGAAGTTGTGGGGATGAGTTGTTTTATATGGTAAAATATCTTTGCTTCAAATTTTGCTCCAGCCTCTGCTTTAAGTTTGTATTCAACACGACACCTTATTGTCTCAATTAAAGTAATGAAACAAATGTATATGTGATTAACAAAAAGGCAATTTATCATTTTAGCACGTAAAAAAAAATATTTTCATTCTATCCACCAGCCCCTTGGCCGGTTAGTCAAAAAGTTAATTTTGGACACTGCAAAAGCCTGTGACATTTAACATTGCGTAAATTAGCCTAGCTGCTAATGGACTTTCCCCTGCCCATATAAAGTCAGAATAAATAACACATAACAATTAAAACGTTATTTCGTGGAGGCTTTATTGTCTTCACAATTTATTGTTTCTTATCTGTGAAATAAACATTAATAAAAGTTTTGTTTCCACTGAGGAAAACTGTCTTCAGCTTACTTATTATTAAAATAATGTGCAGTTACATTTCTGGTGAACTGGTGACGTAAGGCTATGGTGTAGGGTACACGTGTAAACAGAGCCTACACCATTGGTACGACATCCATTTGGTGCAGAGGTATAAACCCTGCTTTAGTGGACACCTGGACTCCTCCTCCTCCTCCATTGCCCCCCACCTTCCATCCCTCGGCTGCAGATGTTAGACTTGGCACGACAATGGGCCGACACTGAAGTGGACAGATGTTTCCGCATGCACACACAGATCCACACAGATGGATAGGTGATGTATAACTGCACTGAACATGATACACTGCTCACAGAATCACACACAGAAGAGAAACACACATGCAATCTCTTTACTGTCTCTCCTCCAGCCTGCCTGCTTGCCTTGTATGGCCTCTACACACCCACCATATGCTAACTGCTGGAGGAGAGCTGCAATTTGTAAATGATTTAACCTTTTAATAGAGAAAAGATGAGGTTGGCTACAGTTGAGTCCCTCTGGATGTGAGGCCAGAGAAGAAAAATAAGGATTGGAGCTGTGATTTAGTCATCATTTAATTGTACTGTCCAATTATCTATGTGGTTCATGTACTGAAGTGATTTGTCTACTGTTGTGTGTGTGTGTGTGTGTGTGTGTGTGTGTGTGTGTGTCTGCCTGAGTGTGCACTTGTTGGTGGATTCTTACTTGAGGATAAATGTGTGTGCATGCAAGTGTGTGTGTGGGGTTTTTCAAAACAAGCTGGTGCCAAGGCTTAGCTGATAGGCTAATTAAGCTCACCACAGGGAATAAATGTTTCCTCTCTGCCTGCCATTTGTCACACCTGGCACGGAAATGTCACTAGGAAAAGAAACACACACACACATACACACACACACACTGGGCGCAGCAGACACACACAGTGGGAGAAATGCTGAGGCGACAGAGCTACTGTGTGAAAGTAAGTGGAAGCAGAAAGAAAGAAGGGGGAAACAGAAAGAGGAAAAGGAGACGAATGAGACACAGAAGTACAGCAGTGGAGAAAGAGATGCAAGGTGTTGCGCAAATGAGGAAAAATGATTTTAAAAAAATGCTTGAGAGAAAAGGAAGGGAAACCGGGGGGAGAGACAGAAAAGCTTTTTCGAGCTCTGTCAGACAACAGCATCCTGTTGAGCTTCACTAGTTATGTTTTCATTACAATAAAATTCCTGCAAAATAAAATGTGAATGAGCGTATGCTTCCTTCAGCTACTGTTGCTTTTAATATATTCAGGAGGACACCACAACATTACATAATTAATTGAGCATTGGTAACTAACAAATTATGACATTTCATCACTGATTTTAATCAATATGATGTTTCTATTAGCTGCTATAGTAATCAGAGGGTGGATTTGACATGCAAACAGGGCCTCTGCCTGGGCGATATGGCCTATAAATTATATTGCAATATTTTTAGGCTATATTGCAACACACGATACGTATGTCAATATTTTGAAATCTCCTTTAAAGTAGACCATTGAAATACTTAACTACAAACAGAGAACATGGAGATACAAATGTGAGTGGAAGTAGTGCACCAGGGCCTGTAATCCAGCCTCGGGGCTGCTATTAAAGAAATAGTGTTGCAAAAAGTTAAATAAAGTGTTATAATAACATTGATAATGTAGTGTTATTGTAAAGTTTAAGTACTGTTATAATAAAGTTAGATTAGTAGTGTTATAAATAAGTGAAAGTTAAAGTAGTGTTATAATTAACTTAAATAACATTAATAATATGGTGTGATGAAGTTAAATAAAAATACTGTTGTAATGAAGTTAAATGTAGTACTGTAATCATATAATGAAGTGAGACTAGAGCAAGTCTTGGGGCTGTATCTTACATCCGTCGCAAAGTGGCGCACAGCATAGCTTAAATGTCATTTCTAGTGTCAGACCAGTGCAGCTGCCATTTTCACGGCCAGTGCCCACTTCGTATAAGCAGCAAAAGTACTTGCCCTAATCACTGTGCAAATGGACGTGTAGGTCTTAAAATGAGGTGTGGTCGGAGGCGTTGTTGCTATTTTGAGGCAGTGGAAAGCAATTGTGCCATTCTTACAAAAACCTGATCTGAAGTCAATGGCACATTATTCAGATAGTAAGATGGACCTACATACAGTATGTGTGTTTACAACACGCGTACACTCTTGTTAGACACAGGGATGCGCAGATGGGTTGCATTTGGGTGAAATAATTTTTAAGTAATGAGGGAAATATGAATTACATTCTTTAAAATGTGAACTTAGCAGAGAGCAGAGAAGAGCTGCTGTTAGGGCTGGGCGGTATGACCTAAAATTTATATCACGGTATAAATCGAATCCCTTCACGGTAACGGTATATATCGCGGTATAAATTTAAGTGTAAAAGTTATAATAGAAGTGTTTCTGAATGGGTTTTGTAGTCCCTTAGCAAAGCTAAATTGATTAAATTGAAAAAACAACAACAAAAAAGCAAAAATATAATGTATTTTTTAGAGCATTTATTGTGCAGAATGCAGATCTTAAAACTCAAAATTAAAACCCAGTACTCTATGGTGCAAAATGTCCCCTGGGATCTACAGTACAGGCCAAAAGTTTGGACACACCTTCTCATTCAATGCGTTTTCTTTATTTTCATGACTATTTACATTGTAGATTCTCACTGAAGGCATCAAAACTATGAATGAACACATGTGGAGTTATGTACTTAACAAAAAAAGGTGAAATAACTGAAAACATGTTTTATATTCTAGTTTCTTCAAAATAGCCACCCTTTGCTCTGATTACTGCTTTGCACACTCTTGGCATTCTCTCCATGAGCTTCAAGAGGTAGTCACCTGAAATGGTTTCCACTTCACAGGTGTGCCTTATCAGGGCTAATTAGTGGAATTTCTTGCTTTATCAATGGGGTTGGGACCATCAGTTGTGTTGTGCAGAAGTCAGGTTAATACACAGCCGACAGCCCTATTGGACAACTGTTAAAATTCATATTATGGCAAGAACCAATCAGCTAACTAAAGAAAAACGAGTGGCCATCATTACTTTAAGAAATGAAGGTCAGTCAGTCCGGAAAATTGCAAAAACTTTAAATGTGTCCCCAAGTGGAGTCGCAAAAACCATCAAGCGCTACAACGAAACTGGCACACATGAGGACCGACCCAGGAAAGGAAGACCAAGAGTCACCTCTGCTTCTGAGGATAAGTTCATCCGAGTCACCAGCCTCAGAAATGGCAAGTTAACAGCAGCTCAGATCAGAGACCAGATGAATGCCACACAGAGTTCTAGCAGCAGACCCATCTCTAGAACAACTGTTAAGAGGAGACTGCGCCAATCAGGCCTTCATGGTCAAATAGCTGCTAGGAAACCACTGCTAAGGAGAGGCAACAAGCAGAAGAGATTTGTTTGGGCCAAGAAACACAAGGAATGGACATTAGACCAGTGGAAATCTGTGCTTTGGTCTGATGAGTCCAAATTTGAGATCTTTGGTTCCAACCGCCGTGTCTTTGTGAGACGCAGAAAAGGTGAACGGATGGATTCCACATGCCTGGTTCCCACTGTGAAGCATGGAGGAGGAGGTGTGATGGTGTGGGGGTGTTTTGCTGGTGACACTGTTGGGGATTTATTCAAAATTGAAGGCACACTGAACCAGCATGGCTACCACAGCATCCTGCAGCGACATGCCATCCCATCCGGTTTGCGTTTAGTTGGACGATCATTTATTTTTCAACAGGACAATGACCCCAAACACACCTCCAGGCTGTGTAAGGGCTATTTGACCAAGAAGGAGAGTGATGGAGTGCTGCGGCAGATGACCTGGCCTCCACAGTCACCGGACGTGAACCCAATCGAGATGGTTTGGGGTGAGCTGGACCGCAGAGTGAAGGCAAAGGGGCCAACAAGTGCTAAACACCTCTGGGAACTCCTTCAAGACTGTTGGAAAACCATTTCAGGTGACTACCTCTTGAAGCTCATGGAGAGAATGCCAAGAGTGTGCAAAGCAGTAATCAGAGCAAAGGGTGGCTATTTTGAAGAAACTAGAATATAAAACATGTTTTCAGTTATTTCACCTTTTTTTGTTAAGTACATAACTCCACATGTGTTCATTCATAGTTTTGATGCCTTCAGTGAGAATCTACAATGTAAATAGTCATGAAAATAAAGAAAACGCATTGAATGAGAAGGTGTGTCCAAACTTTTGGCCTGTACTGTATATCAAAAGGTAATTTCCTTCTTTTAGCAAAATCCTAAATGACTGAGTTGTGTTTTTTCCACCTGGACCTTTATGCTCTGCCATTTCTCCTCTAATCATCATGCTGTAACCTGTGACAGGCTGTTATGATACCACAACTATCACACATTCACATATGGAGTTTTTTGTGGAGCCCCTAGCGTCACATAGGTTTACATTACCAAAGGTTTATGACAAACTCTCTTGCCGAAAACCAACTCCCGTGTGCGCACGGCGAGAGAAGAGAGGGAGAGACTCTGTGCTGCTGCCAGAGGAGACACTGAATGAGTTCCCTCTGAGCGGTAAGTTGCTAAAAGATTCTGAGAAGTCCGGGGCTGTTCATAACACATTAACTCACTCACACACAAAGCGCAGACCTCCGCCGACGAACCCATTCATCGTGTATGTGCTACCGCAGCGCAAGAGCGCAGTGCTCTGCCGGCGAGCTGAGCGGCGCGCAAGTGGGCGCATGCCGCGGTGTCTGCGCACCGCCAGCCTGTGCTCGAACTGAACATTTTTTACTTTCACCACAACGCGCTGTGACGACACCTCGGCGCGTCCAATAGCAGAGAAGAGCCTGAAGTAGACCCGGAAGCGGTCACCATGGAGCTGTAGCTCCTGAACGAGCCTGTACTCCCCCAAATCCTGTCTTGCGCGCCTTGCTCTCCGCTTGCTCTGTGCCCTACCCCGCGGTGAGCGCCGCGAAAATCGTGCTCTGTGTGAAAGAGGCTTTACTCTCAGGAGAAAAACGCTAGCTTCTCCAAGCTGCAGAATCCACCATGTAAACAGAAGTGTTTCGCGTGCGGGCACATCTGGCTTTCAATGGGAATGGGAGATGACACTGTGATTAGTTTTATTCATGTTACAGTTACACACCTATGATCAATTAGGAGATGATATACCATCTGTTTGCCTCTTGCATATTACTTTGCACACAGATTACACACCATTTAACTAGCAAAAGTTGAGCTAGACATGCCCTAAAAGCACTTGCACCATGCACTTTAGAACATGCACCATAAAGTGTCAACGCCATGCTAGCAGCTTTGAGCCAAATGCTAACATCAGCATACCAGCATGCTCATAATGAAAATGCTGTTGATGTTTAGCAGGTGTGATGGTTACTGTGATCACCACTGTGATTTTTCAAATACAACACTACAGCCGCACTGCTATCGTGGCTCAAAAATCAGAGCCCAAGTTTAAAATTTACATAAGCACGAATCAACAGCTGGCTGGAAACACACCAAGTGAAACTGCAGCAGTCAGTCAGACCTTCTCCCTTAAGCTACAATGTTCGCCGTGTTATGCTTCAGATTCCCCTCTTTTTCTCTCTTTCAGACACACACACACACACACACACACACACACACACACACACACACCAATAGATGAGCTGCTTCACACTGAAATCTGCTGTTCATTACAGGCGTGACAGCTTAAGTGGAGTGTAGCCCCACAGCCATTGTTACACTATCACCAATAACCACCAACACAGAGCCACTGCTGCATGGCACCGCACAGGAGTGCAGAGCACCACACACCTGAGAGTCCATGGGAGATTTAAGGTTGGGATAAGGAATGATGACAGAAATTATGTAAAGCCTCCCCCGGCTGACGCAAAGGGTTTGGGAGGAATTGAGAGAGAAAAAATCATCCTCCTTTTGTTGCCACCATCTCTTGTTAGATTGAAACAAACGACCTGCTGTTGTTGTTGTGGAGCGCAGCGCTGAAATGGATGCCTTCTGAACAAACACTACACGCCTGGATTGCACAGTGTGCGTCTGGGTGCTGGAGTGTGGCACAAAAGTGTTGGGGGGGCAATTCACTTTCATTTCAGCTCGCCTGAAAATATAAACTGAAACTGCTGTTCATTTGCAAGCGATTATTGTCAATAGATTTCATATAACATCCCTTTCAGTGCAGAAGTTTTTCATTGTTAAAACTTTGATGGAATCCAACTTTGTGAATTGATTGCAACTGAAAGTAAAGTGAGGGCTTATTGCACCAACAGTGTGAGGTTTGCACACTGGTGTAATGTTGTCAAAGGAGGCCGTAAACGCTGCAGCTGTGCAAGTCAATGTGGACTGTGAAGGCTCAGCATTAGGGATGCTGCACCAGACTGTTTCATCCAATGCTGAAATTCATGCATGCCACATGGTGTTATTTCCATGGATCACTTCAAAGGGAAGTGGAATCAAAGATCTTGTACTATACTAAAGCACACTGGCATCAGAGGCTCACGGATACTTGCCTTTTTCATCTTTGTTCCACGGAGTCCTCTTATCTGTCTCTTGTCAACATGTCACTTAGTCATCCTTAACTAACACCAATCTCAGTACCAGCTGTCTTTTCTTCCTCCTTCCCCCTCCTGCTCTCCCCCCTCATTGTTCATCCCATCCCTCCCCTCTTCTGTGTTGACAATCGACACATTGCCATTGCTGTCATTTGCTCTAATGCACGCTACATGCAGTCCGACAGCATCCGTATGGTCCCTTCCTGCCAAGCACAGCAGAAACATGTCGGCCCCATATGGAGCTTCCCCACAGGGGGAATGTATCTGGGACGGCTGGTGGAAGTCAGCGAGGACGCTAGCTACATGATGCTAATAGACCGGTGGCTTTCATACTGCTACCGTACAGTAATGATTTGGAAACCTTAAGCTGCTTAAACTGCAAGGTGGGACTATTTTGACGAAGCTCTGTAGCTTTCTGTCTCTTTTTTTATTCTCAGATTTCCATTTTCATTTCAAAGTTTCCCCAGGAAGTCTGAAGGATAGAACATCAGCCGTGTCAGACCAGTTTCATCCTATTCAACTTTTTTTCTTTTTTTTTTACACGACACCTAAAGCTCAAAACTTTCTCAACTTGAAACACCTTTTCTTTTCACGTCATTGCAAACTCTCAAATAGTTAATATTAGGGCGACACCGACTCACTACGCTGTTGTTAAAGACCAATGTTCCATGCAGCAGTGATAAAAAGAGAGCAGAAATAAGACAGTATTCGAGCTTGCGCCTCTTAATCTCCCCTCCTCCGGCTCAGCCTAACTGACATTTTCTTAATTTATTCCTCTCAGGATTCCAACATTTTAATTAGGTCACTCCAAATCTCCTCCCACGCAGCGTTATTCCGAAAAACTTTTATTTCATCATGTTTGTCATTTGCCTCCTTCGTCTCTCATTCTCTCTCTTCCTTCCTTTTTTTTCCGCACTTGTCAGTTTTGCTCAGCGGGTTATCTTACTAATGATGTACGGTGTTTTTTCCAACCAAATCCTGCCGCTGCCACGGGTAAATACTGCAGAGGTAAATACATAATTGAATGGTGGAATTAAATAAATGGGCAGTTTAATGGAGGAACTCTCCTTTCAGTGTCTCTGTGATGAAAGAAAATTACAAGATTGGTTAAAAGGGGAACTGAGAAGTCAACTTTTAGATGTGTATATGTTGGGCCTCGTGCCAGCTGACTAGCTGTCTGTATTTGAGTGCACATGTATGTTAATGCAGGTCAGTGCGTACGCTATATGTGGGTGTTAGTTCATATTTTGCAGAAGTGTGATCGTCAGACCTAATTTAAGGTTTGTGCTGTGTGAGTGCATCTGTTCTCTACTATAACACAAAGTGTGTATAATCTGTAAGTTGTTCCTCAGTGTGCCAGGAGTCCTGGCTTATCTCCAGCCTCAATAGAAACAAGAGGAAATTACTTTTCTACAAAGCGTCTGACAAAGCAAAAATCTTTTACACGTTTTCCATTGGCACAGCAGGACGTTTACTATGACTTAAATGTTTTTGCTGAGGGGGTCAAACACACAACCGTGGCACTACCTTTCTGGCTGCAATTCTCTTTTACGATCAGTCAGGAGGCGTAAGCGCCCTGACACATCAAGCTGGCTGTTGGCAGTCGTTGAAGCATGTCTTTGACCCACCACTGCCTGTAGTCAGTAGATTTCACGTGATGTCATGTGACAAAGCAATCATTTGATTGATTGTTAGCCTGGTAAGACAATCCTGATGAAATGAACTCAACATTCTGTTTCACTCTCTATATCAGTCTGGACTCGTCACCACCCCAAACACATTCATTGGGTGGGAGTACTCGCCTTCACAAACTCCTTTAGTCAATCAGAGTAACAAAACACTCAGGAAACAGTTCCTTCATCCCCAGTGGAGCCAGTTGGTAAATCAAGCTTTTGCCAAATCCACTTGGAAGAACAGCGAAAACATTGTTTCCTCCGAGAAACTCAAGTGCATACTGTTCTTGTTTTATTGTTGTATTGACTCTATTTCTGTAATGACTTATTGCTGTGTTTACTCTACTAATGTTAGAGTTGGCGCTTGTTGCCTCAACTGCAATGCAGTCCCTGATTAGCTGCTTACATTGTCAAGTATGGTGCAGATCCCTGATAGGCCCCGACTGGATGTTAATGTCTAGGTACAAGGCGAGGTGGCTCTGAGTCTGGACTGATACAGAGCTCATGTCATCAGGTCGATCTTATCAGGTGAACTGATTGTGCCCTCGGTTCAGATTTCTGTGGGTGTGTTTGCTCATAGGATGCTTTCACACCTGTAGTTGGCCTCATTTGGTCCAGCCCTGGGGAAAAAAAAAAATACACTGTTGTACTTTAGCTCTGGTCCACTTCCTGGTCACTGTGACTTGCTTCAAACAAATCAAGAGGCGCACACATGACGCTCGGCACAAGTTCAATCAGGAAGACTTTCTTTGTGCTCGTACATTCACAATTCTCTCCCTCCCATTCCCAATGCTTCCTCTAATCAGCCGACTATGGGTGTTCACTCTTCTAGTTATCAAATCAAACTTCCCCACGATCTCTATCAGCCAATCAGGATGCTACTGCAAAATGGTAAATGCCTCTCTCTCCTCTGCTGCTGTCAGCTGTCATTTTAGGCAGAATTGTCCACCGCGTTCACCTCCAGCCATCGTATCCAGAGTCCAGGACAAGCTCAACAAAGGCTCATTCCTCTACTCGTCCAGATCTTCAGCACTCCTTCTTCTTCTCATCTCATCTTCACCACCTCTACCACCACCAGTGTCTAGACCTCTGGGGGGGTTCACTATTCGACTATGGATTCATCACCCTCCTTAAATCATACCATCTCGATGGGGTCTAATCGTCAAGGACCATCCACATTTTTCATTCTCATGTGCACATGTTAATAAATATTCTTTTTAACATAAAAACGAGTCTCGAAATGAAGTTATACCAACTCACAGGTAACTAACTACCTAATGGACAGTTTTGGCCGTTGTCATCCTGCACTGTCAGTACCCAAGTAGAGAAATCAAATTAATGTGACTGACAGAGGTTCATGCAGCACTTTAATGCTTCTCAAGAGTAGTTATGCTCTCAAAGAGCTCACAAAGAAATTACTGGTTATAAGCATTATTAGACTGCAAATAGTCTGCATGTTATGAATAATGGCTGACCGTTAGAGGCAGGACAAAAAGGAGTCATCTTGTACAGTAATGATTCTGGGCTTATTACTGTGATTACTGTCACACAGGTTTTACTGGACTTCATGAACTGACAAAGCACATGGAGACACAACCAGTAGTTCAGCTTTTGAAATAATGCTAAAATCACATATCTGCTATCATAAAATCCTGTAGTTGTTTGTTTTGCTTCGACACCACAAACAAACAGCACCAGAGTCCACACCAGGGTTTAACTGACAGCTCTCATACTAGCCAAAACAAAGCTTGCTAACCAGGTGAACGCTCCTGAGTTTGTTCAACCGAACCAAACGGGTCTGTCCATTCTTGATTAAAAGCTGTTTTCATTGTGTCTACTTTTCTCTCTTCATAACTCATAATGTAAATAACTGTTTTTTCTCATCTGGTTTCTCCCGTCTGTGTATCTCATTTTCTTAAGTCGCAATGCTTATTGGGATGCACAGATTTGATTGACACTGCAATTGGTTTGTGCATTTCCTGGTTACGAAGCCAGTGCTACAGATGCTGCCCTGGTTATAAGAGAAAACAATAATAATTCTCAATAATTTAGTGGTTATATGTGTAGGTCTTGATAGCATGGTATCTGGGTCCGAACTCGGTGGATGGAGAGGGATGCCAGGTTAACAAAGGGGATGCATTTTGGCTGTTTTGCTAACAATAGGAATGGCATAGTTTTGGTGGTGTGTACGACATCATTGGCTCTAGCTGGACCTTATTTATGATGGTGTTTTGCTAGGTTAAGAACACTGTCTACTGTTACTTGAGTATCAGTTGTGGTCATTGTTGTGCGTTCAAGTGCGACTTGTGGCAAGAGATTCAAAGCATGTGATCACTTTGAATGTACTTCTTGAAAGTGCCAGTTCTTTAAGGTCAGTTTGTACAACATGCATGGCAGATGTTGGTAATACAAATCAAACTAATGAGAAACTCAAAGGAAGAAGGTGAGTAAAGTTATCGTCATAGCAACACACAGTTTTTGACATATCGTAAATTTGCTTTGCCTAACCACAGAATCACACCGCACCAGAGTCGTCCAGTTCATTAAAAAATTTGCTACAATGTTCACACTGGAGTACATTATGATGTTAGGGGATGAGTGTAGAGCTAAAACAATTAGTCAACTAATCAATAGGTCGATCGAGAGAAGATGTATCTGCCATAAATTTGCAACAAATTGATTAACTGTTTCTTTTAAGCAAAAATGACAGAAGTTTGCTGCTTCTAACTTGGTGAATGTGAATATTTGCTTGCATATAAAACTGCTGAAACAGCTTGAAGATCTAAAGGTCCGTGGTTCGATCCTGGGTGTTGCCAGCGAATGTTAACTTGTCTTGGGAAATAGGGAGGAAAATCCACCACGGACCAGGGAATCAGGAGTGCGGAAAATCGATCTATGGAGTGTGGACTGGTAGCTTGAGAGGTGCCAGTTCACCTCCTGGGCACTGGCAAGTTGCCTTTGAGCAAGGCGCCGAACCACATAGGTCCTGCGTGTGCATGTTTGTGTATTTCAGGCCTGTGTGTGTACATGTGTGTAAGTGGAAAAGAAAAAATAGCAACAGAATGAAAGAGAGGAATTTCCCCAAGAGGATTAATACAGTAGTTCTTCTTCTTACTGACAGACCCTGACAGACGGTTTGGACTGCTGTTCGGGCAAAACAAGCAATTGTTAACTTTGGCTCTGGAAAACTGTGAAGGACATTTTTCACTACTTTCTGACAAATTATAGCCCAAACGATTAACAAACTACTGAAGTGATACAAAAAAATAAAAGTCAGTTGCAGCCGTTGATGGGTGGTGAAACCTTTCAGGATGATTTATCCATATTCAAAAACTGAAAAATAAATAAATAAATAAAATAAAATAAAATTAAAAAAAACTATCTCTGAAACTGAATCCTATAGTAATTCCATAACCATAGAATAATCCCTGAGTTACTATAGAAACCTCTTATCTCAAAGCCAACAGTATCAGCTGGGGAGAAAGGTTGTTTCTTGTTCGGTGAGACACTGAGATCAAGCAGAGAGAGCCATTTGAAATTACAGAAAAATAACAAATAATTTATTTAGCTGAGACACTAATCCAGTTCTTTTAGATCTTAACAGTCTCGACAGCTCCAGTGTTACTCTGACGTACAGTGCAGGAAAAAATATAAGGCTGAGGAAGTCCCCATGTTTCATGAATGACTGTGCAGAGAGACGTTCAATTTAAGTATTTCCTGGCTGGGTTTTGTCTACTTCTTTTCCTGTTATGGGACAGAATCAAGCCAGGGGAAATCCATGTCATTGATGTTCACTCACACATACATACAGTATATACTGTATACACTAAAAAGGTATGAAAAGGCACAGGCACTCAGGAACACAGGCAAGTGCATATATACCTGACATTTCCATACACCCCAATAATTCATTCATCAAATTCTTCAGTCTGTCTGGCCCCCCTCTGCTGCGCTGGTCTAGCAGAGTGACTCTCCAGTCCTCCAGAGGAATGCCAGTAAGATCCAGTTCCACCACAGTCCAACCACCACCAATCAGACTTTCCTACCACAACTCTGAGCAGTCCATACAGCGATACTGGTTTGTTGACTGCACTCGATGCTGATCCATGAGAATGAGTCAGAACTACAAGGCCCGTGGATTGCTAATCCATGACCTTCTGAGAAAGATAAGCTGAGAAAGTCGGCTCTATCTTCACCACACTGCAGCGAGGGATATGAGGGCTGAGCTCTAGCCTTGTAGTCTCGGGTGCTTGAGGGTTTGGCTAAAGCGGCTCTCTGCAACTGCAGGATCACGCTTATGCGCTGAATTGAGAAGAGATTCGGCCAGATGAGTGCAGTAATTATGTGGTTAACCTTGGCAAGTGGAGGAGGGTTAGCTGATTACTGGTACAGCTAAAGGCCCGGAAGCTGAGGGCACGGCAAGCTGGCTACAGTGGTGCACTGTGTGGCAAACCGAAAACTGGGCTGGAGCTAAACTCCCAGAGTCATACAGAGCCCCTTCTGTGTGTGTGTGTGTGTGTGTGTGTGTGTGTGTGTGTGTGTATGATGCAACGAGAAGTACCTCTGCTGAGGAGTTGTGGGGATAGCTGAGGTTCACTGGGTTCATTCACTCTGTGAGTGTAAAAACTGCTTTGTGTGTATGTGTGTGTGTGTGTGTGTGTGTGTGTGTGTGTGTGTACCAGTGTGGGGGAGTGTGTGAGATTAGACTCAATAGTGCAGCACTGTACCTTCTAATCTATCATACATTTACCAAATCACAAGCCAGTGTCCCCCCAAACACACACCCACACATGCACTCACACTCCATTTGAGTTAACTCTCTACACTTATGTCTGATGCCTTCTCTGAATTGTCTTTGACCTCCAAAACCACTCAGACTCTTGGTTTAAAGGGACAGTTCACCCCAAAATCAAAATACTTATCAGTCTAGATTGTTTTGGTGTGAGTGACCAAGTGTTGGAAATATTGGTCGTAGAGATGTCTGCCTTCTCTTCAATAGAATGGAACTTGATGGCACTCGGCTTGTGGTGCTGCAAGAGCCAAAAAAACATTTAAAACACCTCAACAGGAATGTCTCTTTCTAGAAATCACAACCTGGTTCCTCAAGATAATCCATAGACCTTGTACTGAGAATTTTCATGTAGGAACTACTTTCTTTCTACCAAAATACACCTGCCAGCACGGGCAGGTGTTGAGACAATGGGCCTTTTTAGTCATTTTATGTCTCTTTGACAGAATTTTGTATCTGTTTTTGGTCATTTTGTGTCTCTTTGTGGTTGTTTTCCCCTTTGTGTTTTTATTTTTACGCCTCTTTGCAGTTCCTTTGCATATGTTTGTAGTCTTTTTTGTGTCTCTTCCTGGTTGGTACGTATTAATTTGATTGACATTTTGAAGGTGAAGGCAGGAGGGTCCCTTGACATTTGAGGCCCCTGGGCCTGTGCCCTGTAGGCACTTTCAGTAATCCATCCATGCCTGTCAACTGATCGTTACACCGAGGGAAGTGCGCATCTACTCATGTATAAGAGGCTGAGACGCTAGGTGAGCTAGCAGAAGATGAACATCCCTCAGCACAGTGATATGGTCGGGGGATGTAATTTGGTAGAAAGAAAGTAGTTCCTACTGCACATAAAACCTTGCTGACAATAAGGTCTGTGGACTATCTTGATTAACTGGGTCATGATTTCTGGAAAGAGACATTGCTGCTGAGTGACATCTCCAATACTCGGCAACTTGCACCAAAATAATCTAGACTGATAAATGACACTACAGGTGAGAGGAAAAAATATGTATTTTGGATTTTGGGGTGAACTGTCCCTTTAAGAGTCCACTCATCATGGTCCACTCATCATTTACAAGCTCGCGTACTTCAATGGAACACAAACTTTCCCTGTTCCCGCTGTATTGTAGGAAAGATTTAATGATTATATCACCACGTAAAACAAATTCTAATACAAAGTGACAGATCAAGCCCACTGCTTACTAGTACATACGGAAACCATATGGGCTTGTCACCATAGTAAAGACAGCTTCTGCTGCGCTAATCACTCCGACATAACAGATGCACAGACTGAGGCATTATTGGCAAAATTAAAGCTACTTTCCCCCCTTTTCACAGTGTGAAACAGCTGTCCAACATTTGAGAGAGTGGGCTGGGGAAAGGGAGAGAAAAGGGGAAAGAAGCAAGAGAATGAGAGAGTAATGAGGAATGGAGCGATGGCCAATAGCCAGACCCCGCAGCGACTCAGATCGGATCCCCCAGAGTTGAGGATTAGGTTTTTGATCCAGATTTTAGGCTGGATTTGGGGCTTTTTCCCTCAAGCTGGGCCCTTCTGAAATTCTGGGTTTGCGCGATGATGTCATATTGTTTCTGTGTGTTTGCTGGAAACAAAGAGACAGAAAAGCGCTCGCGGCCATTGCTTGGTATTCAGAGGACGTTTGCGGCTGGTGCCAGCCACAGAAGGAGCAGTTAGCCAGTCCGGCAGCATCAATTTGTCAGCATATCCTGGCAAAAATCCTCTGGGGCCCCTGAGAGCCAAAGCAGGGCAACTGGCAAGAGCGCAGAGGGCCTTGGGTGACCCAGCAGGCGCTAAATACACACAGCTGTACACTGATATGAAAAACACACAGAGATGTACATATCATTCATGATGAGTGCATACTAATAGTGACAAGTGTATGACAAACGTATATATTTAGTCCCACTTACACAGCCCTCTCCCCTCATCAGCACAACACAACAGCATAAACAAACACACAGCTGCAGCGTTATATTAACAGCTGCTGTAGAGAAGGGTCAAAGACAGTGCACGTCATGCAGCCTGTGTCCTCTGAATCATCGGGCCCGCTGCAGGCTGGGACGCCATGTGGAGCACAACACACACACACACACACACACACGCACACAGAACGAGGCAGAACTATCACCTTCGCTGACCTTTGATGTTCAATGCAGCATGCACATATCTACTCACCCGCACCCCACTTCTGTACACACATATAAAGAGTATGTAGAGCCACTGGCCATCATGAACTCACAAGCCTTCATACACTAAACATAAAAACACTCCTCTAGGTTTCTGTACATGATATATAAAGTATGCAGTGCACATGAACGACAGCAGAAGTCCCGCTGGAGACAAACCGTTTGATATCAGGCATCTCGGACACTCACACTGCATTTATAAATCAGCATGTACAGTACTGTAGCTTCTCACAGGGATTATGTTCTCACTCGATTTTGTAAAGTCACAAAAATGTAAATGAATTCTCCTTGGTGTCAGTGGTCTGTACTTACACCCCCGGCATAAAAAAACAGAATCAATGTGACAGTGTGCATACAGAGCGCATGACATGCATGTACATACTGTACATACTGTAGCACATAAACTGGTATAAAAGGAAACCACAGGAAAGATGTTTCACCCTAAGGTTTGCATTAATATTATAAATATGAGGTGGGGCGGCAAAGACAAGTGTTATGGCTTGACCCTCACTTAACCCTGTTTCTTCATGGTGATGGCTGTGGTTCTCCTGTGTGTAACAAGGCTTTCGAATTAGGGAAACAGGCACGGATCGGAGTACACTTGACTCCAAAGTCCAGTTCATTTGATTAACGTGAACTAGAGCTGCAAAAATGTATATATTGGTTAATTAGTTGTCAACTATTGAATTAATCCCCAACGAATTTGATAATCAGTTAATTGGCTCAAGTAATTTTTTGAGATATAAAGTAAATAAAATTGATTCCAGCGTCTTAAATGTGAATGATTTCTGGTTTTGTTACTCCTCTATGACAGCAAGGTGAATATATTTGGGCTGTGGACTAAACAAGACATTTGAGGACGTCCTCTTGAGCTTTGGGAAACACTGGTCGTCATTTTTTTTTATCATTTTCTGGCATTTTATAGACCAAATAACAAATTAATTAATTGAGAACACAATCGACAGATTAATTGATGATGAAGGATCATCATCATAATCATTGGCTGCAGCCCTGGTGTGAACACTGTACCGTACTGCTCATCTATTCATGCCTGGCTCCCCTTGAAAAAGTGGTCTTGAGTATGGTTCACGTGTCCTTGGGTACCATTTGCATCAGGTTTGAAAACCAACTGTGCCAAAACATGAAAGTGTGGGGCGACCTCTGGCTCACCTGGTAGAGTGAACTCATATATGCTGAATCCTCTGTATGCTCGTGTTCAGCTCCAACCTGCCCGTTGCTAGGTATCATCCACCTTCTCTCTCCTACATTTCGTATCTAACTGAGCTGTTCCATCAATAAAGGCAAGAAAAACTCCAAAAAGTAATGTTTAAAAAAAACAAGGACTGTTTAATTTAATGCAAGGATCAGTTGGCAAGTAGATCGCAAACACATTTCTTAGCACTGCCAGAGTCCTCTGAAATCTGCAGATGTTCACGGCACGGGGCAAACTCATCCTCTGCATTGCACAGCGGTGGGTGATAAAGTACCAAAGCAGGCAAGAGGTTCGCTCTTGACACTGTCTCCAACATATAAACAGTAGGAGTACAGCGAAGGTGGATTCCATTAGATGAGCATGGGATCTTGGGATTGGTGCACCTTTTCTGCACTGTAGCAACATAAACAATTATCGTGACACAAGTGTACGTAGGTACGGTACAACATCACTAGTGTGAAGGCTGAGCAGCGATGGAGTGGAGGGGGAGGATAATACTCAACACGTTGTCTGATACTGTTTGTCTTATGTATTGATATGCAGAGTAAACCTGAGCTATTTTAGGGAAACACAGTGACAAGAAAGCAGCATGAACACAATAGGAGGGGTTTCAAATAAGCCCACTCATTTTCCTGCCTCTCTCTGTGCTGTGCACTATTTGTTATTTTTGTCATTCTGTGTATTTTAAATTGTGCAAAAACAAAAAGGGTTGATATGTGTACAGAGAATACTGAGCTCGAGAAGAACCTTGGGAACATAGATGCGCTCCCATTTGTGCAGTCTTTTGTGTCTTGACAAGGGGCACAGTGGTCTCCTGGGTCAAAGTCCTGTGCTTGTCGTACCCATCCACCTCCCCTCCCAACTACCATAAGTGGACTTTTGTGCTCTTTATACTGTGTCTGTTGCTCTGAACACGTAATAATGATGCAGATGGGTTTATCTTGACACTGGCTGAAAACCCAGAGGGTCTCCTTAAAGGGAAATTTCCGTTTATTTCAACCTGTCTCCTATCGTCCTAAATTTCTTTCAAGTGACTAGTGACATAAAAATAATAGTTAGCATGTTAGCCGTTAGCCTAGATACAGCCGGGGCGCATAGTAGCGTCAGACCTGTTAAAACGTAAGTGAACGGGCAACCTTCAAGTGCAAAGTTAGTCCACTAAACAAGCTTTTTTTCCACAAAGACCGCCTCATATCATTAGGATAAATGTCAGAGAACAGAAAACGACATGTAAACGTGTTGTCTTACCTTACCAGTGTGCTGCCATGTTTGTTTACCATTTAGCTCTGCTTTCCAAAGCACAGCCGAAATGTCGCGAGAACAAGCAGCAATCTCATACCGTGCCTGAAATCTCGCGAGCTCTAGATAAAGCCCAGTTGGATACTACTCCAGGTGGAGGTGTCTCATCCTCGGTCACATCCAGACCTTGAAAATAAGGCTGCAACCGGTCCCATTCCTTGCAACAGAGGCATTCCTCTTCTGTGGGCACTGGGGCACAACAGCTCAAATAAATAAGGGCGGCCATCAAACTCTGCAAAATCAAATTCCTCCTCCACAAAGTCGAAGTCTGGCAAAAAGTCAGCCATTATTCTATAAATCTTTCATAAAATAAATGAATTAACTTTTCAGGCTACTGTCCGTTTCTGCCTTCCAGCTGTTGCTGCTTGTTCTGGCGAGATTTCAGGCACGGTATGAGATCGCTGCTTGTTCTCGCGATATTTCGGCCGCGCTTTGGAAAGCAGAGCTAAATGGTAAACAAACATGGCACCACACCGGTAAGGTAAGACAATACGTTTACATGTCATTTTCTGTATGTTCTCTGACATTTATCCTAACAATATGAGGCGGTCTTTGTGGAAAAAAAAAGCTTGTTTAGTGGACTAACTTTGCACTTGAAGGTTGCCCGTTCACTTACGTTTTAACAGGTCTGATGCTACTATGCGCCCCGGCTGTATCTAGGCTAACGGCTAACATGCTAACTATTATTTTTATGTCAGTCACTTGAAACAAATTTAGGACGATAGGAGACAGGTTGAAATAAACCGAAATTTCCCTTTAAGGGTGCATTGTGCATCCCTATCTGACTCAGAGGACCACTGACCAAGCAGCGCTTCTTGATGTCCTGAAAGTGGGACCAGGCTGGAATGGAATAATTTCCACCGAAGTAATATTAAAGCTTTGTTCCGAGTCTATTAAGTGAAAAAAAAAAGCAAAAAAAAAGCAGTGGGATAGTTTTGAGGAGCTAATAAACCTCACGCTCATTAATCTCCATTGCTGCCACTGGACATAATGCCAGTGAAAATATAGTCCTATTCCTTTGATTATTCTTCCCACCTTAGAGCAACACGCTCGCATCAGGCAAATAGTTACCAACTCATTACAGTCCTCCTCTATTGCTGTTAAATTGCAGTCATTTGTGTCTTTTAGGCAAATAGACTGAGTGCTAAGCAAGCAGATGTGCCCTGGCTGAATTATAATTGCCTTGACCAAATCTCTTTCTCAGCAGTTAAGACAATTATGTCTGCATACTCTGTATACCTCTGCAACACGTGCACATTTGCAGGACGTGAATATTAATAAACACACTAACTCAGCCACACATCCGCGCAGCACTGTACGCCAGCTACTATTTTGCGTGTACATGAATGGTATGTGGTTGGTGTGCTCACATTTCAGCCCCGCAGAAGCAGCCGAGCCTCGTTCGGAGAGATTACCTCACAAAACCATGTATGAAAGTTACAAGTGAGATCTACTAGGCCCTCTGTGGAAAAAATAAGACGTTTTCATCTACCCTGTGGATAAACTGAGAGTTACATAAAAAGATTGTTGTAGGCCGATGTGCCAGAGTAAAACGGATTTCACTCACAGCAGTTAAGAAACTTGAGGACAAAGAGAGGAGTCAAAAAAAAAAAAAAATGAGAGAAACACCCTAACCCCCTACACCCCAAAAGCTAGACTGGCCATGTCGGAGAGGTGGGTGGGGGAGTAAGAAAAAAGAGCTGTATTGTTCTTTGTTTGAGCTCACACACACACACACACACACACACACACGCACACTCACAAACACAAATAGAGTGCTGACACCAATAAGCAGTCAATGATTTTCCTAATGGTTCTCTTCTATGGAAAGGCAGTTCTCATGAGGATGGTTAAAGCATGAAAGCCATGTGTAAACTCCCCTCCTGGTAGCTCACACACACACACACACACACACACACACACACACAAACACACCAGTCTAAAACCCGTCTTGGCAAGCGCTCGCCTCAATTTAACCTCTTTTCTCTTTACATCTGAGTCTGTGTGTCTCCAAGTCGATTAACCCTCTGTCTCAGTTTTTTCCCCTTTACACCACAACCTCTTTTATTTTACTTTCCTCACAATTTAACAAAGTTTCCAATGTTGCTCGGCCACAGTTTCACCCTTTCTCATCCCTTCTCACATTTACATGAACATGCACACACACATTCCCTCACCTTTAACAAACTGGCTGTAAATGCCATCGAGGACAACACAGAGGTCTTTATGCCCTGTGGAAGTTTTATGTGTATGTGGGAATGCGTGAACTAAGGATGTCAGTTTCGGTTAATTTTGCTTTCGACAGGCTAACACCCATTAAGCAGTAATTAACTGGTTAATTTTTAAGAAAAAAATGCAAAATGATGTGGACTGAGGGTGTACAGATACAAGACACTTAAATTAAATGCTTTTTAAGACTAATTTTTGGACAAATCATTTTTTTCTTACACAAGAATAACAGAATAAGTACAAGGCCAAGCAGTAGCCTCTGTGCAAAGGGAGTTCTATGTAAGAACAGGCCTGTGGTTGTTAGAGTGAGTTAGGAAAATCTATATTTTGCCAACAGATAAGTGCAAGTATGAAGTAAAAAGACAATATCAGGGTTCAGTGGTGGGATTAAAGATTTTTAACATTTTGTGGACTTTCACACAGAAGAGCTTGACTCATTTTAACAAATACAAGTTAAAAGATGAATAAATCAAATTAGATGAAATGTTTGTGACAGTTAAGACCTCAACCTAATGACTTTTGAGGCCTAATATCTATGAAAGTGAATTTTAGATTTTTTAAGGACCTGAAGACACCCTGGAAATACAAAAGGCCTTTCCTTTGAGTCTTGCGCTTCACAGACTCAGTGAGCTTTAGCGCCACATTTTAAAACACTATCCATTTAGCAAGGGTGAAATTTCAGTGTTTTGTGATGTAAATGTCTTTATTTTTATTTCATTTTCTGTTGAAAATGAAATAAAAACTTCCTGTACAGCAAAAAGATGATAAACCTTTTTTTCTGAAAACAATATATTCTGATGTAAATCCTTTGTATTTGCCAACATTTCTATTCATATCTAATCACACATTTTTTCTCAGTTGCTGCAACTGATTACGCTGATATGTTAACATGAGGAAACTCCAGTTTCTGTGGGTTAAAATGGTCACCCTCCACCATCTGGTTACCTAAACTGAGCCTTGGTCGCTCTGCATAGTGAACCACGTGGGCTAGGTAGGAAGTAGCTAGCAGTGTCACTCATTCAGTGATTACCGCCTGTAACGTTGACCTGACCCAACAGCTTTATTGTGGAAACATTGTGCCTAACCTCTGGTCTCCCCCACGCTTGCCCCGATGAGTAAGCTGCTTCATTTTGAGCCACAAAACGCCTTTAGCTATGTTAGCACCACTAGCCATACTGAGGCTGCTAGTGGTACTAACAGAGCTAATAGTTGTTAACAACACTAAAGGGAGATGGTAGCTCAAAACTGAGCTGCTTACTTACGGGGGAACCTGGGGAAAGACCAGAGGGTGGGCACAATGTTTCCACAGCGATGACGTTGGGTCAGGACAGCGTGATAAATAGAAATAGACGAATGAATGGTGCTGCTTCCTAATGTGAGCCTTCACCAGACCCCGGTGGCACGCAGTGCAGTAAAACAAATAACAAAATTATCTTAAAGATCGAAACACGTAACCTGTCAAATATTATCAGCTGTTAACCGATTTATACCCCGAGCAGTAACACGAGAATATTTTGCAACCGAATCAAGAGAGTAAATAAAGAGCGAGCTCAGTGCTCAAAGTGTTTGAAATTCAGATTGTCTGAAAAAAGAAAAAGAAGGAAACTCAAACTGTTGCACAAAAATGATCAAGCCTCTCCTCTTCCTGCAGTATAAGCATGAATGCCTTAAGTATGCAGCAAAAAGGCATTTGACATTGTGCTCACACAATCACCCATACTAATTATCCCTTCCCCCATCTACACACTCACGCTTTTTTTTCGTACATTGTAATTTCTGTATACCTCTGAGGCATGCCGTCCAATCAAATGGAACAGAAACAGGAAGGATGGTTGGAGACGGATGAGAGGAGCGAGTAGTGGCGAGGCCGGAGCAGGAGAAAAGTGAAAGAGAGAGGAAATGGGAATAAAATAAGTGGAACGAGTGCAATTGACGAGAGAGAGAGAGAGAAAGAATCGAGTGAAAGAGCGGGTCAACTCCGGCGGCGGCGGCGGCAGCGTAGAAGCGTCTGCCGAGCGTCGCTGATGTGATGGCACGATGATGATGGTGTTGATGATTCACCGCTGGTAGGAAATCAGAGAGAAGAACGTATTATTATCACGCAGCTCAATTACAGCGCAATTTCTCCCCGGCAGCGACAGCCTCTGCAGGGCTCCTCATTGAAGCTGATTTGGGAGGCCTGCGGCGTCTGGAGGACCAGTGAACGACTCAGCAGTGCAGTGAGACACCCCCACTTGAGATGGCAGAAGGAGAGGAGGCAGGAGAGGACGAGGAGAGGAGGAGAGGGGAGGACGCGGGGATGAAGAGGGTGAGGAAGTAGTCAAGGAGAAGGATGCAAATGTGACAGCGTTAATGCGTGCGGCTGCGTTAAGACCTCGCAAAATCCGCCCTTGAGGCGTTCGGCGGAGTGGAGACAGACAGGAAGGACAGACAGGATCTAAATGCACTGCTGACGGAGAAAACACCTGTTCAGTAATGAGTATGAGCTCTCCGGCTGGTCCTGGTGGTTTAACATGAATACTGAAGAGCAGCTATTCATGTGGTTCACAGAGTGTTTTATAATTTTATTTACTCTCACAGTGTGTGTGTGTGTGTGTGTGTGTGTGTTGTGCATGAGCCAAGGGGAAAGGAGCATTGAGATACAGGCCTTCGTATCCATACAAGCATGTGTGTGTATGTGTGTATGTGTGAGAGAGGGAGAGATTGTGTGGGTGAGTGTTTTTTGTGATGCAGGAAAGAAAGATTATTTTATGATTTTATGCATTCTGTAGGTGTGCGCCTTTAGCACCGAGGGGACGCTCAAGAGTGCGTGGGAGACATGCACTTGTATATGCAATCGTGCGGATGTTTGCAGGTGTGTGCACATCTGACTAGTACGCCCCGGCTGCCTCCAGTGTACCTCCCAACATCCCGTACAGTGGCTGCCCTGAGGCAAAGGCAGCTGAACTGCTTCACTGACCTCTCAGCGAGGGATTATTCAACACGGCTTTGACCGTAAACCAAAACCTTTAGCTCTCTCACAAACACAGTGTACCAGTAACTGTGTCACAAGTAACGCGTAAAATATGAGGTAATCCTGGAGCGATGACCTTCGAGGTCAAACACCATCCTGCAACTACAATTATGGTGTTCTGACAGGAGACTGTAATGTTAGCGATGTTTGCTTTAAAGAAATATTTCGCTGCTGGACAAACGGTCTTCTCATAAAACGGGGCTGTCTATGCAGCAGAAGGATACAAATACCTGACCAGAGAAAACAGAGGGAAAGGGCTGTGGCATTTGCTTTTGCTCAGGAGGTAGAAAACCTACAACTACCAGAATGCACTGCACTGCACCGGACCAATAAATGTCCCCACTGGTGGGTCACATACTGCAAGTTGCCTGTCTGATAACAATTTGGCTGCCGGCTAGTAACAAAGGATCTCATGTTACAGTTAACGGTAAACGAAAATATGTTTCTGAAAACATTTCAGGTGAGAAACAGGCAACACAGTATCAGATTATTGGTTTTATTTGATTTTATTAGTTTTACAGTTTGATCTGAGTTTGGTCTGATTTTGAAACAGAGAGTGAGACAGAGGTGTCTCTGTTTCTCGATTTGCTTCTAATCTCTTTTGGTCTGCGGTGGCAGCAGATATACAAAAACTAGGCAAATGAGCGGGGAGATGTGGCCGCTGGCAAGATGGAGGGAAGTTTAAAAATAGTTCATTTCTACATACTACCCACATTGTTAGGATACAAAGGTGGTTGTTACGATATACAGCTGGATGAAAATCAGCAGACACAGCAGGCAGCTATTTTCAGTAAAGGTCTGATTAACCCACTCGACACTGTCTGCCCAGCACCAACTGTTGGTGGAGACCAAAAAGAGAGCTAAAAGAAGAGTTACTATTCATCAGGTGGTCAGAAACACGAGTACGAATGAATAATAATGTCGCTCCATAACTGCTGTAGGGGGGGTGTCTCACATCATTATAGTATACCGGGGTACTTAGAAATCCTATCTCCTGACGATATGATTTTTAATACTGTCAAAAGTACAGACGCTTCTCTTTTTATTAAACTGATACCGAGGATGTATTATATGTAGTGTACATCACGTGTCACCAAGAGTAAACCTGGAACAGGCAGCTGAGCTGAGAAACATGGCAACTGCCAGTGGTTGGGATTAGGGCTGCCACGATTAGTCGACTAATCGATGACTAATCGACTATTAAAATAATCGGTGACTATTTTAATAGTTGACTAATCGGTTTGAGTAATTTTTCATAGAAAAGAACTATAAAAGTACCCCAAAATACTCTTACTGCAGCTTCTTACGTTCAAATATTGGCAGCTTTACACACTCTCCCGTGACAGTGAACTAAAACCCTTTGGCGTGAGTACGAAACAAGACATTAGATGACATAATTTTGGGGTTTGGGCGAGACAAACAGACATTTTTCAACATTTTAACACATTTTTCGATGACATGATTAGTCGACTAATCGAAGAAATAATCGACAGATTAATCGACAATGAAAATAATCCTTAGTGGCAGCCCTAGTTGGGATAACGTTATAGGACTGTAAACAACCGGCTAGCACCGGCAGAGGGAGACCGCAGGGAAAAACAGCTGTGAATTCAGGGTTTATTTTGACCAAACCAGAACTGGTGATTGTTGGAACAGCCGACTAACTATAGGACTAATAACACAAAGCCAGTTTGGGTAACTGATTTTGTTTCTGTCTAGTATGGATGAGGTGTGTTTTACAATGTTAACGAGGCAATTAAGCTAGTAGTCCAGCAAAACAGAGAGACTTAAATTCAGAGGGTGTAAGGTTGCATTTCTCTATTTATTAAGGATTAATTGTGAGAATGCTACCTTTCTTGTCATTTTGTGAGTCTATTGTCTATTTATCTGACTAAATAAGCTAAGAGAGCTTATGAAACGTGGCAGACTTGCCGGTCAGAGGGTTGGGGGGGGTGTAGTGCAGCACACAAATACTGTCTTATACCATTCAGCCCAGTGAAATTTTGGAAAGGTATAAAAGAATAGATAGCACCTAAACCTCGCACCAATACCACAGTTATGTCTTAACATATATTTTACTTGGACAAACATAAAAAAACTCTTTTCTACAAAATTCATTTAACAAAAGAAGCCAAAGTTCTCAAATGTTAAATGAAATAGGAACTGTCTAAGATTTAAAAACTGACCAGAGAACTGATGCTAAGTAATGGTACTTGACAGTTTTAAATACATTTTGGTGGGAGGCCTACTAAAACGCATTGAGCTCCTATACCCTACCATAAATGGAAAACTGTAAAAGCATTTCACCTAATTTTATACACATTTATGATGATGATTGTATCATTGGTCCAAGCTCCCCTCATTTTAAAGCACCGGCTGCACTGTAATGTCATCCAGATGTGGATAATACAAAGAAATACCTACAAGAAGCTGAAGTGTCCATCAGGGTGAATGATTAAACCAGCGGAATCACAACCCGTTTTCATTGGGGTGGAGGACTGGGATTATTGGGCAGATTTCTTCAACCATCCTCTTCAGAATAATCCTAAATCAGAGCTCCTATTAAGAGATGCTTGATAAAACCAGCTTGATCAGTGCTTTGGCATCAGCTTACCTCTAATTCCTAAACTTCACCAGCCGAGGGGAAAATTACAGACCTGATCCCTGCATGCGTGGAGGCCATTTGGATTTGGACTCAGGTTAGTTTCCAAGAAACGTTCTCCAACCACACAGTCTTTGCCAGCCGGGCCCAAGCTACACTAACAAGCCTTCAAACCAAACCGGGTTCCCCGCAGGATTACGCCAGGATTTGAGTCGACGTCGGATTTGTAGAAGGGATGAGACGTTTATCTTTTTCTTTTTTTCCCCCCAACATTTCTTCCTCCGGCTTTCTACTGTCTTGCATATCTGTCTCTCTTTCTCCGCCTGTCTCTATCTCTCTTTCTTTCTTTCTTTCTTTCTCCTCTCACTTTCTCTCTTAATCACAGATAGAGACAAGTCTTCTGGGCTGTTGGCATTCAGCTCCAGTGGTGAAAAGAAGAAAAAAGGAGGAGGAGGAGGAAGAAGAAAAGCGCCGCTGTCAGTTCCTCTCCTCTTGCTCCACGGGACTGGAAGGACAAAAGCTTTCCCTGACAGGCTGGATCGCCCCTATCTCTGCCCAGCTGACATGTCATCACCCTGTGTCCTCACCATACTGCCACGTACTCTTTTTTGTTTCTGTCACAAACTCCCCTGTCTTATTAGAATCGCACAATACACAGGGATTAGTGTATGGTGTGTTGAGGAGGAGATAGCAAGGCAGTGGCTCATGCTCAGTGTCATTAGTCTGTGTGGGTGTGATTACATGTTCATGTGCATTTGGGTGTTACATGTGGATCAGCGTGTTGCATGTCAATGTTGCAGCGCTGCAGCGATCTCAGAGAAGTGGGCAATCTGCCGTGTGCTTCTCCAACGACAAGGCTGTAAAGTGTTTTTCACTGTGATGTGATCATTATGGTTGAGAGACAAACACACTCCCCACTGTCTAATGATCCCCTAAAGAAGTCTATTCACGGTGACTGCTGCAGGCGGTACAATATAGATGCTATAGATACAGTGCACACTGTGATAAAGGCTGGAAAATCAGCAACAAAAAGGATATATGGCTGCACCTACAGGCGATCTGACGTGATGGGAATGCACTACTGCAGCTTCTCATCATGTCCCACCTCCCAGCTTGGCAGCTTACATCACAAGGAGAAAACTCACTTATGTTCTATTAGAGACAAAAAAACAAAACAAAAAAAAAAAAGTCTGCACAGAATTTGTGTATCGAAACACAATCAGCAAAACATTGTGCATTTAAACAACTTATTTCCAGGCTTGGTGTGATTTGACAAGGTTTGCAAACGTCCACAAAACTGTCATCACACTTTGATTCTGTTTTTTTTTTTCTCGGATGTGTTTTTTTAATCCGTCATTTGAAAAAATCATTACGCACAGAAACCTTGCACACCGATTCTGATGTTTTACACATGACAAAATTTAAGACACATTTTCTCCTTTGCCTCTCTCCACTGGAGTCACCTATCTGGCTGTCACCACTCCCTCCCTGTCTTTCATTCGGCACTGCAGCTGCATGAAGGGAGCTATCCTTCCTCTCTTTCCCCAGCTTCTGTGTGCGTCCCACATCCTCCTCCTCTTCATCATCATCCACCTGAATATTACAATCTGACCGTTGAACGTGAGCCATCTGAGCTATGAAATGATACCGTACGCCTTGTTCCTCTGTCTTGTCGCAGCTAAACATTGAGGTGGCTGAGCCGGCAGCTAGCAGCTAACGGTGCTAACTCCATCGTCAGTGCCAACAGCAACAACAGTGCTGACCGAGCTAACAGTGTTATCCGGGGGGAAGTGTTATAGGCACTACACCTTCACAACTACGCCATTCCAATATCGGCTATAACTGCCGTATGAGCGCAGTGCAAAGCGTAAGCACTCATGCACCAACACAGTGGCCACGGCACCCAGATTTCTCCTCAGTCATTCGTCCAAGGTCAACAGAGTTTAATACATTCAGCATCATACTTGCATTTGGCCATGTTGTTGAGCTAGTTTGCTGTCTCTGTTAAGTAGCTGTTCATTAGTCACTCACACTACAGCAAGAAACAGCACTTTAAAATAAAGGCTCTGTGCTGGAAATTCACTGTACTTCAAATTAAATTGTGTTTTTTACAAATTTGACAAATCCGCGAGTCACTTACGGCCCATTCATAATGGATCCCTGACCCACTTTTGGACCAGGACCCACCAGTCGGTAACTGCTGCACTAACATAACGCACAGCCGGACCAGCTTCACAAGAAACCACAGTAAAGCTCAGATTACAACACACACAGAGGGAGTGTGACTTCATTTTCTGGTCAGAACACCATTACTGCACTTTATCCTTACATAGCAAGTAGTGGTCTGCTGTTATATTAATACTCTGAATGTCACATACAGAACCTTTATGTTTTCAGAGTGTAAAGACCCAATATCACATCCCATTTGACACCCCAGTGGCTAACGAAAACCAGTCTGTTCTTCCACATTAGACCAAATCTTTAAATCTGCATTAAGAAAGAACAAGAGATGGATCAAAGTTTAAATCTACAATAATCTGATTAAACTTAAAACCCCTTCAATTAATTTACAATAGTTACATTATTTTAAAATGTTTCTTTTTAATGAGCAGCTGAATGTGATGATGATAAACTCGAAATTCTGTACCTGGAGTACAGTGTCTCACAGCAGTTGGCACTGATCTCTTTTTATAAAATACAGTAGATCTATTTAAAGGGATAACCCTGCTACTACTAAACAGCAAGGGAGTTGAGCCATTGGCCTAATAACCCCTCCATATGGTGATGGTCTGGTCTAAATCTGTGTGTGTGTGAGTGTGTGTGTGTGGAGCCTTTTAGCTCTGCGCTAAATATCAACATGGATACCCGACTTTAGATAAAACTAATTCAGCTCCCCACCAGCCTTGTCTTCCTATCTCTCCCTCTATGTCTCTCTGTCTCTCTCTCTCTCAGGGCTGTCTGCTAAGCCTCTTACCTATGGGATTATTGGCAACGCTAGGTATTATATAGCTTCATTCATCTGGATGATGCGTTATTAATGTGTTGGGGAATGAAACCATCTGTAACGGCGGCAGAGGATGATGGGAGGATGAGGGGAAGATTGTGGTGGTGGTGGTGGGGGGGGGGGCAAGCTGTCTCACAGAGGCAGGAGAAACGGCTGGGCTGGTGATGATGTGTGTGTGTGTTGGGGGGACATGGAGCGATGCAACTCTAATTGGTGGTAATGGTGAGGTTTGTCTGAATAGACTTGACAGGAGAGAGACGAACGGTACTTATGATCTTTGATTTTGCAGTTTTACAGATGAGGCATACAAAGGCATCAAGCTGAGCACAAAGCACACACAGACATGCAGGCGTATACACAGTCAGAAGAGAAAGGATGGTAAATTGTGTGTCTGTTAAGCCCCTCTAAGACATGCACATTACTCTGTAAATGTACTGTCAAAGAAAAAGACCCTGAGTTGATTTTCTCCCCTCCATGGCCTTTTCAGACATCTGTAACACTTCCATGTTCATATATCTCTTAGGGCCCAGACACACACATTTGTTCTCGTGGTTATGACTGGCATATGTAATTTTAAGCTTATGGTACCACAGTTTAACATTTCCCACCTGGCAAAGCTGTCTGTATTCCTCATTGAAAAAGGGAAACGAGACGACCGACAGGACGGATTCAAGATGCTTGTTAGCCAGTTAGCACAATAACAACTGAACCTGATGTTGAAAGAACAACACACAAAGAAATTCACGGTGCACGAGCAAACAATAACACAAAAAAAAATCACAACTGTTTCTCCTAAAGAGCTCATTATCTAAAAAAAATGTACCTAATATAAGAGGTTTGTTTCAATGTCACAACATCTTGACTTTGGTCATTTGTTTGCTTATGTTTCTCCTCCGATGCGCTCAGCTGAACTATCAATTGGTGTGACTACATTCACCAATAGGCTCCGCAGTCTCTGACGTTAATGCAACATGCTGAATCTGCCGAAAAACAGCCAGCAAGGTCTGACTAACACCAGTGACGTGGAAAACACTTGACCTTTCCAACTGACCTTTCGCTAAGTCCCACCCCCAGACGCAGACTGGCCAATTATAATGTAGAATCAGGCCAGCTCAGATCAGGGTCCAACAACAACACAGCTGTGCTCCATTGACTCTAATGTAATCAGTCCAGATTTCCTTCATTTTCAGGCTGGTTTTGTGGATTTGGAGCTAAATGTTGTGCCTGGGGCACGTCGTGTATTAATGATACTTGTTACCTGGAGAGGTTGGAAAAAAATATACGTTTCTTCCCTGTTCCAAAACCAAAATCAAATCCTGAAAAGTGGTTAGCTAGCTAGCTACTGAAGATATAGCCTACTGAATGTATACACATGCTGCTTTTGCTTTTTAATGGTTATAAGAGTGCTGTACAGGAACCAGTGAAGGGAAGCAGGGAAACTTTGCTGATATTCAACCAGCTGTGTGTCATCACAGTGTGCGCAGATGAACGTTGTTTGGGGCAAAGCCAAACACTGTTCACCTGCGCACACTATGGTTCAATATCAGCAAAGTTTCCCTTTATATTCATTGTCTTGTGTGGTGATCAGCAGTGATGTGGTGGTTCACTTTTACACTGTGATCTGTAGCCTATAGTTCGGCTTTAGCTTCTAACTATCTTTGTCTTTTTAACCTGTTGTTGCTGCTGAGTCAGTTTGACATCCTGGATATATCCTTCCAACACAGACTGTAGACCCCTCTGTCTGCTTCTCTCTGGAATCACTCTTTCATTTTCCAATAACATGATAATATTTCTTCTGTGAGTGCAGTTAGTCACAGTGTGGGCTCCATGCTTACTGCGACAGCTTGACGGACCATCCTAAAGGGGCGGGGCTTAGGGAAAGGTCAGTTCACCTGTGGGAGATTTTGGACTAACAGGTGGCACTCTTCATCACCATCATCAAAATGCCAAAGGATTAGGGAATATGTTTATGTTTAGAGACAAAGACATGGAGAATCAGCACCTTACTACAATACAATCCTTTATACTGTTTATTCATTTCATTTGTCACCAATCTGTGGGTGTCTTTTATGGAAAAAGCTCCATGTTGATTGTATTCAGACATGACAGAGTCATTACAAATGGCTTTGCTGATTAATCTTTGAGTAAGTAAGACATCAGAACATGGTGAGAAATGCTTGTCATATCCCCAAATTGCTTGTTTTCCTGACCAACAGTGAGAAAAACCCACAAGATATTTAATCTACAATTATATAAAGCAGGGAAAAGTCCTCAGATTTGAGAAGCTGGAACCAATTGTTGCTGATTAATTTTTTTGTTGATCAAATACAGTGGCAACCCACTGGATGATGAGTCGGCAAAAAGTGGCATCAGGAAAGAGAAGCGTTCAAACATTTAAACTTTGTGATAAAATCTCTCACTTATCCAACACTGCCGACTACACATCCACTCACTTACTGCACCATACACACTCTCACATACCCATACAGTTACAGTACAGCTGAAACTGTACGTACAGACCTACAGAGTTTTTATATGTATACTGTTGTCTATGTTGTGCATACAGGATCTATAGTGTCAACGTATTCATATCATAACTCGACCTCCAGCTGTTGAATCTGTATGACTTGTACTGACAGTACCTTAACACCTTATGATGTTCTGCATCTTAGTGTATTCATGCCACTGTTAATTGTTTGAGTGTGCAGTATCTAGTGCACTCAAATCCCTTACTGCTTATTCTGCATTCTAGTTAGTCTTTATTTTATGTTCTAATTTCTGATCATTACATTTTCGCAATTCTAAACACCATTTTATAGTCTTAGTTCCTGTACTCTGTGCAATGTGTAGCTTTCATTTAATTAACTTGCTTCAAATCTAATTTGCATTTTTTATGTGCATGTGTGTCTTTGTGAGTGTGTGGTTGTGTAGCTGTATCTTATTAACTCTCTTATAATGTATTTTATCTGTTTATTCTCATTTTATTATGTAAAGCACGTTGAGTCGCACTTGCTGTATGGACAGTGCTATACAAATAAAGTTTTTATTATTAATCTAAATTAAAAGCATTTACATGATTTGCCATAAGTATTCCCGTCCAATGCAGTAATGTGTATTGGAACTGGAAATTATGTCGGGACCGTGGACTGACACAAGGACAGAGACAATTAGCAAACCTTCATGATGGCAGTGACAAACTTATGGTGCTTTCAGACCTAGAGTTATCTTGCTTTGATCTGAATCAGGGACTAATGTTGTTACAAAGTTGTATAATTGCCTAGAATTGGTTCGTGTTCTCACGGCAGCATTTACAAGCGGACCAGATCAAATGCCTTGTGTGAGAAAGCTGCTCTTGATTGGTCAGAATTTCCATGTGGGAAAAATCCAGGAAGTAAACAAAATGCTGAAGAAGAGTACACTTGCAAGATAAATGTGACACTTTCTAATGTCACAATAGAGGATAGAGGTTGGAACACATTCTCACTAGGGCTGACCCAAAAAAATCGAAGCTTCGAAGCTTTGTTCGATGGCACGGGATTCGATTGTGAATTTTTTTTTTTTTTTTTTTTTTTTTGAATAATTGGCCTTTTTTTTCTCCCGTTTTTTTGGGGGACCTTGAACGCAACACCATCTCCAACATGGAAACAGAAAGCCTGACGTGCAATGAATGGAGACCTATTATCCTGCTTGAATACAGACAACTAAATTCTTTCAACAATGTGAAAATAATGAAAATAATGATCAAATAGATTTTAATGATGTAAAATAATATGCTGATGGTGACATTTTCCACCGGTCTGGTGTCAGTGACACATGCTGCTCTGAGTCGCGCATCTGTCTGCTTGCGCGGCAGTGCGCGCCGAGGGTTTTAATTTTTAGTGTTAAATCAAAAGTTAAACACTACTTATCAACAACCAGAAGTGTTTTTTCATTTGTGAATATTTTTTATCTTAATTCTAGGGTTGCAAGAAACTACTTTTTACGCCGTAATTTGTAAGTTATTAACTTTTTTGGACTTTTTTTTTCTCTCGGGGGCAAATTAATTAAAATCATTAGTGTTGGTGTGGATGGGGTGTGCGGGAGTTTTTAAATCACAATGTCAGGCTCAGTGGTCGATGACTGACAGCCATCGGCCCAACCCTACCACCTACTGACTGCTTGGTCAGAGCTCATGTCTGCTCATACTGTCATCAGACATGAGAAATTTCGAACACCAGCCCCATTCTTCATGATTGCATTACTCTCCGAGCTATTTTAATGTAGAATACTGTACATATTGTGCTGTTGTTAAACCCTCAACACACTGTTTGCCATTAACTTGATGATGCAGTTATCCATTTGCCCTATTAAATATAATATGATAATGGAACTTGCTCTACTCTCATCTCCTAAGCAAGAGTCAACATAATTGGCAGGACTGTGTGAGTCATGCCAGCATGCTTTCTGCTCCCCAGTGTATTTGTAGTATTTCTAACATCCTGACACTTGTTGAATGGTTAAATGGCTATTCCTCCTTTACACAGAGTCAGCAGAGAGACAGAGGAGGGCAGAAAGGAAGAGAGCGGCTGCTGTAAATGGATTACATGGATGCAACGCTGAAGAGGCCTGCAGTACTTTCAGCACCTGTGCTAGAAGGAGTGCTTCACATGGAAGTGTCTGTGTTGTGATGTTTGAGCTGCTATGGATACCCAAACTTTCACTCGACAAACTATACATAGTCTGAAGTTTTCGGATTCCATACTGACATTGATATTTTGCATATGATTAGGATCAACTCGGTGAAATAACATGACAGGGTTCTAATGGTATACTGCATTATCATAATAATAAAATTTCCGTTGCAGGTTTTGAAGGATGGTGTCATGTATACAAATTACACTTCAACATCAAAGTGTCTTGGGTTTTCGATGCATCTCTTTCAAGTCTGAGGTGCATACTTCCTCCCTCAGATCTGAATATGTTCCCACCTCTCTCCGAGACTAACGGCCCTTGAAAAAGAAGCTCCCTGTTTGCGAAATCACAACGACAGATGGACAGAATGATGGGTAGGCTGTACTTTACTTTTCCCTCATTACAGGTTTTACAGAGTAACACTTTATTGATGTAATGATCGGGACGTTTGAAATTTTAAATCACACAGTGCATCTTCTGGGTGTCTCTGGACTGTAATTATGTATGTTCAAAGGTCTGTTTAAAGCAGAATGGCTCACACTCCAAGACGATTTACTTTCGGGGAGTGCCAATTTAACTGCCAATTACGACTGCTAAAGTGGCTTTGCTATGATACAAAAACCAGTACAGACAGTGATTGGCACATGAAATGGCACTGGAACAAACTACTCCGCCAGGAATGCAATGTGAGAATCTGAAACATGTGGGAAAGGTGAGGAAGGTGGTTTTGTTACAAAGTGAATGAAAAGACTTTCAGGGGAAAGAAAATGAGAAGGCTCGTCCTAAAAAAATGCTACACCACACAATAGCGTACTTTTGTTTAACCTCTCTGTAACAGACAGTAGATATTAGGTGTGTCACTGTCAAAAAAAAAGACTGAATTAAAAAAAACCTAGCACATGAACAGCTCAAATTATTTGAACACAACACAAGTAGCCGAATCTGAATCTAATGTTGTAGAACTGATGTTGCTCTGCTGTTTCACCTGATTGACGTTAAGCTAACGTTACTGTAAAGGAGCAGCATTTCACAAAGTCAGCTAACAGCCTTGCCTTTATCCACCTTCTTTTTTGGTGTTGAAATCAAAACATGTTCTCACATTACCTCTCAGAAGGTTTGCTGTCATGAATATCTGTTTAGCATGGCATGCTAGTACACTCTGTTTTATGTTAGCAAAGTGAACAACAATAGCCTAATTTTCCCGCCAGCAACAGGGTTCATAATACAACAGAAAAGAGTGAAGCTGCACTGCGACATCTCATGTGACACACGTCAAGTACCATCCCTTGAACACAGTGGACGCGTCACGTTGCAGCAACATTTTAACACATTTTTCGATAAAATGATTAGTCGACTAATCGAAGAAATAATCGACAGATTAGTCAACAATGAAAATAATTGTTAGTTGCAGCCCTAGTGTAGAGAGCCCCCAATTAAACTTGATTTCTCACCTGAAGAGCCAATCTCCAGACCTATGACTCGCCAGGCAATATCTTTTTGCCCATTGGGTGTGGTTACATGATGGCTTCTCATTCAGAATGAAATAAATCTGAATGAAATCATTCAGAATTAAAGTCTTTCCAGATAGTTTACATGGGAAATATTCATTCCAAATGAGGGTTTACACAGGAGATCAGTTTAATCGCCTTTATTTGGGTCCACGCAAGGTTTGGGGCAGGGAAGGTTTCTGACTGGATAGAGGGCAGGGCGGATGTTACTTTACGTTTACCAGAAGAAAACACTGTAGTCCTCGCTCCGGATAACAAGATGCTTGACGACGTCGTTCCTTAGTGCCTTTTTCTGACTTGTTTTGCTTATATTCTTGAAGCAGCAGTACGACAACAACCTTGTTCTACTAATGCTTCGTCTGTTGAGGAGGAGAAGGGAGATAGAAGACGGTGTTGTGGCGAATGGAAACCGGTGAGTGCAACGAGTCCAACTGCTCTATCTCAGCCCATTGCTATGTGCGCTATATACGTCATTGCGCCAGAAGGGCAAGGAAACGAGCATGCCCAGAAAGACCGAAATGAACTTAAAGAGGAATGAGTGTATACAAGTGCGAGAAATTCTTTCATTCGGAATTAGAAACAGAATATTCCAGCCCCTTACATCGGATTGAATTTTCAATCGCATTGGCCATTTTCATGCCGAATTAGGTGTTTACAAGATCACTTTTCATTTCATTCCGGATGAAAAGGGAATTAAACTGTCCATGTAAACGCACTCATTGTCTTTATAATGACAGGATTGTGGGTCGACCCCAACAGTGAGTTTCTCCTCATCTATTCTTTGTCACACATGAGACACAACAACAGCTACAGAGTTCTTTTTATATATCAGTGTTGAATAGAGGAGTCGAGCTGCTATGGGAGCAGAGAAAAAGAGCTGCTAAGGGAGCTGGTATGTACAAGCACAGAGCGAGTGGGGGAAAAAATGCATTTAATTCTGGGAGCGGGAAGGCTGGAAAGAGGACAGTGTCGTAATGTCCGGCGCATGCAGCAATGCCGCCGAACGTCAAGTCGCAGTCAGTGTGGGGTTGTACATGAAAATAATTCACCAACGGTGTGTTTTGGCCTTGCCTGTGCATTTTCTGAAACGCCCTGGTTGAAGTTCGAGATATGGTATGTTGTTCTTATACGTGCATGCTAGGAAGTAGCAGAAGTAAACAAGTCGCCATTACTGTAGTGACATCACCCTTCAACATAGGTGAGTTTTAATGCAAGCTGTCCTGTGAACTGTACAATTTTCTACATATATTTAAGGGTTCAACATCAGCGGTTAAGTGGATCAGACATCTACTCGCCCAAAGTCAATTTTTACTTGCCCCTTTACAAATTGCTTTCAAACTTCCAATAAACTGTACACTACATAGTTGCAGTTTCATCCACATCCTTTAACGGCACCCAACTAAAGTCCTGTTTCCAGATGTTCACTTGCACCTTCGCGGATAAACCTTGTCTTTACCTGCCACCATTTCCTCACGAATGCCCAATCGGCACTGCACACGCGCAACTCCAAACAGAGATGAGGAGGAAGTGAGATGACGTACTCCCTAGCTACCTCTATCATCAGCTCTGGAAAGAACAAAATGTTTCATTATTTTTTACCATTTGCCTGATTGGAAAAGTCAGTTGCTAAATGTTCTAGCCCAACATGACATCTTACTTGCCCCGGGCGATCAGGCAATCCTTATCATTGAGCCCTGCCTTTAGTTTCTATGTAGTGCTAGTTATGACAGCACTGTCTAGGAGTTCGGGAAGAACCTGTGCAGTTCTCAGCTTTTCCAACAGCAGTCGCCACATTTCTCCACACTGTGAATTAAAAGTACGGCTCATTCATGACTGTAAATGTGAATGAATTTTTTCTGAAAACCTAGCACATTTTCTAACACATGGCATGTAAGTGGAATTCAAACAGATGTTTTCCAAGTGAATACCTGATTTTGCGCTCATGGTCAAATTTGGGAAATAGAAACTGTTCTCATATTTCATGTGTATGCGAGTGTGTGTGACTATAAATGTCTATGTGCGTGTGTTTGTGTGGAGCTGCTTCCCCACATTTACGTACTTACATACAGTACATCATTTTGGGTGTTTATGTGAGAGCTGGTTTGTGTATGTCTGTGTGTGTGTGTGTGTGTGTGTGTGTGTGTGTGTGTGTGAGTCAGCGCTATGATCATGGGATGAATCACATTGTGGTTGTAGTGGTGGTTGGAGAATAGACTGGTAGCAACAATAGATTTCAGCATAGCTCCCAAATGCAAAACACATGTGTAAGTGCATTGTTACTTGTACTGTACATGATTAAAACTTAAGTGATAATCCTGGCATGAATGGAACATTCCCTAAGTTATTTCATTTTCAATCCCTTCCATGTTAATGACTGTCATTGCCAAACATCTAATTTATTCTCATTACACCCTGAAAAACAGCCACAAAGACTTTGATTGCAGTAAGAATAAGTTGCAATAACTATATGAGAACAAGTGTTACTTAAAGTTACATAAGGACAATAATTCAGGCTATTTATGGTCACATACAGAGAAGCTCGCTAAAGCTGATTTCTTCCAGTCTTTGCTTCTCTAAATTCAATGTTTCCCTCTCTGACACAGTGTACAACATCTTCTGTCAGTCTCCTACTATCTGCTGGCACTCTTTTCTTTGCATCTGCAGCAAAGCCAAGTGAGCAACTGTGGGAAAATAACTCTGGCGAACATCTTTATAATAAAATATAATGTATGATGTTTTGTGGGTAAAGTTGTCATGTAGGTATTATCACCAGACTGTGGATCCATGGAGAAAAAACTTGTGTAAACGTGCATTCCCAGAGGGATTGTAATCTTTGCTGTAGGATACTATTAGGAAAATTCAGAGCGATGGAAAAAGTGTACATCAGAGGTAATGTTACGTGTAATACCATGACTAACAGGGAAACTCTTTACAACATGTGAGCCGGACACCCGCTGCGCACATGGGGATCATGACAGTATATGACTACTGCCGGCAGATGGAAAGAAACCGCTGAGGGCCAGATGTGAAGCTCAGAGCCAGACGTTTGCAGAGCTTTACTCGGCCTCCTGCTGGAGGTAGGTTGGTTTCATTCTGGCACATTAACAATTTTTCACCAGGGCCGCCTTAATAAGCACCTATTAATAATAATTATGATGCTACCTCCTGTAATAAACTGATGTCAGGCAAAACAAGACAGATTAATTAATAAGGGTGGAAATTTCTGATTTTCTGAATTTGCAACAGGTAGCCACAGACTTAAAGACACAGTGTGTGAAATTTAGGGAGGTTTAGGGTTTAGTGGCGTCTAGCGGTGAGGACTGCAGACTGCAATCATCTGAAACTTTTCCTAATTAGAATTCTTTCACTGTTAAATGTTTTGGAGGTTTTTACAGGGAGTCAAATTATCTGCAGAGGTCTCTTACTCTCCACAAGCAATAGAGAAAAGGTCTCATTTATAAAACAATGCATAGGATCCATACTAAAAATGAATGTGTGGACAAAAGCCAAACACGGCTTGTGCCAAAAAATATTCTACAATTTCTACAATCAGGCTTCCACCTCACCATCTGCGTTACCAATTTCCCATCTCCAAAATGTTCATAAACAAAGGGTCAAAGTTTCTCCCATCAAGTCTGTTTTAAGAGTTCACAACTTTTCCATGGGAAGTAGCATACGCCTCTTTCAGGCCTCATTTTGTGCATACCCGATGTTTGTAAATGAGACCCCAGCTGATAAAACCAGTAGAAACACTGGGCAAAGCAGTTTCATGTTACATATCAGCATTTCTCTGATGTAGTTTGATATGTCAGAGATGGACCACTAACCCAGCACATGCTAATGTGTGCTCACCTTTTTCCTGAACCAGACATTCAGGAGGTTTTTACTGGGAGCCGAATTGTCCGCAGAGGCCTCTCCCTCTCCAAAACAACAGTAATAACACTGAACAAAGCAGTTTCATGTTACAAATCAGTGTTTCTCCGATGCTGTTTGGCATGTTGGAGACAGGCAGCTGACCTCGCATCTGCTAACCTGTACTCATTTTTTTCTCTTATAACTTAAGATTCAGACATTCAGGAGGTTTTCAACAGGAGCTTAAATATCCGCAGAGGTCGCTTCCTCTCCAAAACAAATAAACTTGGTGATCTAAGCCGGTAAAAACACTGAATAAAGCAGATCCGTGTTATAAACGAGTATTTAGCCTGTCTGTGGTACATCGCAAATAGGCTGCTCGCCCAGCACCTGCTATGTGTGCTCACCTTTTTCTGATCCTATTGTTCACGGGGTTTTCAGCATGAGCTGAATTATCTACAGAGGTCTCTACCTCTCCACGGACCCGATGATTTAAACCGGTAAAACACAGAATAAAGCAGTTTCACTTTACAAAAAAAGTTTTTCTGACGCTCTTATTGTGGAGGGGCTGCAAACTACAGTGGCTGACGTGACAACGCGTATACCCAAACGGCCCAGTCTTGAGTCAGTGTTTGGTTTGTCCATTCTGGGCAACTGTAGAAACATGACAATGCTCCGTGGAGGAGAACCCACTCCCTGTGTAGATATAACTGACTCATTCTATGGTAACAAAAACCCAGCGATTCCTATTTTTAGGTGATTATACACCAAAGAAAATACACAAAATATTCCATTTCCACCAGTATATCCCCCTAAATCCTACACACTGGACCTTTAACACTCACATTATGTCATCCATGCAATCATATGCACACACAAAACGCAGCCAAGATGCAAACAACAAGCTGTGGTATCTGTCGGAGTGGAGAAGAAAACATCTTTGCTCTCTAGCAGCGTTTCCCTCAAGAGACACAACAGGAGACCACTAATGACAACTGTAGCCCCTGCCTGCCGGGATGACACATCCAAAGCTATGCATAATGTTTCCGTCCAACACAAGTTATTACATAGAGATTCTGCCATTGTCATACTGTAGCTTCTGGCTCATTCTATTCTGGATCAAAGTGCTGCGCTCCCCTCTCTCAGGCGTGGTGCCTCATATAGCATCAGTTGGCGCTTATGCGTCACCCTTAGGCTGGACAACTCTGCCTCGCCAAGCCACACACACACATACACACACAAACACACACACATCACCCACGAGGGGAGAAAGAATGAAAATGCAGTGATTAACCAGTTGAGGGGATGCATGAGGCCAAGGGCGACCAGTTGAATGTTAAGAGTCCGGGGGCCACAGAGCTGCAGAGAGCTGGTTGACAATGTGACAGGCAGGCAGCAGGCGAGCTGACTGGCTGGTGGACTGACTGGCATACAGGCTGTGTGAAGTGCCTCAAGGCGATGGAGGGATGAAAGCCCTTCTTTTAAAAGGTCACGGGTGCAGATCCACTGTGTGTTTTAACAGTGAAACACATTTGGACAAACCGGTGTTGACGCAGTGTGAGACACAAATTGATCCCAGCTCCTGTTATGTCACTGCATTACTAATTTATATACGATCCTCGGAAGCATATTGCAGTAATTCTATACTGCAAATAATATGTGTTGTAATGTAAACTCACTAATGAGTTCCTGCAGGACGATTACAGTGATATTTCTTTAGAGGATTCTCCACCTATTGGGAAATATAACCCGTCCTTAGCATGACTTTGTGCTGTGGAGATGCCGCCAGGTGGGACAAACAGATACCAGATGAAGCGACTGAGTCACTGTAAAAATGTGCGGAGGAGACGGAAGATACAGTGCACGGCTCTGAGTGAGTGAGTGACTGAGCGTAGAGGCCACAGTGTATCATACTACATCAAAGTCGGTTATCTACTGGTTGCATGGTGGCTGAGGCTCTACTTGAATGGCTGGCAGCTTTGTGAAGGAAAAGCGCTGCACGCTTGCCAGGAACAACAGCGTCCAATTTCTTTAGGGCAGCCTTGTTGCTTGAGAGACCACGCAAGCAAGACGCTCAATTTTGGAGAATGTAATTGCAGAGATCAGGTTGTGAAAATTAATCACATCATAGTGCGGGGAAGCACCGTACAAATACAGAACCTGCTCGGTGTGTAGCCTCCAGGGCACGGAGAGCAGTCAGTGGAGACTGCAAATACACATTTAGATTTTGGGGAGTGTAAATGTTCAACGGGCAAAGCATGATATTAGATCCTCTTATTCTACAGGCTATCTTTAACTCAATTTATTCATTATGTGGCTCTGTATGTTTGCTTCAGCTCCACAGTCACATCTGTCTTGACCTTTGTGTCTCATGCTGCCACTACTAATAAAACTGTTTGTGTTTCCGCAAACAGCAGATGACTCTAATCTTTGTACACTCATCAAAAACAACTCTGCAAATTAGGTTATGTTTCAATTTGGCCTGGCTCAGACAGTGCTGCTGAGCCATGCAGCTACTGTATTTGACTCAAAATACCAAATAGCCCGTGACAGGTAGAGGCTACAACCCCAGCCTGTGACTCTGTTGTACAGGCACCCCCTTCAACCACTATCTTCTGGAGGGATTTGCCTTGCCGTTGCTATCATTCTGCCCTGGAGTGAACTACATGCTGAGTTCAGATTTCATACTCAGCTCTGGCATTTTAAACTGGAGTCTGTGCGCTTATTCAAACAGCGCAATGTGCCTCCTGTCCTCAGCAAGCATTCAGCTGAGGATGCTCGGAGTAAAAAAGGGCTCGCTTGCATCTGTCTTGCTTCAGACATCATCTCATTTCCCTACGAGGCAGCCTCCGTTCAAGTGACAACAGTCAAACATTCATTCATTCGGAGGCCCGGCCGTGTGTTTGTCTCCCAAAAGCGCAAACTGGAGATGTTTTGACCTGCCTGCCAACCCCTCCGGGCTTCATCCCCGGCGAGACAGTCTCTTTATAGCGGGGAAATGATATGAATGCATCGGTAGCGCCTGTGTCTTACCGGCTGCTGTATGTGGCGAGACGTCCCCTTCCCAGGCGGGGGAAGATGCTGCCGCTGCTGCCGCTGCCGCTGCTGCTGCTGCTGCTGGACCCCGTGCTGGAAATAGTCGCTGCCAGCGGCTTTGTTGCCTCCGACCCGGTCCCTCTTCTCCCGCATGTTGGAGCCTCCGTTTTCCCTGTCTTCGCCGGAGTCGAGGCTGCTGAAGTTCCACACAATCAGCGTCTGCACCAGCAGCACCGTGAGGGCTGCTATCAGGGCGGACCGCGACCGGCGGGCCAACCTGCGAGCACACAAGCCGCCAACCATCTTCGCACCGGGGCTGCACGGAGCTGGAGGACCGTCTGTGGCTCTGCGCAGCGCGACGGGAGGAAGGAGTGGAAGTAGAGGGAGGACGAGGAGGAGGAGGAGGTGGGGGCGAGGCTGAGCTTTACGGTGGCGGAGGCGAGGAGGAGCATGGAGATGGAGAGGCACAGGGCCACCGTGTGGTGAAACTCGGTGAGAGGATGATGCTCCAGGCTACTGTACGACTCACTGTCTGTTCTGTGTGTGTGTGTGTGTGTGTGTGTGTGTGTGTGTGTGTGTGTGTGTCCATGAGGGCTTTCTGATAATGACCAAATACCTGCAAATGTTGATATTAGCATTGCCTAACATCACTAGTACAGTGCAGACAACAGCAGTGTTAATGGGGCTCCAGGGGTTCTTGACAGGCGGGCTGATCCCAACAGGGGCGTAGTCAGGAATTCTGGGTCCCCTGATGTAGGCTAAGGTATTACTGCCTCGGGCACTTTAACTAATTCAGACATCCCAGTGGAATTTTTGTAGGGCCTCTAACTTTGGAAAGATCATTACCATTTTACACCTTACTTGCTGGATTTCAACTGGAATCCAATAGGAAAATTAACCACTTTCTTCCCTGTAGAGATGGGTATCATTAAAATTTTATCAATACTACATTTATCGATGCTCCTTATGGGTTTGGTACTCTATCCATACTCTTATCGGTTCTTTTTCATTTCTAAATCATTGCTTTTTAATAGGGCTGCCCCCTGATAGTCAACCAAATGTTCGTCGACCAGAAAGGTCATTAGCGGGCAAGATTTCATTGGTCACTAAGTCGCAGAGAAAAAAAGTGAAACTCTATTAGGAGTTGCGCCTTATCAAAATAAATCAAAACCAATATGACTGGACCATGTGGGAATTTAATTTTAGAGGCCATGCTCAGCAGTCAGACAGGAGTCACGTTACAAACCAATCACAGCCGACAGATATCGTTCCTTTCTACTGTAAATATTCAGTCTGATAAACACGGAAAAGTTGATCATGTTAGTGCAGGGTGACCCAGAGCGTTACATGTGTCCCACGGACGATTGGTCTACACACTTATAAACAGCTCCTGGAAGAAGATCAGCTCAGGATTTCAGGTGAATAGGCTATACGGTGCTTGTTACGGAACCATAAGACGCAACCTAGCAACCTCAGACGCAACCTCAGACGCAACCTGCCACCGCTCTTGAAAGTTGGCACAGAAAAGGCACGAGAGCAGTACCCAGCGCCCGACCTTGTGTTTTCAAGGCAATTAAAGATGCGGCATGTGTGTGCGGTTATTCCACAGGCTAGTTAATAACATGTCGGGCGGGAAATCCAAAGTGTGGGATCATTTTGAGAAGGTGAAGGACGAACCCAAGGTGATATGTAAACTCATCTTCATTGGTCGACTACAAACATGACGTATCATCTGAAACATGGAAGTAGCTACATGCCCATTAGCCCACAGCGTCATTAACAGGCGGCTCGCTCAGTGTGTGACGTGCACTTGTAGATAAAATATAGGCCTATATTAATGAAGGTTCATTAGTACGGTTTTGTATTTCTCTGTACTGTAGCACAGTGTTAACAATGTTACTGATACTATTCTTTCTCACACCTTCAACTCAAACCACCAAAATATATAATTTAATAATTCAATTAATATCGTAAACATAAGCGACTAGTCAACTAATGGCCCTAAATGACGATGTCCAAATACAGTCACTTGTGGCTCCAAACTAAGATGAGGACAGCCAAAATACCAAACTCAAGGCTTCAAAACAGCAGTCCATAAAGGGTGACATCATGTTGGTTACGTCCACTTCTTCATACAGTCTATGCCTGTAACACACTCCCTGGTGGGGTGTGCTGTGTCATATGTTCTTGCTCTTTTGTAAGTCACTGTTAGGCGGGGCTGTTCACTCCCAATGCTTCCAGTCACCATAAACGCTGCCCCTTCAGTGTCCTCTCTAAAACTCTCTCTTGCTCTAAGTTTTCTAATTATTTCTCCCCCACCAATATCCAAGTATCACATTTTTTCACATATCTATTTCCCCCTTCAGACAGTGCCACATACTTTGTGCCATTTTAGACACAGTAATGAAAATTTAAAAAAGAAAGTCATTATATCTTCTGCAATAGGACTTTTTTTCGCAGCAAATTTGATGTGTCACAAAGAAATACAGTTACAACAATGCTGATTTGGCTCCTTCACAGCTGTGATTGGGTTTATTGCACCTTAGTGCTCGAGCGGACTACATGTTCAATCATTTCTCTGCCGCTTAACATGATTAAAAAGATGCTTCTCAAACTGGGGGTCTCCTTGGATTTGTAACTGAATAGCTTACATAAAATAATTTCTGTAGCCTAAGCCTAGAAAAGGAGACATTATAAATGAATCCATTTGAAAATACTAAACAATTTCACATTTAGCTCTTATAGGTAAACAACAAAAGAAAATCTGCGTTAAATTTTGCATGTATGTGGATTAGTCAGTTTGTCTTGACTGCAAAAATGGTGATGTCATTCAAACTGAGAGGGATCTGTCTACCACTCGTTGAGAGTTTGTGTAGAAAGCTTCATAAGTAACTCTCTTTTATTTGGTTCGTCCAGTAACGGCTGAACAAGAAGTACTCCTAAGAATAATCTTAAACTCTGACTTATGAGGCAGGACAATCTTCGCAGAAGTAGAGCCTAGATACTTACTCTGAAGTGCTAAAATTAACTTACAGCTAAATCCAAACCTGTGACTCAAGTACTTACGGCAACAGAGTGTTGTAAAATAAGGACAAAGTGATGTCTACCAAAAACGCTCTCCCTAAAGCACTGAATCAGCCAATCACAGGCCTCCTAAGGTTGTGTGTCAGGGCTGCGTCACACCATTCATCATGATTTAGTGCATACCTCTGAAGCTCCACTCATCACTCTTATATCTAATGTTACATATCCTGCAACATAATAATGATTATGTTAAACTTGCCATTTGGAATACCACTTATGTAAATAAGATGTAAATAAAAGGGCCGAACAGCTGTGGATGTTACTTGTAGTGTGTGCATGAATACATTTTTTTCATTGTTGCTTTTTAAAAACCAACAAAAGTTTTTACAGTCTTGCTAATATTTATATAAAATACATTGGAAAAAAATGTATTCATGCACATTTCCCACTCACGACTGCACTGAGTGTGATTACTTGTATGAGTTTTTGACCATTAAACTTTATAAATCCATCCATCCATTTTCAACGCTTATCTGTAGCCGGGTCGCAGGAGCAGCAGGCTGAGAAGTATTCCAGACGTCCCCCTCCCCGACAACGCTTTCCAGCTCCTCCTGGGGAACCCCGAGGCATTCCCAGGCCAGACGAGATATGTAATCCCTCCAGCATGTTCTGGGTCCACCCCGGGGCCTCCTAACAGTTGGACGTGCCCAGAACCCCTCTAATGGGAGGCGCCCAGGAGGCATCCTGATCAGAAGCCTGAACCACCTCAACTGACCCCTTTTGACGCAAAGGAGCAGCGGCTCTACTCCAAGCTCCCTCTGGATGTCCCAGTTCCTTACCCTATCTCTAAGGCTGAGCCCAGCCACCCTTCTGAGGAAACTCATTTCAGCTGCTTGTATCTGCTACCTCATACCTTCAGTCATTACCCATAGCTCATGACCATATGAGGGTTGGGACGTAGATGTAATAAACTTAATAAATACAAAAAATAGATAATATTAGAGATATTTTTTTATCCATTTTTTTTCCAAAATGTTTCTCATTAGTTATGAATTTTTAATACTAGATGAGCTGTACATATCATTCAGAGCTTATCTATGATTCAGAAGCCCTTTTTAGATATGAACTGTGCAAATTTGCAGGAAAGCCCAATCAGTCTTTTTTCAGCATTGGCAGTATAAAAACAAAATCGGGGAGTGCAGCAAAATGCCGCCTGCCTACTTTTGTTTATACAGAATGTGCCTTTTTCGGGGCAATGGGGGCGTGAGCAAGTAACAAAACGTGTAGCTCAGTGTGTGACCTAAACAGTGACGTGGGAGGGAAGCCGCAGCTAGTCAGGCGGCGATTCTCTCGTAAGTCGGCCCATTCTTCACCGTCCTCGTCATCTGACGGTTAATGGCCTCTTCGTTTGTGAGGACAAGGAGGGCACGCAATTCCTTGTCTCCTCAGTTGCTCATCTTTACAGTGTCTGTCAGGTTTGTATTTCCCTCTAGCTACTAGCTGCTCGCTAATTCCTGCTACCAGCTGTTTCCTGTTTATCCACCGCCAGTGGGTCGCATGTGCAGCGTCATCAACAGCTCCTCCCACAGGTCTTCAACAGCCCCTCCCATTGCGGAAGGCCGCCTCGGTCTGTTTAAACTAAAAAGGTTCTGCCAATATGACTACCCTACAAGGCGGAAAATTGGGCGCCTTGGATCAACTCGCCAATCCGGCTCTGTGTGTCAAAACGCTCGCAGCTTGCCGGCAAAACGGCTCAACATTCGCGGAAAATCTGGCAGTGTAAAACGGGCTAGTGATGTCTGTATATGGCTTTTAACAGAGGTGGGTGAGTTGGCGGTTAGCAGCTAATCAGGAGGTGACATAACTTTGTTCTCTGCCCAGGATGCCGCTACTCCACTATATCTACAGTTGGTCAGAAAATGAAAACAACAAGCTGAAAGATGCTAAAATGCATAGTAGAGCTGAGGATAAGGGCAGAGTTATGCTCTGTAGGTTCATCACTAAGAGAGACACCTTTCACATTACATATTGTTCATTAATTCATTCATATTCTGTAGCTGCTTATCCTGTTAGAGGTCATGGGGTGGCTGGAGCCTATCCCAGTTGACATTGGGCGAGAGGTGGGGCACACCCTGGACAGGTCACCAGACTATCACAGGGCTGACACATAGAGACAGACAACCATTCACACTCACATTCACACCTACGGACAATTTAGAGTCACCAAATAACGTGCATGTCTTTGGACTGTGGGAGGAAACTGGAGCACCTGGAGAAAACCCACTCTGACACAGGGAGAACATGCAAACTCCACACAGAGGGGCTCCCCCTCCCCAGAGCCTATTGACATACTGCCATTTGATCCATTGTTTATATAAAAATATTAGTGCAGCTTTAGAGTCTGGACACACAACACCAAACTCACACCATGAGGAAACTACAGTCCTCACTATCTGAGGTGGCAACTACAACACTGTTATATCAATCTAAAGGCTTTCAGCCTGTTAATGTTAAAGCTCCACTGACTGCAACATTGGTTGACTGAAAACAAACACCAGTGTGATGTTAAGGTTACAGTTTCATCTGCCTTATATTCAAACAAGAACTGAAGCTTTTAATGAAAGCTGCTGTACTGTGCTGTACTGAGTTTCCATTTACCAGGATCTGACACACAAGGGATGGTTACATCAGACTCTAAGTGTTGGTAAATGAAAGAAGAGACTGCCTACACCAAGCATTTATCATGTTTATTCTGTGGTGTTGAATAAGTGATTGAGCTTGAGGCGACTAAAGTCTGCAGATGGGATAAATGACTATTAGCCAACAAAAAAGCCCAATTTACAGAGGTTTGAATTGACTGCGGAGGAAAACTTTGTGTGAAAAACTTGTACTTTCTATTGCATTTGTTTCTTTGTTTAAAGGTAGACCTTGGCTAACTCAGATACCTGCAAATTGCAAAGCCAAGCTCAGAAAGCTTTGGGACACAGGGTAGCTACAGTAGAACTCAACACTAAAGACAGATAATACACTTCATTTTATAATGCGTCAGAAACATACCGACTCTTTCATAGAAACTATTCATGGTCAAAGCCATTTAGGCCTTTGTTTCTGAGGTGAATAAATAAGATTGTCGTACTGACACAGGCAGCAGATACAGCTTTCTGACACGCTGATAACTGGTTTTATTTTGAATGATGGGAAAAATAAGGTAATTGGGGAAAAAATGCTGGATGCGAATTGTGCCACCAGACAAAGTTTACCATGTATCAAGCCACGGATTGGGAAGTGAATTATATACTCAAGTGGCTGCTGAAACACAGAAAAAGAAGTTATCATTTTGAGCACCGCACTGTGGTTTTCATTTTCAGGAATGCCTCAGCTGACACGCAGACAAAGCATAGTATGCAAAGCCCAAAACAGCTCTATAGGAGACAAAGGAGGATATTTCTCTCAGAGTACACCGACCTTGTGGTTCTCAAACAGACAAGGCAATTAGACATTCCTGCCATTTCCAGAATTACATCTGGGCTTTTTACAATAGCAGTTCATTTTCAGCTTAACTGTGTGTTGAGCTTATCGCTGCACTCTTCTCCCCTATCAAGGGGTTGGAACAAGAGGCAATCGAGCATGTCTATCCAAGCTTTAGGCAAAATAAGGGAGAGCAATTTGTTCATGTCACCATTTTTTTTTTGCAGGCCATCACATCATAGGAGTATAATGCTGCTGGATTGCACCACTTGTCGTAAATAAGAGTTGCTAAAGTACTCTGTCATCCATGTCCATTTAATCTGTATTCTCATCACACAGCTTTCTTAAAGTGTTTTAGCATTTGAATTGCAGCACAAATTATTAACTCGGTGGTATTTCTGCAGGCAAACAGAGCCAACGCTACAGAGATAAGGCTGTGGACCACAGACAGATAAATGCGGCGTTGAATTTCAAAACGTCTCTATATGCTCACAGACACTCCAAAGATATTTGAGCATCTTATAAATGTTAATTCTTACTTCATCAGGAGAGAGTGAGGGACAGGAGAAGAGGGAGGCTGCAAACGAAAGAAGTGTAAAGTTGCTAATTGCGGCAGAGATGAGAGAGAGAGGAGGAGAGGAATGAGGGAGGAGATGCACGCGCTGCCATAAATGAGAGCAAAATGAAAGAAGAGTAAGATGAAGAATGGTTAGAAGACAAAACTAGATGTAATTGGAAAGCAGGGGTGAAGTCAGAAAACGGGAGGGAGAATAGAAAATATAATTACAGCATGGCAAGCACGCCTATAGGTCTACTAAATTAGTAAAGAGCGAAAGAGAGTTAGATGAGGGCAGAGTGAGAGGAAGACAGAGAGCAGAAAAACAAAACCATTTATGAACTCAATGTAAAGAGATTAAAGACAGAGGGAAGGGAAATAAAATGAGACGGAGAGCAGCCCATGTTCCTCCGGCAGCAGAGCCATGTCTTCCCCTCTCATTAGCTGTAGCTCTGTTGCTTAGGGGACCGAGTGGGCCGACTGTCGCCACGACAATGGTTACCATTCCCTGCAGCAACAAATGCTGATTTTAATTAGACTTGACCTCTTTGTCACTCAGACAGACGGACACATAGACTGACCAGAATAGCTCGCTGGAGAGATTCAAGCAAGCGTGCGCCCCGTCCTCACAAACACCCCGGACGAGTCTTATGAGCCACAAATAACAGCGAGACACGGAGAGGTAGAGAGCGAGACAGATGAGCAGCCAGCTGGTGGAGTGAGTCTGGGACAGGAGAGAGAGGAACTCGGGTGGGCGCTGCACAACATGACTGTTGAAGACTTAGGCGTCCTGCTGTAGGACACTCTCATGCATTCAGTGTTTTATGTAATCAGGCAGCGTGCTGACTGGAGTGCAGTAGAACACAGCGAAACACAGCAGCAGACAGGTGTCCTTGACAGCGGTGCCCCAGGGGAACAGAGGGAGCCTTTTTTCTCCCACTGATACGACAAGAGACTACAGCAGCAGACGTGGTTCATGCATGGCTGATGCAAGTGTACGCACAGGGAGCGAGAAAGATTTGTTGACTTTTTTTCCCTTGCAACTGTTAAAGCTTCTAAAAGTTCATGCAATGTTTACACTGAAATAATATACGACAGCGAAGAGCACAATTGATCTGCACTGCCAGTGTCAAAGATTGAAGATGGCACCGTCCTGAAGGGTTGAAGGCCTGTTGATTCTGGTATTAAGCTGTTTTAGTTGAGTGTTTCCTTAACCTCTCCCCCCAAACAACAACGGTCCAATCATGGCTCGGCAACTGTAACTTGGACGTCAAGCCATCAAGCTTTGGCTATCTCTAATGGATGTATAAAGAGAACTGATACAGCATTGGAAGTTGTGGAAGTTGCTCAGATGCACATGAAGCTAAAAAAAGTTTGACTTTCCAGGTATAAAATTACCTGGATCATTGCCATCATTGGGCCAATAGAGCAACTGCATGTGAGACTTCGTTTTTTGTTTTTTAAGTTTTTTGTGGATCAGTGGGAGGTGGGGATGCTGTTTCCCTGGACACGTAGCTTTAGCCTTTAGTGTTATATCACGTGCAGTATGTAGCCGTCATTAGCATATTTAACACCTGTTTATGGGTTTTGCAGTTTAAAATAATTGACCCTTTGCTAAGTCCCGCCCCAGGACACAGACTGGTCTAACATAACATAGCATCGGGCTGGCTTAGACCAGGGTCAGACATCAACACAGCCGTGCTCCATTGAGTCTAACCGTGGATTCCCACCAAAAGCTTCATAAGCGTTATAAGCAGCCAGCAGCCATTCATTTTCAATGCACACTGGCAACGAAGGGCATCAGGGGCGTCAGCTGCAGCGAGCAGCGCGATGCCAGCGACCAGAGCGTCAAGTAGAAGTTGAGAGAAGCTGAACTTTATGCAAATGAGCAGTGCCGCCGGCGAAGCAGCAGCTAATTGCAGACTGGGATTCTCAAGGCGAGGCCGGGAAAAATTGAAAGAGAAGACGAATATGGAGGAGAAACGTAGCTCCTGTACCAGCCGGTGAAATTCCCCGTGGAGTTGCCGGGTTTGCAGGACTCTGTGGACCCAGATGGACCAACGGCTCCAGGCCCTGCATTTCCTCAGCAAATACGCCGATGCAGTACAAAGGAGGCTTCCGAAAGTGCGATCCATAGTGAAAGATCAAACCGAAGATATGCATGCTATAGGCTACGCTTTTTTCCCTCCAAATAAGCTCCTGCTTATTTACCACCAATTACATTTCTCAATGGTCCTTCGTGCCAACAGGAGGGTAAAATCATAATAATAAGAGACTCATAAAGGCTATATGACTGTGTTTATTAGCGTTATTTTAATTGTGTAATGAAAGTCATGAATAATACATAGTGAAGACATAAATGGTAGTATATTTGTTCATCCTTTTGGTGGGAATCTCCACTAATGCAATCATTTTGTGGATTTGGAGCTAAATGTTGTGTCTGGAGCAAATTGTGTATTAATGATACTCGTTATCTGGAGAGGTTGGAAAAGATATATGTTTCTCCCCTGCTCAGCTTTACGTTACACACTGACCTATTGACGCCGTGGTAGTCCAGCAACTCAGTGTTCTGCTGTAAAATGACCACTATTGTCCATTGACAATAGCGGTGAAAATATTCTAAATATAGCATACACTTTAACTGATATTGATTTTTTTGGTGGGCTTTTTTTTAGGTGCTTAAAAACAAACTTGTTGAGGCAACACCTGCTCAGCAACATTTAGTACATTTTAATGTATGTGACACGATGACTTTTTTACCCTGAAGTTATTGTATATAAACATTGTGCTTTGGTCTATATGCCTTGAACTTATGAACCATATCTGCATTGACTGATTAAGGCTCCTGGACCGTCTGTGTGGTTGCCTGTTTCACTGCAGGCAGATTCCTCTCACTTGCTTCAGTGGGCGTGGAAATAAAATCAATGAATCAAACACTCTTGATTTCTTCCCATGGAGCCAACATGAAAACTATTTTGGTTCAGTAAATTTGTGCTGTCAGTCAACTTGGTGAAGGCAGGTTAGTGCTGTCCACTCAGCTTCCCAGGAGCTGCTGCTCAGACAGCTGAGACATTTGCAGAAAACAGAGTCAGTGTGGTTTGGATGACAGGATGCTTACGCGCTGCTCACGTCTCGCTTACATGTCGCAACTACTGGGAATTCCTGGGTAGCAAAAGGTCATTTAGTGGACGTTCAGACAGCAGGTAAAACTAGGATTGTTACTTTTCACTGTCATTCTGTGTCCCTGAGCACCTGCCACCACAGTCAGGGGTCACAAAGGTCACAGCAAAACTATTAAAAGGTCAGTGTGTTGAATCAAAATATTCCCTCAGTACGTGACACATCCTTGATGTGACAGTGTCATTAGCACACTGCTGACAGCTTGCTGTTGTGATTGGCTCATTTGGTAGCTGAGCCTGGTGATCGAAAGTCAGTTACCTTATTCCATATGGCGAGAGGCTGTATGTCAGTTTCCACAGGCACATGTGCACATGTGCGTGAATGTGAGCGTGTTTCCTGAGGAAATGGATGTATTCCAGGATATAGGCTTTTCTCACATCAGACAGCTTATCCTGGAGGAACACAGCACTTCTTATCAGGTACAAAGCTGAAATCACCACCAGGGAAAACAGACCATCCAGTACAATGTGAAGCTGCAGCTTCAAAAGGGCAAACGGATAAGAAAAAATGAAGCCAGCTGGAAGAGAATTTCTACAAGACATGCATTTACACCATATGTTGGAGGTGGAGGACCATCAAAAGATGTAGAAAGATATTTGCATATCAGACTGGTGATTTGATGTGTTGTGTGGAATGAGGCTGGTTTCCATACGTGTTGTGTTACTGAGTTTTATTAGCCTTTGCAGAAGTAATCTAATTACCATAGCATTACCGACTGTCAAGTTAGTAGAAGGTCAGCGCATCATTGTTTCAGATCCATAGCATGTTTTTGTTGCTAAGCAACAAAAACAGATGTGCATGTTGTGTATGCTAGCAAACACTCAACACTCAATCATTTTTTCCTTTTAAAGTAGAGAATATTCTTGTTGACTTACTTGGATAACAAGATTTACATTTGGCAAGCTACACATAGATAAAGAACAGCAGTCTAATTTGAGCATTTTCCTACTGATACTATCAATCCACCAGTGTATATGTTATATTCAGTATCTCCTCTGTAGGTTCAATCTACATCCTGTGTTATATCTACCAGAAAAAAAATGATAAATCACATATGCACTGCTGTTTTGAGGGTTCTTTCACCTATAACTTAGTATTTCTGGAAACTGTGGTCACATGGCCGATGTTTCAGGTGCATTTAAAGCATAATTACATATCTTTAGAGTATCACGCCCATGCATGGCTGGATTACTGATTGGGCCTACCGAGCATAGGCCCCCCTGCCGTCACCTGCAAAATGTCATTTGAAGAGAAATGTAACAACTTTCAGGAGACTGAAAATGGCCAAAAAGAGACATAAAACAGCTGCAAAAAAAGAGACGCACAACATTCAGGGAAAGAGGCACAAGGAGACCCAAAATGACAACAAAGAGATGCAAAACAGCTGCAAAGAGAAACAAAGTGACTACAAAGAAACACAAAATGACCACAAAGAGATATAAAATGACTACAAAGAGATACAAAATGACTACAAAGAGATATAAAATGACTACAAAGAGATACAAAATGACTACAAAGAGATGCACAGCAACTAACAAGAGATGCAAGGCAACTGCAAAGAGACACAAAGAGACTCAAAACGACTACAAAAAGCGGCAAAACAATCCAAAGAGAGGCAAAGAAACTGCAAAGAGACTCACAAAGTATGGAAAGACGCAAAACAATCACAAAGACACACAAAAAGACTACAAAGAGACATAAAAGAGTTGGAAAATAACTACAAAGAGACACAAAGAGACTCACGCAGGCTAGGGAAAGGTGCAAAACAATCACGGAGAGAAACAACTACAAAGAGACTCAAAATGACCACAAAGAGATACAAAATGAATACAGAGATGCAAAGCAACTACAAAGAGACTCACAAAGACACACAAAACCACAGAGACATGGGTAACCACTACAAAGAGACACAAACTAACAACAATAAGAGGCTAAACAACTATAAAGTCCCTGTGTCTAGGGACCCTCTACATGTTTGGGCCCAGGGGCCCATTGTCTTGTAATCCGCCCGTGCCTGGATTTGGTGTTCAGAAATAATACACACTGGGAGTAGTGTAGACAGCGTGCAGACTCTATTTCCTTCATCCTCTACCTGTGAGGAAGTTTTCATATTTTTCACTGTTTCACTTTCTGACTACATTTCACACTGTTGGAAAGCTTCCAGTGGCAGTGAAGAGGTGAAACAAAACTTCATGCAGGGTGAAAAAACACATTATTCACAAAAAGTCTTACCAAATACAGCCCCTACAAAAAGAAGGTAATTTCGAAATGATTTTCACTGAAATGATAATGACTGTATTAAACAGTAAAATATTACTTGTGTTATTTAAGATGGCAAATTACTCAAGGCAGCAGCATCACTTTTGAGAGAGGAAATAAGGAAGAATTAGGACTGTGGCCTTCAAGACAAAAGGGCGTCTCTAGTTCCTGTCCTATTCACATAATTTAATTTGTGTTGGAAGGGCATAATCATATGTAATCTGTGCTCATTTCAAAAAATGTAATGAGGCTCGACTGCAAATACATCAGTGGGTTTAGCCTTGTCATGCGTTAAGGGTGATAGGAAGCAAGTAAAATTACACTGGCATTATCTTTTGGAAATGCTCGCTCGATAGGAAATGAACTGTTTCATTCTAAAACAATATATCTATACCCATTATACAGTATGGATGGGTTGAGTAAAAAAATGTCAGTGAAATTAAAGCTTGTCCTTAATACCAGCAGCCAGTAGAGTGTTAGCGTCATTTTTCTCAGCAGTCCACATCTAAATGTGTAACAGAACTTAACGATGTGAACAGAGCTGGGTTACTGGCTGTGATAATGATAACTATGATTTTCAGAGTGACTGAAGCCATCCACAGTTGTCTTTTGTTGTGGTAATTGATTTGTTCTTTCTCCTTGATGTAAGCAATTCTTGTCCATTTAACAGTCTTTTCCTGCCTTGGAGGAACAGAAAGCACATAACAAAGCTGCTCGTGGAGTTTTTTAGTGTTGACAGCAGCAACTTGTCTCAGACAAACAAACAGAAGTTTTACTGAAATCAAGTTGTGGTCTCCCAACATAACCAACAAACACTGTTTTCTGTTAGATTGCTGTTCTACTGGTCCGTTTAAGAAAGCTCAGGAGAAAACAAGATGAAGACTCATGCCAGCAGCTCTGTGATACTGTACGTAGGCTTTGAATGCTAACATGCTGATGTTTCGCAGGTATAATGTTGTTCTTTTAGCATGTAAGCATGCCGACAATTGCTTATTAGCAGAAATTTTACTCAAAACCACAAATGTAAACCTAACCAAATCACCCAAAAAATGTTGCCATTGTACGTCACTGCAAGCCACTGATAAGTTGTGTTTGTACGTCATTACAAAGCAGATGCATTAAACTTAACTTGTCAACAGCAATGGCCAGCATGTGATTAGGTTCAGGCACAAAAACACTGGATTATGGTAGGGAAAAAAACCTGTTAAGACAAAAAAAACAACAACAACAACACGGTTTTGGTGGCACAGTTATGACTGGAGAAGCCACTGATGTCTCACGGCAAGAAACGCAACAATGTGCTGCTAAATAACAACCTCTTTTCGGGTCAGTATTCCCACTGGAAAAAGGGTCGCTAAAAAACACCCAAGCTACAAAGCTGCTGAAGGACGTAGTGATGACTCGCTGAAAAACAACTGGTTTTGTTGTTTGTTGGTCTTGAACAGTGGTCTGCTGCTTGACAGGTGACGCGCCTAGGTGACACGCTATCCACCACCCCCTCCAACTCCTGATGACAAGGTTACGTTATATACTACATCACTTTAACCCTTAGCTGCATAAGTGGGGTCAAAAATGACCCCAGGGGTTGTTTTTCTTCAATATCTGTGGAATTAAAAGTTTTTATCATTTCATATTCCAGGTATTCCTCATAAAACATGTTTTTGACATGAGGCCATTTGCATTAAAAAAAAATTATATACATTTTAAGAAATTGTTGTTTTTGTATCACTACCCCACTCTTCCATAAGTGGGGTCAAAAATGACCCCAAGCATTTCCTATGGAATATCAAGGGTTAGACCTAGGAATCTTTGATTCTTATTGACTGTGACTATCAAGTATACATTTACCGTCGCACTTACACATCTAATGCCAGCAGTCTCACCACCCAGGAGGATTTTTATACAGCAACATACATCAAAGTATTATATTCCTTTTATATCTTGGAATACATATGATGTTATAAAATATGAACTTATTTTCCACATCCATGACTTTTGTGTAATAAAGTATAGTATTATTGTCATCAAATCAGCCTACTTTGTAGTTAGCTAACACTAGCTAACTAAGTTAGCTAGTGTTAGCTAACTACAATGTAGGTACTAGTTAGCTAACTACTATGTAATGTTAGTACTGTAATGTTAGCTAGCTAACATTACTGCATTTGTTGTGTAGAGATAAGCAGCCTTACTATGATATTTATAGCTTCCTTGTAATAAAATTTTACCATTATTGTGTGTGTGTGTGTGTGTGTGTGTGCTTGCGCGCATGTTAGGTAGCCTATTATGCTATTATTGATTATTCAATGATGTCATTAGTAAGTGTGTGTGTGTGTGTGTGTGTGTGTGTGTGTAACATTACTGCATTTGTTGTATAGAGATAAACAGACTTACTATGATATTTATAGCTTCCTTGTAATAAAATCTAACCCGTTAGGTAACCTATTATACTATTATTGATTATTCAATGATGTCATTAGTTGTCAAAATGTTAATAAAAAGTGATAAATGAACATGTCAAACATAAAATCATTCTTTTGTTGACCAAAATATAATACAAATCATCATCTTTAGCCAAAATGAAAGAAATTGCTTAAGTTTATCACATAAAACGCATTGATTCTAACTGGGGTCATTTTTGACCCCACTTATGGAAGAGTGTAGGTATTGGTAGGTCATGCATCTAAGGGTTAAAAGTCCAAATGATACATATAAACAGTACAAAGTAGAGGGCTGCATTGGGATTGGGTCCTGCCGGGTCCCGCGGGACCCAACCCAAATCTTGCGGGAGCGGGCGGTTTGAACTTTGCTGCTGGCGGGAACGGGCGGCTAAAAAAAACCTCTGCGGGATCGGGATGTAGCCTATAGCGACAGGATGGAGTTAACAAATGATGTGGAAAAGAAGCTCAAACAAGGTCTGAAGGCGCACTGAGCCCTCTACTTCCTAGTGCGCTCAAAGCTGGCGCGTTTCATCTTCAGTATCCCCGCATCCAGTGCGCCTTCAGAGCGGGCCTTTAGTGTCTGTGGGAGCATCTTGGAAGAGAGACGCACGGGATTGGGACCGCAGTCGGTCAGCAACATTCTTTTCCTCCACAGCAATATTATGGCCAAGTGATTCATTTGTTAAAGTCATTCGTTTCATTCGTTAACTTTGTTTATTTTATGTTATTTATTAGTGTTATTTGAGCCACTCACAGCCTACTCTCGTTGCTATTTGTTAATTACATAAAGAGGCGTGATGATGCCGGTGTTACTGAGCATAGGCTTTATCTTTATCTCATTAATGTTTCTTATTCAGGTCTCTCTTAGAAAAGAGACCTTAACCTCAATCACTGCGTGATTATATGAAGGTAGAAAAATAAATAAAATATGGAGGAGAATAGAATAAGAAACAGCCTTTATTTCATTAAAAACTAAATGAAAACAATGAAATAGGAGCGCTATTCCTGACCAGTGCATCAAAAGACATGCAGGCCAGTGAAATGAAACATTATTAATAGCCTGTAAAATGACGTGTTTTCTCCTGCGGGACAGGAGAAGACACAAAATCAATGCATCTCTATTATTGTGCGGGCATAAATTCTCAGAGTTTTACGGGAGCGGGCGGGAGTGGACATACACATTGCGGGAGCGGGCGGGAGTGTAACACAGACGTTGCGGTTGTGGGCGGTAATGGTCAGAAATTCGGCAGGAGCGGGCAGGAGCGGGATGAAGAAAACAGTCCCGTGCAGGGCTCTATACAAAGGTACAAATGTTTGTGGCTTGTAAAAACTTACAATACCATAATTTTCCTCATGGTAGCACTAGAGGAAAAGTCAGGGTATCACTAAAGTTATCAGCATTCATCATCTGAGAACCATGAATGACCAGAGAAACTTTGTGCTAATCCATCAAGTATTTCAGAGGGAAGGTGAAAACTTCAACCAGCTGGTGAAACTAGATAAAGTCAGGGGATCACTGGGGATCATCCTCTGGGGACCATGAACGTCTGTACAGAATTTCATTCATTCATTCAGTTATTGAATTATTTCATTCATTCATTCATTCATTTTCTAACCGCTTCATCCTCTTGAGGGTCGCGGGGGGGCTGGAGCCTATCCCAGCTGACATTGGGTGAGAGGCAGGGTACACCCTGGACAGGTCGCCAGACTATCGCAGGGCTTTGAATTATTTCAGTCTGGAAAAAAGTTTTAGCCTGACCGACATTGCCATGCAACTAGCATGGCTATAAAGATTTTGGCTGCAGATGTTTTTTACAGAACCCATGGAATCTTTGGATATATGGTAGTCCGTATGCTACACATTCTCACTCTCCACTCGTCAAATACAGCAGCTTGGTCAGTGGCCCGTAGGCTTCAAACAATGATGCTCTAGATACCCCTCTGGTGTCCACCTGTTACATGCATAGTGCCTTTTCAAAATAAACTTGCCAAATCACCAAACTACTTTAGATTCAAGTTACAAAACGCCTTGGTTAGGTTGAGAAAAAAGATCATGGTTTGGATTAAAAAGGGGTATGTTTGTTATGCAACCTAACTTGCATGACTGTTAAAGAGTACGTCACCTGGCATATGTGATATATGTTACGTAACATGTATGTCGAGTGATGTTAACTACGTAACATTGTTAGAATAACCCATCGTTTCACTTGGGACACAAAAACCAGTCTCGTGGGTGAAAGTCCTGTGTTTGTTTGACCCAACCACCACCCCTCCCTCAGTCGGACTTCGTTCTTGCTCTTTATACGTCATAGGGGTTTACGTTAAAGTTAGATAAAAGCCCAGTCTGTCTCTACAGAGGCTACAAAATGAGCCGAATGTCATTTGAACATAGCAGCTTTTCTCTGTCAGCACTCATATTGTCTATTTGGGGTGCAGTTGGTCATGGTCCCTGGTTGTCACCATGATGGAATAACGCCACAGAAAGAGGGCACCTTTAAATCCAACCTTCCCCTCTCCGAGCCAGACTGTATGGATGTCGTGTCATGTAACCTGTCAGTAGCATTAACCTTTGGGGAACGGTACGGCTCTCTGTAGCTTTACATCCATTAATATTGATATTCTATGACCTTACAGCTATTCTGTTTGTCCTGAGTCACTCAGTGAACTTCCTCTCTCGGGGACGCACCATTTTACAGAGCAAATTTGCCCCCGTGCACTTTCATTAAAGCACTGAATAATTTATCTTTCCCAGATCCAGCCCCTCCTGTTTTGTTTTTTTTGTTGCTGACTGGACATAATGTAAAGACCAGTTAAATAGGTTTGAATGGGACTCCATGTCTGACAGACACAGAGGAGCAGACTTTTGTGCATTGACGTCTGCTCCTCTGTGCATGAGTTATTCATATAACATGGAAGCCGGTGGATTACATCAAATGGACTGTGTGTGACTGCTATGTGAAGAGGGAGATATTGTATTTCAGACGACCTGGCCCCGTCAGAGCTGAGAGCAGTATTTCTATAAAAAATGAAATCATCACCACAGACAGTATGACTACTTTGAACTTAAATAAGGTTTCGGTATTTTCTATCACGGTCTCATGCCTATGAAAGTCATCTTGTACACAGACAATAAACTGACTAGAGCAGTGATACACATACAACAAACTGCCAGCACATAAAAGTACCATATATGTAAATGGATGTGTCACTTTAACTCTTTGCTTTTTTGTACAAATTAAATGAGATAGTGTTAGTTAGGAAGCTTTAGAGGTGTTCAATCATTCATTCAGTCATTTTCCGTAACTACTTATCCTGTGAGGGATCATGGGGGGCTGGAGCCTATCCCAGCTGACATTGGGCGAGAGGCAGGATACACCCTGGACAGGTCACCAGACTATCACAGGGCTGACACATAGAGACAGACAACCATTCACACTCGCATTCACACCTACGGACAATTTAGAGTCACCAGTTAACCTGCATGTCTTTGGACTGTGGGAGGAAGCTGGAGTACCCGCAGAAAACTCACGCTCACACAGGTAGAGCATGCACACTCTGCACCCCAAGTTCAAATCCCCCACCCCAGGTTTGAACCAGGAACCCTCTTGCAGTGAGGCGACAAACCACTGCACCATCGTGCCGCCTGCTTTAGAGGTGTTGGTGGGTGGATTTTGATTCCTTTAAACAGAGCCACGTTAGCCGCTTCCTTGTTTCCAGTCTTTATGTTAAGCTAAGCTAACAGCTGCTAGTAATAGCCCCATATTTATCGCAGAGACACGAGACTTATGTCAATCATCCCATCTCACTCACTGTAAGAAAACAAAGCGGGGCCAAACTCCTTTAGGAAATGACTGTAGGTGTATGAAATAATGCATAAAAATAACTGCAAATCCTCAAAACATGATGCAATTTAATACAACAAAAACTCTGCCTATATGATCTCAAACATGGCCTCAAAGCTGAATTGAAACCTTGCCGACACCAAGGCAGGATTACTAAGGGGGCAAAACAGGCAATTGCCCTGAGGGGCCCCAAACCCAGAGGGGCCGCTACAGCCCCAGGTTCACTGTGTGTCAGTTGGTTTTGGTGATTAATTTGTCAGGGAATTTGCACCATTAAAGTAGGGCTGTTGGGGAATTTCCCCTGCAGTGATTAACAGTGGTTTAACAGCCAAATATGTGATGTTACCATCATTTTTTGTTGTTTTTGCAAATTAGTTCATTTATCCTGATTTTAGTGTTTTGTAAATACATTTTACTGTGAGGATATTATTAGGCATATTGTTGCTGTTTAAATGACAAAGATGACACAGTTTTAAAACAAATTAAATCCTTGTTCACTGGTAAATGCAGAACACAGAAGGGCAATGAGGTGCAACAGAGGGCGCAGCATTTATTTATTTTTTTTCAGTTGAGACGCTGTAGTGGGATCTGGTTGCTATGATACAGAATATCTGTAGAAGTGAAACTGTTGGGTGCTTGCTCTGGATGAAGGGAAGCTGAAGCATGTGGGGAGAGACGATGGACACGCTGGTTTGTGTGGGTTCAGTATTATTGGGTCCATGTCATTGGTCCGACATCCCATTAGTCCGATGGTCCGCGGTGCTGAACGGCTCCCGGTGGGCGTATTTCTACCTTCTACCGCGACCGACTCTGGGTCAGCTGGGAAAGGCTTGAGGCGAAGCAGGCTCACAGCTTATGTGTTTGTCACTTTCTTTTTCATTTTAACCCACACCATGATCTTTTACTAACAAAATCTAGTTTTACAGCTTTATTTTATCAGTTTAGATACTGTTTTCACATTTTAAATAAAGTTGCATTTAATAAAATGACCTCAAATTAAGGGTTATTCCAGCATAGGATGAGAGGTTGGGACCTAATTGGAATTTGGAGGTGACAGGACACATACACATTGCACAAAAGGTTTCAGGTGGGGGGTTCAGTGGGACCGCCACCACCCAAAGCCCCCAGGAAGTGTGCCGGACTTTGATGCCAACTTGACATAGTGCCAAAATTGTGGAGTTACAACTACCAGGTCTGTCAGCTCAGACATCCAGAGGGAACTCCGAGTTTTAATGATCCTTTGCATTGAAAAGGGCCAGTCCAGGATGCCACCTGGACATCTTCCGTTAGAGGTGTTCTGGTCACGTCCAACTGGTGGGAGGCCCCGGGGCAGACCCAGAACATGCTGGAGGGATTAAACATCTTGTCTGGCCTGGGAACGCCTCGGGATCACCCAGGAGGAGCTGGAAAGCGTTGCTGGGAAGAGGAACCTGCTGCCCCTGTGACCCGGCTACGGATGAGCAGTTGAAAATGGATGGGTGGGTCTGTCACGTCATGCCATTGGGTCCCAAAAGGTTTTTATCCATGGACTTACAGTGCTAAAGAGATGTCTGTGTTAGTGTTGAGTTTTTGAGCGTCACATCCCCCACAAAATGACTTGTTTCACTATAGGGACTGGATCCATATGGTCCAATAACATTTGGAAAGTCAAGAAGAGCCACACGATTAAAGCATTTTATCCCTGTTCCTAGTTAGTGGGGTGCTAAAGCTGAGGTTAGCCACTCGGTTGGCAGAGTTTCTAGTGTGCTTGCTCTATGGGCTCAACAATGAGGAAGATCCGGGTGATTCTACAGCTGGGAAGTTGAACTTCTTTGGCTTCAAGTGCCTGAAATGTTGCCAGCCTTCAATGCTGTATTTAGTTCCCTTTATGCATCTATGCACAGCAATCTGCAATCTTTACAATGTTATTCTACTGAAAAGCAAATATTTTTTATATGCTTTTGTCATTTTGTCTAGCTCCTGTGTGCATTAAGTTTGACAGAATACTTGAACATTTTGGGAAACTGCATAAATCATATCCCCAAGAGTTAGATGAGAAGATCAATACCTCTCTCATATCTGTCTGTTAAATAACGCAGGAGCCAAAAGGCGATTAGCTTAGCATAAAGAACAGAGGCGGGGAAACAGCTTTCCTGACCCTATTCTAAGATGACACAAATCCTAAACAGTCATTGGATCACCTGATGCTTCTGGTTAAAGTTAACATAGCGAGAGGGCAGGACCGGTTCAAACAGTCACTCAGTAGTTCCACTTTATTCAGTACATCAAAGTCTTCTTTCCTTTTTGACTTTTCAAAGGTTCAACTTTTTCTTCCCCAAACGACACCACACAACCCTGATTTAAACCCTGATTTTCCTCATATTCACTCAGCTCCAGGCTGATTCTTTTCATCTGTCTTCAAGGTTAAGAGTTTGTCTAACCATCGCCTGGTCTGCAGCAGCAGCTCTTGCACCCACTCTGTCTTCTTTTTCTCCCACCTCTCCATCTCCGGGGGGCTCCACTTTCAGCCCCAGGGCTCCTTTGCTCCTGGGGGCTGGCGTAACAGAAGTAGCATGCCTGCATCTTCGATCTCAGTGAACATTTCTTTCCTCCGCCGCTCCCCACTGTCCTCTGTGACCAAGCAACCTTGTTAGATTGGTAAAAATAGAAACACCAGCGATGATTGGAGAGAAGCAAGAGACTGTGTTTATTAAAAAAAAAAAAAAAAAGGCGGGGAGAGAGAGGAAGGAGGCAGGTAATGAGGGAGAGAGAGCCTGGGAAATATATGTGCCAGTTACAGAAGCTCTCAGAGTGGCCCAACTTTCAACTGCGTAGGTGAGAGAGATTATATGCCCCTGCTGGTTTGGCTGATTAGCAATGACCTCTGCTACAGAGGCTGCGACATCGCAAATGGCAGCCTTTATCTCATTTAGATCATAGCACACAGCTTTATTCAAATAGTGAAGCTTTCTAATTTGAATATTATAGGCGGGTTTTTATGCTACAGTAACTTTCTATAGGGAAACGCTGTATTTAAATCGGTTGGTATGGAGTTGTTCCGGGATAAATGTTCCATTTATGGATGATTATATGAATTCAAATGCTAAAAAAAAAAATTAAATTAAATATACAACAGATGGTCTGAAAGACAAATCTTCCCTCTTGATATTTACAGTAAGTACAACCCTGGAGACAACATGCTTTTGAACACAGGAGAGAAATATCACGTCAATTTTCAAAGTTTCATCTGAAGTTTGGAGCGAACCTCAGATGGAACTAAGGTCAAACTTTAATGCCATGTCTGATATTTTTGGCAGAGGTAGTGGCAGCACTGCAGAGAAAGCCCTGCTGAATTCAGCATTAAAACGCTAATAGTTTCCACCCAACTTGTCCTCAATCAATAAGATGCCAGTGTAAGTGTTTGCTCTCAAATGAATTGGGAATTCATATTGTTTTGTTCCTCCTCCTCCCCCTCACGACTCTCCGCTGCTGCTGTGCTCCCGCTGTTGGTGCTGGTGGTTAACTTTTCCGCCCGATAATGGAACAGAGTGGACTGCTTATCGATTTGTTTGTCTAGATACAAGTCAGCGTGCGCTCTCGGCGGAGCAGCACACTGTTACATTTCTTTGCATTGTGTGGCGGCCTGCGGCGTCGATGCTTCAAATTAGGGAGTGACAAGAGGGGGGTGGAAAATAGGCCACATGTCAACTAATGACAAACATTGTACATTTTCAGCCAATTTGTTTTCTTTGTGCACTTGATGAGGTCAGTGATGAATCTAATCTATGAAGTGCCCCTCGCGCTGACAACGAGCAATAAGTCTTTGGCAGGGAGCACTGTATGCATAAGGTTGGTCTTCCTCACTGAGCATTGTGATGAATGAGAGCCATTATAGTTGATGCATGTGATTTCTGCTCCATGTGGACTGCTAATATTGGACTGACCCCACAAATGTACAAGAGTTTATTTTCCCTCAGCTCTGTCTCTCAGGTTAAAAAAAATGTAGACTGAACTAGACTAAATCTAAGTTTCACATAATTATTTGAATGTAATAAAAGTGTGCTATTGATATACTAATAATGTACTTAATAAACTAATGATGTCATCAGTGCTACTAAAGACATAATGAAATGCAATTAAATGTACTTGACTGTACTATTTTAACACTATTAATTATTAATTGTTTTTATTATTTAGTAATATATTACTAACGTCACACTTTCAAAATTATACTTTAACCCAACTTTGTTTCTACAGGAAATATTTTAATCATAATGTGAGTGCACTTGAAACTCACTATAAATTCAAATAAAATGTACTTCAGATGTCTTTCGGACACATTTTTCTCTATTTGTAGAATGCATATTGTAACTTACTCTTAGTATACTTCCATGAGCATATTATTAACTGGCTTAATCCCAAATTTTTCCCAGACATAAAACTATCGAAATCATCTGTCAACGATAACCCTTTGAAATAATCAATAATATATATATTTTTTTTTTTTATGGAACAATAGGTGAAAAAGTGCGTTTTATGGTTGGTCACATTGTATCTTCCATTTATTGACCAAATTAACATAATCTCAATGATCAAAATTCTTATAGATCTCAGCTCAGTTATTAACACATTTAAAACTCTGTCGTTCGCAGTCCCCAGCATTGCCATTAGAATGCTCTCATGTTCTACAGTGACTACTTTACATATCAAAAACCCTTATACATAAGTATATCACCACTTTGTCATATGACATGCTAGATATCCTTCTGTGTCTGCTGTTGACATTCCAGGATGTGTAGCCAATACTGTGACATCAACACTTGTCTCCTGGGTGAAAGTCCAGGGTTTGTTGGACCCATCCACCACCCCTCCACACCCTTTATGGACTTTCCTGCTCTGTGTATTACGTCGTTAGCAGCAGCGTTTGACCTGACCGCATCCAGCAGTGTATCATACCCCCTGATAGGTGTCATCCAGCCGACCAGTGGCATATCATAGCAAAGCCAAAGGTTACATCCGGGCACGTTACCTACTGCTTTTGAAATCACTGACAAAGCAGCTGTATTCGATGACTTTGGAAGAAGAGAATGGGCTAGAGGGGGAGGTTGTAACCTCTGATCAAGTTGTTTCTGTCATGATCTGTTTGCATAAATTCAGCATATGTATTCAAATGGCCTGTCTCCCTGTCATAGTCTAAATCTGACCCGTCGCTATCACGATAACTGAAGACAGCTTTATTTTCTTTGTTTTGAGGGACAGCTGTGAGGATCTGTGCATTATCAGGGACGTCACCTAGACCCCACATATCCAAAACATCACTCAAAGTGAACCTAATAAACGAAGAGTAAAAGGTTAGGTAGAAAAAGAACTGTGTGTATGTGTAGACGTACATGTACATTTAGACGCACTGTGTTATCCCACCAGTCACTACTGTTGCAATCAACATGTTCCCTAATTCTGTGACCCCACTGAACAAAGTTAAGTAATTGCAAATGCAAATATCAGCACAAGACACCTTAAAGATAATGTGTACCAAAAATTTCTGTCCTATTTTTACGTTAACACACTTTCGTTTGGGACCTTTGATGCGGCCATCTTCGTCTCATCGTGCAATGAGGACGTAAACAGCTCTGGTCATGTGACAATTTACACTAAACATGTGACACTGCACATATTTCATTGAGACCCTTTATTATTTCAATAGTTGCTAGAAATGCATTGATTCATCAGTCAGATAACGTTTTTAGAGCCTTTTAAATGGTGGCCCAGAACGGACAAACCAAACACTGGCTTTAGATAGGGACTTTTATGTTTTCATGTTCGCCACCGCAATTAGCAGCTCTTCCACAACAAGAGCTTTGTGAAGCTTTTGTGACACTGAAGGAATTTCATATTTCAACTGGTTGCAATTTGCAATCATCACTGCAAGACCTCACTAGTCTTCTAAATCTTACACATTGCTCTTACCTGGGCTCCCTCACTTACTCCAGGTTACACACACCTGAAGGAGAAGAAGAAGAAGAAGAAGAAGAAGAAGAAGAAATTCAGTTCATCTGATATCCAGGTGGCTCAGCTCCAGCAATAGGGCAAAGATCTATTATGCGATAATTGTAGTTGCCTTTTAGCCACAGGAGTGCAGGTGCATGTGCTCAGAGGATGGCATATGGAGTTGTGCGTGTGTGTGTGTGGGTAAGGGTTGGGGTTGTGGGAGGCTTTCATCTCAGCAGTGCTTTAGGCCAATATAGCAAATGGCGCGGACTGACCAGCTGCTTGACGTGCTGTTCAACCGCCAGCAATCCCAGACTCCCTCCAGAGCCACCACTGGCTTGCTGCCCGTATCTCTCCAGCTCCCTCTCTCTCTCCTTTTTATCTCCCCCTCTACTATCTCTGTACCACTGTCATGCTGCTATCTTGTTCTCCGTCCTGTCACTCAATTAAGTTTGCCTTGTCTTTCATTTTATCTCAGTCTTTTTAGTTTAATGTGAAAAAAATTGGACTCACCTCCTGTCGCTGCTACTCGTCTCTGAGCCTGCACATTAGATGCTTGTCTACATTTCAGGCAGTTGTCTCCCCCAAGCCTCCTTTATCTAATTCTACGCTACGAGCGCAATCATAATTGTCTTGACAGTCACGCGGTGAGAAAGGCCGACCAGTCGGTGTGGGTGGAGGCATCCTTACACTCTCACAGATTCAGCGCTGTCAAGGTCCTCCTGTCCTTAGCCCATAGCCCCTGGACACGGCCGGTCCTGTTGTCTGAGCAGATTAGCATAGCCCAGCACAGCAAAAACATGCTCAAACAGGAAAAGCACACACACACATGCTCGCATATGCATGTTTCAGACACGACAACACACACTGTAACGAGGGCGAGTGCCAGGTTGCCGTGGCACTGAAGGATGACCGTGCCTGCAACTTGGCAACGGAGGACATGAAAAGCACAAGATGATTCTTGACTTTTTGACAGGTTGAACCAAAGCTGTGTTTTGGGTTGGAATATGGTTATTTGATGAGTCAGTCCAGCTGAGCATCTCTCGCCTTGGCAAACGACTCCCTCATTAATCTGACAGACAGCAGTGTATTTCTGGTCAGCGCTCCGCAGCTTTTTTGGAGTAGAAATTGAGCACATAATTTTATTATCTTTTGAATCTGAAACTGAGGAACAATTTCCACTTGCAAAGCCTTTGTAAACATAAACAAACAACAGCTGTATTTATGCAACTGTTGGCGTCTGCTTGGCTTATAAATGAAGTCTAGCTTAGACATGGCCATTAAAATGTTGTGCATCACATCACGCCAAAAAGGAAATCATTTTAACATCAGAGGCATCTGTAATAGGAGCAGTCGTGGAATAAGCTCAGATCACCATTTCAACAACAAGCCAAATGATAACAATTACAACGGGACAAAACAAGTGCAGCATTCAAGTAGAATAGATTAAAAAGCATTCTGCTGTCACACGCAATGTAATATATAATAAGTATAATCAACATATTAGGCCGCCTGTAAAGGAGTGAAATAACTCCCTTTTAGGACGAGTCTTGATGCACATGACAGCTCTGCGAACACTGAGAGCTAATATGAAGATCACAAATTAGGAGGCATACGTTTAAAACGTTGCTGACGTGCCGTCTTCAAACAGTGAAATATACTTTTTCCTCTATTATTTTATCTTTTCATGTGCTGTGAATCAGTAGACACAACTGCAAGTCCTTGGTGTTTGTTTTACTTTGTGTAGGGGTGTAAAGCGTCCCTACATTGATGCAAGGGCCGTGAATATTTGTTGCTGACTGACAATATGACAATATCATTACTGTAATTTGATTGGTGTAATATGTGTCCCATTTGCACTGGACTAGTATAACCAATGAATCTGATGTGATTTAGCAATTACCCTCCCCAGAGTCTGTGTTTTGTGCGGCACATTCGCAAAAAAATAAGCAAAGTCTGTATTTTACTATAATTTACTGATATTATCCTCCATATATGATGCACACAGTCATTTGTAACTCCACTCTATACAATGCAGAAACACTACACAGCACCATCAGCAGCAGAGATGTACGGTGTTAACCTCCTTTTGTGTGGGTTAAGCAACAGAGTTGATTCTTCCACACACTGTCACATGATATCCATCTTATCAGTTTTCAAGATTTCCTTCTTCTGATTGATTTGAGCTCGCTCTCTCTGTGAATGGATGCCCACGCAGCTTATATAATTCTCAACTGTGAAAGAAAAGGGGCACGGAGCAAATGAAAAACCTAAATACATCTCTAAATCACACAGATGCCCATGTGCACAGGACTAATATTATCATATGACCTCTGAGTTTGGTGAAATATGGAGGAATTTTTACTTGACAGATTATGAACATGGCAGATTCGCACAGGATTAATATCACAGACAACCTCTGTAATCATTACAAATTAACAGAGGTCCCCATACTAGTCCTGTGCAAACAGCAACCCAGTCTCACTCTGAAGTCATGGAATACCAGCGCTTAGGCAGCGACTTCCAGCATCGGAAAAAACACCCTTTTACATTGGCATGATATGTGGCTGGTCACTGTTTTTTGTGTAAGGGTGCCCGATGACGTGAGGGGGAAACGCAGTGACAACAATGTAAGTTTTAAGGGAGCAAAAGTCCGAGTAGGGCAGGCAGGAGGGGTGTTAGATGGTTCCAACAACCACGACTTTCACCTGGGAAGTTTGGTTCGGTTTCTGTAAGATTGTAAAACTAAATCCTGTCCTGTTTTCCTAAACCCAACCACGTGCCTATGTTGGCCAAACGTAACCAAGTGCATTTGTTGTTGAAGGAAAAAAAAGTCAATCTGCGGTGTTGTACAGACATTTATTTTGAAAGAGTATTTTGAAAACGGACAATGCATGTAACAGGCTGAAGTTGACATGGCGTCCCAGAATGTCAACAAGCAACGCACCCAGGGTACCTTGCACATCATAGTCCATGACCAAACATTGATATGTGACAAAGTCGGAGTGAGAATATGTTGCAAATAGGACTTTAGTCTGGAAGTATGTCACACCATCGTCGGGTGACGTATGGTGTGTGGTTGTTACATGAGGTAGTCATGAGTTTTGACAGCCTGGTCAATTAAGGTTGAAACTCCTTGCAACGTTAATGCAAGACCAAGTTGTTGTTGAACTGTCGATAACTCAGCAGGTGTTGAATTAATATCAATAAAATGTAATCAGTGCTAATCAGTGCTAATGTAAATGAACTACGGTTTGGAAAGCAGAGCATGGTTAGCCTAGCTTGCTGCCATTTTCCGAATGAAATACAAACTTAACAGCACAATAGGTTTTCCCAAATGTTCAATAAGGAACCGATATCCCAAATCACTAATGGTATATAATCAGTATGATGTGGACTTGTTGAAAAAGGGGGAAAAAGTCTTGTATCAAAGGCGATACAGGGCTCTGGCCGTGGATGTATACAGAGAGCTGAATAAGGTGTTGGAGGTTGGCCCCATTCATTAGTATGAAAGTTGCTCAATGGCGCATAAAGCCAAAAGTTCAACTGCCGCATATAAAATTACCTGGATGATCAGCACTGCTTCTGCACAATGTGGCCCATAGAGCCAACACATTCTTACTCAAACCTCATCACATATGGATTATTTAGTCATGGACTTTCCACACCCACATAATGTCGGTGTAAGTCGGTGTTTGTTGGACCCATTGACCACCCCTACCGCCCGCCCCACTCTGACGCTCACCACCTTAACTTTCGTCCTTGTCCTGCCACATTTCCCCCTGATGCCACCGGGCACCATTAAACTATAAAGGCAACCGTCTGTGAATCATGCCGACATAAAGAATGACTTTTTTTTGTTGGTTTCTGACGGCGCAAGTCACTGCCCAAGCGCCAGATTTCAACAAGTTCGGAGTGAGATGGGGCCCATAGAGCAGGTGCAGTAGAGATTTCCACCAGCTGCTTTCGGGTTAGCGCTCTGCTAGCTTGAATGGGAATCAAATGATTTGGCTCTTTCCCAATTCAATTGGACTGAGTGGACTGAATACGGACGAGACACAAGCCATTTTGTGGGTGTTGTGAAGTTAAAAAAATGTATCCACAGTCTCTTTCTCCATGTAAGTCAGTGGGGAAAAAAGTATTTTTGGGCCTCATGACATCACTTGACGGATGTAATTACACTCTTTGGCCCTTGTGAAAACTGGCTTCAAAGCCCAGCGCCCTTCATGGGGGCCTGGCTCTGACATGCTCTGGTCATTAGTGCACCATAGGGGTTGACAGTGCGTCTCCTAGCGATGCTGGCTCTCAAATGTTGGTCAACTGCCACCATGGGAAACACCCACAAACACCCAGGTTTGAATCTTAAATGCTGTTTCCCTAAATATGTCCACAGATCTGCTCAGTATCGTTTTACTGAATTTATATTTTCTCACATAAAAAGTGAGTAGAATTAAAATTTCCATTTGTTCTTAATGTACTGGAGAGGGTGTGTGATCTTTATTAAGTGCTGTTGAAAGTGACTCCTGAAACTCAGTCTTTATGTTTCAGTTGAGACCATCTCCGCTCCAATTTGCCAGCTGCGACTTTTAAGGCAGGCTGAGCGCGCGTTGCTAAATTGTTGTTGTTGTCACTGACTTTGAAGCAAGGTAATGACACAAACATCACTCAAAATGCAATTACACCCCACCCCCTTTCTTTTTGAGACCCAATGGAGTGTTAACGTGAATGAAGGGAAATGTAGTGTGAAACCAGCGAGGCTGCATGGGCCAGGCTAATGGAAGCTACAAATGGTTGGACAGGATTCCAGTCTGCCTATGAAGACTCCCCCCTCCTCCACATCTTCTTCTTTGTCTTTTAAAAGTCACATCATGCTGATAGAGTGAGAGAATGATGGAGTGAGGACTCAGTCAAAGTCAGACAGGAAACAGAGAGGAATTGAGGATATTTCAGAAAATGACAAGCCCTGTTTATCCGAGCTGGGAGTTGGGGTGAAGCGCTTTGAGAGTAGAAACATCTATCTCAGGATGTGTTGTTACAACGGGGGCATGACTTGACTGTGGATGCTCCAAATGAGCTGTTGAAGATGTCTGTGTGTGTGTTTAGCCCGTCTGCGTGTGTGTGTTGGGGGCATGTCACTATTAATTTCTTTCGCTTTAGGCACCGTTTTAAGTTACAGGCACAAGCAGCATTCTCTTACATGCTGCAAACCGCTGAGTGTGCGGAGACAGCTTCAGTCGTTTTCTCCAGAGGGATGAGAGAAAGAGATACGGCGCAAGAGGAAAAAACTGTGGAAACATGGTACACACAACATAGAGGAAAACAGAAGAAAATATAGAGACACGGGAAAAAAACTAATAAGGAAGAAAATATTAAGAGAAGGCGGCACATCTCTGCAGAGAAGCCGCTCTCTGAGAACCACCAAGGGAGAGAATGGAGAGAATAGCCTGTATTGTTTTCTCATCCCTTTGATTTCCTGCCCTCAGCAATAACAACCCCCCTCCTTACACACACACACACACACACACATACACATACAAGCACACACATATATACAGTGGCAGAAACACTCAGGGTTTGTTCTTTCTGTAACCAAAGATATTTCCATCTGGTTCTTCTCTCTGTCTGTGACCAAGAAAAAAGAGGAATGTTTGCCCTTCTTGTTTGCTTCTTAAGGTCTTCTTTAGGGATGAAATGAATATGTCTCTAAGCACTGTTTAACATTTTGAAGACGTTAAGGTTTCAATAATGTGACACGCGCAGTGACGTCAAAGCTATCGCAGATAAATAAGCAGCATTGTTTGAAAAACTCAGAAGGTCATTTGACAACGCTTGTCACTGTTCTGAAAGAGTCCTCTAAAGCCTAGTTCACGTTACACAATTTTCAGTGTGATTTTGACATCGCAGAGGATCTTGAGAGCCACCTTGGGTCGGAAGTGAGTCGGCAGATAGTCTGCCATGGCGAGTCCTCATGTGTGAACAAGCCTACGAGCAAGTCGCCCCCTCTTCTGGATATCTGGCATGCTAGAAAACTGGAGAAGTGTGACACGACTGACAAAGAGCATCAGCCAATGAGAGGTGGGATATGTCCCACGTCAGCATGCAGGAGAACGGAAGAAATGTAAGGAGGACAAGCCGCAGGGTTGCCACTTGCCAGGTCCGCTTATTAGCCGTGACTTTGGGCTTTGGAGTTGCTTATTTGGGCTTGCTCTCTAAACGTCGCCTTTCTCTAGGCTATATCCGTCTAATAAGTTATTTAAACACATGATAGTTGCTTCTTTTGGGCTTGTTTCCATAGCCCATCCCAAGATCTGGCAACACTGACAAGCCGGCAAGCAACAACAACAACAACAGGATCACAGGGAGCGCATTGTGTTTGGACCCAGGCCTGATTTAACACTGGGAAGAATATCCATACCTTTACGATGTGTCGTCTCCAAGTTAAAAAACGTAGTTTGGTGATGTCACTGCATTATCTGGGGCTCTGTCGGTGAGGACTCAGTAGAGAAATCTTATGGTGTGCACACAGGTCGTAACGCAGTTGGCGAGACTCCCGCTGAAAGAAACACACGTCGCCAGGTATGAACACTCAAAAGATTACAATAGTCTCCACGATGCAAAATCAAGGTGAAAATCGTGTACTGTGAACTAGCCTTAAGCCTCTTGATTGGAAAAAAAATCTGTCTCTGTTCCTAAATCCAAACAAAGATGGTGGCCAGGTGGCATGCCATTGTTCCCAAAATTCCGAAGCCCCCACAGCCCAAAAAATGTCCCTTTCCCAATTTCTCCTACAGCCCATTATCCTAAAGCAAACGCTCATTGCTCTGAAGTCCAGTTTCCCAAAAACACACAGTCACTGCAGTTAGTTTCAGTTTCCCAGCAGTGTTTGAGCCACCGATCCTGGCTGTTGTCACCAACTCTTTGCAACATTTCCAAGTGTCAACCTCTGAGGCTAAAAAATTAAGCCAATGAAGAAGTGCCAAAAACTGCAGTTCCTCAAATGACCACTTGAGGCTGGCTCAAAAGCAGAGTCAGTCCCATAGACCCTCATGTTAAAAAGGCAACTTTACAGCCAGAATAAATGATAACAGCACGGTACAGAAAACAGTTTTGGTCTCTATCGCTACTTTTTAATGACAACTGTACAGAGTGAATTTTTACATAACTCACCCGTTAACAATTTATCAAGGCTTAAAGTTACGCCCACTTTGAGTGACAGGCTGAGGTGTCGCCACAGTCTATGAGTAAGCTCCACCCCTTGCTCATCCACAGCTCCACCCCCTCATCCAAATATAGTCACTTCTGGCTCCAACAAGTCAAGATGGCGACAGCCAGCAAGCTTCAAAACAGCTTCACAGTAGCTCCATCCATTTTATACAGTCTAAAGGTGTTTCCCAGCAACCATCGAACATGGGCGTTTTTCAGTGACCCATCCTTGCTTTTCCAGTTACTTTTACGACACCAAACATGATCTTTTCCTCATGCCTAACCACACATTCACCACCATGTTGTTCACAAATATAGCATTTGTGTGGTTTAAAGAAACGCACAATGGGAACATTTTTTCTGGTGATTGCATTGTTTAATTGCAGGGGATGTTTATATTTGAAGAATCGGGACTTCAGAGAGAGCAGAGTGTTTGTTTTTAGGAGATTAGGCAGTCGGAGAAATGGGTTTTTGGTCCAGTGGGAAATTTTTGGGACTAACTTGACTTCAAAGTTGTGGGCCATCGGAACAATGGGTAGTCCACTGTGGCCAGAAATGGCATATCTCCTTGCTTAATTTGTACAACGTGAACCAAAAAATTAGAGTTTTTACTGTCAGTAATATACTGATGTTTTCTTCCAATATTTTATATTTTCATACAAAAAATGTGTTGTCTTTTATAAAAAAAAAGAGCAAGGACGTTCATCATTTCTGGCTACATGTAACTGCATCCAGCAATGTAGTTGCAACTTGGAAAATGTTATATCAGGTGAAGTCTTGTATCACACAATATGTCTCTGAGAAATCTGGAAATTCAGCAGCAAATGTTTGTTAAATTATTGACTGAGCATTTTAAAGATTGCAGAGATATTGAGAAAGTCCTTACATAAAGAACTTATATTAATGTATATGACACAAGTTATGTAAGTAACTGTTTCCCTGTCTTTGTACTTCCTGGGAAAAAGAAAATAGTTCTGATGTGTATTTTTGCAAATAAACCCTGATCTATGTGATGTAAAAATAAAAAAAGACAAGAGACCAAGCATTTGCCACCTTTCAATGATTGCTCAAATAGGTAAGTAAGAGAAAAGGTTATCTACTACTTTCCAAAGTGATAAAGTGCCATGTAAAATGAAGTGCAGCAGCAATCTTAACACAAAATTTGAATGAAATCCAGACATATTTTACACCTATACACAATTATATCTTGGTGTTTTGTAATAATACTTGTTTTACTTACTGACCACTTAATTTCACTATTTAACCAACCAAACTGAAGTCAAGTGAACGTGATCCAAATCAAACCACACAAAACAAAGAAAAGAACCCAAAGTATTTCACTGTGCTTCTCCCTGAAAACTCCTCAACTCCTGTCAGAGAGAAACTGAGGATATCTGTAAGGATCATCTGAGGACTTCTTGTCCATTTCTCGACACCTCGCCAAGGCCTGGCAGAACGCTAAGGGATGCCGGGCACGAGGACTTGAAGCTGTGCTTCTGAATGCCAATCAGAGTCTCTGGAGACACCTGATCCCCCAATCATCCGCTCCCTCTCCTCTCATCTCTCCTCTTTCTCTTGTCAGGCAGAAGTGAATGCTCTGGGCTACACGTGTTAAGCAGATGTGTGGGAATTGGAGAGAACATCAAGGTTAAGACGAAAGGTGCACAGAAAACCCCGGGCAACTCCGCTACCTGTGTAAGTATTTATGTGGGAGAGTCTCAAGGGAGGAGAGATTTATTTGCATATACAGGTGTGTGCATCAGGTATTTCTGTGCACACATGTACATGCGCTATATGCTCATATATGTGCATCCTGGGGCTCCTGCATGTCTGTTGTTTGGGTGTTTGTGTTCATATTAGAGTGCTGGTAGGTTAAATAAATGTGAATATACGTAGTTCATCAACGAGCTTGAGCACCAGGTGGAAGAGTGATGATAACCAACAGGCATTTCTATTTATATCTGTTCTATTTTTGCAGTATATTTTAAATATTACATGTGTGTGTGGGTGTTGATTTGTGCTCATGTATTAGTAAATAGGACGTATGGATTCCCACGTGCTCACACAAATGTATGTTTTATGTATAGGTATATCCATGTACATGCATCTAATGAGGTGAGTATGTAAACACGTGTGCATATGTTGTTTGCATATGGTGTATTACTCGTGACAGTATGTGTCATGCAGATGCACAACAAGGATACAGGCATGCGCTCTCCATTATGAGGATGTTTAATATTACAGGATGTTGAGCTGGCGCGCTGCACCATTTATACACTGTCTGTCAGAAGGATCCATGGAAGCAGTGTGAAGCTTGCTTGCCAGCCAGCATTTCTCCCTGTATGTTTCACGAGGATGACGATATGATGATACAACAGCCGTATTGAGCCGTATAATTTTAACCGGCTTCAAAACTTTTCCCCGCTGTGATGAGGAGTCCTTTGATGTCTCCACAGGTACGGGTGGCTGTGAGACAGCGCGAGGCTGCTGTGTACTCGGTCGTTCAGAGTTGGCCTGATATGTTTATTGTCTTTCTTTTTCTTTTTTTTGATCATTTCTGGGTGCAAAACTCTTCATGCAAAATCTTATCCTTCATCCAAAATCCTGTAAATAATTCAATAACAACACAGGCTTGTTGTCTGAGGCAGTGCATCAGGATAATCCATAATGAAGCGGAAGGTGATTTCAGATTGAACGCAACGCTGTGTTCGCACAAACTTGAATGTGTTTTGGAATCCTTGTCACAAATGGCATTGAATTATTGTTCTTTTTATGGCATTTAGAAAAGGTGTCTGACATTTTTTGTGTGTTTGTTAATGTCAGTAAAACATTCCAAAAAGTTAACAAGCAATGTGATATGACATAAACAACCAAGTCACAGGAAGACAACGTTGGCATTGTACATTTCTGCAAATGTTTCACACATATCATATCAGCATTTCTAAAGTGACGTAGTATATGAGCTGACTTTGTCATCAGGGGGTGGAGGGGATGGTGGATGACAGGACACCTAGGTCAGGTGCACCACCTCAGACCACTGTTTGAGTCCAACAAACAGCCAAAGCAGCTGTGTTTTAACAAGTCGTTGCTCTGTTTCCAGCAGCCATCGAACATGGTTATTTTAAGTGACCTGCCACTGTTTTTCCACAGGGATAGTGCCAAGAAAAGCTGTTGTTATTTTACCAAGACATTCCTGCATGTCCTGCTGGGATAGTGCCATAAAATGTGATTATTTTTTACTGATATAACATTGCAATGCTGCCAGGATAGTGCCAGGAAAAGAAGATGTTTTTTAAAGAGGCATTGCTGCATTTACTGCCTGGATAGTGGCCCGAAAAGCGTTTGTTTTTTAAGAAGACGTTGCTGGGATAGTGGCACATGAGCGGTTATTCTTTACTGATACATCACTGCGTTTCCTGCCAGGATAGTGCCACGAAAAGCAGCTGTTTTTTTTTTTTTGTTTGTTTTTTTTTTAAATGACATTGCTACTTTTCCTGTTGGACTAGTGGCTCAAAAATCTGTTGTTTTCTACTGAAAGTTGCCTGCCATGAGATCTCTACATAATAACGTACAAACATAAAGTATTCGTGGTTTGTAGAAACTTTTTTTTGGCAATTGGGTTAGTAAGACTGTTTGAAAAAACACTCATATGTTTAAGAGTTAAGACTTATTATTATTCAATTTAAATGTAGTTCAACAGATGTGACAAAACCCACAAGACAATGAAGGCAACGTCAAACCAGCCCGCTCCCACACAGTCCCTAAAAGAGGTCTCACATTAGTTAACCAAAAGTGAAAACATGGAAACACTTGTGTGGATGTACAGTACCATTGCTATGTAGAACATTAATGTTATTTATGTTGATTATTTACAAAACAAACAAACAAACAAAAACAAAGACACAAGCAGCCAGTGTTTGTACCATATTACCCATCTCTTCTCCTTGGCCTTTGACACTTTGTGAGATGTTGATTTGATTTTATTTCACTGTTTCTGTTGTATGGCTGTTATGTTTTATGCCTTTTAATGTATTATATTTTGATTTTATTTGTATTTTATATGCATTATTTATGCCTCACTGTGGTCCACTGTGGTTGTTTTAAAGTGCTTAACAAATAAAGTTGGATTGGATTGGATATACACAGTCGTAGCCATGTTAGCTAGCTTGCAATATGCAACCATGTGTGTGTTTGAGCACCAGGAAGTTTTTCTCTTATGTCTCTCCAGACACTTGAACAGCTTCAGTCTTTATATACTTAAACAGGTTTAACAAAACTAACAGGGCAGTGAAAGTGATATCAATTAGTTTCACTCCCACACAGTCCTGGGAAAAAAGGACTAATTAGCTAAAAGTGGAAACACCTGTGTGGGTGTACCATTGCTGTTTAGGGGTTTGATATTATCAGTGTTAAGTTTTTTTGGTTTTTTTCCATCTTTAAAAATGTGAAGGGAAAAAATGATTTAAAATGCTAATATGAAAATCTGTGTGAAGTGTAGTGGGACTTTTATGAGTCATTGGCAGTTTATTTGCATTACTACCCCCAATTCTTCAATTTCAATTCCCAGCAGCATTTAAAGTTGTCAATGCTGTGAAAGGACCAATTTAATTAAAAGATTGTGGGCGAGCAGTAAAATTCAGGTGAAATCAGTGATTAACTGCTTTTTAAAAATTGTTGGACAGTGTTCATCAGTTTATAGCTCTCCTGCTCCGTAGTGGCCACAATCATGCAACGCAGCGTTAAGATGGACTGCTGTAGCTCAGTTTCTTTACACAGAAACTCAGTTTGGAGAAGTTTATCAAAGCAAGAGAGTAAAACAAAACCGGTGATACGAATTGGTCTAATTGGTGTCATAATTTTCAAAGGATGTCGCAGTGACAGAAACAGCATAAAATCTGTGCTTTATGTAGAACACCTCAAACAGCAACTTGAAAATCTAGAGCTTATCAGCCTCGCTATTCTCCTCTTGTTTGTCAGCTTTGACAACAAAATGTTGATAACAAAGAAACACAGAAACCTTTGTGTCACCAGTGAGGCAGGTATAAAAGTCTTTTTTTGATCATTCTGCCTCACAAATTAGGCAGACAACACTGCCTCTGGAACTGAGATTGCACAGGAAATGTTATTATAAGATTAGTTGTAGTACAGTGTTTGCAGTGTGGTTGCAGTTTTATCAATATAGTTTTGGTGAATTTCCAATGCACCGTGCCAAGATAATGGTAATTAGTAAATCAGTGAATCATCGTCAGCTATGATCAGGAAATGCTTGAATTTCATTTTTGGGCCATAAGAGTGGGATTTATTATCAGATGAACTCTCGTTTCCTGATTTAGACTTCCAGATCGAAAACGCATCTCCTTCTGTTTTGCTGAATGCTCACTTTTTGTGCTATAGCAGCGCGCACGCGCACAGACACACACACACACACAGGAGTGGATTTTCACTCCTGTCCCATCCCACTCCCACAAATAAACTCCCGTCTCATCCCAGTCCTTGAAGAATGACTCCCCATCCCGTGTTGTGTTTTTAAAAACTTTTTTTGTTGTTGTTTTTTTGCCTTTATTAAAAAGGACAATCTAGACGTGAGAGGGGAAAAGAGGGGGGATCACATACAACAGGGGGCCACAGGAATTGAACCTGCAACCGCTGCAGCAAGGACATTGCCTTTGTATATGGGATGCAATACAATGATTGTATCATTGTATCATGATTGTGTTTTTAAATAATAAAGAAAATGGCATTTATTTATATTGAACTGCATATTAATAGAGCCTTTCTTCGCTATTCAGTTGCTAAGGCAACAGCTTTTGTCACTGTATACTTCCTGTCAGCTACTGTATTACAGGAAGTACAAAGAAACCCATTTAGTGTTGTCAGTGCTGTCAAGATAGAAAAGGTTTATAAGAACTAAACATATTCAACTAAGACTAAGTTAGTTACGTGGCAGCAAGCAAGCGCTTAGTCTTAGTCTGGATACAGCATTGGAGGCGGGCCGCGGTCATTCCTATGAAAGTTGCTCAGTGGTGCATGAAGCCAAAAAAAGGTCCTGGGAATAAAATAACCCAAATGATCAGCACTGCTTCCACACTGTGCTGCCCATAGAGCAGGTGCACTAAAGACTTCTGCCAGCAGAGCCGCCTACCTCCAGTTTAGCGCTCCAATAACTTGAATGGGGATCAGATGATTCAATTGTGCGGCTCTTCCTTTCTAACCGAATCGGACCGAATGGATCAAACCTCAGTGGTGAAACAAGTCATTTCACGGGGATTGTGACACCTGAAAAAAATGTATCCCGGATCTACAGACATCTCCCAGCGCACTTCCTGGGGGCCTGGCTCATACTTGCAGGAATATATTTCCTATGCTCTGTGGAAACAAATAGACCGACAACATGACATCTCGCCATAGTGAAGCCAAAACATCTTGATTGCCCCCTAGTAGCCAGCAGTATGGTCATAAACCCCGCCCTCTTCATGTTAGCAGATAGGACACGGGCCAAATTAAGATCACAGTACATGTAGAATCATTTCTCCCAAAGATGGTTTCTGTATTTTTTGGGTTGTTCTTATCACACTGCTGTATGTTCAAGTGTTTTTAATTAGTGTTTTGATACTATAAAGGGGGTTTGGAATCATGATTGACAGCTGTGTCTGCTGTTGGTCTGACAGTTGTGTGGAAATTATGAAATCACCAGCACAGACATATCGGGGATATTGTGGCTTCATTTTTGTGCAGTCTGAGTGAATGGAGGTGCGTCGTCCATCTTTGTCTATGAAATGTCCTCTAGCTGCTGACTAACCTCACATTGCTAACTCAATATTGTTTTTATTAGGCCTATGATTCTCCTCCTGACTGCTCTCCTTGACTTTTTTTTTACCTGTCCTGTCCCTCTCTTGTGACTAATAGTGAAATTAACTCCCATCCCTCTGTAATCCCACAAGAATCCGTGACCCACAGGATTCCCAAAAAATGTCACCCCCTAACACACAACATGGATTAGCATCTACTGTATGTACACACAGAAGATAACAGAGCTCACAGAGATGTGCAATGATTTGAATCGTTCACATCCTTATGCACACGCTAAACACACATTTCCTGCCCTTCTTTCTATTCCTTCCTCAAACATGCTCTATCTGATGGCAAACATCCTAAATACACAAACACACTTGCAAAGCTAACACTGTTGATTTTCTTCTGCTGCATAATCACGCTTGGACGACATAAATTCTAGCAGCCGCATGTCATGTTCAGAATTCCTCAAGTGCCCAGGCTGAATATGGTTTACCAAAAGGTATTCATGTCTGAGCCGTGCACATTCTCCTCTTCTTCCATCTTTGGAACAAAAGAGGAGTTAAACCAGAAGAGCCCAACTTTTCTCGCCAGACAGATTAAAAACCATGCACTGGTCCCAGCTGTCACTCTGCAGCCATGCGTAGCAGAGACAAACAAACAGTGGGGGCTGCTCCGTCTCTGAACGCAACCCATCGATCATAACACGGCACCGCACATTTCCTGGAAGAGGGAGACATGATGATGCGGAGAGGGAGAACGGTGGAGCCGGTGCACTTGTGTGTGTGTATGTGTGTGTGTGCACATACAATAGGAGGACTGGAAGACATTGTGGAGACTTGGACATCCTCTGAGGTACCACCCAGACATCTGCCACCTCCAAGCCCGGTCTCCTGATGCTTCCTCAAGCCTGTGGTCAGAGTCCTTGTTCCTGTGCCCACCACATCCGAGAGGATGGTGCAGCGATTGGTGAAGATGGAAAATAATAGAGTGGGAGGCTCAAATGAGATAGTGGAAGAAATAAATGAAAAATGAAGCCCATGGGGAATAAAGACAGGGGGAGATTAAAGGGGTAAACAATACAAGAGGGTGGGAATAGAAGAGGAACAGTGGGATTAGAATCCCAGCAATAAGGCTTGTCTTCTTCTTCCCTCCTCACATCCAGGGGCTATCTCCATCCTCTGACTCCCCCAGCCCCCTCACCTGCCTCCCCTCCCCTCACCCACACGCCCCCAGGCTGTCTTTACTCTCATCACCCCACCCTCAGTCCTGGAGAAAAGTTCAATCTTTGCATTTTCATTGTGGTTGCCCACACCAGCCCTGCGTCTCATGAAAGTTTCATCTCCCCTCCCTCCGTCTCTCTTGTCCTCTCTCTCTCTTAGCCTCTCGTCACATATGCATCCGCGGCTGGATCCAGCTCCCCAGGTGAGGAATGATGATGAGAAAGCGCGAGGCAACCAGCAGAGATTTGCCATGCTGGGCTGTACGCGGCTCCGCTCGGGGGTGAATGAAAACAGCCTGCATGGAGGAAGACTGGAGTTGCCTTGATATCTATGCCACACAGCCCAAAGCGAAGGATGCAGCTGGTCTGATTTGAGGCCTTTTTTGCTTCACTGGTACAAAGATCTTTTGGGAAAATGCCTCCCCAGATGAATCTAATGTATGCTCAAGACACACGGCTGAAATATGACTGTGCAGACACAAACAGAGACTCTTTGTGCTACATCCATGCATGCCAAGTGAATGTATGTATAACCTCAGCTGCACAGCCACACATGCACATGTGCGCAATTGTAACATTTATTCATGCTCACATTATCACAAAACAAACACTGGCATGCCAAGTGCAGGCCCAGGTTGTGGTGTGCCAGCTAGGCTATAAAAAGGCTCCTGTGAGCATGGCAGGCATTCAGACTATGAGAAAAGGTTGCAAAGGTGAATACCTCAAGACGCACGACTGTAAGGGAGCCTGACAGAAAAATGTGTACTCAGTGCAGTCTTGATATTATGATGAAGAATGGCAGCAGAGCGCTCGTTCTTTTCAGTTCCACATAAACAGCAGTTCCTCTGTAGCAGCAAGCCAATCTAATGTTGATGTCACTGCAGTAATTCCTGAACTCAGTGGTTACCAAACTGTTCCCACCCCGAGGGATGGACAGACATTGCAAGGGGGTCACACACAAATAAGTGCTCTGATGCTAGCAGGCTATCAAGAGCCAGTTTAGCACATATTTAGACAACATGTTAAGTTTAAGACTGGCATTTATTTGGCAGGGAGAAAAGGAAAAATAGGTGGTTCTCATCAACTAAATATACCAGCCAAAGTCAAGAAAAAGACAACCTCGCTGTGGGGCTCACTGTCAGGTTAGCAGAGCCTTGTGTCTTTGCTTTGCTTTTCATTTGCACTTAAGTAATGCATGTAAGGGTGAGGAGACACATGCAGCTCATGATTGTGATTAAGTTTAATAAAACAACATTGACATTGGCTTGTTTGGTTACAGTTTTCCTCAATAAATACAGTACAGCTGGTGTCTCATCATAGTTGGGGGATGTGGTGAGGATGGAATCAGTGAGGGGGAAAACAGTCCTCTCCCCCACCCTGTAAATTCCAGGAAAAGTGTGGTTTTTAAAATCACATATGAGACACTATTACATTTACTTTAGATATGATTTATTTTTGGTACTAGTCTATACCCATTGAGTACAGCATACCATACCATGACTTAGTCATACCAAAAATTAGACAAAAAACAAAACAAACATTGGTCCACAGGGGGAGCCACAGCAATCGGTCGCATTTTAGCCATTTTTAAGCATTTTTCTGTTGTTATAGCGCCACCCAGTTGCCAATTAGAGTTATGATTATGTGTGGTCATATGCCTACAAAGTTGCGTGGTGATCGGTGAAACCCTTGAGATGTTATACACCTTTATGTGATGAGCCATGCCCTCCGCAATATTCATTGCCTTATAGAAGCTCAGTTTTAGTAAGTTTTCCAACTTTCGAGTGTTTTTCAAAAAATTCAAAATGGTGGAAAATCTGTATAACCGGCAGTTATGGGTTCTTGAGGCAAATTTGTTCCTCATGAGGAGAGGCATCTCTGTGCAAAGTTTCATGTCTCTACGACATACGGGGCATGAGATATGCCCATTCAAAGTTTGCAATTTCAATCGGTTGCTATAGCGCCCCCCTTTGGCCAATTGATGTAATATTGCTTCATTTGCATCCTCCCATGACCCTCTACCACTGTGCCAAATTTCACATGGACTGACCAAGTCAGTGAGGAGAAAAACGTGGAACAGACACACCTACAGACAGAGTTTTCGTCATTATATAGTAAGAAAAGATATACTTAACATATCAGTAACCTGCAGACATTAACAGTATGATGTTATAGACTGGAATCTTTCAGTGAATCCCCTGCACGTTTTGAGACAGTACAGCAGTGCTAACGTTACTTGTTTAGCTAATCTTTTGACAGTGTGCTATAACGTTATCACACTGGGATTTGCAGCCTCAAGAACTACAGATCCTTGGAAGCTCACAACTTTTTTTTTTTTTACCAGTGGCTAAACAATCTAAGACTGCATGGAGTGCCAAAGTCGCCATTTCCTAACCTCCTAGATAAACAGTCATTTTGGTGTGTGTAGAGCCAAAATATTTTCACATCTAACTGGATGAATTAAGGGTTTATTTCAACCAAACCAGAGTTGGTGATTGCTGGAACAGCGGGGGAAAACAAGATAGTATCTGTGAGTTTTATTTAGTTTTGTTGACTTTGACTGAGGTGTATTTTACTATGATAAAATTACTGTTTATGTAAATGGAGTCTGGTGATTTTGACGATAGCCATTTTGGGGCTGGTTAAACAAAAAGGGACCTTACTCCTTAACAAAAAGGTCTATCTCTGTGGGAATCCTTTCAATAATCTTGTCAGACACTTAAAATAACAATCTGAGCCTCTTAGTGGCAAAAACAAGCACTTTTAGTGGACGTACATCGATGGTGCGAACATGCCCTGAGTGTTTTACATTACAGCCAGACTGCTGCTCTCGCTCAATACTGGACCAGTTCCAAAAAATATTGTTTCCATTAGTCGCTTGGACACAAAAACATGGGAAAGTAGGGTCAAGGTTGAAAAATGCCCTTTAACCCTGGATTTTGAAGTTTTTTTGACATGCAGGAAGCCACAGAGCAACTCTTCACATGGTCGCAAATGCTTTGTTTACCCCCTGTTGTAAAAGTATGAGACATTCTGCGAAATTTTCACCTAGTGATGACACCAGGGAATCACAGAGATTATAATAAGTCATCCTCTGGGGACCATGATTGTCAGCAACACATCTCCACTAAATTGTGACATTTCACTGCTAGTGGTACTAGATGTTAGAGAATCATAGAAATCAGCAGGATTTACACCTCTGGGAACCGTGAATGTCTGTACAAATGTTCATTTAAATCCATCCAGTAGTTGGTGAGCTATTTCAGTATGGATGGAAGTAGTGGACCACCTGACTGACCAACATTGCCATCTGTAGAGCCACACCACTAGCATCAATAGGGCTGCCCCCGACTACGAATTTTCCTAGTCGACCAACAGTCGTCATTTAGGGTCATTAGTCGACAAGTCACCCGCATGTTTACGATATTAATTTAATTATTAAATTACATGTTTTGGCTGGGTCAACACAATGGTTTGAGTTGAAGGTGTAAGAAAGAATAGTATCAGTAACATTGTTAACACTGTGCTACATTACAGAGAAATACAAAACCGTACTAATGAACCTTCATTAATATAGGCCTATATTTTATCTACAAGTGCACGTCACACACTGAGCGAGCCACCCATTAATGACGCTGTGGGCTAATGGGCATGTAGCTACTTCCATGTTTCAGATGATACGTCATGTTTGTAGTCGACCAATGACGATGAGTTTACATATCACCTTGGGTTTGTCCTTCACCTTCTCAAAATGATCCCACACTTTGGATTTCCTGCCCGACATGTTATTAACTAGCCTGTGGAATAACCGCAGGTACCAGCCCTGGAAATTAACCTGACTCCTGTCTGACTGCTGAACGTGGCCTCTTCCTGTGTCTGTCCTTTCAAAATAAATTCCCACATTGTCCAGTCATATAGGTCTTAGTCTCGCCACCAGACAATCAGAGATCTCCGCCTTCTGATAGTCTGGGGACACTCCTTTCTAAAGTGTGTTTAACACCGGAGAAAACGGCCGGCAACAAAGCAACTCCTCTTGCATTTTTTAAAAGGTCACACCCTCCCAGAAATGTGCGCTGCCCCTTTTCTCGTCTGCAAGGAAACAAACACGCAGAGAGCTTGAAAATGGATGCCAAGAGATTTAACTCCGTTTTGTCAAACGTGTGCTCAGTCCACAAGATTGTGGAAATGAAGGACTTACAGCGACTTTTTTAAAAACTTTTAATGCAGTCAGACTATGTTTACGAGCACAAGAGTTCAGCGAGCCACCGAAGGACTGCCCTGCAAATTTACTCTTGGTTCTGCAATGTAGGGAGTTTTTTCAAACTCTGAAGTTGTATCCGCCCATCTAAACACAAAATCAGGGAGAAAGACATCAGTCTTTAGTTAAGCAAAGCGTCTAAAGACTGACTTGTGAGTCTATAGGTCTTGATTTATTTTGACAAGGCGCAGCTCCTAATAGAGTTTTATTTTTCTGTGACAAAGCGCCCAGATGTATCTGTCTCTGTATCTGTATTTGGACAGAAGACTGGAAGTGGGTGTGGTTTATACCTGTTTAGTCCCAATGTTGTATTTCCTAGCCTAATAGGGATTAAAACTGTTGTGCCTTCAAAGCATGACTGATTTAATTTGGCATGTAATTAATTATGAAATATATTTCTGCATCCTCATGCTATATCCTCCTCTCTCTCTCTCATTTTTAAATTTCATAAACCATCTGAACCCCTGTGGAAAGCCATTTAAATCAATATTAAACTAATAATTAATTAATAATATCCCTATGAAATAAATAAATACGGCCCTGAAATAAATAAATGAGGAAAATAAATATATACATGTAAATATTAATATATAAATCATTCAGTCAAGTTTTTTTTTTTTTTTAAACAAGGACATTTTTTTTAAAGGACTACTTTTATTTATTTCAGGGGACTTTCATTTCCCAATGCCACATTTATTTTCCAGCTCTTTAATCCCCATCTGTTTAAATAACCATGAAATATTTGGAAAGGTGTTGGTGGATTGTGTCAAAACCCCATGAAACCTATGGCTGACACATACAACATGTTACATCTTAAATGGATGAATATTGACTGAAATACAAGGTAAAACATTGATTTTTTTTTTCAATATTTCAACAGGGTTTTTTAAATAGAGGTAATTAACAAACACATCTAAAAACTGCAGGTTCAAACCTGTAACTTGTATTACAAGTTACAGGTTTGAAAGAGATCCAGCCGTCACACCAGGCTTTTGCCTTGCAACTTATGACACCTCCTCAATGTGAGAGTGATAGTTCGCTGCCTGCCGTGAGCTGACTTGGTGAAGGTGATTAGAATATATTGATGACTTTTCAAAAATATGTTAAAACGAAATGGCTAGTTAGTGAAATCAAAGCCCTATGTTGCAAACAGGATGGCCATTTTTCTTACAGCCATCCACAATGATACTGTGGCGGCGGCCCACAGTGCTCCTCATGCCTAGTGCTGGACTAGTTTGTACAATTTAATTAGTATTAGTAGTTTGTTAGGTCTGCTGTTTTATGATCCAAAATGAAAATGCAGGTCCCTCTTTCCTTCTGCCTCACAGCCAACACTGCTCCCAGTGATCCACACATACCAAAACTGACATCAATCTCTCATGTTCAGTATCAGTAAATACTAACCTTTGGCATATCTACGTTTCCTACATGCAACAATGTGAATTTAGCCATTCAGTCTATATATTATATCTTGCTTTTTGTTTTCCTGATGCTTCTTGTTTTGCGGTATCCCCCTTTTTTACTGTAACAGTGCAAATTTCCCCACTGTGGGACTAATAAAGGATTATCTTACCTCTTATTTTTTGTTAGTGTTTGTAATGTGTCTGTTCAGAATATGGTGGTTTATGCTGGTAAGTGTTGTTTTTGTGATGTTTTATAGTTTTAACGACTAGTGCAGTGGCTGTTTCTTGACTCCAGCAGTATTTTACAACTGTGTCTTAAAGATCTTGTCCCTCGGGTTGAATGTCATTAAAGGGTTGACACTGCTGAGAGCTACTTCCTCTGTCTCATTATAGTAATGAGTAACTGGAGTCTGTTTACATTGCATTATTCGTGCTTTTCCAAATAACGTATTATCATTGAGGTAAAAGGATAAGTTAGAAAATACAGTCTTCTCCTGCAGCTCCCCCCTCTCACCAGATGAACACAGGCATATGCACATGCTTCACACATCAACCCAGTGTATCCCATACATTTGTTATTCAATCTTATTTCATTGTACAGTTGCACTCAGCATGTGCACAGCCCCTCCTTGCCCCTCTCTCTCTCTCTCTCTCTCTCTCTCTCTCTGTATCAGACCAAAAATTCTGCAAGCTAACCACCAAACCATCCCTCCCCATTGCACCCCGCTGCTGTGGACTGCTTTCCCGGGAGGAGAGTGAGCAGCAGCTTGGGAGATAGACCTTCAGTCAGCGGCTGTGGCAGCTTGAATTTGGCCAGCGCAAACCCCTCAGACACACTGTGATTCGAAACTCTTGCTATTGAATTATTATAGCTTCCAGTTATTGACTCGTGTTTTGTTTCATTTATCGTCCGTCTTCTTTTTTTAGGTTGCTGTTAATGAACAGTATGATGTTTTTTGTTGCGCGGGGCTTAGCTGGAGGCAAAACAATTCTCCACAGACATTAGCTAGCACTAGCTAGCAAGTTCTGTTGGCTTGTTTTAGACAATGGAGGAAGATGATGCGAGTGGTGCATTTAGAAATATTCATTCCGAATGCCGGAGTGCACTCTGGCACAAACTGGATCGTTCATAAATTCAGAGTGCTTTTGGAATGCTCTGTTCAGATATACAGAGCACTACAGGCTACAGGTTACTCTCTGCATTCTGTCTGGGGAGACGGCGCAGGGGAGCACCGAGCGGAGTGAATGTGTGATTAACTTCATCCATCCATTTTCTAACCACTTATCCTCTTGAGGGTCACGGGGGGCTGGAGCCTATCCCAGCTGACATTGGGCAATAGGCGGGGTACACCCTGGACAGGTCACCAGACTATCACAGGGCTGACACATAGAGACAAACAACCATTCACACATGGACATGCAAACTCCGCACAGAAGGGCTCCCACACCCAGGATCGAACCAGGAGCCCTCTTGGTGTGAGGCCACAGAGCTAACCACCACACCACCGTGCCAGGGTTCTTGGTTTTTGTTGACTGTCAGTGGCGGCTGGTATGTGATAAAATTTAAGTTTGGAGCCATGACTCCTTCTATTCTGGCTCCCAATAACACAACAAGATGACACCTTAAGACTCCTGTGTAGCCTACAGCCCTGTGGGGTCGAGATGTGTTTTGCCTCCAGCTACTAAAATGACGCCATTGTGACGTCGGCTCTAAAAGGGTCTATAATAACTGTCTCTTTCTAAAATGACCTCTGATTGGCCAGAGTCTGCCGTCACAGGCTAGATTTTCTAAAGCCTGAAAAGGAGGAGCAAAAGTCTAGTTTTCTTTCAGCCCACTTAAATTATAATATGCTCAAAGTATAGTATGGCATTTTTGCTGGCTGGCATGTAGGGCAGCAACAAAGGATCTCCACTCCTGTCTGTTCTGGGCCAGCGTCTTTACGGAACCCCAGGTGTGACGCAGGGCCTTCAGCTCTCCTTCCACTGTCCTGCGCCAGGTCTTCCTGGGTCGGCCTCTTTTACGTTTACCATCTGGTGTCCAGTGAAGGGCAGTTCGGGTGATGTTGTCCTGCTCTCTACGGATGACATGCCCAATCCATTTCCATTGCCTTCTCATAAGCATGGTAGCCATATTTTCCTGCTTACACAGGCTGAGAAGATGCTGGTTGGATATGGTTTGGGGCCAGAATATTCTCAGTATCTTTCGTAGGCTTTTGGTGTGAAAGGCTGACAGTTTGTGGAGATCATTTTCTGTCGTTCTCCAACATTCTGAGCCATGTCGCAGGGTGGACAGGACGCAGCTCTGGTACAGTCTTAGCTTGGTGTTGGTGCTGTACTGGGCCGACTTCTAGATGTTGTTAAGTCTCTGTAAGGTGTTCCTGGCCTTGCTGAGTCGGCTTGCGATGTCACTGTCTGCTCCTCCATCATGGCTAACTACACTGCCTAGATAAGTGAAATGGTCAGTTGTGGGTAGGTTTATTCCATCTACTTGGATTGGTGAGGGGTTTGGGATGTTCAGCATCATCAGCTCTGTTTTCTTTTGGTTGATCTTCAGACCGACTTGCTTTGTGTAGGTGTTTAGACGACATGTTTTCTCTTGCATATGCTGGTGTGTATGAGAGACCAAAGCCAAGTCATCTGCAAAGTCAAGATCTTCCAATTGTGAAAACAGAGTCCATCTGATGCCTCTTGGTTTGTCTTCAGTGGTTCTTCTCATCACCCAGTCAATTACCAAATTGAAGAGTGATGCAGACATAACACAACCTTGCCTCACCCCAGTCTTGACGTCAAAGCTGTGTTGACTGTTCCCAATTTGGCATGTGAAGTTGGTATAGAAGCTCTTGATGAGGAGCACAATTTGATCTGGAATCCCATATGCACGTAGTGTTCTCCATAGGCTGTCTCTGTGAATACTATCGAAGGCCTTCTCGAAATCCATAAAGTTGATATACAACTGTCTCTCCCACTCTGTACACTGCTCAATGATGTTCTGTAGGGTGAAAATATGGTCAACGCATCCTCTGCCTATTCGGAAACCTGCTTGTTCCTCTCTAAGTTGTTTGTCAGTCGCATCTGATAATCTCTTTTACGATGATTTTGGCAAGGATTTTGCTGGGGAAGGACAAAAGGGTGATGCCACGCCAGTTATTGCAGTTGTTGAGGGGGGCCTTCTTTGGGATCTTCACAATCATGCCTTTTGTCCAATCGTCGGGTACCATTTTCCCCTCCCATATGGCTGTGAAGAGTGGCTTCAGTGCTTTGGCCGCCAGCTCTGGGTCTACCTTGAACAGCTCTGCATTGAGACTGTCCTGGCCAGGAGCTTTCCCATTCTTAAGGGGTTTGATAGCGGAGATAATTTCTTCAATCTCTGGTGGTTCAACATCAACATCAAGGTCAGCCTCTGCTTCTTGTATATCAGCCTTTAGAGGTGGCGGTGGTCTGTTGAGGATTTTGTACAAGTGTTCTGCCCATCGAGCTTCTATTTCTGTTTCTGATGTAAGGAGTCGTCCGTGTTTGTCTGTGACTGGCATGGTGTTTCTACGATACTTTCAGAGTCAAAAATGCCTTCGTCCTAAAGTTGAAGAACAGATTCCATGTGCTGGCTAACATCCAAGATGACCACTCCCATCCAGATAAAAACAAAAAATTCAATTAAATTCAATTTAATTCATAAAGCCCAGTATCACAAATCACAATTTGCTTCAGAGGGCTTTACAGCATACGACATCCCTCAAAATTAAACTGCCTACCTGAGCTTTAATGCCCTCTGTGAGACATTCACTGATTCAAACCTTCTCCAAATAATTGGTGTAGCTCCCACTTCATAGATTGTTCAAATCATGCGAGACCAGCAGAATGGCTGTCCAGTCTGTTGTAGATGTTCTCTTGAATCCCTAGAAGCCAGCGTCTAACACGCCTGCCGGAGAGACCTGATGTCACCCCAGATGAAATATCAGAGAGGCTGCAGCACACAGTCCCTCCCAAATACATCCACAGAGACTTTATTTTGCTTATTTACAGTAGGTCCTTAAACCAGAATGTCAATGTGCAGCTATAACAGAGAGTGGGAGTGAGAAAGACAAGGAGGGCAGATAAACATCACTTACTAAATACCAAATTACCGTGGGCCGTCAGAATTTAGGGGGAAACACTGCTATCATCTATCAGGGTGACGGCTGAGTTTCTCCCTGTTGAAACAGGCGCGGTTGCCCATAATGAATCTTAAATGCCAATGCCTACTGGCGATACGGCCTTCACTCCTTCATTCTCCCTTCATGCCTCTCCATTTCATTGTTCGCTCTTGTTCACATCCTCGCCCCGCTCTAAATTTCTGTCTCTCTCCCTTTAATTCTTGTTCAATTCAGCGTATCTGAACCTGATTGTCAGACACCCTGTATGACAGCAGACCAAAGAACTCTGGATACACTAATAATGTCTTTTTATCCTCCCCCCACTCTTTTTCACTCCGTCTCTTTCACCTTTCTTGTTAGTTTCAGTTTCATATTTTTTCTCCGGGCTTATATGAGAAGCATTTAAAGATACCACTACCAAATAGCTTCTTTCTGCATCGCTCGTGTCAAATCTTTGCTCCCATCTACACTTTAGGGATGTATGAGTGTTTTGAATTTCTCCATTAAAAGGTGAGGAGGTGAGACAAAGGGAGAAGGATGAGAGAAGTGCAGATCCAAACTCCAGACACCAATACCATCAGATCTCATTTATCTGCGGTGTTATCATGTAGGATGCCAAAAATATTAACAATGCTCTGGCCCCTCAGAGGCCACAGCTGGTGGCTGGGCCTTGGAGCAGATTAACATACAAGACAGCACCATGTGTACAGGGGGTGCAGATCAGGGATGTGTATAGGACAGGTACTTGATAAAGTTGCCCGAGCAACAGCACATTTGTTTTGTTTGGCTGATCTGCAGAAAAAAAAAAGTTTTATTTTTGGTCGCATGGTGGTGCAGTAGTTAGCACTGTCGCCTCACAGCAAGACGGTTCCTAGTTTCAACCCGGGGTGGGGGAGCCCTTCTGTGCGGAGTTTGCATGTTCTCCTCATGTCAGCGTGGGTTTTCTCCAGGTACTCCAGCTTCCTCCCACAGTCCAAAGACATGCAGGTGAATTGGTGACTCTAAATTGCCTGTAGGTGTGAATTTAAGAATGAATGGTTGTCTGTCTCTATGTGTCAGCCCTGTGATAGTCTGGTGACCTGTCCAGGGTGTACCCCGCCTCTCGCCCAATGTCAGCTGGGATAGGCTCCAGAAGTCCATAATTATTAAAACCAGATCAAACTGTAAAACAAACAAACAAAAAATAATGTGACAGAAAACGATGCAAAGTGATGTCCAATGACCCCGTCATATACCCTTGTTGCCATGCCGACCAGTGAGGGATTCAGTGGGGTGAGTCTGTTTAAACTGTGTAAATTATTAAGGACAAATTATATAACCAAAAGGATGCCCTGTGAATAAAAATCATCAGATATGCGTCCTCAAAATGTGCAGCTTGACACATTTGCATCGTGTCATGCAATATTGCCTTTTATGATGCTATCACATGAACCAATCTTAGCTGGCTAGCTGGCAAACACATAGGCAGCAGGCTACATGCAAAAGAGAGACAGCAGACAGAGAAAGAGCTGAAGGATGCAGCAACTTCACAGAGCTGGATTGAGACTATCACCAGGTAAACAGAAACGTCAAGCAACCATTTCTCACATACCAATAACTTGTTTAACAGGAAGAAGACCTATTTTCTCAGAATGAATTTTTAAGAAGTTGAAAGTACTGAAAAAACTGAAAACTAATATTTCAATCGCTGATAAATACACATATTTTATCTTGTATTGTGAAGGAGTTTCATCTTTAAAATATTGTTAAAGACAGTGCGACTCTGTAACCCCAAAAGCTCCAGTTCAGAGAGCAGGAGAGAGTCTGGTGATGAAGCAAAATACTTCTAATAGCTTTAGTGAAATATGGAATAGATTCAGCCTACTGCAGTCTAATACCTGGGCTTCATCAGCAATTACTGAGTTGCTGTAAAGTGTTCAGGTGTGGAAACTTGACAGAGTATTTAAAGAAAAGCCCAGCATTTGCAGGGAGTAAGATGCTTAATGTACAAATATGGCATAAATACAGAAAAAAGGTGCATTTCTTTTAAATTAACCTGTGTTTTGTTTTTGTTTGTTTCTGTACATGGACTTTATGGTAACATATATTAAGAATCTTGCTCCTTTTTTAGGTTAGAGCAGCAGCCCCTCAAAATGTCTTTGCATGTCTCTGGTGCAGATAAACTTAATTTTTCAAAAGAAATATATATTCAACTCGGTGAATGGATTTGTGCAAATCAAAGTGTCTCTGATGATGCAATGTGGGAAAGTCAGAACTGTAATGCAAATCCATTTTGAATTTAACTCATCAAATATTTTGAAATTTTGCAGGCAAGAAATAATGTGTCTGCTCCACCAAACATCTTCTCTGTCACTCACAGGGAACAAAATGAACTCTAATTGTCATAGTTTGGGAAATTAACCAGCTGGCCTAGTTATCAGTCGAGCCTGCACGGATCGCACAATGAAATAAAATTTGTTTAACAAACTTGTGGGAATATAAAGGAGACCCAATTTCGAATAGTTGGAGATTTTCAAAATGATACAGGCTTGCCTATCTGCAGTCTGTCTGCCTGGAGGCTTCTGGATCATGATGATGAACTGAAACACTGCTGTCAAATAAACGTTAGTTGTGATAAAGACTGAAAACTATCAGTAGTTCTGCTTTACAGGTGGATCTTTTGTCCCATTCTACACAATGTGCATCATGATCACTGTCCAAGGTGCTGATCCTGCTTTCCCCCATGATGCTGGAGATGTCTTGTGCTATGTTCACACTACAGGCAACACAGCAACAACGTGGCCAGGTACATTGTTGCCAGGTATTGCTCAAGTGCTTGTTGACGAAATGACAACATTTTGACCCTGTGTGTGTCTTCCACCTGCAACAAATTACCTCGACTCAACATCATCTTAAGTTTGTATCTGGTCAAAAATATATCTTTGCTTTTCATCAGTGTCTGAGCCCCATTTTAGTATCACATTTTGCCACCCCATTGCATCACCTTGGGCACTGCAATGCGCAGAAAAACAACACAGCAACAGCTAACTAAACTAAATAACACAACACTACAGCTAGAAACAAAAACAGCTGATTGGTTGATGGTTCACCGTGTCATTGGACCGCTGAAAAAAGTTGAGGACAGCTCAAGTTTGATTTGCAGCATGTCACGCCTGTCTCCACCGAGAGTCGTCAGTTTTGTGGCTTTATGTCACCAGCTTCCATTGAAATAACTTGTAGCCTGTTGCTGTGTCAGTGCATCACTGCCTGTCAGTCGAGCTGATCAGCAGGATTCCCACAAGTGCTGCAGGAACACTGTGTAACAGTTTGGGTCCATGGTAGCTTGGAGAGTGTGGAATAAAACAGCAATCTAAAACTCACAGCAACACTCAAACTGGAATTTCCACAGTGCTTGCTGTATATTACTAACTTACACATCAAGCTTACCAAGCCCAGTTGTACCGCTGCTATCTTATCATAGTTGAACAAAATAGAGGCCACATCAATCCAAACGTCACACTTGAGTTGACAGGTAAAACAAAACAGGAGCAGCAACAGGAATCTGTGTGTAGCAAGAGTGTCACCCAACTAACTCAGCAACACGAGGCACCATCTGGTGATGTCATGTCTCTCGTACTGAGGCAACACAGTAATGCCGTAAAGGTACTGTTCACAATTGCTACTGTAAGAAGTGGGAGGGGATGCAGTCTCCATGGTTAATGAGATTTTCGTTTCAGACATCACTGACTATGTCTACATGTACAAAATATTACATTTCAGTCAGGTCCACTTTAGTCAAAGAAAAATTTATTTCCATTTGCAGTATTATATTTGGTGGTATGGCTCTGTTCTGGGGCCTCTGCCTTTCCTAGGCCTCCGCAGAAAGCCTCCACCATGCACCTTCATGAAAAGCCTAGGGCAGAGAGAGCAAACCTCTCTGCCCTTCCATGCACCTACATGAAAAGCCTTAAGGCAGAGAGAGCAGACCTCTCTGCCCTTCCATGTGCAAAGGAGGAAAGCATGAGGTGGAGAGAGCAAACCTCCCTGCCCTTCCATGTGCCTACATGGAAAGCCTAAGGCAAGCCAGAGCAGTTTAAATAGGGCACCCTGAATGAGATTTGCCAATTGGTTGCATTGAAAGGAATCATGTGATCTATCAACTGACTCCCTTCCATCAAACAGCTGCTCTATCAGTTAATAGGCTGTTTAAGATCAGCTGATGTAGCTGGGATGTGAGCTGAGCTTGACATCGTGTCCTGCCTGAATTAACGCTGTGCTCAATTTTTTGAGACAAGATTCCTGTTCAGCTGTTTACATGGCCTATGAAAATGAATATTCTACTAATATTCCTGGATTCTCCAAATAAAGTGCCCTAACATATGGTTTATCACATCAAAATATGGAAAAGTGGAATGCCCAGAGTGACTTATGCCATTTTGCTTATATGCATCAATATAAGATTTTTTTCAGTTTTCTAATGATGGCAGACCATGCAACACAGCCCTCCTCCTTCATTCCGTCAAACAACTTCTTAAAAAGGTCAGTGCTGCGATATTTGCACATATCCAAAAGTCTTTCATAATGTTTTGAAACTGGTGTTTTTTTCCTTCTAAACAGAAGTCAGCCTTTTTCTGATGGGTATGCGTCCCTACACCAGCCTTGCAAACTGTTGGCGACTTGGTTTGTATCCATGACAACTTGCGGTCAACAAAAGGTCATGTGTCACACACTTCGGTGAGAAACCCCAGTTATATTCAGCATGCTAGTATACATGCGCAAATAATGCAACTAAAACCAGAAGAATACTGGTATACAGTATCCCACGTCTTAATCGGAAAATCCTACATATGTAAAAAGGCCTAAGTTGGGATATCTAAATGGAATATGCTGTTTACATCACCCATATCAAATTAGAATAACATCATATTCTGAAAAATAGTGGGATATTAGTGTGCATGTAAACGTAGTCAGTGTTATTTTAGGAAACTTTGCAACAGATTCCTTGAGATTCCCGAATAAATAAGGCTTCAGAGGGTCTTAATTTTCTATAAAACAAAATAAAATATAAGATTCAGCCCTCTCCCCACGTCTAATCATCCTCTGTTGCCCCTTGGTTTGTCTCACACAAGTTTTTATACTCACATTTACTACATAAAGCATCCAGTGGGCTGTGCTTTTCTTCACAGATCCACCATAAAAACTGTGTTTAGTTGTTTGAGTCTCTTGCTTTTACAACATCAACTAATTGTTTCCACAACAGTAACACCACAGGTGATAGCTGTTTCCAACATTCGCTGTGTGATGATAAAATTACGTCTGCAGTCTCAATGTGCTTCCAACACTTGTTCCTCTGCAATAATCTGAGAGGTGTGTTGCATCAAATGACTTCACTTCCATATGGCTATTATGGATACTGAGATATTTTCAGACATTCTCGTGCGGCACGACTGAAGCTCTTTGTAATCAAACGCTCGGGCCCCGAGGCGGAAGGAGGGGGAGGCGAATCAAAAAGGCTCCGATTCCCAATCATTTCAGCCCTCATTGAGAGCAGATATTGATAGGCAATGATGTGTGTGTCAATTTGACCAGAGCTCCGTCTCCCGTGGCCAGACCGGGAGGCACCCACAGTGAGAGCAGGGAGGAATGGGGGAGAGCTTCAGACGAGGCGTGGAAGGCAGGACGGGTGGGGGTGGGGGGGTTTTAGAGATGGATCAGGATAGAGAGAGAAATGCAGCAGCTGGGAAATGGATGACTGCATAGATATGGGGGAAATGAAACTGTTCAAGACATCAAGGGAGAAACTGAAAGGGAGAAAAGTGTTTGAGTAAGTGAATGGGTGAGGCCGGGAGAGATAGAGAGGGGGGAGATAGGTGGGATGAGATGAGATGAGTCTGTCTGGGCTAGGAGAGATGGATTAGTGTGTCTCCTGCTACCTGTGAGGGGGTCAGTGTTAAACTGCCGGGGCCAGATAAGGGCTTGGCAATAGCTTGAGTGTGGGCAAGCATTGACTGGTTACCTCATTGATTTAGCTTGGAGTGAGCACAGAGCGATGAGCAGAGTTCAGACCTGTACAGCTGTTCATCAACGTGTCAGGGCCCACCGAGGCCCGTCTCTATGACCGCATCACCTGAGCTGAGGCTGCTCACTTCATCGGACACTGAGGAGACACCAAAATACGAAGAGCTATCTAAACTTTCAAGCCACAAATGTGCACAAGAAATATAATCTGTCATCCTGAAACCCATTCACCTGTTGGATTTCTTGATTAGATGCTTACAATTTCACATATTCTCAGGTTACTGTATGACTTTATATGTTACAGTAAACACATCAGCACACACACACTCCAGTAGTTTCCATTAAAAGGAATAAACCACTGAGGGAGAGAGAGTGAATTGCTTCAGAAATCCAATAAAATGTTCCTCAAACGCTGAAGAGTTGACTCATCAATCACTCAAAGGCAACTGAAAAAAAATAAGTCTTTCATTTTCACATAAGCTAATGCCGCTCATATTACACTTAATATTATACATATATTCATGGTCTAAAGCTGTATGGCATTCAATCTTCACAGGTTCACAGATATAGCCTGAAACTATGGTAGCCCATTTGTGCTTGGCAAAAAAAATAAAAAATAACATCATGATTAGAAATTTAAAAATTCACTAGGCTGTCAATGCAGCAGAAAGATACAAATACTTTTAAAACTGGTGCCAGAGAAAACAGAAGAAAAGGACTGTGGTATCTGCTTTTGCTCAAGACTTAGAAAACCTACAACTACCAGAATGCACTGCACCGCACTGGACCATTAAACGCAACACATTCTTACTCCAACCTGTCACGTATTGCCACATGGACATGGACTTTCCACGTCTACATATGACGTACCAGGTACCTGGAACGTATGTTGTTGATGCTCTAGGACGCCGTGTCAACTTCAGCCTGCATTGTCTGTTTTCAAAATACACTTCTGTTTTCACAGGAAATGTACAGTTTGCATACAGTCTCTTTCAAAATACATGTACTATGTCAGTACCACACAGCGATTTGATGTTAACAAACACATGGGTAGGTTTAGAAAAAAAACAACAGGATTTGGCTTCACATTGATACAGGACATGAACACCTGTCTCCCAGGTGAAAGTCCCCTTCAACCCATGCTACTCGGACTTTTTGCCTCCTTAACTTTCATTGCTGTCATCGTTGTTGTTCATTATGGTTCATTGTTTCCCCCTAATGCCATCTGCATATCATGCTGAGGTAAAAAGACAGCTTTTTTTGTCTGTGTCTAATGCAGAAGTCACTGGCCAAGCAGCGTTAGTCGAGGAAGACAGAATGAGACCGGGTCGACTAAATGCTTCTGCTACTGGGTGACGTATTGCGAGTTGCCGATCCGAAAACAATATGATGGCCAGCTAGTAACACACAATCTCAGATTAGGGTTAAATGGTAAGTTAAAGTATGTTTCTGAAAACATTGTAGGCAAGAAACAGGCAATGCAGGGACACAATCATGGTTTATATTTATCAGCACTGCTTACTTTTACTGTTTGATCTGAGTTTTTCAGCCTCCAGTTTTACAAAACAATATGGCACCTACTTCCTGTTCACAAATTCTCATATTACAGCCACACAGTTCACTAAAATATGTTTCTGAAGACGTTTTAGGTGAGAAACAGGCAATAGAGTATTATAATCTTGGTTTATGTTGATCAGCTTGGTTTTACCGTTTGGTTTGAGTTTGATAGAGAGAGGCTAGTGAGTCTCTTTCTCTCTCTCTCTATCTGCTTCTATACTCTTTGTGTCCATGGAAAAGTACAGTCTGTAGTTTGTGCAACAGCCCTCGAGCCAGCAAAAATCTGATTGTTGTTGGCAAATGAGCAGGGAAAGCTGGGTGCTGGTAAGATGAAGGGACGTTTACCATAGTTGATTTACACATACTCCCCACAGTATTTCTTTAAGCCAAAATTAGGACATATTTAGTCAAACTTTTGACTTTGGAAATCAGAATCATGTAACACTACCTTAGAAATATGTGATGCTAAGTCGACGTCTGAAATACTTACTTAAAATGTATCTAATTTAATTTATCAAATAGAGCAGTGGTACTCTATGTAGGCTATAGGTCACGGACTGTCAGTTGATTAGACTTTGCTTCAGAGACGTCCATCTGAAAAGATTCTGGTTGGCAGATATGATTAATACTAGAATTCTACAGTTGCTAACCACAGTTGAGGAGCTAATAGGGGAGTACTTGATGTAATGTGACAAATGTCTTACAAATTCATTGTGGGCACCGTCTTGTTTTGTTCGGCCTTTGTCGTAGCTGTGGTTTGTTGTTTTTAGAAATGTATGAGAAGGTGACTCATGTTGCTGCTGTGTGACACTTTCTTGCCACAAATAGCGCAACCGGCTGTAGTTTCATTTACAGGTTGAAAAGTAGCACCACACCATGCTGCAGTTCCTTTCTGCCGTTCTCTAACATGTGTGATGCAGAGGCGTGAGACTGTGCGCCACAGTTCTGATGTCAAGTAGATTTACACTGTCATGTGACTCAGACCAGCTAAATATCAGGGGCTGTATTCACAAAGTGTTGCTCCTAGTGACAAAGTTCTAAGAAATTATAAGATAGCTCTTAGAATTGTGAAGTTTTCTTAGTAAAAACTGGAGTTAGGAGTAGAGAGGAGGACTTTTACGAGTCTGAAGAGTTTCTTAATCAGACGAGAAAATGGTGGAAACACAAAGAGGTAGGAGAAATATTCTCCAAACTCTTAATGACAGTGGGTAAATGAAATGCTACGGATTAGATTGTGCAGGGATAATATGTGTGGCAGATCTCATTAGGGATACGCACACATTTCCCACCTAACACTATAATGCCAGAAATAAAAGGATCACAACACTGAGATATTTGGAAAACTAGAAAGATGCAACAGTGCAGCAGTGATGACTTGAGTCTGTCTCAACCTTCCATCAGCAGAGTGATCACACTAACAATGACAACACTTTCACAGTCAGCAGTTCGTTTCATTTCCAAGTGTCCACACCTTACAGGCTCACAAAAGGGTGTGTCTGTGCCAACCAATCACATCTATTAAAAGAATGCATTATACCCAGCAACAGGGTCAACCACACCTCCTCACTAAGGTAAAAGTTTCTGTCCCTTCCTTGCTCAGAGCTGCACTGATAAATTTCCAAATTTACTTTTTAGCTTAGGCTAAGTTAGGCTCTGAGAGTGTTCTCAGAATGTTTGTCAATACGGTCCCTGCATGGTCTGTTGAGGCACAAACATCACACAAAAGTACTGAAAAGGTCTGGAAGTGATGCAGCCACCCATGTTTTGTGTTTTTAAAATTCTACTATTGATGTTTTTTGAAGGTCTTGATACAAAATGAGTAGCTTGTGAGTTTCCAGTTCTATTATGTATCCATGGTGCACAGAGAGCGCCTGGGGTTTGTGTGACAGCTCAGCTTTTAACGTGTTTCATAATTGAGCGGGAACTTTCTGTTCTTCCTTCAAATTTAGAGTTAACTGCAAATTTTTTGCTTAAGTTGGAACATCTTCAACACACACTGTTGCTAACTTGCTTTACTCTACTCTTAGCTTAGCTTTAAGACTAGAAGCAGAACTAGATTAAACAAATGGGTAAAGTTTTTTGGCCTTTGGACAGAGCCAGGGTGGCTTTTCACCATTTACAGTCATGTTAAGCTAATGTCAAACTATTCCTTTGTATTCAGAATAATTTATTATTTTGAATAAGTTATGTCAAATCTTCGATGCAGTCATCTCATAGTCTACACCAGTGGTTCTCAAATGGTGTGCTGCGGTACACTAGTGTGCCATGATGCTAATCCAGGCTGTGGGGCTTTACGATATGATTATTGCAGTATTCAACTGGGCCTATACAAAGAGTTACAAATTAATTTTTAATTGACTGTATTAGTATATTGTGTGCACCTATTTCCTAATTAAGAGGCAAACTCTAGTTAAAGGGCCAGTGTGTAAAATGGGTTGAAAACAGTGACATCAGTGGTTTTATTCCTACCTTTTAGATAGAACTTTTGCGGTCACCATAGGTAATTACACATCCTCGAAATCTCAGATTACCTGTGGTGTACCGCAAGGCTCAATTTTAGGTCCAATTTTATTTTCTATATTTTCTTTATATGCTTCCGCTCGGTCAGATCATCCGCCGCCACAACATGTCTTTCCATTGCTATGTGGACGACACACAGATATACCTCCTGCTGAGACCGGATGACCCGAGAAGCCTAGCTGCTGTGTTAGATTATCTCAAGGATATCAACTGTTGGATGGCCCAAAACTTTCTTCAACTCAATACCTCTAAATCCGAAATCATACTGTTCACTCCGCCAACCTCCACCAGTCCAATTGAAAATAGCCTTGGTCCCCTGTCCATTAACGTCAAATCCGCAGCCAGAAACTTAGGAGTAATATTCGATTCAGACCTCAACTTCCAGCCTCATATCAATAAAATTGTCCAGTCCTGCTTCCATCAGTTAAGAACAATCTCCAAAATCAAACCCATGCTCCCACATTCTGACTTAGAAAAAATAATCCACGCATTCATCTTCTCCAGACTCGATTACTGTAACTCACTCCTCTCTGGCATAAACCATAAATCACTCTCCCGCCTCCAACTGGTTCAGAACGCAGCAGCTAGGCTTCTTACTGGTTTTAACAGACGACATCACATCACCCCAATCCTGGCTTCCCTCCATTGGCTCCCTGTGCGTTTTAGAATTGATTTTAAGATTTTACTGATCACTTTTAAAGCCCGTCTGGGTCTGGCCCCAAGTTACATATCAGAAATGTTGACCCCATATGAGCCAGTACGCAGCCTAAGATCCTCAGGCGGGGCCCTCCTGGCCGTTCCAAAGTCGAGACTTAAAACTAGAGGCGACCACGCTTTTTCCACCAGGGCCCCTCGACTTTGGAACGACCTGCCTGAGGAGATAAAGCTTGCAGAATCGGTAACATCTTTTAAATCTCTTCTTAAAACCCATTTTTATAGACTTGCCTTCATGTGATGTCGTCTTTTTATCTTTTTATTTATTCTTTTTGTTTACTCTTTTTATTTATTTCATTCTATTCCTTTTAATTGTTTATTCTTTGTTATGCTATTGTCATTATGCAATGTTGTCTTTTTATCCTTCTATTCGTTTGTTTCTAGTATTTACAAATAATAGTTTTATTGCCTTTTTTGTTCTTATCTCTTTTAACATTCTGTCTTTTCATTCTGTCTGTGTTTTGCTTAGTTTACTTCAATTTGAGCTTAATTTTGTCCTGCTTTTGCTTGCCCACACTGTTTTGACTCTCTTGCTATAGATATTCCTGCGTTTGCTTTGTCTGTCAAAGCACTTTGTAAACTCTTGTTTTTAAAGGTGCTATATAAATAAAGTTATTATTATTATTATAAATTCTAGATTGCAGGGCTCACTCGCTCACCCCTCCCGTCGGGTAAATGACGGTGGCCTCGTAGGGACAAAAAGCCTTGGGCAGACACGAGTTTTTCAGGAGTAGGTCTATCTAGTGACGAGGTGAATGTTTATTTAGAAATCTAAACCATGTTACGATATTGTAATGAATCCCTCACGAGCAGGAGACCAGAGGAGCGTTCGGGGAAGAGGCCAGTTTATTTGAGCACTCCAAAAACTCCGCTAACACTCCAGGGGGTAAAAGACTCCGTCCCAAACTCTGACTCTTCTAGCATAACACACACACTCCATACACACATACTCGTTTACAGTACCAAGCGGGTACCCCTCCCCTCTCTGCTCCACCAATCTCCAGCCCGCACACTGACTGACAGCGTAGCCTGTAAACAGAGCTCAGCTGTTTATTTAGCCTAGCAGTATCTCTGGACTATAGTAGCTGCAATGGATGACTTTGAACGCGATTTTGAAGAGTTTCTTGAAGCGGACACAGACCCAGAGCCATACCTGTTTGAGCTGGAGCATACAGATGAGGAACTCCATGTGTTTGATGCTGAGCGGGCGAGACGAGAGGCTGAATCCTCCGCTCCCATTTTGCTGCACAGAATGGGATTCGGTGCCACCATTGTTGGGGAGATATATCATCAGGACGAAAAGCGCCGCAGAGAGTGCATCACAAGGAGTGAAGTTGCGTCTTCTTTTCCTCGCAGATGACGGTTCGGGTTCATTCTCTCCTGTTGCGTGGTAAGTGTGGTCCATTCGCAAACTTTATAACTAAAAAAAACTTTTTACTCTCTATCAACGAACTACTAACACTCTCTGCTGTTTCCTCCTCCTCCTTCCTTCCTTCCGCTGTCTTCATTGGTTCATTTATACACGCGAAACGCGTTCTCTGGCTGGCTGGATTGTCCGCTAGGGCTGCCTTACATACATGGCGGCGCAAGATGGTGACCTCTCTAAAGCAAGGCCCTTGCTATATATATAAAAGCATAATTATAAGGCTACGAAAACCAAATGAATTTTATTTTATAGCGATTATACACTTATATAAACATATTAATGGGAAGAATATTCAGATTCAGATTTGACAATAAACCATGCCAAATATTACACACTGGCCCTTTAAAAAAGTAACTTGATTAAATTACATTTATTTTAAAACCTTCTCGGGGAACCTATTGGGTGCCATATAAGCAGTGTTGGGTAAGGGTTACTTTAAAAGTAATCAAAGTACGTTACTGTGTTACTTTTTAAAAAAAGTAACCAGTTACTTTACTGTGTTACTCCCTGAGTAAAGTAACTCAATTACTTTAAAAGTACTTCCAAAGTTACTCCCTGAGAAAAGTAACTCAAACACTTCTAAAGTACTTTTGAGTATTCTACATTTCCTATTGGGCAATGGACCACAGGGCGCTAAGCCTACATTTTTTTGTCTCCAAAATTAAAGTTATGGACCACTTGCCCTTCACTGAGCTTTGACCAGTAGAAACACACAACGATCTGCTGCCGTAGACAACTGTATAACAACAACACCCCAGCGTTTTTAATATTTCCTCTAGGGATGTTACCACACAGAGTAAAAGGCGGAAATGATGGTGTGAAACAGCAGAGGCCCTTTGTCAACCCGCTGAGTTAACGTTACTGTCATTAGCATCAAGCTAGCAAACAATGGTACATCCTCACGGTCGGACATAAAGTAATAACACTAACAAATAGCGGCGGGGCTTTTACTCACCACAACTGCAGAGGCTCCCAGCTTCATTTGAAACAAACTACATTATAGACGCTCCGTTATTTATTAATCCCTCTGTGTGTTTATATATTTACTTTTTATCCGCTCTGTTGTCTTTGTAAAGTTAACATATCGCACCATCATTTCAAACTCAACACTTGTTTCAAATTAAAAGCTCCTTATAACCTCGGCTGAGAGAATCCCTCCATTTTCTAAATAGGCTTTTATTCTGAAACATTTGTCAGAACTTCCTGTGGAAGATACAGTAGCTTGACAGTTTACGTGTGGCGCTTCAAATGTAGCTCCTGCCATCTGCTGACGCTTTTAGGTGACTACAACAACATGTCGGCTGGCACATGAACAGACACAGTGACTCAAATAATAGTGAAAGTGATAAAAAATAGGACAAGAATAACCCGATGACATCACACATGCCGTGAAAGACGACCGGGGATAATTGGTGAGTACCAGTGTGTAGCGTGTACCAGGCATAATGCAAGTCCTGAGTCTGAAATATGTCTGTCAGCCAGTCCTACTCTACCTGTTTAGACTCCACCGTGGACAACGGCAGCATTTCTCCGACCACGTAGCGAGCCACAAGCTCCGTGGCTTCTTTCAGACTGATAGGTTTAACATTATCTCCGTTATTAGAACCAAACGACAGCCGTTGCTGTTTCGGAGCTGAAGGACCAGCGTTCTAAAAGTAACAGAAGTAACTGATGTCTTTTTTGAAAATGTACTTAAGTATTTGATTACTCAAACAACAAACTAACGCATTAGGTTACTGGTTACTGCAAAAACTAATCAAAGTACTCTAACACGTTACTTTGTAATATATATATGTAGCACTTATACCCAACTGTGCGTTTAAGTGCTACATTGTAGGCAACTAGACTGGATTTGCGTTTCTTGAAGATGTTTCGCCTCTAATCCAAGAAGCTTCTTCAGGTCTAAATGACGGGTACGAAGTTGCAGGCTTTAAACCTTGTGTGGGTGTGAACCCTTGCAGAGTCGTAGGGGTCACGTGAGCACGTGAGTCATCTGGGGACGACTTCACACAGATTCACCCCTGGTCCCACTTGACCCTAACGATTCACAGGGTGGCCAGGTGGGTCAACGACTCACATTGTGACCTTAACAACTCTGAAACTAAGAGCTCACGTGACCCCTATGACTCTGCAAGGGTTCCCACCCAGACAGGGTTTAAAGCCTGCAACTTCATACCCGTCATTTAGAACTGAAGAAGCTTCTTGGATGAGAGGCGAAACGTCTTCAAGAAACGCAAGCAAGTCCAGTTGCCTACAATATAGCACTTAAGAAAATCATGACCTGGATGACTAAGAATCTTCAGCGACCTATTGGGTGCCATTTTGTGCTTAGGAATTTATAGTGTGTGACACATCAAAAGCCCTGACTGGCATAACATTTAAATGGAGAAAGCCTCAAATGGGACACTGGATCACTTTGTTGTACGGAGCAAATTACAACAAAGCACCAGCGAAGACAAAAATAGAAATAAAAAAAAGTGTCAGTAGACAGTATCACGAAAGCTACCTGTTTTATTTTTCTTATTTTTATTGTCTTATGTCATGAGTGTGATAACACGTTATAGAAACTATTGTGTGCCTTGAGATTTTGGCTTGCCCTTTGGTGTGCCTTCGACACAAACAGTTTGAAACCCACTGGTCTACACCTGCTTAAACATTTTTTAAAAAAATGAATTCCTGATTTTATCTATTTTCTTTAGTTTTTGTGGTATTTAGGCTTCTTACTCATTGAAGCATTATTCAAAAAAAATGAAATGTGCATAAAGTTGAATCAAATCCAAAAGAAACAAAACTGCAAAATGGCTCTGAGACACAAAACTGTCCATGTACAGACAGTAAACACTAAAACACAAGGCTGTGCTCACCAGGGAGAGTATTTTATTTCTTGTTCTTGTTGTTCCGGGCCCAGTGCTGTTCTGACATTTGTTTTGAGGGTGGTGGTGTTGGTGCGGGGCAGGTGGTGGGAGGTGGATGCTCGGAGGGGAACGGCCCAGGGTAGGATGTCTATAATTACATATTGATTTCTCGGGGGCCGCTGTTCAGCCGGCGCTGTGAATGTGCAGAATAAATCACTCGGCCTCTATGATAGCTAAGTATTTATTCTTTTTAATTCTGTTTATGGTGATCTTGATTCATGCCCTCTAACCCTGGCCACGCCTCAGTGCCGCTGCCCCCTTCATGTCAGGGGGAGATCACAGTACATGGTTATGTGTGTTTTTACATGCACGTGTGTGTGTGTTCAACAGGGACTGTGCTAACATACCAGTGAAAATAAAGGCCCCTGGAGTAAAAGACCCTTCACAGATACTGAACCTTATCCCAGTCAGGGAGATTATGGAAGGCTTTTCTATGATAACTCAGTATTACTGCTCAGCATACTACGAACATATAAAAACTGTTTCATCTTTTGGAAAGGTCTGTGAGTTTCCTTGTGCGTCCTTTGTCAGACAGAACTGTTGCTGATTGGCTCAGGTAGGCGGCATATATCATTGGATGTGGATGACATTTTTACTGCTGCCATGTTGTTAAAGGAGGAAGATGAGTTGAACCTTGAGGGTGAATTTCGTTATTTCTGCAGCAAAATTATGAAATAGATAAAATACAGTATATACGCTGTATTTACTGATCATATTAAAGATATGGTGCAGTTAAAGGATTCCCAGCTAAAGTACCAGTTTACAGATTCAGCAGCAGATATTTTACAGTGAACTGCAGCAGCCGCTGTGATGGTGAAGGCTGAAGGCTGTGTGGAGTTGTAAAGGATGCTTCTTTGGCTTTTTGTCTGACTTCAAATTGACAATTTCATTTTAGCCCACTCCCTCTAAACTCAGAGGCCATTGGCACAGCCACAGGTCTGTAAGGGAACAGAGAAGTAAGTAAATGACAGCGAGTGCTTGGATTTGTGCTTCAACTTTGTTTTTTACCTGGTGGGAAAGAGATTTGTATTTGTTATCTGTGAATACTGCTTTTTAAAGTTGTACTAAACAGTATGTTTATATGATGGATAGAAATGACTGTGTAATGTGAAAATGAACCCACAGAGAAACAGGTCCTTATGCCGGCCTTACACCAAACATCTTTTCAAGCGATTTCCAATGTCGGAATAAAATCATGAGAGTGTTACCTCAATCAGTGGGTGCTCCCATGATCAGTGTTCATTAGGGGTGTGCCGTATCATATAATTCATGATATCACCAGTATAATTTTTAGGACTGCCCCCTTGTAGTCGACCAAATGTTAGTCGACCAGAAAGGTCATTAGTCGGCAAAATTTCATTAGTCGCCTAGTCGCAAAAAACCCAAAAAGTGGAACTCTAATAGGAGCTGCGCCTTGTCAAAATCAATCAAAACCTATGTGACCGGACCATGTGGGAATTTAATTCGAAAGGACAGACACAGGAAGTGGCCACGCTCAGCAGTCAGACAGGAGTCACGTTACAAACCAATCACAGCCAACAGATATCTTTCCCTTCTACTGTAAATATTCAGTCTGATGAATACAGAAAAGTTGATCATGTTAGTGCAGGGCTACCCAGAGCTTTACATGTGTTGATAGGCATACGCAGTTATAAACAGTGTCTGGAAGAAGATCAGCTCTGCTCTCAGGATCTCAGGTAAATAGGCTATACGGTGCTTGTTAAGATTGCTAAGCAACCTCAGACGCAATCTGCCTCCACGCTCTTGAAAGCTGGCACAAAAAAGGCACAAGAGTAGCGCCCAACGCCTGACCATGTGTTTTCCAGGCAGTTAAAAACACGGCATGTGTATGGCCTCTAATTTCCAGGGCTGGTACCTGCGGTTATTCCACAAGCTAGTTAATTACATGTCGGGCAGGAAATCCAAAGTGTGGGATCATTTTGAGAAGGTGAAGGACGAACCCAAGGTGATATGTAAACTCATCTTCATTGGTCGACTACAAACATGACGTATCATCTGAAACATGGAAGTAGCTACATGCCCATTAGCCCACAGCGTCATTAACAGGCGGCTCGCTCAGTGTGTGACGTGCACTTGTAGATAAAATATAGGCCTATATTAATGAAGGTTCATTAGTACGGTTTTGTATTTCTCTGTACTGTAGCACAGTGTTAACAATGTTACTGATACTATTCTTTCTCACACCTTCAACTCAAACCATTGTGTTGCCCCGCCCAAAGTATATCATTTAATAATTAAATTAATATTGTAAACATGTGGGTGACAGGTCAACTAATGGCTTTAAATGACGACCATTGGTCAACTAGGAAGGGTCTTAGTCAGGGGCAGCCCTATTAAAACCTGAATAATACTTAATTGTAAAATGCTAAATTTAGGGAAAAACAGGAAAATCAGAATGGAAGATGCTGTTTACGTGACCAACATCAAATTCAGAGTACTCTCATATTTGGAATAATAGGGGTATATTAGTGTGCATGTGAATGTACCCAGTGAGAGCACCTCACTTTACCCTCACACATCTGGGGTGGTGGGCAGCTCCTGTAAAGAGAGAAATAATACAGTAATGACAGAAAACGCACATGGAATCACCAAGTCGCTGCGATTTGCCATCATTATTTCCTTTTTCTCTGTCAGCTCAGGGTGCACTCTGTGCAGGGCCGCGTCATTTTTTCAGCACCTGAATTTGATCAAGATGGAGGCACTATGAGAGGCACCATTAATGTGATTTATAGTTGCCATCATGGTTGCTATGTCAACCCAACTTTCAATACTCTTACCTCGGTGAGAGCAGTTTGGAGCCCAGTTGCTGGTCCAATAATGCACATTAGTGTCTGGGCACATACAGTACACACTGTATATGTGAACACACAGACACCATTAAAGCACTTTCTCTCTCTCTCTCTCTCTCACACACACACACACACACACACGTTTGCTTAAGTTGCTTTTGGGGACCTTTAAAGACTTACCTTAACTGCAACCCCAACCTTAACCTAACCCTGATCTTAACCACCGACGCAAAAATCACTTTTTTCCAATTGGGGACGCGGCTTTTGTCCCCAATTGGACAGGCTGTCACCAATTAACTGGTCTTTAGCCTGAAATGTGTCCCCGAAGGTAGCCTAAGTCTCTCTCTCTCTCACACACACACACACACACACCCACACCCACACCCACACACACACACAAATTGCTCAGTGAAAGCAGCACAGTTTTCCCAAGGCCAAGGAGCTTGTGTAACACACATCATTTGACACATTCATCGTGCAGCTTGAGCTAAAAGCATTGCACTCAAATATGAACTGAATTCATTTGCACTAAAATAAGAGCACACAAACAATTCAATAACCCACTGAAATGACACTCCTTTTCTCCGTCTACTGCGGCTCGGTGGCTGCACGGGCAGAATGAGTTATGGCTTGGGGGGGAAAAAAGGAGACAAATCCAATCCAGCAGAGCTGTCATTGTGCCTGATGAGTATAATGCCACCTCAACTCATCCCTCAAACTCTCACTTGCTGTTTCTCTGGCCGAGCCAAAGCAACTCATTGCTATTTTGCTCCCATTGTGACCCATCAAAGTCAAGGTGAGGTTTCAGTCATGTCTGGCTGTTTTCAGCTCTTATGTTTTCGCCAAGGTGAGGCTTTAGCAGTCGCCCCCCGTTGGCGTTTATCAACTGCATCATCACAACACAGCGCAGTCAACAGCACAACAATTCACACATGACGAATAGAGAGATCCAGAGTGGATCGAATGTGTAATCTGGGGACGGGGGGTTGTGGGGGGGGGAGCTGACTTTGAGTGTCTCAGTGAGGAATGAGAGACTATCACGTTTTATGACGGATATCATGTCGGAGAGAAGGCAGAGCTGCCAGCTGCTTAGAGGCATTACATGTTCCATCTAAACTGATGGCTGATCGACATCGCAGTAAACAAAAGGACTTTCCCCGAGCAAAGTTGCTCCCAGTGCCTCTGTCACACTTTTTTTTTATGATGCCTTTGATTTTAATTTAAAAAAAAAAAAAATCTGTCAGCGAGAAAACTCAAAAGTGAGACAACTTTTATACTTTTAGTGGAAGGTTTATCCCAATATCTGCAAAGTGAATCTGCTCCTTTGTGGCTGCAGTGACCTCAAGACACCCTCTTTAAAACTGTGTATCCAAAACACCTTCACAGTTTATTGTTGCTTTAAAGCAGAAACCAGGTGAAGTCATCCATTTCCTCCTGCCTTCACTTGCACTGGTCAGCTTCATCCTCAAAAGATCATGAATATACCAACACAGCACCATGAATTGCTCGACAAATCAGAGATGTGGCCAGTGATTCATAGCAGTTATGGCAGGCTCCACTTATTTAAACATTCGTCATCATCAATTGTGCCTTTACATATTCATATCCAAGTTGCCATGTTTATATGATTATACCAATAGGCTTTAGTATATCAGTTGGAGAATTTTAGACATCCTGAGCGCAGTGTCTCAGTCAGTATGCTCTCTGTGATTTGCAGGTCAGAAGAAGTCTAGACGTCTAGACTGAAACTTGAATTAGGTTAAACATTTTAATGACTATATTTCAAAGTTGAAGCAAAGTTGATCTCAACCATATGCTGGAATATAGTCATTAAACCTGGCTGAAAGGATGGTCATAATGGAACCTGGACAACTGAAAAAAAAAACTAAACCTTTTAACAAAATGCTCAGTTAAACATCTAGACTCACCAATGAATCACCAAATCATTGCCTACATTATCTGCATTTACCTATAACGTCTTATTTTGCCGTCTTAATGCTCTGGACTAAAAGCTTACGTTCAGAAATCTAATAGAGTTTTCAAAGGACAAGTACACAAACAATTAGAGATGATAATCAGTCAATCATTGTGTAGAAGGAAATAGATATAGCTTCAATTTGTAGTTAAGTCATCAGACCACTCAAAGTGCTTTTTACACAACGAGTCACATTCACCCATTCACCCACAAATTCATACACTGGTGACCGAGGCTACCATACAAGGTGCCACCCACTACTTAGTTTTTAACACACTCACACAGCAATTTGGGGTTCAGTATCTTGCTCAAGGATACTTCGACATGCAGACTGGAGGAGCCGGGGATCAAACCGCTGATCTTTCAATTGGTGGACGACCCGCTCCACCTCTGAGCCACAGCCACTTACAAAAATCTGTGATTTCTTGTTGAAGAATTCAACTTCAAAATGCACGTTTCAAGGTAAAATATCAGTGTATCTTGCACACAAATGTAAAAGGAAGGTCTTAGAAGACAATGTAAGACTGTTAAAGGAGACTCATTATGCCCGGGCCACACTGCCTGCATGAGCAGATCTAGAGATTCAAACTTTCACCTACTTTTTCAACACAATGCAGTTTTTAGCAAAAATAGACAGTGAAAATGGTGTTTTGATAATCATCACTACAGTATCAGTGTCTTTTCTCAACCTTTCCTGTTTCCATTTCAAAATAAAAGCCCTCTGACACAGTTCTATGGACACAATCCGTTCATTTGTTAACACAAGGCTTTTAATTGTGAAATATTTGCAGATCCGTGTTGTTGACAATGTAGTGGTCTGCACAGCTTCATAAATAACAGTGGAGTACCAGCCTTTATTCACGGTACACAGTACACGTAGCAGCACCGCAGCAGCAATGCTGTCTGTGTGAACACTGTACACCTGTGAGCTGAGTTCAGCGAGGTTGCTGTCACACGCTACTTATGCAGGCAGTGTGGCCTGGGTGTTATGTTTTTCTTTATGTTGTCTTATGTATTTTCAGTGGAGGATGTTCACATTGAAAGTAGCCAGTTTCAAATAATGAGGTGAATCAGTGACAATGTACAGATGCCAATGTGCTGTAGATGCCGAAATGTTGACCAGCTAAAGCAGACTGGGCTTTTTTGGGAGGGGGGGCTTACCGAGACAGACGCTAAAATGGAGCGTCTGAGACAGATGGTGCATACAGGTGTTCCAGCACAGACAGCATGAGCAAAATAAAGTGTTTTTGACCATGACAGCATGTAAACATGTTCTGGTAGAAACCTTTAATACATGTATGAACCTGAAAATGAGCACACTGGGCCCCCTCTAACATATTAGAAAATGTATCTCATTGTAATAAGGTCATCAAACACCCAAACATCAGCCCGTGGTCTGGTTTCATTTGCAAAGATAACTTTGTTTAAAGGCAGCTGAGGGTTTAATATTCCTGTAGCAACATTGTATCTGCTGAGTGATCCATATTATTTAAATGAGTCGACGCTAATGTGAAGATTATTCACTGACACAAGCCCCATGGGCATACCTGACCTGTCATCACTCTCCCTCCACACTCTGAAGTACATTCCATCCATCTCACCTCACCTGGCTCCGTCTCTTCCTCCCACTTTATCTTGTTTCATATCTTGTCCGAGTGTCTGGCTGCGGCCTGTTTTATACAGATACCTTTGGTAGCTTTTGTATCTTTAGCTTTTGAAATGAAGCAAAAATAAAGAAAACCTCACGAGTCAATGTTAAAGGGAAGTGGAAATACAGTTTTTTATTTTCTCTCATGTGTGGCGACAGTTTTGGGTGTTGATTGGTCCCTGTTCACTATCACCTCTTTCTTTGGCCTCTCTCTGTATTGGTTTCCTTACCTTTTGTTTTTGCCAGCAAAGTAATTTCACCTCGGCCTACAACTTTATTTACATCTCCCCCAATTCCCTCAGCAATAAAAGCCACAGCTCAAGGCAACTGCAAGGACACGCGCTTGAGTGGGGCCTTGCTTTATACCTGCGTGTGTTTATGCATACCTACGTGCAGTATGTGTGTGTTCTGCATTCCAAAAAGTCTGCACACACACACACACACTTTATGTGAGGTGCAGAAATGTCTAAAAGGGTGATTTAGCACATGTAGAAAATTTGAAAGCATGCAAAATAAAATCCGCCCCGCACAGACCTTCAGCCGCTCAGTCTGTCTCGTGTCCCTCAACCTCGGCTCTAGGTCAACGCCTCCCCGAAGCCCTATCAGAACTTTACAATTAGTTGATTGAACCTGCCTCCAGTGAGCCATCTGCCTGGGCACACGGTGGAACTGATGTCCTCACCTGCCAGAGGCAATTAACTCCAAATACGGCTCTCTCTGCTCATGCACCACAATTCTCCTCCCAGCTGAGTATAATAAGGTTGAACTGCGTTAAAGTTGAAGAGGGGGCAGGAAGTCTGCTCATGGCCCCCAGACAGTGATGGGTATTTACTTCCGTCAGATTTATACTGGCAGTCATGTGGAATGGTGGATGACTGTCTTCGAACCTTGTAGGTTGGCGAAGGTGTGGAGGTTTTTTTTTTTGCCTCCACATCAGTGAGAGATGTGGACAGAGGCGTCATGTTTTCAGGTTGTCCATCCAACAACTTGTGAACGCAATATCTCAAGAACACCTTGAGGGAATTTCTTCATATTTGGCACAAACCTCCACTCTGAGTCAAGGATGAACTGATGGTGGTCAAAGGTCAAGGTCACTGTGACTGTGCCTTCTCATTGTTGTGAACAAGATTTCTAAAGAGGGCCTTGAGGAAATTTTACCAAATTTGGCACAAATGTCCACTTGCACTCAATGAGAAATTGATTACATTTTAGTAGACTGTAGGCTACATAGGAGTCTTAAAATGTCATCTAGTTGTGTTACTGGGGGCCAGAATAGAAAAGGTCATGGCTCTAAACTTAAATTTTATCACATACCAACCGCCACTGCCTGTCAACAAAAACAAAACAAAATGGTTTAATTTGATAAGACGAAAGGACTGTACGGAGGTGATCATCAAAAACGCTCACATGTGCAGAGCACACTTCATATCAAGTTAGGGAAAAAGTATTTACTGTTGTAGGGATAATTAACATTATGTGTATTAAGGGTTATCATGTCCACCTCATCAGACACTGGGGAGGTATTAAGAGGAATATTGGATTCCTCTGTATCACTGACTTTTTACCGCTTTAGTTAACGTTAGCTTTGATAGCAAAACAAATTGAAGGAAACCGTTAAAGTGTCGTCCTCCTATGTAAGATTGTGGACGTATGATTTGAGGGGGTGGCCGGCTTTGTGGTTGATCACTATGCCAGAGTGAGAGCAAACGGGTCGGTCTGTCTGGTCCCATTGGTCAGTGTTTACTTGTTCAAGTAACACTTAGCGTCCTGAATAGTGAGTGACCTGACATGGTGCGTTCATATATTCAGTCTGATGCTCTACACTAAAATGAGAGCCCTGTTGGTCGAAGAAAGGGAACGTTACATTTCTATATGAATTAATGAACTGTGCTGTCTCCCCAGACAGAGTGCAGAGAGTGCGCTCTGCCACCTGAGTGTGCGGTGCTCTGGATAACCGAATGGTATGTTCCAAAAGCACTCTGAATTTACAAATGATCCAGTTTGTGCCAGAGTGCGCTCCGGCAGTTGAAGTGAGTATTTCTAAATGCACTACTCGCATGATCTTCCTCCATTGTCAAAATCAAGCCAATAGAACACACTAGCTAGCACTTTCTAATGTCTGTGGAGAATTATTTTTCCTCCAGCTAAGCCCCGCCCACCTGAAAACATCACAGTTTACTGACAGTAAAAGGGTCTATATCAGTAAGGTCAAAGGTAAACTTTACTATGACACCATAATGTTCTGCAATTCAAGGCCATAACTCAGGAACAGAAGGAGGGACATTTGGTTGAATACCAAGTTGGTGACACTAATCTCGGATGTCCACTTTGAAACCGTGGTGATTGTTTAGATCGTCTGTGCTGCAGGTTGAAGATGTGTGTGAAGCATCCATGTTTTAGAATTTGTAGCTTCTTTACAGCCCTGCCCATATTTGGAGCATTGTTACCCGTCATGGCTGCATGAGTCTGGACAGACATGGAGGCAAACTGTAACTGTAACTTGACTGGTTTGCAGAGGCATACGACCGCAAGGCGGAAATTCAAATTTATTTTTTCTCCAACTCGGATGGGAGGTTGGGCAGGGAGGGAGCGCAGCCGGTGGCATGACAGGAAGGTTAGGTGATTAATTGGAGAAGCAGCTCAGGGTCAGCCTCTATTGTTGGGGTGATGGGTCAAATGAGTGCGACATTGAGCACGTCACCTGCTGCATGTCCTCGACTCGGGCTGAAAGATGAAGTTGTAACTCAAGAGCGGAGAAAGTGAGGAGGAGAAAGAAAGAGATGAGGACGCTAGAGAGACAAAAACACAGATTCTGTGGATTTGGAGTCCCCGTCTCTCGACTGACATTTCAATTAAATTGCTATCACCGAGTGCCAAGCGCATTGTTGACTTCATATCTCACACAGATATTTTTTTTTCACTCTGAGGGATTTGAATTACTTCAAATAGTGTAGGAAATGTCCCCAACTAAAGCAGGAGGGTATAGAAGTGCCAACAGATTCAAGTTTCACTGACAGTAAAAAGATGTCTAAACAAAAGGAAAGATAGGAACAGCCAGGGTGATCGTCCATTCACAAAAACATATAGAATAGAAATTAAGGTAATTCCCCTTCACCGTTCTACATCTAGACACTGACACCCTTAGTTCTTTATCTTTTATAAAATACCTCTGGGTATCTGTATGATGTGAATGTCACCGCAGCTCCGCTCTCCCGCTCAGCCATTAAAGTCAGCCTGGAACATGACAGATCTTTGAAGCCGCACCCCCCACACTCTCTTCCTGGCAATGTTCCTCTCCTTCCAGCCTAAAAAGACGAGCTCTAAGAGCTGTGCGCTGCTACAACATTGTTTCTCAAACCTATTGTGGTAACATTGTTGACAGTGGTGCATTTTTTTTGGACTATCCTCTCTTTATTTCTCTTTCCCCTGCATGTCCCTTTCTATTATTCAGAAATGTCATTTTATATGGCGTTGTATACCCCTGATGTCCTTGAAAAATAACAATGAAGATCTACAGAATGGTAAGAGGCACATGGGCGTATCATTGATAGCAGTGGTGAGCTATCAATCTCTGAAACAGATGGTCTATCAGTAGCATGGCTTTGTCCTCGACATGTCTACTACACTGCATAGAGGTGACCTTTCCGAGATAATGCACACTAAAAATGAGCATATACTCCTAATTCCCTTTAAAGTAAATTGACTTTTTTATTTTAATGGAAATGCAGCATATCTGTGGTACTTTGATAAATTTGATAATCATTAGAACTGCAGATGATTAACATTATTCCATATATTTTCATGCCCTATTTTTTAAGAAGCTAATGAAAGCTCGGATGAAATGTAAAATAAACGATTAGGCTATAACCAGCTGCCCATTGTTTCACCACCACGTCCCGCTTATCAACAGTTCCATGTTGGCTTTCACGGCACAAGAAAGAGCGGCCATGTCAATCCTCATTAATTCTCCCACTGAATTAGAGGCAAAGTAGATGATAGGAAATTAATGTCTGCAAGGAGATACTTAAATTATTCAACAGTAACAGGATTATGATGAAAGATCACTCTGCTAGCTTCTCCCTCTCCATCCCCATCCATTCTTCCGCCCCTCCATCTCCCCCTCTTTTTTCTTTTTGTGCTTCCTCTCTCTTTCCTTTTCTTTCTGTCAGATTGCAGCCATTGCCTGGGACACGTATTTATTTTTAAACCCTGCCTTAAACTAGTGTTATCCCTATTGTTAGTGTTGGTGTTATGCCTGCATAATCTTACCATGCATTAAGTTGGAATACTTTTGTTTTATTCATTCATCTTTTAATCCTTTAGGACATCAAGTGCATTATATTGAATGTAGTGATTGTTCTGTAGAGGAGATTATGTTTTCAGTCCTGTTAGCAGGATATCTAAAAAAAAGTGAACAATATGCGATTGCAGCTCAGTCACTCAGAAAATGTTGGCACTGCATGTATATTTCAGCAAATGAAGACTACATGACATTTGTACGTTTCATACATATTAGATCAACATTTCTAAAGTGACGTAGTACATATAGTAGTACCATATACTATTTTTTTTTTTTTTTTTTAAACAGGCAGTGCTCTCATACCTAAATGACAGAAGAGGTTTCCACTTTCTTCCAAAACAACTTATATGATCAGCCCCAAATCGATATGCATCCACCTGAGACCCGAACTTTTGTTTGGTATGCATTTTTATTTTCTCCTTTTTATTTGGGATCAGTAGGACCCTACAAGTATAAAAAACTAAACATTGTTAATGATAATAAAGTCCCAGTGTCCTCAAACAAGCACTTCCTAATTAATGGTGCCTTAGCTTGTTGCTGTTGCTAAAATAAAATTAGTCACATTTGTATTCCATGTCAAACTGCAAACATTATTAATCATAAACAAACAAGTTTCAACCAGATCAGGTTTTGGACCTTGGAATCAGCTGCAGACTAGCTTGGCAGAGATTGGCTACCATCTTGTTTTTACATGGATTAGCGTATTGTGCAAATGACACTGTAGCATGTTCACCGACAGAAACCTTGTTACGACTTTTACTTCTCTAGGTAGTCAAGTTTGATCGTCTTCTTGGCACTCTGCTAGGGCAACTAGATGGGTCAAAAAAGTGTCCACAAACAGGGACAACAGGTTTAAGTTAGGAATTATTCTGAGTTAAAGTTCATTCTCACTGCCGTGATGCGGAAATGCGGGACAGATTTGCGGAATATTCGCGCAGCGCTTTTCCATGTTTAAACCATACACACAGGCGCAGACCTGCAGAACACACGCGTTGTTGTGTTCCAAGTCCGTGCACTTCGATTGGGTGTGGGTGAACATGGACGAGAGTAGCAGCAGCAGCTAACGTTAACTTAGCTAGCACTACCTAGCTAGCTAGCAAGCTAACGTTTAAGAAGCGTCAACATCAACTTTCTTTAGCACTTACCATTCTCACCACAGCCACCAAGCTGGACAATTGACTGCCAGACGTTGTCCTTTAATTCATTGTTCATAAAATCATCCCGTCTTTTATCAAAAAGGACGGGGTGCCGTGAAACGAGGTTTATCAACCTTTCTCCCATACTGTCCTGCCTGACTGGATTTTGGACTCTCCCGGGTCTGCGCGACATCACTAAACAAACAATTTCATTGGCCCAGCTGTGTAGTTCCGCTGGCGAATTCCGTGGGGGTCAAAGTCTGGACGGAAACTTTTTTCACCGCACGAAAGTTCCGCCCCGGTGTGCAAACATAAGAACCCATGAAATCAACTTTTATATTTTTTGGCGAGAATAATCCGCGCAGATATTCGCCCTCAATGAGAATGGACTTTTAGAATGTAGAATATGAGGACACAGGGACTAAGGAGGATATTATGGTTCCAACAGTTGCAGTTTTAAACAAGTTCCAAAAGGAGAACTTTCCCAAGTCCAAAACCTAGGGTGCTAAAACTCAAATTTGTGATGTCATAGGGTATAAAGGTTGGAGCTGCTCCATAGCCACTGAATGGTGAATGATGTTCTAGATGACTCAGTACCCAAGGAAATGTTCTGAGTATATGGGAATATTTTCTGTTTCAGAACTGAGGACACTACATTAGAGTAAAGCTCAGCTGGGTATAAAGAAAATAACAAACATTTCGTATGTCCACAAAATCAGGCTCCCATTCATTGTCTATGGAGCAGCTCAAGCCTTTATACCCTATGACATCACAAGTTTTAGCCAAATTTTTTGGGTTTCTGGCTCTGAGAGAAAGTAGCACATGTTCACAAACACTGATTGAACTTCCCTGGGCCATTGAAATAGCATGTTGGAATTCTTGATTAAAGTGGTGTTCCCATTTAACGTCATTAACAGTCGCAGTTCTGATCCAAGGCAATGTGATTAGGTCAGGAAAGAAACATTTTTGTACTTTTATCACTAACGTAACGCAACATTTGTCAAGTGACATACGTCACATACAACACCTCACATGGGCTATGTCACTAGTGTAGCATGCTTCACATACTAGCATACTAGGCTATGCTGTCATTAAAGGAGTCAGCATTGATTTCAGGATGTGAACACTAGTGTTCTAGGTCAAAGTCCTATGTTTGTTTCACCCATACACCACCCTTTGCCCAAGGACTACAAGGACTTTGTCACTTTTTATGCTATGTCACCTCACTTCCTCCTCTGCTACCGTAATAATTACTTGGGTCACTAGAGTTGTTGCCTTATGATAAACATTAAGTATGGCTTGTAATAAGCTGCTTATATTGTCAACCTATAGTGGTTGTTTTTCGTTAAGAGCAGGTTACATCAGGAGGCAGAGGGGATGGTGGCTGGTGTGACACCAAGGAAGCTAAGATGGCGAGCAGATCCCTGTTCAAGACTCATCGCCGTTTTCCACCGGGGATAGTGGGACGAAAAGCTGTTGCTTTTTACCATAACATCAACGGTTTCTTCAGCATGATTGTGCCACCAAAACCAGATTTTGTAAACCCAAGCCTGATCTTTACCTAACCATAACCAAGGGGTTTTTGCGCCTAAACGTAACCACGTTAGCCACAGTTTTGTTGAATGGTAAAGTTTCAATGTACCACTACATAAAAACATATAACATATAACATATCTATGGTTTGCAGAAACATTTAATGTGGGAGGAATGTTGCAGCTAGCTTTTTCCCCTCTCTTTCCAGTCTTAATGCAAAGCTAAACTCATTTAGCAAATTTAACAGACATATATGAGAGCATTATCCATCTTATTAACTAATCTCAGAACCAAAGCAAACAAATGTATTTCCCAATATGTCAAACTATTCATTAAAAATAAATAAAAATCAAGCTTGTCTCTGAGTACAAATACATAAATAATCAAAATATCTTAACATTGGCAGGATGGTGGGGGTTTTTTTGTTTGGGTCAGGGCTGTCCAGTCTGTTTATTTGTAGATTTGACAACTGAAGGTCAATCTTGGGAAATTTTGCAAAGAACTCATTTTTAATAGAGTTATTTCCGTAGAATGAGATGTCACTGTAAAAACCTTCATGAATGGAGTATGAAGTATGTTGTCACCACAACCAAAACCCAACAACACTTTTTTAGATATTGAAAAGAAGGCAAAAACAAACTGCAACCCCCGGCAGGGAGACAGACGGAGGGGCTGTGGAGGCATCTGAAGATGTTATAACACCATGGCAACAAAGATCAAGAGTACTGCAATGTGTTGCAGTAAACAGAGCCACGTACAGCTTTTGCTTAAATCTATGGAGACGCAAGAACAAAGATGATTGTGTCTTAATATACAACAAAGGTTGAGAGCTGATATGAACAAAGCAGATTTCTGCTGTGCAACAACCACAATAAACTGAAAGAGAGACACTTGCTGAATGGAGTAAGTAAACAGATGTCACATTAGTCCCTTGAAAATGAAAAATAGGATACATGAATACGTTGGCTGTTATGTGACCCAAGGCTGCACATGTTACAGGCAATAAAGCTTTTTCGCTGTCTAGCTAAGTAATAGTATAGTTTATCAATTAGTTATTACTGTAAAGTGACAGGGTCCGTGTCATTGGTTCGACAGCCCATTGGTTCGACATCCTATTAGTCCGACTGTCCGCGGTGCTGAACGGCTCACGGCGGGCGTATGGTGCGCCGCGACCAGCTTGAGGCGGAGCAGACTCACGGCTTATGTGTTTGCCACTTTCTTTTTCATTTTAACCCACACCATGATCTTTTCCTGACCCTAACCAAGTGGTTTTTGTGCCTAAACCTAACCAGACCTTAACCACAGAGCATCATGATGATTTCGGAACAACGGGACTTCGGAACAATGAGTTTAATATGGTCGGAACAATGGGATGTCGAACCAATGGGCAGTTCCCAAGTGACACTTTGAGTGAGAAATACTCTGCAGTCCTGAGTTGAAAATTGTCTGTAAAGAGTTTGTACTTTGTTCTTTCCTCTGAGCTAAATATCACTTTAAACTATTTAAACTAAATGTGCTTTTCATGGAAAGAACTCTTTTCACATCATCTCACCCAGAGGGAAGTCTGATACATATTCCATATTTACTGCATGTTTCTACACTAACATTAAATCGTCAATCGTTTTCTGTTACTGTTGTATGCATATCCACTTAAATTTGCCTTTTTTTGTGAAAATATTCAGAGTAAAAGTTTGAGATCTTTCTAAACTTTTCTCAACTAATTAGAACAAAGTGTTTTTGATAATACTTTGAACCTGAGTGTTGCCCCAGTACTTGGCCTACCATCATTAAGAGGAGAGAACAAACCTTGGTTACAAAATGTGGCAATTTAATTGGGCCTGGTGGGCTAATACTGGGAGAGGAACATGGTACCTGTTAGTACATGTAGTAAGGCTTTTCATTAATATTGAAGAAACATTTAACAAGCACAGACAATTCCCAGTACATGCTTCTTTTTTTTAACAATGAAATACAAATATTTACAAATGCTTCACCTTAAATTACTCAGCCCATTCCCCAGATAAAGTTTTGGCATCGTATGTTTCTGCAAACCAGTGATTCGTTACATTTTTACATTAATAGGGAGCAGATACACTGATACGTCTACGTGTGTGGTTACATTTAGGAAAAAGGTTATGTTTTGACTTTTTACCAAGACATTGCCGCAATATTCCAGCAGGGATAGCAGCGATCTCTTGGTAAAAATCACACTTTTCATGGCACCATCCTAGGTGGAAACACAGGGACAGGTTGCTAAAAAACACCCACGTTTGGTGGCTAAAAATCTGCTTAAAAAACAGTGATAGGAGTGACACAGTCGGTTTTGTTATCTATTGCTCTTGAACAACGGTCTGCAGTGGTCTGCAATTTGATGTCACGCCACCCACCATCCCCTCCACCTCCCAACAACAAAGTCAGCTCAAATACTACGTCACTTTAGAAATGCTAATATGATATGTATGAAATATACAAATGTAACATACTGTAAAACCTCAATTAAAAGCCCAGTCTCTTTTACTATCCTGGTGTGGCTGCACATTTTGACAAATAAAGGCCTGTCTTATTCCTAAATCTGATCTTGTTGCAAAACAGTTCATTTTTATCAAAGTTCTTTGGATGTATAAAACCGGATTGTTGACTACCTACTGTTTAGATCGCACATCCAAATACAAATGTTTAAACTTTTGTCAATATGGGGATGCTACACATTGTTGGCTCAGTTGATTTCATTTTACTGAAACCGTGAGCACCAGAGAGGACCGTAAGTCATTCAGATTTACCAGCATGATGACAAAACGTGGTGAGTCACATCTTCTGGACCGGTCAAAGTAAGAATATATGTCTGTTCCTTGATTACCCTTTAAGTTATTCATATTCCTTTAGTCTGTAAGGGTCCACCAATCAGAAGAATCACAAGTGTTTTTCATAAACATTACTCCAAGTTATAAATATTGTTTTAACGGGAGAAAGTGGTGTTGTGTTGGTATGCCGCGTGCTGTAAAACAAATGTCATAACATAACACATAATGGATATGTTATGCAAAGCCTTTTTTTCCCCAAGTAATATTCATCCTGGTTCAAATAAACAATTGTTTGTATTTCCCATGGTTTGCAGAAATGTGCAATGCAACATTTTCCTCTGGCAACGGGGCTAAAGCACTACAGCCAAAAGTCTTCTCCAATGACTACAGAAATGTGAGGCAAACTCAAGAGGACTCTACAAGACTCTTTCTGACTCATGAAAACTCAAACATGCTGTCTCTAGGACTGCATAACTTATGAGGGCATAACACAATTAAACTCCACTTTGCTCTTACACAATCTGGAAGAAAAGAGTACTTAAATGCACCACAGCTGTTTGTGCAGACTGAAGCATTAATATGTAAAAATGTAGTCACACACTGTTGCTTTGTCCTTAGCCGGCACTGCAGGATGTGTTCAGCAGAGGAACCT